>NC_091283.1:813523682-814197741 GCF_032444005.1 Ranitomeya imitator
TGAAAGATGAGAAAAAGAGGTTGGATTACATTCACCCAGGGGCAGTCCAGTCCGGGGCCTCCCATCTTCATAGAATGACGTCCTCTTCTTGCATTCACGCTGCGGCTACAGCGAAGGCGTAATTTGTCAGCCCTATTGAGGGCAGAGCAAAGTACTGCAGTGCGCAGGCGCTGGGAAAGGTCAGATGCCCAGCACCTGCGCACTGCAGTACTTTGCTCTGCCCTCAACAGGGCAGACAAAGTATGCCTGCGCTGGAGCGTGAATACAAGAAGAGGCATAGCTCCCAACCATCCCTCATTCCAGGGGACTGTCCGATTTTCAGGCTTTGCCCCGCAGTCCCGCACGGGACCCTGCTTCTCCCGCAGACAGCAGGAGAAGCAGCCGACATGCCCCTTCCCCTGCAGTCTGTTTTTCTTCCAGTGTGCGCGGTACAGCTCAGAGGGAGAGAGAGAGGGGGCATTTTTGAGGTATGTGTCATGGAGGGGGGGGGGGTGCCACACATTGATGTATCAGCCCTGTCAGCCGGTCATCCCTGCACCAGCAGAGCCTTACACCACATATTGGCTGCTCTGTGGGCACAGGACCTGTGATGAGGTTACAGGAGAGGTGGAGCAGGGGTCACATGATCGGGGCCTCCGTAGATTGCAGGACTCCACTGTGGCTCTGGTTGCCAACTTGCCATGGTGCTGCTGGATGAGGTAAGTAAGCTGCCTTGTGTGGGGTCAGGAGGTGTATACAGTGTGGATGTAGCAGACAGTGTGTACGAGATCAGGTGTATGGAGCAGAGCCGCATGTGTATGAGGTGTACGGAGCGGAGCTGCGTGTGTACGAGGTGCATGGAGCGGAGCGCGTGTGTACGGAGAGGAGCCGTGTGTGCAAAGTGTATGAAGCGCAGCCGCGTGTGTAGGAGTAGCCATGTGGGGCCTTTATATGGTACGGAGCATCATGTGGGGCCATTATACAGTGCGGAGCATCATGTGGGGCCATTATACAGTACGGAGCATCATGTGGGGCCATTATACAGTACGGAGCATCATGTAGGGCCATTATACACTACGGAGCATCATGTGGGGCCACTATACACTACGGAGCATCATGTGGGGCCACTATACAGTACGGAGCATCATGTGGGGCCACTATACAGTACGGAGCATCATGTGGGGCCATTATACAGTACGGAGCATCATGTGGGGCCATTATACAGTACGGACCATCATGTGGGGCCATTATACAGTACGGAGCATCATGTGGGGCCATTATACAGTACGGAGCATCATGTGGGGCCATTGTACAGTACGGAGCATCATGTGGGGCCATTGTACAGTACGGAGCATCATGTGGGGCCATTGTACAGTACGGAGCATCATGTGGGGCCATTGTACAGTATGGAGCATCATGTGGGGCCATTGTACAGTATGGAGCATCATGTGGGGCCATTGTACAGTATGGAGCATCATGTGGGGCCATTGTACAGTATGGAGCATCATGTGGGGCCATTATACAGTATGGAGCATCATGTGGGGCCATTGTACAGTATGGAGCATCATGTGTGGTCATTATACAGTATGGAGAATTGTGGGGCCATTATACAGTATGGAGCATTGTGGGGCCATTATACAGTATGGAGCACTGTGGCCATATTTTTTTGTTTATAATTATTCTTTATGAAACAGTGATCAGCAGTGCTAAATGGGTGTGGTTGGGACGTGGATATGAGTGTGACTAGTTATGAATGGGTGTGGTCAGAGGCGTGGCCTAAAATTTGCATTACAGAATGCTGTAGATGAGCCCCTGATGCTGGTGGGCTTAGCTCACCTTCGATTTTGGGGGTGACAGGTTCCCTTTAAAGAAGGGGAAAGGTTTTAAGTGCTCCTACTTTCTGTAGGAGCCAGAGGTAGGGGATATTGCAGGGATGTCTGGATAGAAATGATATGCAGAAGACACTTCCATGGTCCTTTTTAAGATGCCCCAACACTAAGTGATGACATTTGAAAGAAATTAGGGTATATTATACTAGTGATGAACGAACGTGCTGGGATAAGGTGTTATATCAGCATGCTCATGCGCGTCCCGAGTGTCTTCGGTGTGCTCAAAAAAAAATTTGTTCGAGTTCCAGCGGCTGTTCGACAGGCGCAACACATGCAGGGATTCCCTGTTTGTTAGGAAATTCATGCATATAGCAACTGTTAATTTGCAATTATCAGGGAAGAGAGGGATCCACCATAATGAATTTCACTAAGTTGATCCTCAATTCCAGAAAGGATTACACCTTCCAGGCACATAACACCCCACCTTCGCCTACATTTTAAAAACCTACATTATGTACCAAGCTCGGCCTGGTTATGGTGGAGTAAAGAAGTACAGTACTCCAAAATAATGTACAGTAAAAAAAAATTGCATTGGGTCATCAATCCTAGAAAACTTTGTATTTTTGGGCATAAAAGTATTTAAATTGATCTTTACATATAACGGAAACTCACTAACCGTGTTATTTGTTAAGGTCCAGCTCCGTTGCATCTATATATTTTACATCATTAGTGTTGTGTTATGTGATCTCCACTATGATCTAATGTCCAGAATATAATTGCCAGTGTTGGCAAGAAATCAGTCTGATACTCTGAACCACACAGATACAATATCCTCTCTCAAATCCCTAATAATCCACCCCCAAACTGTTTCCCTCTATGTTCCCAATGCAGTTGAAGCTACATTGTTTCTGTATTATAGATCAGCAGTTCATGATCCATGTACCGTAATTATCAGCCGTGCTAAAAAATCCCAAGAATCACTCCACTGCTTGCCCATACTACTATCTGCACAAAAAATAAAAAATATGACACTTCTTTAGTATTAAATTAAATCAGTTGTAGAGCTCTAGAAAGTACTGACTTAAATTTATAAAGACACTAAATATACACACACACACAGGCACATACATTCGCAGACGCATGCTTACACAGGCATACCCGCGCGCGCACGCATAACCCGCGCGCGCACAGGCATAACCACACACTGGAATACGCGCACACGCACAGGCATACATACACGCACACACATTTCTTTAGTATTAAATTAATGCACAAGTTCACAAACACACTATGTGGCCAATATACTAACATATACATAGTTATATATACACACACTGTTTATCCAAGTGCACATTCTGTGTATCCTAAAAGATGTAGCTTCAGCCTACCACCACCCTCCCTGCCTCCTGCTTGTAAGAGCAGACAGGGAGAAACCTTTTACAAGCAAGAGTGAGAAAGAAGTATCACAGACACAGAGTTTGTACTGTCGGAGTCCAAGGACAGCTATTCTAAATCACTGATGTATCATTAATACCATTACAAAAAACTCATTCATGAGTCATGAGACTTCGTTTAATCAGAAATGCCGGAAGTATCACAAGGAATGCAAGCAGAATCAGAGGAACTACATCATAGGAGGAGTTAAGGTGCCATTGCTGCACTGTGTGACATCTTAACTGAAACAGATATATACAACCATTTGGTTGGTAGCTAATCCAGGCCCGTTTAGAATCAGAGCACATACATAGACTGAGAAGGAGGCTGGCTTAGCAATTGAAACAAGCTTTAGTTTTCGTATTGCTGCTTCAGTTCTGCAGAAACTAAAGTTCAATCAAACATACCAATTATAGTCCGTGGTGCACCATTGGTGTGACCAAGAGGTTCTGTGTACTGTTCACCCTCTGGTTTCGCATATGTCACCTTCCTGAGGGTGTACCTGCCAGTAGCGAGGGAAGAGGGTTCATAAAGAACCAGTATGCAGAACGGTGCACGGAGCCTCTTGGTCACACCCAGGGTGCACCAAGCAGAACAGAGGCAGCAATTAGAACGAAGGGTGTGATTTCTATAGAGTAATTAGCTCCACTTGCCTATGTGCTTAGTTTATACAGTCAGTTTGGGATGACAGACTCCCTTGACTTTGCTAAACTTTCTGTATTCACCCTACCTTACAATACACTGATATAGTGATAAATTATGGGTGAAAATGACTGCTAACTGCTGGGTTAAGATAACCAGCTACATAATAACCGGCGATTAACTATAAAAGAGATCTAATTTGAATGTCGATAATTGTGACATTTCGAGACTGCCTCATTACAACCCGACCCAGCTGGCGTCTGCTTCCTTTGAAGTTCTGCTTAATAAATATTCACATACTTGAAGGCAAAATGCTTCAAGCTGGAATCTGACTAATTTTATGTACATATATTACAAAAGCAGCACTCCCGATTAAACTGCAATATATTTAAATTGGGCTCCATGGGAAAAAAAAATAAAGACTCTGGAGTACGAAAAACTATTTATAACAAAATAAATATTGGACTTATTTCATAAAGATCTAACATGTTACTAAAAGGGAATTGGCCCTGCCCCCCAAAAATGGGAAAATTAAGTTCAATCTCATGTCCCTTCATCTTTAGAAAAGTCTACTATGACCGAGTGTCCACCTGCAGTAGCCGTACACACTCGAAAATGATGCACAGTGGAGCACACGTTCACTCTTCCGGCACCATTATGTTCTATGACCCCATTGGTGCACACCCCAGAATCTAGTTTCGTGTAGGGTAGTGCCCTAAGGCATGTAGCTTGGTCTTTGCAATGTTCTGAAGTCAAGTGTATGACTTGTGTAAAATAATGCCTTTTTATTGCAAGTTTTGGAGTATTTTCAGGTGGAAAGTGGATGAAAATGGTCTCAATTGAGATCATGAAGACTATCCATTGTGGTGAAACGCTACCTGATTGGGTTGGGGAACACTCGCTTGGCACGGGATTTAAGCACTCAGGCACGATTTCTCCACTTAAACAGTCTAATCCAGTTTATTAAACATCAAACCACATGACATAGAGTCTATTTCATTACATCCATGAACTTATCATGACCACCAGTGTGTTCATGCAGCAGATAAACTTCTCTGCCATATAGTACAAGCCCATTGTCCGAGGTTAACTTTCAGGAGCTCCGGCTCCACACCCTGACTCCTGCCAGTGCTGGTTCACAGGGGAAAGCTGCCTCACTTGGATCACAATCCTTGTGACCAGGGCACCTCGGAGAGTCCAGACCCACAGTAGGAACTGTAGCTTCCCCAAACACAGAATCAGGCTCTGTAGATGCAGCCTTTCCATGCGCTTCCAGGAAGTCCAAACACAGGCACTTCCAACACACAGGCCTTCAGTCCATGGTGTCACCAGGTGCTTGCAGGACTCCAGTCCATCCCAGGACAATCCAACACCCTGACCATTCAGGTCCACAGTCTCTAGGTGCTTCCAGGACATCTCCACTCACAGGAGCTTCCAACACCGACCGTCCAGGACCTTGCACATGAACCAAACAGATCCATACACTGACCATGTGACCAGTCCTCAGTCACATTATATGGTTGTAACCACTCCCCTAGATGAGAGTGTATGTGGTTAGCCAGTCCCGCCCAGCTCACCAGCTAACCCTATAAGCCCGCCCTTATAAGTAAACACAACAAACTCTTGTGGAACTATAAGTCCCAGCATAACCATATCCTTTTGGGCTTACAGGGCACACATACCAGCCATTTACAAGACTGACAGACTTTGTCTCATCGCCATAATTATGCCTCCAAGCGCATCCTGAAGCACACACACAGTGCCCCCTGGCTGCAACATGGGTCACAGCACCACACCATCTAAAATGTAATTAAAAGGACTTGTCCACTACTGGGACAACGCCTTCCCATTCCTAATGTTTGGCACTGAAAAAAAAAAAAACAACTTATACTCCTCTCCCGTACCAACATGAGCAGCCAGGCGCAGCTCTGACTTACTCTCGATTACTTCTATGTCTGAAGGTGGGGAGAGTGACACGTACGTTAATTGGGCACCGGGCTCACGTGTCCTAAACTTACGGGAGCCCCGGGGACGCAAGTGACAATACAGCTGGAACGGGAGGAGAGTATAAGCTTTTTTTCCTTATTTTAACGGAGCCAAACATGCGGTATGAGAAGGGGATGTCTAAGTAATGGACAATCCCTTTAAATTTATCAGGACATACACACATCAGAGTCGGTTCCTAACTAAAGTCTCACCTACTAGATCCTTTATAAACAAAAAGTTCCCTCCAGAAGTGAGACCTGATGTAATAAACTTCTAAGACGATCCCCAAAACTGTCCTAGTACAGGAAGTATAAAAGGGGGATTTGGAGGTAAAAAAAAAAAAAAAATCTTTGCCCTTTCAGAAACACTTTTTCCCCCACCTTCTGGAATGTAGTATCAAAATATGGTATGAGGAAAAACAGGAAATAAATTGCATGATGTCCTATTTAAAAGTCCAATAGAATCTTTTGGATATATGATATTACCTAGAATGGTCTCTGTACGGGCATAAGAAAGTGAACTAATTGTGAAAACAGAGGAAGCCACTGTGTGGGCTGAAGCAAAATGCATGAGAATTTGCCATATCCGATCACCGACGACTTCTGCCGCCTCTCGCAGAGGAGATATAAATCACTGCCGTCATATTTTGTCCTAACACTTCACAGATACAACGCCCTTAACACAATACACATTTAGCGCGGCATTCAGGAAACCACTATCAAATTTATGTCCACTATAGATCATCTTTCATACAATGCCGCGCAACTTAAGTATCACGTTTAGTGTCTGCTGTAAGAAGCCATTAATGGAGCTGCCCAGTCGTGTGGACACAAAAGATTAATCATTGTAAAATGAAAAAGCTACTGAAGAATCAAATATGGATGGCGCCTACAACTCCTCAGCATTCCTAAAAGCCCTGCATGGCTCTGGTAAATCCACTAGTGGGGTCTGTTACGATGCATCAGTGTAGATAAGAAATTAGTTAGAAATAATGGACTTTGGAAAGATTTTTGCTTCAGAATTTGCACTCATTGGGCCAGATACTGCTTTTTTTTTTTTTTAAATAAATGCACAATATAGGGAATAACTTAGTATTGTGAATGGCAGCTGACCTCCTGTGATCACTGAACAGGCCACTGATGAGCCCCATCTGAATGGAGTAGAGATTGAGTATGTTTTTGGAACTGGTTGCTACAAAATTGTAAGGTGTCGAAAAAGTGAGGACTACAAAGAAAAATGCATAGTGCCTACAGTCAGACATGGTGGTGGCAGTGTCCTTATGTGGGGCTGCATGAGCTCCTGGTTTCGGGGAGCGACATTTCATTGATGACATCATGAATTCACAGATCTACTTCTCTACAATTAAAGAGAAGATGCTGCCATCACTCCGTGCCCTTGGTAGACGAGCACTTTTCCCAACATAACGACCAAGAACACAAATCTAAGGCCAATAATGCATTTCTGAAGAACAAGGTGAAAGTGACCATCTTCCTAAAACCTTCACCACTGGCAGTTTAACTGAATTTGATCTAAAATCAAACTGTTGTGTAGAAGTGGAGACAGGTTCGAATGTCAGAAAATATTGGGGAAGAATGAGGCTACCAGATAAACTTGTGCTATCGGACACAATTTCGTAAGTCAGGGAAGCAAATTAAATTTGTAAAGATATAATTTCTCGAGCTTTAGTCGTGCAGAAAACATCACCTGCCATACCCTGACCGGTGTTGGTAGCAGGGCTGTGGAGTCGGTAAGCCACAGTTGCGACTCCGACTCCTGGATTTTATCCAGTTCCGACTCCGGCTACGACTCAGACTCATTCATAAATGGCCAATTCGTAACAAATTTACTTTAGTCAAATATTAACATCGTGCTTATTCAGTTTCTCACCATCATATAATCAGACCACTTAGAGCAAATATATATTTATTAGAATATAGCAAATAACTTTTATAAACTTTTCTAAACTCTTGTAAGTAAATATGCAAGAAACACTCATGCAGTTAAGAAGAAGAAATCTATACATTTGTCCTCAGAAAAAGTATTGCCTCTGTCAGATCCTCCTTCATGGATGCCCTCAAATCTGACCTCATTATTTTGAGAGCAGAGAACAACCTCTCTAAACTAACTTGGGTTGGTGGCAAAGCAGTAACCACTCGGGCAACATCTCTGACAATGTCAGGATACAGAGGAATCGCTTGTTGCACTGTTATTTTTGATGAACCGTCAAATTTCTCAATTTCTTTTAGTGCACATGAAAAATTCTGCTGAAATGTCCTGGCTGTGTTCTCTGATGGGGATGGCTCTTCTATGCGGGAACACTTTGCACGGTCCTTGTGATCCAAATATTTTTCTAAATTAAATTCTTCATATCAGTTGATGAGGGTGAAGATGTGGCAGGACGACCAAATGTTTCTTGTTCCTCCTGACTGTTCTGCAACCCTTTCATCCTTACTGCTATTTCAAACAGAGCTTCTTTTCCTTTAGTTAGCTGTTGATCATCTAGAAGAATCCGATGCATTGGGTCTACATAAATAGCTGCCAAAAGTAGTGGGGTTGGGGCAGCATGAGGTTAACCAAGTATAAGATTAGATAAGGGCAGTGGAGAACAGTGACACACAAGAAGTAAGAAATGTCTATCTCCAGCAGAACTGCTTATCACTGTTGTTCATAGTTTGATAGAACATATATATTTGAGTAACATTTATAAAATTCATATGAAAGTTCAATTATGAAATATTAGTACATTTTTTATTAAAGCTGGAGTCGGTACATTTCTACCGACTCCGACCAAAACTAACTCCGACTCCATGACTCCGACTCAGACTCCACAGCCCTGGTTGGTAGGTTTATAAATAGATAAGTACAGCATCACTATTAATATTCACTTTTGGAAACTTTTCAATAAGCAGCAGATATCGATTTTCTGGGGGTAGACGGTTGGGAGGAGGAGGGGTTAGTACATTATAGAAGATGAGCTCAGAACACGGTCCAGATCTTACGTCATGTTGGAACAGCTGCAGATTTGCGATCACGTAGAACAGGGTTATCCAACACTGCGGCTCACCAGCTTTTTCTAAAACTACAACGTCCAGCATGTCCTGATAAATAGATACCCAATAAACCTCCCTCCCTCTTCACTTCCATGCTGAATGGGACATAGATTTTCCACAGACCGAAAACAAGACCAAGTGAATGCGGCATCGGTGTGAGACATTTACCAGAAGACCTTTGACATTTCAACGTTTATGTCTCAGGAATCAGATTATTGGCAGGTTTTACACCTAGATCCACAACTTGTTCCTGTGACTAATGAATGCGTCCTTCTGTCTTAGTCTCCTGCATTTCAAGAGGCGGCTGGACTGCAATGGCTTATAATAGAGGTACAGCAAAGCTGCTTGTTCCAAAATTGGGGTCTAGTACACAGAGTACGCCATTACTTCACAGATCTATGCACAGAAAATATCTGCAGGCCGAACATCAGTGTGTGTGTGTGTGTGTGTGTGTGTGTGTGTGTGTGTGTGTGTGTGTGTGTGTGTGTGTGTGTGTGCGCGCGTGTGTGTGCATGTGTGTGTTAGGCCTTAGTTCGTGTTCAAACAGACCATGCAGTTTTTGTTTTCCACATGTTGCTCAGCATCAAAGCAAACTCGAAAACATAAATCCCAGCCTTGTCCTGGCGCCAACTAAACAGAACAGACCAGATCTACTCATACACGACTGAGCGATTAATACTATGGTTCATTATACAGGAGAGGGCTGCACAGTGGCTCAGTGGTTATCACAGTCCCTTTGAAGCCTTGGGGTCTTGGGTTCAAATCCCACCGGGAGTTTGCATGTGCTCCCCACATTTGCATGGATTTTCTCCCACACTCCACAGACATACTGATAGAGAATCTAGATTGCGAGCTCCATTGGGGACAGTGATGACAATGTCTGTAAAGTCATTTAATAAGAGGTGTGTGACCGGCACTTGCTTCTGTTGTTATTTCAGATTGAAATCTACCTGGGTGTAGGCCGGACACCAGACAACTGAGGGAATAAGGGTGCACACCAAAAAAATCAATTATAGTCCAAAAACAGAAAAAAAAAAGGCGCCACTCACCATCAGGTAAAACATCTTTATTTAGTCAATAACACAGGTACACTGGGAGAGGAGTGGATACCATCTGTGGATGACAGCCGTTTCGCGCTAGCTGCACTTCAAAGTGTCCTGAGCATAGGACCTGTTGAAGAAAGCTCAGTGTCCCCCTCCTGCACTGGTGCTGCCCCAGTGATGTCGGTGTTGGGTCTCCGGGCGCTCACGTGACATAGCCATGCCACATGACAGCTGACACCAAGCAGTGGCAGATCACCATCTGCAGTCTTTTCCGTTTCTTCATAGTGGTCACCTACCCTGAGAATATCGATGGGCGTCAGATGGATCATCAATGGCTGATTATTTTGGCATTTGACCACTGGGAACAGCAGTGGCGATATTCCTGGGGTGTATGCATGGTTTTTACATTTATGGGGCACCGAATTGATTAATCTGGGGTGGTCCAGTAGTGAACAGCACCTATAATATGTGTGTGTGTACTTGTACATTGTAATCACTGCAACAACGTTGATGAAACGCATCACATGTCCTTGGTGGGGGAACAGTTTTAGACATGAACACCCATTTTGCATCTTATTAATGACATTTATGGTTGCGCAGACGGGACATTGTTCTTGGCTTCTTAGTACATAATCCTTCCCTTTCTTTCTCGTGCTCTTGACATTTACATTTGTACCTTGGACCTTTCACAATATTTTTAGTATCTCTTATAATACACTATTAGTGTCATTGGTCTCCTGTCTTGGCCAGACATATACATATATATAATCACCAAAGAAGCACTAGGCGACACTAATAAAAAATGTATACATTTTATTCATAAGCAAATGTAAAAATATATAAAGATCAAATATAAAATCAGGGAAAACCAAACAAAATGCAGGAGCAAAGTATATAGTATGGTTGGCGCGAACCAGGCAGTGTTGGAGATCTTATTGCTGCTGCAGAAACAGGACAACAACCACCAATGTTGTCCGCAATAAAATGTATATATAAAAAACCTTTCAATTCGTTTTGCGCTATGCAAAAGATCTCCACTTTCACTTAAATATACTCCAAAAAAATCGGCAGCTACTCTAAAATGCAGGAGCAACCAGTAGGTATGGCTGGAAATAAGTGGTAATAGTCCATGTAGCATTACCTTCACCGTAACAATATTATTATCAATAAATTTAACCATACATTCAAGAAAAACCATAAGAAAGCAGTTACCACACCACCCGACGCTGCAGCTGTCAGTGAAAAATGCACCCAAAAATAGTGCATATGTATCATAAAGGTAAGTCAGTAATTTACCATAGGCGTGCAAATCACAGCATAAAATCGTATATATCTAGGTTTTTAGGAGTGCAAAATCACTGAGCGGCAGCATCAGGGAGTGTACAACAGTACAATCAAAACATACCAGATGGAAGGAACTTATTTACCTAATGTAGACCACCAGCCAGGGACCCACGACACCCGACGCGCGTTTCGCTGAGAAAGCTTTGTCCAGACATATACTTGTTGCAGTGATTGCATATATCTACGTGTACATAAATTAATTGCCTAATAATTAAGCCCTTTCCTGTTCATCCACCACCATAGTTTTACACATAGTATGATTTTTAATAGTTTTTTTGTTGAGTCTTGCGGCTGATAGCCAATCCTTGTATGTGTTGTGGCTGTCGAAAAACCCTGAGACATGTAGCTGCAGCGTCTCAAACATATTATTCAAGCACGCCGAAGACACACTTAGCACCAGAGTATGCTCGGATAACACCTTATCCCGGCACGTTCGCTCATCACTATTAATAAAGGATAATTAACAGCCATTAAAAGCAGATGGACTATTGATCTATTGATATTTGGCCTGCACCTTGTTCTTGCAGGTGTTTTTATTTTAGGTGCATTTCTGAGCAATTTGACATTTTCTGGAAAGAAGAAAAACCAAGCATAAGGTACAGTGTATCTTTTCATATCGGGTGTTCTAACTTTGTTCACACTTGCAGTAAAAATTGAATAAAATGAATATTGTTGCGATTACTGCTCTCGTTTTCCCCAATGCAATATACACGGTGGCGGTTACTCTTCTATGATAAAACACTGGATGGACACCATAGAGGTGCGAGGACAAGAAGACACCATAGAGGTGCGAGGACAAGAAGACACCATAGAGGTGCGAGGACAAGAAGACACCATAGAGGTGCGAGGACAAGAAGACACCATAGAGGTGCGAGGACAAGAAGACACCATAGAGGTGCGAGGACAAGAAGACACCATAGAGGTGCGAGGACAAGTAGACACCATAGAGGTGCGAGGACAAGTAGACACCATAGAGGTGCGAGGACATGAAGACACCATAGAGGTGCGAGGACAAGTAGACACCATAGAGGTGCGAGGACAAGTAGACACCATAGAGGTGCGAGGACAAGTAGACACCATAGAGGTGCGAGGACAAGAAGACACCGTGGAGGTGTGAGAATGAGAAAAACCTCTAATGCAGCATCTTTACACTCTTAACTACTAAAAAAATCTTCTGAAAAATATTACTAGAATGCATCAACACTGTCACTTAAGTAAATTACCGTATTTTTCGGACTATAAGACGCACCGGACTATAAGGCGCACCCAGGTTTTAGAGGTGGAAAATAGGGAAAAAAATATTTGAAGCTAAAAAATGTGGTAAAATATTTAATAACATAAATGACATACTATTATATGTGGTGTTATTATATATAATAGTATGTTATTATGTTGGAAGCTGCGGGACCAGTGTGGTGTCTGTAAAGTATTGTATGAAGATGCTGGAGGGTGAGTATAAGAATGGGGGCACAGGGCTTATATTTAAAACACCACTCCAGCACTGCAAAATAACACTGGAGTGCTGCTTTAAAATCCCATGGGAGAACTTTAACTCCCAGCATGTCCTGCAGATCCCATGACATGCTGGGAGTTATAGTTCACCAAAGGAGTGGCAGAGTGCTTTATTGTGTTTTGTAAAGACTAACCTCTTAAATGTGGAAGCCAGCCACACTATGGTGAGGTTAAAGCTGGAGCGTCCCATTACTGTACCCAGAGCAGTCCCTCGTTTCCTTTCCACAGCACAGGTTATGAGGAAGCTGCAGATTCTAGTGGAGACTGGAGAGCCTGAAGGACCTGTGACGATGTCAAGAAGAGGGAGGGCTCTGAGCTGCCATGTGATGCTCCAGCCCGCCCACTCCTGACATCACAGGTCCTCCTGCACAGAACTCAGCGTCCAGCCCAGGCATGGCAGGCAGGTATGCAGCCATCTCCTCTCTCCCTTGGCCCCTGCTGCTGCCTCCTCTCCCCCAGACACACAGACCTGCCCAGCTGCTGCAGGAATCAGCGCTGGAGAAGCCATGTGTGTCCCTGCTTAAGCATTTGCTGCTCCCGGCTCACCACTCAGCTGATAGGTGGGCGGGGAGCCGCTAATGAATATTCACTGCACTTAATCATCGGGAGCACATGGTTTCTCCAGTGCTGATTCTGGGCAGCGGGGACATCCTGAAGTAGGATAACAGTGCGATCCCACTCACTGCTGCCCCCCTCCCCACATGCTACATCCGTACCATAAGACGCACCCACACTTTCCTCCCAAATTTGGAGGAAAAAAAGTGCGTCTTATGGTCGGAAAAATACGGTAATAAGGGGAACATGGTTTTCAGTTACATTGTCATTCTTGTCATTTTATCTGCATGTTTATCCCACAGGAATAGATTGTTTTGCAGACAATTAATTAAATCAATGGTCCCCTAACTCCAAGGGGAAAAACAGACACTAATGGAAACATCAGAATCCAAGACAAACTACACATGCGCTCACTAAGCAGATCAATACTGTGATCACCATGAAAGAGCTGTACCGACAGCCGCCATGTCACACCTGATATTCTTTGTGGTGACTTTAATAATAACTTATCCTTAGTATAAAAGTTAAATGAGAAGGTGGTGGTGACGGACACTCCACCTGATGGGGTGACTGCATATTTTGGAGTGATGTAACACCCTCAAATTGTCTCTTCAGAGATAAAGAAGACTTGGACTCTATCGCCACCGACTGGAAGTAACAATCTTACAGTCAATATCGACCCTTTAACGAGACTTAGGATAAAATTCAAACCAGAATCTTAATTTGCAAACATGTGTTTTGGGTTGTTGACTCATTAGTGCAAAGCATGGGAGACTCTGGACTGGGGGTGTAAGGCATAACTTTTTTTCTGATGGAGAGTGACATATCAGGGTAAGGAGGCTTTTAGATGTGCAACACTGCTCTAAGAAATTAAAGGGTCGATTTTGACTTTTAGGCTTGCTACTTCCAACAAGTGGCACTAGAGTACAAGTCCTCTCTGAGGAGTCTATTTGCATATTAAATTTCCCAGAGGAGCACTGCATGGCCTATAAGTCTCCTTACACTGGCACGTCACTCTCCCCAAGGAGAAACGTTACCCCTTAGACATTGCTCCTAAAGTAACACAGCTCTGTACATCAGGTAGAGGCAGAAAGCTCTCTCCCTTACAAGTAAGGGCTCATGAAGACGTCCGTACAAATCGGTCCGATCTCAGACTGCAATGTATGGGTTTTAGCCTAGGTTCACATTAATCGGGCACTGAGCACCAATTCAGGGTTCGTTTTGTAGTCCCTGAAAAAACTGTACTCAGAAAGTAACTCTATCCAAGCTATTCCCAATTAAATGTCACCTGCTTAACCCAGCAGGAAGTGCGGCGGCGTCTAAAAAAATCACTAAAATTGACAGATCGCCGGGCCCGGATGGGATACACCCTCGAGTACTGCAGGAATTAAGTACAGTCATTGATAGACCATTATTTTTAATCTTTAAAGACTCCATAATAACAGGGTCTGTACCACAGGACTGGCGTATAGCAAATGTGGTGCCAATATTCAAAAAGGGGACAAAAACTGAACTCGGAAATTATCGGCCGGTAAGCTTAACATCTACTGTGGGTAAAATCCTGGAGGGCATTCTAAGGGACGCTATACTGGAGTATCTGAAGAGGAATAACCTCATAACCCAGTATCAGCACGGGTTTACTAGGGACCGTTCATGTCAGACTAATTTGATCAGCTTCTATGAAGATATAAGTTACGGATTGGACCAAGGGAACCCAGTGGATGTAGTGTATATGGACTTTTCAAAAGCTTTTGATACGGTGCCACACAAAAGGTTGATACATAAAATGAGAATAATTGGGATAGGGGAAAATATGTGCAAGTGGGTTGAGAGCTGGCTCAGGGATAGGAAACAAAGGGTGGTTATTAATGGGGCACACTCGGACTGGGTAGCGGTTAGCAGTGGGGTACCACAGGGGTCAGTATTGGGCCCTCTGCTTTCTAACATATTTATTAATGACCTTGTAGGGGGCATTCAGAGTAGAATTTCAATATTTGCAGATTACACTAAACTCTGCAGGGTAATCAATACAGAGGAGGACAATTTTATATTACAGGATGATTTATGTAAACTAGAAGATTGGGCTGATAAATGGCAAATGAGCTTTAATGGGGATAAATGTAAGGTCATGCACTTGGGTAGAAGTAATAAGATGTATAATTATGTGCTTAATTCTAAATCTCTGGGCAAAACCGTCAATGAAAAAGACCTGGGAGTATGGGTGGATGACAAACTCATATTCAGTGGCCAGTGTCAGGCAGCTGCTACAAAGGCAAATAAAATAATGGGATGCATTAAAAGAGTCATAGATGCTCATGAGGAGAACATAATTTTACCTCTATACAAGTCACTTGTTCGACCACACTTAGAATACTGTGCACAGTTCTGGTCTCCGGTGTTTAAGAAAGACATAGCTGAACTGGAGCGGGTGCAGAGAAGAGCGACCAAGGTTATTAGAGGACTGGGGGGTCTGCAATACCAAGATAGGTTATTACACTTGGGGCTATTTAGTTTGGAAAAACGAAGACTAAGGGGTGATCTTATTTTAATGTATAAATATATGAGGGGACAGTACAAAGACCTTTCTGATGATCTTTTTAATCATAGACCTGAAACCGGGACAAGGGGGCATCCTCTGCGTTTGGAGGAAAGAAGGTTTAAGCATAATAACAGACGCGGATTCTTTACTGTAAGAGCAGTGAGACTATGGAACTCTCTGCCATATGATGTTGTAATGAGTGATTCATTACTTAAATTTAAGAGGGGACTGGATACCTTTCTGGAAAAGTATAATGTTACAGGGTATATACACTAGATTCCTTGATAGGGCGTTGATCCAGGGAACTAGTCTGATTGCCGTATGTGGAGTCGGGAAGGAATTTTTTTCCCCAATGTGGAGCTTACTCTTTGCCACATGGGTTTTTTTTGCCTTTCTCTGGATCAACATGTTAGGGGATGTTAGGTTAGGCTATGGGTTGAACTAGATGGGCTTATAGTCTTCCTTCAACCTTAATAACTATGTAACTATGTATTCAACGAATATGACAGTCACTGTGGAAACCATGTTATTCTACATGTCGGAAAAAGTCAAATACAGCCGGGATGGAGGCCATACAGTTAGTGATGTCGGCTGTATATACAGTATTTATTTTTTTTCTAAGAAATCACCAAAATTTTTGCACTGGTCACTAGACCTAATGCTAGACTAACGTATGCTCTGCTGTACAGTTTCATTATAACAGACAGGATTACAGTAAGGCTGTGTGCACACGATGCGGATTTGCTGCGGATCCGCAGCTGACTTTTCCGCGCAGAAACGCTGCAGATCCGCACTGTGATGTACAGTACAATGTAAATCAATGGGTAAAAAAAAAGCTGTGCAGATGGTGCGGAAAAATCTGTGCAGAATTGCTGCGTATTTAAAAGAAGTGCATGTCACTTCTTTTGTGCGGATCTGCAGCGTTTCTGCACCCCTCCATGATAGAAATCCGCGGTTGCAAAAACTGCATAAAATCCGGACAAAATACGCACAAAATCCGCATCAAATCTGCACAAAATCCGTGGCAAATCCGCAGCTGCAGGTTCTGCCAGGAGATGCGGATTTTGTGCAGAAAATTCTACACCACATTTCCTACGTGTGCACATAGCCTAATTGATAACATTTCTACATACAGCACATAACACAGGATCCACCACTCACAAATCGGGAATATCACAGTTACCCCCTTTTTTCACCATGACATTTGCCCGGATCAGAGGATGCTTGAAAAACTCTCAAGTAAATGAGTCAAAGTCAGACGATTGCCCACGTGACAGCTGAAAAGTGATCTGCACAGAACAGTAAGTACGAGTCTAAATACTAGACCTAGTGGCTAATTTTTGTGCATCACTACTTATATTATAACAAGTTTAAAATAATGATAATGCACTATTCAGAATATTGCAATATTTCCAATTATAATTTAAATAATGATACAAAAAAAAAAACAAACGCATATAACATTCAGATCCAATTTCTACAAAAGCTCATTTTCGGACGACACATTTAACTGGTACCAGAAAAAAGTAGCTGCATGGAATTTAAGCTTCCGCATCATATATTCCTTCTGTAACCCAGATTGCCTATAGGTCAGATTTTCAGTTTTTTTGCTGTATTTGTGGCCCCCTCTTTTAGAGAGTGTTCACACAGAAGAAAGTTTTAAAAATTACAAGGATTAGAAACAATGGAGATTTTATAAAAATGACAGAATCTTAAAAACCAGCGAAGAGTTAGAACATGGAAATCAGAATAAAAGGACACATCGGACGAGTTTGTGTCTCGCCTTTGACTTTCAAGAATTTAGGAGTTAACGGTCTTTTGTGCGGCAGATGAAAGCTCGCATTGAGATGCACGACACAACCTGAAGAGGAGAACAGCCGGCGCCGCTTCCTCTATCGGAACACAGGCTCGTTACACAAGGTGCTGAACCCGGAGAATGGCAGCATTAGGCACTTAACGCACTTTCACGACAGAGTCACAAGACTTCCCTCTATAAAAATTACATATATATATATATATATATATATATATATATATATATATATATATATATATATATATATATATATATATATATATAATTTTTTTTAAAGAGAAGTCTTGTGAAAAAAAAATTAAAAAAAAAAAAATTATTACACACATATATATATATATATATATATATATATATATGTGTAATAATTTTTTTTTTTTAATTTTTTTTTCACAAGACTTCTCTTTAAAAAAAATTATATATATATATATATATATACACACATATATATATATATATATATATATATATATATATATATATATATATATATATATATATATATATATATATATATATATATATATATATATATATATATTAAAGCTTCAAATAACAGCCGCTATATCAAGTGGCTCTCGATCCTGGCAGGGCAGGACGACGCACCTATGTAATCTGTTAATAGTTTATTAAGTTTCAGCTATTTCCATAGTAGACTTAAAGAGTAACCGTTTTTATTTATTAAATTAATAGTACACATGAAAATAAGCAACTTTGTAATATAACTTATCAGAGAAATTTACTTTCTCCGTCAGGACTGATCAGTCACTCTCGAATATGTATTTAGTGAAGTCAGGTGAAGAAAGACTTTTACATTACCGAGACATGAAGAGATAGTTGCTGCTAATAATATTCTATAATAAACAAAGAGCACGACAGACCTCAGCATTATATTATCACATAAAGTAAACCAGATGACAAAACAAATTATATGCTGAGCCCCAAAAGGGGGAACTGTAACGAAACTAGTCGCTATACATCATAACCAAGAAAAGTGGTCCACGAGGACCAAGAAAAACGACCAAATAGTCAGTATAGATAAATGTAGAAAAACTTTATTAACACTAAGGTAATAAAAATGTGACACAACAAAGAGACAGGTGGGAGAGAGTACCGCATGGTGTGCACATCTGCCTCACCGATGCGTGGACCACCACAGGCACCCAGCACCAGGGAAGGAAAGCATCTGCATACAAATATAAACCAGTAACTGTAGGGAGGCTGTAGTGATGCAAAGCAGTGCTTAGGAAAGACAGAGCCCCCTGAAGAAGGTGTGTTGCTGAAACGCGCGTCGGGGAGGGCGCACGGTCCCAGGGAGGGTCGCTCTGCTCTGCACATTTTGAGGTAAGCGCCGCGCCATGGCCATTATTTATGTATTGCTTCAGTTGCGGTGCTGATATTTGGTTAGCAGTTTCAGTTCAGACGCTAGTTCGGGTAGCCTATTTATTATGTGATCTCTGTCTTTCCTAAGCACTGCTTTGCATCACTATATGTATGAGCCATATGTGGCTGCGGTAGCTTTCAGCCTCCCTACAGTTACTGGTTTATATTTGTATGCAGATGCTTTCCTTCCCTGGTGCTGGGTGCCTGTGGTGGTCCACGCATCGGTGAGGCAGATGTGCACACCATGCGGTACTCTCTCCCACCTGTCTCTTTGTTGTGTCACATTTTTATTACCTTAGTGTTAATAAAGTTTTTCTACATTTATCTATACTGACTATTTGGTCGTTTTTCTTGGTCCTCGTGGACCACTTTTCTTAATAATATTCTATGTAGATAGATGGGAAGGGGAGGAGCTCTGCTTGTTGCTCCTCCCCTGCATAGAATCTCATTAGCAGCAACCTCCTATCTCAGTAATGTAAAAGTCTGCCTTCACCGAACACATATTTTACCAAAGAATTGAGAATTTTGACAATGATTGATCAGTCCTGGCAGAGAAAAGAAGCAGATTTCTCCGATAAGATCTAGTAGATAGTCACTTATTTCCATGTGGACTATTGATTTATGAATTAAAAATGAAATAAGGAGTGTTACTATTTAAGAATTTTTCTACCATAACAGCATTAGAGAGCGTGCCTCATAAATAAAATCTACCCCAGATCTCAGAATGGAGGATAAATATTTGGTCGCTCAGGGCAAAAATCACCAACAATCATGAAAACGAGGGACCTAGAGTTCCCTGCATGTCTCACACGCAGAGATTGCCTGTTTGGTAGATAATCACTACATGTGTTGCGTTGCACCTGCCGAACACATGCTCAATATAGCTCTATTTAAAGCTCTAGTCTTTGGGCTTCCATTCTTGGGATCAGGGCGGGTCTCAGCAGCAGGACCATTCGTATTCATACTTATCTAGTCAGTACATAGCAAATTTAAAAAAAAAAATGAAAAAAAAATCCCCAAATTTAAGGTATTTTTTGTTGTTGCTTAAATGCATATATTTTGGGCTTTAAATGGAAAAATACCAATGGGTTCCACTATAGAAAAGAAAAGCTTTTGTAGCTTCTGCTTTGTTCTGCTTAACGATGAACGCAAAATAAGCCAAGAGGCTGTCTGAGCTCCATCTTATGGGAAAGTTTCTGTTTTTCTGTACTCCTCTCACTGGCTTGAGAAACAAATAAAAGCCAAAACAGTGCAACATTTTTAAATGAAACCCAATTACAAAGATAACACTGGTCTTCAATAAAAAAAAAAAAAAATTCTGGCATGGACTTTAAGAACAGTTTTAGACTAATTTGAGGGTGCGGAATTCAAATCTGATCTTATAATTTCTCTATCACATCACGTTTTTGCGCTATAAGTATATAGCCCATTTTCATGAATTCTATGATAAATATAAGTAGTGTATGAAAAGTGCCAGTTTATACGGTTCACTAAGGTAAATTTAGTTTTCATTTAGTCTCCCAATAAATGTGAGAATACCTTTGTTTTCTTTGAACATGCATAATCCCCATTTGTTATGATAACACCCTTTTTTCTGTGCTACTTGGACAGTAGAGCTACAGCAGAGCATTGGGTGAAAACTGAATGGCCTCAGCGACAGAGTTTGGCTTCTGGCGATAAGAATGTCATCCATGATCCTCTAGTGCAGGGGTCCCCAACTCCAGTCCTCAAGGCCCACCAACAGGTCATGTTTTCAGGATTTCCTTTGCATTGCACAGGTGATGCAATTATTACCTGGGCAAGACTAAGGAAATCCTGAAAACATGACATGTTGGTGGGCCTTGAGGACTGGAGTTGGGGACCCCTGCTCTAGTGGATAGGAAGGACATTGTCTTTCCTCCCTTACACATAAAACTTGGATTGATGAAGCAGTTCGTCAGAGCTCTCAATCACAGTGGAGAATGCTTTAACTATATATATTCAACTTTTCCTGGTCTTAGTGAAGAGAAGAAAAAGGCTGGAATATTTGATGGACCTCAAATAAGAACACTTATGAGAGACCCAAATTTTATCACATCAATGAATGAGACAGAAGAAAGCTTGGAGGCATTGTGTAATGTGGTGCAGAATTTTCTAGGGAATAACAAAGCAGACAACTATGAAGAGATTGTGGAGGAGCCACTAATGAGTCTGCGAAATCTTGGATGGAGAATGAGGATCAAGATTCACTATTTACACGGCCATTTGGACTTTTTTCCAGAGAACCTTGGGAATGTGAGCGAGGAACAAGGGGAGCGTTTTCATCAGGACATTAAAACAATAGAAGAACGGTATCAAGGCCGGTGGGACTCACATATGATGGCGACTATTGCTGGAGCTTGATGAGAGACAACCCAGAAGCCGCACATCACAGATCAGCCAAGAAAAGAAAGTTCCAATAACGGCCATTTGTCATTCATCTGTGTGCCATATATATGTGTCTTTATATTTTGTAGTTTAATTCTGTAAGTATATTTGATTTGCTGTACATAGACTTTGCAATCTTTGCTATTCCTTGATTAAAGATATACAAATTGTAGTACCGAAAATCATGTGTTTTTATCATAAAACACGGAGTAATTTTCATCAAAAATTGAAAATATCTCGAAATCCTGATGTGATAGCAAAAAAACGGAGTTCATATTCGTAATCAGCAGCCAAAATTGACTTAAAAAGGTTTTAAAACCTTCTGCCAGAAAAATTGCGTTGACCAGTGTAATTTAATCTATCCGCAATTACAAAATATATTATATATATTTAGATTATTTGTATATATATATATATATATATATATATATATATATATATATATATATATATATATATATATATATATATATATATATATTTTTTTTTTTTTACAAAAAATATAACTTAAGGCTCAAAGCTGCACAACCTCCAAGTCACAGATGAAAATATATATTTTACCAAGTATACGGCCTCTGTCCATATGGCATTCACTTTTTGAGCAGATATTTTCAAATAAATAAGCCACAGTGTTTAGTTAAAGCCTTCGCAGGCGATTATTTTATTTTGCCTCTGGTGTATTTGCTATAACACAATCTTTTCAGTTTAGTTTTGTGGTTTTGTGTTTAGATGAGAGAAGATCTGTTATATTTTGGCAGACATGAAAAATTTCAGCCCATAAGAGAGAGTGTAGCTAAAGAAACGCATACGGTAGGCCGGTTACCTACAGAGCAAGGAAAACTGAGAACAAGGCAAAATAATCACAGGATATACAGTTGTGCCCAAAAGTTTACATACCCCGGCAGAATTTTTGCTTTCTTTTCAGAGAATATGAATGATAACACAAAAACTTTCTCCACTCATGGTTGGTGGTTGGATGAAGCCATTTATTGTCAAACTAATGTGTTTTCTCTTCCGATGGATGAATCCAGTTTGAGATTAGTGTTGCCCCATGATGAATGGATGATGTAGAAACATCATTTGCTTATATCCAGATGGAATTCTTGCGCCTGCGCAGTGGAATCATTCTCGCGCCTGCGCAGTGGAATCATTCTCGCGCCTGCACATTGGACTCCATAGCCTGAGCAGTGGAATCATTATCGCTCCTACGCAGTGGAATCCGTGACCAGCGCAGGCGCCTCACTCTGTCCTATTGAAAAGGACAGATCTAAAACGATGAAATGTCTAATTAGCTTTTTTTTCTGTCACGCTCCATCCTGGAACAGATCCAGACCGTGGTAATAACGCACTGTCCAAACAGCCGGGGCAACATTAATATTTGTAAAGGTGTAATTATAGCATTGGAACTAGATCTCATTAGAAGCCGGGATATTATGTAACATTTGGAGATTGAATGCGCAGAGTGTCGGCGGAGGGCGGAATCAGCGGGATACTGGCACATGAGTTATGTGGCGCACGATTTAGCCGTGATTGTGTGCAATCCACTTTCTTGTAACCGATCAGTAATCCTTTAATTAGGTTTGCTTGCTTAATGACTGCTGGGGACTGTCAAAGATTTAGTGCAAAGCTCATGAAAAGGCTCTCCGCGGCCAATAAGCCACTCCATATGCCACTAATTTGTGTTATCGTTAAACACCGTCACTTCTCAGATTCCAGGAGATCTCCATATAGAAAAATAGTCTTAGGCTAAGTGCACACGTTCAGGAATTCATGCAGAAAATTCCTGTGAAAAACCGGACATTTTCTGCATGAAATCCGGAAGAAATCCGCATGCGTTTTTTGCCGCGGTTTTGCCGCGTTTTTGACGCTTTTTTTCCGGACACTTCCCAATGCATTTTGTAGTGGGAAATCCGCATAAAAACCGCAAAAAGAATGAGCATGTCCGGATTTTGTGCCTGATGCGTTTTTTATGCGGAAAAAAACGCATCATGTGCACAAAACATGCGGAATTCATTCTAAATGATGGGATGCTTCTTGTATGCGGTTTTTTTGCGGTTTTATAGCGTTTTTATAGGGAAAAACCGCGAAAAAACCGGAACGTGTGAACACAGCCTTAAAAGGGAATATGTCGCCAGGTTGTTGCAACGTAACTGGAGGGGAGTATAATGTAGAGACAGAGACCCAGATTCCAGCGGTGTCACTTATTGGGCTCCTTGCTGTAGTTATGATAAAAATCACAGTTTGATCAGTATTTATATACTCCGTATAACCCCGCCACAGATTGGAAGCTTTCTGTGTTAACTGTGCATAGGCTGAATGCTGCCAATCAGTGGTGTGGTTGGTGTTGGAGCACGGCATTCAGAGAAATGTTAGATCTAAAGCAGTGAAAATGGTTTTTAAATAAAAACTACATCAAACAGCCTAGTAAGTGACATCACTGGAATCAGGGTCTCTGCCTCTACATCGTGCTTCTCTCAAATGAGGTAGCACAACCAAGTGACAGATTTTCTTTAAAGCCAATAAATATTCAGGTGTAGGGCAGAGCCTGTGTAACAGACATTATTTGGGAGTAGAGAGAAAATTTGGGGCTCAGGAGTCAAAGGCAGATAGGAGCGAAAGGTGGAATCACATTTAGGTGGAGTCGGTAGAAACGCTCCAATTCCAAGGAGCACCAGGCTTTAAATTAAAAAAGCCGGATTACGTACCGGTAATGCCCTTTTAATGAGCCACGACAGCACCCACAAAGAGAGGGATCCGCCCATAGGAACAGGAAGCCTACAGAGATAAAAAGGGCGGTCCCCCTCTCCTCCTCAGTTGTTTTTCAGAGTACAAGAGGAACCGCCATTGTTAAATTAGTATAAATATATCCATAATTGTTTGTATGTTATTTATATTCACCCATGAGAATATCTTATATAAATAACTACTAGGGTGGGAAGTGACAGGGTGCTGTCGTGGCTCATTAAAAGGGCATTACCGGTACGTAATCCGGCTTTTTACCCTTCGCCACGACAGCACCCACAATGAGAGACTTTCAGAGAACCTTCACCTGGGTGGGATTACCGTACTAAGGACGGCTCTCCCGAAAGCCAAGTCAGATGCGGAAGACAGATCAAGTCTATAATGTTTATAGAAGGTGGAAGGCGACGACCAAGTTGCGGCCTTACATATAAGCTCGATGGAGATGTCTTTATTCTCCGCCCACGAGGATGATACGGCTTGAGCTGAATGCGCCTTTACTCCCTCTGGAGGATCTTTGCCCTTTGACAAGTATGCAAGATGGATAGCCTCTCTGATCTACCAGGACAAGTTGCTTTCGTGACACAGTGGCCTTTTCGGTGACCCTGAAAAGATACAAACAGAGCCCTACTCTGTCTGCAGGACTGGGTTCTCTCTAAGTAGCTTAGGACTGCTCTTTTAACGTCTAACATGTGCAGTTTCTCTTCCTCTGGATTTAGTGGATTATCGAAAAAGGAAGGTAAGAAAATTTCCTGAGTTCTATGGTATTTTGTCGCTACTTTAGGGAGATATGATGGATCTGGTTTGAGAACCACCCTGTCCTGATATGTCATTAAGAATGGAGGGTCTATGGAAAGGGCTTGGATGTCTCCTACTCGTCTGGCCGATGTTAAGGCTATCAATAAAGCTACCTTGTATGTGACATTTTTTAGAGGGATAGAATCTAAGGGCTCAAAGGGAGGACCAGTTAAGGCGTCTAGAACTAGATTCAAGTCCCAAGGTGGTAGACGTGGGACATGAACCGGAGTACATCGTTCACATGCCCTAACAAATCTTGCTATCCATCTATTACCCGCTATGTTAGCACTATAGAGGGCTCCTAGGGCAGACACTTGAACTCTCAAGGTATTAACAGATAATCCCATCCCATGACCTTTTTGTAAAAATTCAAGGATGGCTCTAATAGGAACCCTGTTAGAGAAGGGTTCCGTATGAAAGTTAAGAAATTTCCTCCATACTCTGCTGTATACAAGAGTCGTGGATCTCTTTCTACTTAACAGTAAAGTATTAATCAGATCTTGTGAGAACCCCCTTAATGTTAGTATTTGCCTCTCAAGTTCCACGCCGTGAGTTGGAGGCCCTTCACTTGTGGATGGTAGAATGGACCTTGAGACAGTAGGTCTGGCGTCATTGGCAGAATCCAGGGATCGCAGACTGACATTGCTTGAAGACAGGAGAACCAGGGCCTCTTTGGCCAAAAAGGTGCTATCAATATTACTCTCGCTTTCTCTTCCCTTATCTTTTTGATGACTAGTGGGATTAGCATCATTAGAGGGAAGGCATATGCCAGATTGTAGTTCCACGGATACTGGAGCGAGTCTATCAAGTCTGGTTTGTCTGCCACATTCAGGGAGGCGAATGCTCGTACCTGTCTGTTGTTCCTGGTTGCAAATAAATCTATCTGCGGAAGACCCCACATGTCCACTATGTTTTTGAATATCTGAGGGTTGAGGGTCCATTCTCCTTGACGTAGCATGTGGCGACTTAGAAAGTCGGCCTTTGTATTTTCTATACCTCTGATGTGGAGAGCTGTGAGTGACAGAAAATTGAGCTCTGCTAAGTCGAAGATGCTTGCTGCTGAAGACATCAGACTTTTTGATCGAGTTCCGCCTTGATGATTTAGATATGCGACGACTGCCGTGTTGTTTGACAGGATTTTGATATGAGATCCTCGGAGATGGGGAAGGAAAAATTTTAAGGCATAATGAACTGCATTCAATTCTTTCCAGTTGGAGGACTGCTGGATCTCTGAAGAATTCCAGCGACCTTGAGCTACATATTTATCCAGATGGGCTCCCCACCCTTCTTGTCCTGCGTCAGTAGTGACTAATTTAGGCTACGTTCACATTGGCGTTCCGCCAATGTGCGTCGCTGTTGCGCCGGCGACGCGCCCCTATGTTTAACATAGGGGACGCGTGCGTCGTTTTGGTGGCGTTTTTCGCCACGTGTGTCGTTTCCGACGCTAGCGTCGGACGCAAGGAAACGCTACATGTAGCATTTTCTGTGCGTCCGATTTTCGTCGGAAAACGACGCACGCGTCGCAAAACGCGCGCGTTTTTGCGCGCGTTTGCGTGCGCACGGCGGCGCAACGCTAATGTGAACGTAGCCTTAGAGGGTGTTACTGACCATGAGACTCCTCTAGACAAATGGGTTTTATTTAACCACCAGCGAAGTGACTCCAACACATCTTTAGATAGAGTAATCTTCGTATTCAAATTACCATGGCAGCGAGATTGCACCTGGAGTGTCTGGTGTTGTAGGGCTCTGGTATGGTATTGAGCCCATTGTACGGCAGGAATGCAGGAGGAAAGTGAGCCCAAGAGAGACATGGCATCTCTAAGGGACATTTGAGGTTTTGCCATTGCCATCGAAATTATTGAAAATTATTGTTAATTTTTTGGAATCTGGTAAAAAGCATTTTTTACTTACAGAGTCCAAACTTAGTCCTAGGAAGGACTGACGGGTTTCCGGATGTAGTCTGGACTTTTTGAAGTTCACTATCCAACCCAAGGCCTGTAACGATGAAACAGTATTAGTCAATCGTTCTTTACACTGAGAGGCTGAATTTCCAATTATTAAAAAATCATCTAGATAAGGTACAATTAGCGTCTCCTGATGACGCAAATAAGCCATCACCTCGAGTATAACTTTTGCAAAAACCCGAGGAGCCATGGACAGGCCGAACGGCATGGCTGTAAATTGAAAGTGACGGATCCGACCTTGTAGAAGTACTGCCACTCTGAGGTATTGTTGATGCTCCGCATAAATGGGAAGATGATAATACGCATCCTTCAAATCTAGGCCTGCCATAAAGCACCTAGGAAACAAAAGTTTAATCGTAGATCTTATTGATTCCATTTTAAACGTATGACTGTACAGGAAGGAATTTAGTCTTTTTAGATTAATTATAGTACGAAAAGTACCGTCTGGTTTTGAAACCAGAAATAAAGGGGAATAAAATCCCTTCCCTTCCTGATCTCTTGGTACTTCTACAAGAACATTCTTAGCCAGCAGGCTCAGAATTTCTAATTGGAGCGCTTTTTGCTGTTCCGGCGCTTTTAGTGAGGTGATAATAAAAGTATCCTGCAGAATCTTAAAGAATTCTAATTTTAATCCGTATTTTACGAGGTGGAGAATCCACTGATTTGAAGTTATATATTCCCAATGATGGTAAAAGAACTTCAGTCTTCCACCCACCGGAATTTCATCACTGATGGTATCTGCCACGTTTAGATGTTTCGGGATTACCGAATAAGGCACCTTTCTGTTTCTCCTTCGTTTCCCAGCGCTCTTTGCGGCTCGTACGGCCTTCTCCTATTGAATGGCCGTCTCCTAAACGCTCTCCTATAAGAAGGAAGAAACTGTTTAGGGAATCCCTTCCTTCTTTCTCCTGCCTTATTAAGGAGGTCATCAAGAACCTTCCCAAAAAGGAACTCACCCTGGCATGGGATTGTACATAATTTTGATTTGGATTGTACATCACCCTTCCATCCCTTTAACCAAAGGGCACGCCGGGCTGCATTGACAAGGCCTGCTGATCTTGCTGCCAGCCGTAAGGAGTCCACTGAAGCATCAGTTAAGAATGCTGTAGCGCTCTTAATTAAAGGGATTGTCTGCAAGATCTTTTCTCTTGCGACTTTACCCTTAATTTGCTGCTCTAGCTGGTCAATCCATACCAATAGTGACCTAGCCGTGCAAGTACCCGATATGGCGGGTTTAAAGGCCCCTGTGCTTGTCTCCCATGACCTTTTAAGAAGAGCCTCAGTTTTGCGGTCCAATGAGTCGAGTAAATTTCCTGCGTCCTCCACAGGAAGGGATGATTGTTTTAAGGTGGATGCCACTGCTGCGTCCACTTTAGGCACCTTGGACCAGATCTCTAACTCTTCATCACTGAAGGGGTAACGCCTTTTTGAAGAGGAGGGAAGGAATCCTTTCCCCTGCTTGTCCCATTCTCTTTTTACGAGATCTTTCACAGCGGACACCACTGGGAAGGTTCGGCGTCTTTTGTGGCCTAGGTCTGCAAACATTATCTCCTGGGCCGATTTAACCTCCTTAGTGTCTGGACAACCCATGGTATTCCTCACTGATTTAATAAGGTTATTAATGCTGTCCAGCGGCAAACATGCTCCGCTCTCATCCTCGGAAGAACCGGATGATGGTTCTGAGGTGTTAGAGGACCGGATTAACCCCTCTTCTGACTCTGAACTAGAAGAAAGGGGGCGGCTTTTACTCCCATGTTTTTCCTGGGATTTCGATCCTAGAGATTGAATCTCTTGTCTAATTATGGCCCTGAGGTTAGTGGTGGTTACTGCAGCCTCATCCTTTAGGGTTTGCTGTATGCAATCTTGGCACAACCTTTTTGGATATGAATCCGGCAAGGGTTGTATACACAGGGCACATTCTTTATGTTTTGTTTTACTTGTCCTTTTAGCCTACGGGGAGAGGTAGAGAAGGAAGGGATCAGCTTATAGGTAGAGGATTAAATACACTCACCCAGTGAAGCATTCATTGTACCGGTCTTGGAGGAGGGGACGCTGTGCGGCTTCTGAGTAGATCTGATTCTCTACTCCTTCTCACATGAGTGTCAGACTCCATCACAGGGCGACCACTCTTTTTCCCAGCTGTGGATTTTGCAGTTTTAGCGCTGCTATCTCTTCCAGTGCTCACCTGCTCCACCGCTGGCAGATGCTCTTCATGCGCTGGGGACGACATTCTGAGCACAATCGCTCTGTGTCCCGGCTCCATTTAAAACAGGGCGGCAATCTCCGCGCTCTAGGCCGCGAACCGGAAGTGCTTTCACTACTTCCGGTTCAAGCAGGGCCGAGCACACTTACCCGGAGACGCTGCCGCCGCCGGCCTCTAGAAGCGCCGCTCCTGCGTTCCTCACGCTCCTGCGTCCTCCTCTCCATAGGCCGGGCTTTAGCGCCCGGAACCTGCTGGAAACGCGATCAGACGAGGGGGGAGGCTGATACAGTAGCTCCCCCGACGCGGCTACTGACGCCGCAGCCCCTGCCGCTCACCAGGAGACCGAACAGGCGGGTGCATGGGTCAGGTAAGATGGAGGTGCTCCAACCACCTCGTGCTGCAGGTTATCCAGGATTTCCGATAGGAACAGGAAACCAACTGAGGAGGAGAGGGGGACCGCCCTTTTTATCTCTGTAGGTTTCCTGTTCCTATGGGCGGATCCCTCTCTCATTGTGGGTGCTGTCGTGGCGAAGGGTAAAATATTAGATATCATTTTCTGATTAAGTTATTTAATAAGGAGCTCGTTATACATTTTCTCAAGCCAGATTTTAGGATTGTTTACAAATAATAATTGGTAAATATCCACTATAGGCCAATAAACTTATAAGCCCCCAGTTACCAATTTGACAGTTCATTTATTATTAATTATTAGATGTTAGACATTTATGAGGGAGTCAGAGTCAAGTGTGAACAAATAGTGGTTGGAGGCAGACGTTTGCCTTACTGACTTTACCATATGGATAAAGAAATAGAAGCTATGCAATCTACTACTAAAATGTTATTCACGGACATCACTCGGTTTGTGCACGGACGACAGTCGTCATTATTACGGACTCAAGCAATCTTAATCAGTTGACAATTTTCTCCTTGAAAATGCGGAGATGTGAAGTGTGAACAGCCCCATAGACTGCAGGGGAACGTGTTCAAGAAATAAAAATCTCGGATAGAGCACGTATGTGACACCTGAACATCTGAATGAGGTTTAATGCGGTTTGTTGCCCTGCTCATGGCTGGCTGGTAACTGCACATGCAAGGGTCATGCCGATGCCATCAACAGTAGCAAATCTGTGCCACAGTATTTATTTGCAATCATTTAAATAGAACAGCTGATACATGCTGCTTAAACCATGGGCATGTATCAGGCATGGATGTAGAAACACATGAACACTTGACTCAAAAGCTACAGCATTTCATAGACAAAACACATACGGTATTATAAAAACTTAAAGGGACGGAGCTGTGCTGTATTCTAGTTGGACAGGTGGCTTCTCCAACCCTCTACCCTGGATTGGCATATGCACACAGACAGAAACCTGTCCAACTAGTCTACGGCGGCACCCGGCCCCCTAGTCTACGGCGTCGCCTGGCCCCCTAGTCTACGGCGTCGCCCGGTCCCCTAGTCTACGGCGCCGCCCGGTCCCCTAGTCTACGGCGCCGCCCGGTCCCCTAGTCTACGGCGCCGCCCGGTCCCCTAGTCTACGGCTCAAATTTCCTCCTACACTCCAAAGATATACCAATAAGGAGTCTAGATTGTGAGCCCTGATGAGAGGTCTGTAAAGCGCTGTGGTGTACGATGGTGCTATATAAGCAAAATACATAATAATGAGCTACAGTACTCTGTTTCTGTTACTTCTGGAAAAGTGAACAGGATTTCTGGAAATGGCTAAACTGTTCCCAAAATTAAGAAATTGTGGAAAATATTGCTTATAAAAAAACAAAAAACTTTCCAGAGTGCACACCACAAAAACAAGTTCCAGTACGTTGGGAGATTTCAGCTGTAAAGGCTAAAACTCTATAAACGCTGCTCAGTAAAAAATAAAAAAAATAATTCAGAAACAGGCGGGCATAAAGTCCTCCTCATAGGGTCGGGGTTGCTAGAAATGCTAATGCAAACCCCTTAAATGTGCACATGTAAGAAAAGAGGTGCAGAATTTTCTGCACAAAATCTGCAGCCGCGGATTTGCCGCGGTTTTTCATGCAGATTTTGTGCAGTTTTTATGCGTAATTGCTGCGGATTTTGTGCGGTTTTTGCCACTGCGGATTTTGTGCGGTTTTTGCCACTGCGGATTTTTAACATGGAGGGGTGCAGAAACGCTGCAGATCCGCACAAAAGAAGTGACATGCACTTCTTTGAAATCCGCAGCAATTCCACACTGATTTTTCCGCACATCTTTTTTTTCCCCATTGAATACCATTATACTGTACATCACAGTGCGGATCTGCAGCGTTTTTGCATGGTAAAATCCGCTGCGGATCCGCAGCAAATCCACATCGTGTGCACATAGCCTTACTGGAACATCACAGGGCGCACAGTTGTTGAGTAGCTCGCTACCTCTACAGTTCATGACACCAATGTCCTCACTGCTTATAAAGAGCCCGAGGAGCCTCCACGCCTGGAGAACATAAGTACACGAGCACTGACGACAGGTTTTACAGAACAACCCCAGCTCAATTATAAGAGTCACTAACCAACAAGAGTAAAAGCACCAATTACTATCAGTTGGAAGAATAGTTCATTAATGGCCGATGCACACGGAAGGGTCACGTGGCCGGACTATGTCCGACAGCACGCACCGTCCCCCGGGGGTCTCCATAATAGACTCCGAGGGACGACCTGCGTCACCGTCCACAGGACTCCTCAGCAGGAATAATTCTGTAATATGGTATAAAGAAAAAACACAACATGCCTCTTAATATAATTGGCTGCGGGAGGCGCACTATTGATTTGTACAGAACAGATCTGTAATATCAGGTCTTCTAGAGGCACAAGAGTCCATGGAACATTTCTCTCATTTATGAAGGATTGAGTCACTAATCAACGAGAGAGCGAGGTCTGCATGGGAGCTGCATACGTAAAACGGTACACATGTCGATTTTTAAAACTGCAGCATTTATTTAAAGCTGAACGGTCACCAGGTCTAAAGTGGGCAGTTTTTTACTTTTAATCCAGCTACGCCCCTGAGTATTAATTTATTTTAAGTCGACATCCAGGTCAGGAGATGTGGACTTTTATATTTCGGTGCCACTTTTTATAGCCCAATGATCTATTCTATACAAAAAAACGATATTACAGCAAGAGATGAACTCCTACTATAGCCAACTTTTTACATTTTGTTAAAGAAGCCCTCCATGACATAGTGTGAGTGTACTAATATTCTCACCTCCCACCACTGTCTCCGGGATCCAGCGTCGTTCTGCTCCTCTTCTCAGTGACATCACCACTCTTCAGATTCCCTGGGTCACTTTATGAGATAGCGGGAAGTGGCTTTTTTCAATGTAAGCTTTGTTCTGACACTCCATAGACTTACACTGGAAAAAAAACACGCTTATGGATGTGATCCGGACAATCTGCAGAGCGGTGACGTCACCGAGACGAGAAGCAGAAGAGCCCTGAATCCCAGGGAAAGCGGCAGTAGGCGAGTATATTAATACAATGACACTACAATATGCACATAGACACAGATTTAATGAAGAAAAAAAAAAAAAGACAGCAATGCTCAGCAAAGAAAGACGTCTGTTGAATATTTTGTGTCGAGCGCTATCTAATCGGTATGGGGGTGGGGACTTTTTAGTTTTTAATGTAACGCATAGCTTCTAGAAATGAATCACCACATTATATTGTAAATATGTAAGGAGAGTTACGCTCATTCATTTGTAAATTTGCCTGAAAAATGAACATCTGCAATCTAATTGCTTGCAAAAATAAATTGCCTGGAGAGCAGTGAATGCAACCGCTCCCTGCGACTGAAAGGGAGCGGCTACAGGGTGGATAACGTCATTTTCTCCCTTCAGCCGTGCTTCCAGTAAGACAGGCAGGTATGGGTTTAACACCATTTTTTACCTACTGATTTATCCTATATCTAAAAGATGAATGGCGTTTCTGCACATGACAGATTCCCTATTAATATTTAAAAAGACTAAAATATTATAAGCGTTTCCCATCACACATTCATTCCAATGAACATTTGCGCAAATGCATAAAAAAAAGAGAAACAAAAACAAAGTCGTAAAGGTTGTAAACGTACAACAGTATCTTTGCATCACTCCCGACGTTAATTATCAACTTTGGGACATGTTATGAAATATTTCAGCCCACACAACATGCCAGACCTGTTATTGTAGAGTCACATATGCCCAGCATTACTGCCAAGGGAAAGATTCAGCCACAGCCGGGATCTCCCCGCTAATGAACAAAAGAAGCAAGTTACATTTGACATCAGACTCTCTGTTGGCTGGACCTTAGATAACTGGCAGAATAAGATACAAGGAAAAGTGAGTAAGTGTCTTCCTTTCCTATCTCTTCTTTCTTATCCTTGGTCTTAAAGGGAACCTGTCACCCCGAAAATCGTGGGTGAGGTAAGCCCACCGGCATAAGGGGCTTATCTGCAGCATTCTGTAATGCTGTAGATAAGCCCCCGATGTATCCTGAAAGAGGAGAAAAAGACGTTAGATTATACTCACCCAGGGGCGGTCCCGCTGCTGGTCCGTTCAGATGGGCGTCTCCGGTCCGCTGCGGCGCCTCCCATCTTCTTTCCATGACGTCCTCTTCTGATCTTCAGCCACGGCTCCGGCGCAGGCGTACTTTGCTCTGCCGTCTTGAGTGCAGAGGATAGTACTGCAGTGCGCAGGCGCCGGAAAGGTCAGAGGCCCGGCGCCTGCGCACTGCAGTACTTTGTCTGCCCTCAACAGGGCAGAGCAAAGTACGCCTGCGCCGGAGCCGTGGCTGAAGATCAGAAGAGGACGTCTTGTAATGAAGATGGGAGGCGCCGCAGCGGACCAGAGACGCCCATCTGACCTGACCAGCAGCGGGACCGCCCCTGGGTGAGTATAATATAACGTCTTTTTCTCCTCTTTCAGGATACATCGGGGGCTTATCTACAGCATTACAGAATGCTGTAGATAAGCACCTGATGCCGGTGGGCTTACCTCACCCGCAATTTTCGGGGTGACAGGTTCCCTTTAAGTTCTATTCTCTTGCCATGCATTCCCCTTTCCTTGCTTTTAAATATTTTAGATACAAGGTATCTCGCTTATTTTGAATTTATGGAAGTTTTCATTTCTCTTCCATCCCTTTAAAAATTTTCCCTTTCAAGTTTTCCATTTTCCAAAATTAAGCATATTTTTTCTTCCGATCTTTCACCCTTAATCTTTTCCATCCTTCATTTTATCTTTATCATTTATCCCTTTAAATATTGTTATTTCTTCGCTTTTATGTTGTCATGTTAATACGTAAAACTTTCAATAAACAATGTTGGAACAGAAGTGGGGGGACGACAGAGCAGCCTAATAAGGAGTTTTGATGAATTTGTAAAATTTTACCAGCAACAAAAAATAAAGTAATCTTGCCGTCCTTTAAGACTGAGTTTTTAGCAGGCGCTTTAATGGTCTGAGGCCTGATTACAATGCCAGGTAACACTCCTGTACACACCATTATTCACACCCGGGGAGGTCACAGCTCACCTCGTCTGCCTCCCTTCACAACGACCTTTGTACACGCTCATTAGATGCCTCAGTAAAAAAAAAAAAAAAAAAAGATAGCCACAATGAACAGACGCCATCCCTAATGTCCATGTGTTTAATGAAGCAATAGAAAGTTTGAGTCTAAAAAAAAGTTCACTTGGCAAGTGTGAAAAATTTTGTGTTTTATGTTCAATTTAGATTGTGGAATGATAGACATTAATTTTAAAAAATGACTCGTCGAAACAAAAAATAAATCTAATTTAAACAATAGATCTGTTTCTGATTAAAACTTCACTTTAAAAAATTAAAAAATCTTTGCAACAGGTTTACTTAGCCTTTAATTTATTTTTATTTGGGAAAACTTGAATTTGGTGTTAACCAAACCCTTAATAGTTACAAGCACAAACACTACAGAATATACCAAACTCAACGCAACAGAAAACTTTAAAGGACTAAGGCAGAACCTGTTTATGTGCCTTTAAAAAGAGTATTCATGTATCAGAAATCCCTTCTTACCCAGCTACATTTGGCTTAAAAAATAAAAATGCTGTGCTCTACTCTTCCTCCGCAGGTCCTGCGCAGTTTCTGCCACTGCTCCTTGTGTTTGTCTGCAGTACTGAAGTCACATTAACGGTGCTGCAGGCAACAGCTCAGCTATGGTCTGCAGCACCCTCAATGTGACGTTAGAGCAGGAAACAACAAAAAAAAAAAATCAGGGGACGAGGGCTTATTGAAAAATGGGAAACCCTAGCACCAAGATACGCTGCCCACCGAGATGCTCTTGCATGGCATCAAGTTCAAAGTAAAAATCGGAATCTGCAAGCAATTTCCTCAGGAAATCCTGCCTCATGCCCTCCTCTAATCCTTAAAGAAAGTAATTTCCCTTCATTAGAAAGACAGGCAGTTTATTTCTCTGCAACAATGATCACATCTAAATATAGTGTAGACAGTCAGCAGAAAAGCCCGGCGCTGGCAGACAGCGAGCGTATAAATAGAATGCAAATAGGGTTAGTAGTGGAAAACCATATACAAGGCTGGGAGGATTTATTTATGGAGCAGAATAAGCAACAGTTATGTGGTCGGCGAGGGGAGCGCTGCCCACTATGGCGGCCACAGGGTTCTAACATACAATGACCACTGTGTGTCCGGACGGGTGGAAAAGGACTGAGAGAAGGGAAAAAAAAACGTCCTTTATAGCTTATTCTTATGCAGAAACATCAGAAATTTATTTTTCATGTAAAACGTTTCCTAAGAAGAGGAATAAACTAGGAAAATTATTGGACACGGGAGGGGAAATTTATTTTTTTTTTTAATAGAATATATATGTATAGAATTTTTAATTTTTCAGCAGAGAAATTGAATCCAGATATGAATCTGGAAAATAGCATGATATTTACATTTTACGCCAATTATTTTTCATATCTGGTATTGCTGTTCTTGTTCAGTCTCCTTCAACTGACAATAAATGTTACAGTATATCAGGCAAAGTACACAAGATTGAATAGAATATATCTAGAAATAAAAAAAAAGTACAGTTTTTCATCTGTTGCATCATCCGCATTTCATTAGTTTATATAAATCAGTAATGAATAGAATGATAAAATGTACAACACAATACAGTTTTTCCTATGTTGATAACTATATTGCATCCCTAAAAATAAGATGATATATGGTTGATCTGTATTGGATCCAATTTCTTTTTATGCACCCATAGACTTGAATAGGCAAGTCTCATCCATAATATGCACGTGATAGTGAATGCTGTAATTATTTACATGCGGACATGCTGCACGTCCGGAGTAGCTCTTCCTCATCAGGGCTGCTGTCGATGGGGAGTTACTGCAGAAGTCATGCTGATTAACCGCTGGCTCCCTGCAGTTAGGCAGCAGGGAGCCGGATGTCAATCAGCAGGCCGTCAGCAGACACAGCAGAGTGGAAGAGAAGCCGCCACTCTGATAGTGACCTTAGCAGAATCAGCAGTCCGTGAACTATCTGGGCAGGCACAGATCGGCACTGGGCACAACTACATGCCGGTTCATTCTTTGGCCCATCATATAAAGTTCTGGATAACCCCTTTAATGTGAGGTAATGTATAGTTCCACCTTCTATGCAGTTCCTCAACAAGTGACAAATTATGGTGCATGGTTTGCGCCATCGGATGGTGCATGGTTTGCGCCATCGGATGGTGCATGGTTTGCGCCATCGGATGGTGCATGGTTTGAGTCATCGGATGGTGCATGGTTTGCGCCATCGGATGGTGCATGGTTTGAGTCATCGGATGGTGCATGGTTTGCGCCATCGGATGGTGCATGGTTTGCGCCATCGGATGGTGCATGGTTTGAGTCATCCGATGGTGCATGGTTTGCATCATCGGATGGTGCATGGTTTGCGTCATCGGATGGTGCATGGTTTGCGACAGCGGTGCAATTGTGGCACCGGTCCGAACGATCATCAGGAGAACATTTTAAGCAAGAAACGCTCCTGAAAATACATCTTGAGACAACTCCGTTACACAAGCTGAAAGTTACCGTAAGACAAAAGTTAAATATGATGGACCTCTCAATTATACATCTATAGGTCATTTATATAGCAGAATCTTTGTTAGGAGAAAAGCATGCAGTCCTCTCTTAAAAACGGGTATATGTAACATTAATAGCTTTTGTGGTTGGGCATACGCAAATTGGGTTTTTTTAACCGTTAAAGTAGTCAAACAAACAAAAAATGTCCTATTTAGATGCCGCATTATCTTTCCTCCAAAGTGAATGTCTTCTGGAGGATCTATGAGCTAAAGTAGCATTAACAAGAGGGAAAAACAGGAAGAATAGACAAGTTATAAACTTATCTATAGGAAAAGATTGTCCGCTCATGTGCCATGTCAGTGTGGACTATATTTATGGACTTCCTCAAATTCTTTATCTCAAACTTCATGCAAGTTCTGGGTTCCAGGACTGCAGATTAACGGAAGGAGCGCCTTCAGAAACGGGAGCCTTGCGCTAAGCAGTCCAGCATCTCCATCCTCTCGGGTAGGATATCTATATTTAGGTTTATTAACAGTATGTGACCCTTCTACAAATGGTTTAGATTATTCCTACACTTCGAGCAAGACTTTACACACAAGAGAAAGGAAAAGAGTCTATTTGATAAGTTTTCTTATCCAGATCGAAGAAAAAAAATGTGAAGTAGGAAATCAGATAATGATTTAATGACGTGTGTCATTGTGTGACCACTAAGGTTATCTACCAGTAACAAAGAACGAAAAAAAAAAAAAAAAAAACAGTATAATTAATAATATATACAGTGTGTGTGTGTGTGTGTGTGTGTGTGTATGTGTGTGTGTATGTGTGTGTGTATGTGTGCGTGCGTGTGCGCGTGCGTGTATGTATGTATGTATGTATGTGTGTCTGTATTTATGTACAGTACAGACCAAAAGTTTGGACACACCATCTCATTTAAAGATTTTTCTGTATTTTCATGACTATGAAAATTGTACAGTCACACTGAAGGCATCAAAACTATGAATTAACACATGTGGAATTATATACTTAAAAAGGTGTGAAACAACTGAAATTATGTCTCATATTCTAGGTTCTTCAAAGCAGCCACCTTTTGCTTTGATGACTGCTTTGCACACTCTTAGCATTCTCTTGATGAGCTTCAAGAGGTAAAAAAAAAAAAAAAAAAAAAAAAAACAGAAAAATGGTTGCTGACAGCACAACTGACAAAAACGGACGCCCGTCCTATTTCCACTGGACCCAAGTGGAAGAGTACATACCATGAGTTGAAGTGAAGGACAGCATCCAATCCAGGTGAAAAAATTCCTCTTTATTGTGCCATAAATGCGACGTTTCAACATCAAGGGTCTTTCTCAAGCTTCAAGTGGTAGTCACCGGAAATGGACTTCCAACAATCTTGAAGGAGTTCCCAGAGATGCTTAGCACTTGTTGGCCCTTTTGCCTTCACTCTGCGGTCCAGCTCACCCCAAACCATCTCGATTGGGTTCAGGTTTGGTGACTGTGGAGGGCAGGTCATCTGGCGTAGCACCCCATCACTCTCCTTCTTGGTCAAATAGCCCTTACACCGCCCGGAGGTGTGTTTGGGGTCATTGTCCTGTTGAGAAATAAATGATGGTCCAACTAAACGCAAACCGGATGGAATAGCATGCTGCTGCAAGATGCTGTGGTAGCCATGCTGGTTCAGTATGCCTTCAATTTTAAATAAATCCCCAACAGTGTCACCAGCAAAGCACCCCCACACCATCACACCTCCTCCATGCTTCAAGGTGGGAACCAGGCATGTAGAGTTTATCCGTTAACCTTTTCTGCGTCGCACAAAGACACGAGGTTGGAACCAAATATCTCAAATTTGGACTCCTCAGACCAAAGCACAGATTTCCACTGGTCTAATGTACATTCCTTGTGTTCTTGAGCCCAAACAAGTCTCTTCTGCTTGTTGCCTGTCCTTAGCAGTGGTATCTTAGCATGAAGGCCTGCTGCAAAAAGTCTCCTATTAACAGTTGTTGTAGAGATGTGTCTGCTGCTAGAAATCAGTGTGGCATTGACCTGGTCTCTAATCTGAGCTGCTGTTAACCTGCGATTTCTGAGGCTGGTGACTTGGTTAAACTTATCCTCAGAAGCAGAGGTGACTCTTGGTCTTCCTTTCCTGGGGCGGTCCTCATGTGGGCCAGTTTCTTTGAAGCGCTTGATGGTTTTTACCACTGTACTTGGGGGCATTTTCAAAGTTTTCCCAATTTTTCGGACTGACTGACCTTCATTTCTTAACCCCTTTACCCCCAAGGGTGGTTTGCACGTTAATTACCAGGCCAATTTTTACAATTCTGACCACTGTCCCTTTATGACTCTGGAACGCTTCAACGGATCCCAGTGATTCTGACATTGTTTTCTCATGACATATTGTACTTCATGATAGTGGTAAAATTTCTTTGATATTACCTGCGTTTATTTGTGAAAAAAAAATGGAAATTTGGCGAAAATTTTGAAAATTTCGCAATTTTCCAACTTTGAATTTTTATGCATTTAAATCACAGAGATATGTCACACAAAATACTTAATAAGTAACATTTCCCACATGTCTACTTTACATCAGCACAATTTTGGAACCAAAATTTTTTTTTGTTAGGGAGTTATAAGGGTTAAAAGTTGACCAGCAATTTCTCATTATTACAACAGCATTTTTTTTTTTAGGGACCACATCTCATTTGAAGTCATTTTGAGGGGTCTATATGATAGAAAATACCCAAGTGTGACACCATTCTAAAAACTACACCCCTCAAGGTGCTCAAAACCACATTCAAGAAGTTTATTAACCCTTCTGGTGCTTCACAGGAATTTTTGGAATGTTTAAATAAAAATGAAGATTCAACTTTTCTTTTTTTTTCACAAAAAATTTACTTCAGCTCCAATTTGTTATATTTTACCAAGGGTAACAGGAGAAAATGGACTCCTAAAGTTGTTGTACAATTTGTCCTGAGTACGCCGATACCCCATATGTGGGGGTAAACCACTGTTTGGGCGCATGACAGAGCTCGGAAGCGAAGGAGCGCCATTTGACTTTTCAATGCAAAATTGACAGGAATTGAGATGGGACGCCATGTTGCGTTTAGAGAGCCACTGATGTGCCTAAACATTGAAACCTCCCACAAGTGACACCATTTGGGAAAGTAGACCCCCTAAGGAACTTATATAGAGGTGTGGTGAGCACTTTGACCCACCAAGTGTTTCACAGAAGTTTATAATGCAGAACCGAAAAAATAAAACAAAAAATTTATCCCACAAAAAATTTTTTTAGCCCCCAGTTTTGTATTTTCCCGAGGGTAACAGGAGAAATTGGACCCCAAAGGTTGTTGTTTAATTTGTCCTGAGTACGCCGATACCCCATATGTGGGGGGGGACCACCGTTTGGGCGCATGGGAGGGCTTAGAAGGGAAGGAGCCTCATTTGGAATGCAGACTTAGATGGAATGGTCTGCAGGCGTCACATTGCGTTTGCAGAGCCCCTGATGTACCTAAACATTAGAAACCCCCCACAAGTAACCCATATTGGAAACTAGACCCCCAAGGAACTTATCTAGATGTGTTGTGAGAACTTTGAACCCCCAAGTGTTTCAGTACAGTTTATAACGCAGAGCCGTGAAAATAAAAAATCATTTTTCTTCCCCACAAAAATTATTTTTTAGCCCCCAGTTTTGCATTTTCCCAAGTGTAACAGGAGAAATTGGACCCCAAATGTTGTTGGCCGATTTGTCCCGAGTACGCTGATACCCCATATGTTGGGGTAAACCCCTGTTTGGGCACACGGGAGAGCTCGGAAGGGAAGGAGCACTGTTTTACTTTTTCAACGCAGAATTGGCTGGAATTGAGATCGGATGCCATGTCGCGTTTGGAGAGCCCCTGATGTGCCTAAACAGTGGAAACCCCCCAATTATAACTGAAACCCTAATCCAAACACACCCCTAACCCTAATCCCAACGGTAACCCTAACCACACCTCTAACCCTGACACACCCCTAACCCTAATCCCAACCGTAAATGTAATCCAAACCCTAACTTTAGCCCCAACCCTAACTGTAGCCTTAACCCTAGCCCTAACCCTAGCCGTAACCCTAGCCGTAACCCTAACCCTAGCCCTAACCCTAATGGGAAAATGGAAATAAATACATTTTTTAAATTTTTTAATTTTTCCCTAACTAAGGGGGTGATGAAGGGGGGTTTGATTTACTTTTATAGCGGGTTATTTAGCAGATTTTTATGATTGGCAGCCGTCACACACTGAAAGACGCTATTTATTGCAAAAAATATTTTTTTGCGTTACCACATTTTGAGAGCAATAATTTTTCCATATTTGAGTCCACAGTGTCATGTGAGGTCTTGTTTTTTGCGGGACGAGTTGACGTTTTTATTGGTAACATTTTCGGGCCCGTGACATTTTTTGATCGCTTTTTATTCCGATTTTTGTGAGGCAGAATGATCAAAAACCGCTATTCATGAATTTCTTTTGGGGGAGGCGTTTATACCGTTCCGCGTTTGGTAAAATTGATAAAGCAGTTTTATTCTTTGGGTCAGAATGATTACAGCGATATCTCACTTATATCATTTTTTTATGTTTTGGCGCTTTTATACGATAAAAACTATTTTACAGAAAAAGTAATTATTTTGGCATCGCTTTATTCTCAGGACTATAACTTTTTTATTTTTTTTGCTTATGATGCGGTATGGTGGCTCGTTTTTTGCGGGACAAGATGACGCTTTCAGCGGTACCATGGTTATTTATATCTGTCTTTTTGATCGCGTGTTATTCCACTTTGTTCGGCAGTATGATAAAGCGTTTTTTGCCTCTTTTTCTTACGGTGTTTACTGAAGGGGTTAACTAGTGGGGCAGTTTTATAGGTTGGGTCGTTATGGAGGTGGCGATACTAAATATGTGTACTTTTATTGTTTGTTTTTTATTTAGAAAAAGAAATGTATTTATGGGAATAATTTTTTTCTTTATTTAGGATTTTTTTTTTTTTTTTTTTTTTTAAACACATGTGGAAATTTTTTTCACTTTTTTTTACTTTGTCCCAGGGAGGGACATCACAGATCGCTGATCTGACAGTTTGCACAGTACTCTGTCAGATCAGCGATCCGACTTACAGCGCTGCAGGCTTACCAAGCGCCTGCTCTGAGCAGGCACTTGGTAAGCCACCTCCCTCCCTGCAGGACCTGGATGCCGCGGCCATTTTGGATCCGGGCCTGCAGCGAGGAAGGAGGTAGGAGACCCTCGGAGCAACGTGATCACATCACGTTGCTGCGGGGGTCTCAAGGAAGAACGCAGGGAGCGCCATCCCTGCGCGATGCTTCCCTATACCGCCGGCACACCGCGATCATGTTTGATTGCGGTGTGCCGGGGTTAATGTGCCGGGGGCGGTCCGTGACCGCTCCTGGCACATAGGCAGCTGACACCCGGCCGTGATTGGCCGCGCTCCCCCCGTGAGTGCGGCCGATCGCGTCTGACGTACTATCCCGTCGGTGGGCATACGGGCCCACCCCACCTCGACGGGATAGTATGTCATATGTCAGAAAGGGGTTAAAGTAATGTTGGCCACTCCTTTTTTTTTACTTAGAATTTGTATTATGGCAAAAAAAAAGCAGCTAACAGTTTATTAAGTAGGACTATCAGCTGTGTATCCACCAGACTCATGGTCCGAACCTCATTTATAAGGCAAGAAATCCCACTTATTAAACCTGACCGGGCACACCTGTGAATTGAAACCCATTCCCGGTGACTACTCCTTGAAGCTCATCAAGAGAATGCCAAGAGTGTGCAAAGCAGTCATCAAAGCAAAAGGTGGCTACTTTGAAACCTAGAATATAAGACATAACAAAAAAGTGTGAAACTGAAATTAAGTATATAATTCCACACGTGTTAATTCATAGTTTTGAGGCCTTCAGTGTGAATGTACAATTTTCATAGTCAAGAAAATACAGAAAAATCTTTAAATGAGGTGTGTCCAAACTTTTGGTCTGGTATGTATGTATGCATGCATGCGTGCGTGCGTGCGTATCTACAAGCCCCAGCACGCACTGGGAATCTCTGGCTTAAATTTGACCGAGAAGGTACAGTTTGCAGACCACTGCTCTACATTACAAGCATCAAACTTGCCGTTTGCTCCATATCACGTACGTGACTGCAGTTTAGATAGCTTGAGATCCAATAAATGGAGCACCCTGGTACCAAGTGGGTGAACAGTTTAATTATGGAGGTGGAAGATGCAGTCAGGAACGTTTGCTTTGGGCTTTCACATAACCAACTGACAATATTTCACAAAAAAGATGATTAAAAGTCTCATCGTAAAGTTGGGCTCAGGACTAGAAAATGTAACATCGCTCAACACCCAAGAACTTAGATTATTTGACGTTCAGACAGTTTTTTAATGTTTTTTTAATCGTAGATTAGGTTGGGCAGCACGGTGGCACAGTGGTTAGCACAACAGCCTTGCAGCGCTGGGGTCCTGGGTTCTAATCCCACCCAGGACAACATCTGCAAAGAGTTTGTATGTTCTCTCCGTGTTTGCGTGGGTTTCCTCCGGGTTCTCCGGTTTCCTCCCAAATTCCAAAGACATACTCATAGGGATTCTAGATTGTGAGCCCCATCGGGGACAGTGATAATGTGTGCAAACTGTAAAGCGCTGCGGAATATATTAGCGCTATATAAAAATAAAGATTATTATTATTATTATTATTATTATTAGATTTGTGTCACCGGAGCTGCATGATTTGCGGCTACTAGACAGCCTGAATACATGTGGGGATTCCCTAACAAAGAGACAATCCCTGCATGTGATCAGGTTGTCTAACAGACCCCACACAACAGAGAGCGGCGCAGTGGGGGAATGAGAAGAGGCTAGAGTAAGTACTTTGTGGGGGCCATCATACTGTGTGGAGGGCTATTTGTGGGGTCATCATACTATGTTGATAGCTATTTGTGGGGCCATCAAACTATGTGGAGGGCTATGTGGGGGCCATAATACTATGTTGTTGGCTATGTGGGGCCATCATACTATTTGAATGGCCACCATACTGCGTGGAGGGTTACGCAGCGGCAATTATACGATGTGGAGGGTTGTGTGGAAGGCCATTATAGAATGTAGCATATGCTGTTCGATGCCCCTGCCAAATGTATTCTCTTTTTTGGGGGGGAAGGGGGTGCATTAGGATTTTTGCAATGGGTCCTCATCATTTTTATGTACGCCCCACCCTTAAATGTTGTTTTTCTTATAGGATCCACTATATTTAAAACAAACATTCTCTGAAATTTCCATAAAAAACACAACACAAACAGGATAGGAGTAGAAATATACATATTGGTACTCCTGCCATGTCAGGTCTATAGATACTGAAGATGCACACACGGCCTTACCCATTCCAACAGACGTGGGCAAGTAACATTATGATCAAGTCATTTTTTTTTAAAGGCTCTAAACAATAATTATAAAGCTGACACAAATACGATGTGCAGTATACGCAGAGTGTGCGAGCAGCCGCACTATTACTTTAAGTCTCCAACTTGATCTCTGACCAATTGCAATAACGGCCGGACGGGCCGGCCAGCTGACATTTAGCATCACACACCCACAGCTAAAATAACCCAACAAGGCTGAATGTGAGAACTGTTCTGCTGCCAAGTGTAGGAAAGAAAAAGGCTCTGGAAGCCGAAAACGTACATTTACAGGGCAGAGAGAAAAAAGCAACAGAAAGTGGATCTCTAAACAGGGTAGACGGCTGCCATAACGTTATCACAGCCGATAACAAGCAGAGAAGACCCCAATCAGAGGCAGAGAAGAGTCATCCATCATTACAGAAAAATGATCCTAATAATGCGGTTACAAAGTAACATTCACTGAAACACATGGATTTTATACAGGGGTTGCAAACTCTGCACAGTCCACACACCTGAGACACAGTTTTGTGAATTGTCCTGAAGTGGAAAATCCCTTTAAATAGTATTAATATAGAGAGTATAAGTACCGTAAATGTCAGCTATGCGAGGGTTTCTCTCCCGACTAGTGATTTTCCTGATAATCCTTCTAAAAGCAGCCAGAAAGTATAAGCGATGGATGTTATTCTAGTTGCCAAAGCTACGTTCTGGGAAGGGATACTGCAGCAAACTATTCTACAATAAGGCTGTACTATTAATACACTGCTTTACATCTGAGGAGTGAAACTTTTTTTTTCCCTATTACAAAAAAAACAAACCCAAAACACTATCATAATCAGGCACATCCAGGGACCCAGTGCTACAGAATACATTTGTTCTTGGTCGGAGCCGTTACAATCTGGGTAAAAAGCAAACAGTCACTGTTTACAATTCCAGATACATTGTATCACTGGATGGAATTATTTCCTATGATGTCCCGTTGGCATCCATGACAGTCGTATAGGTTTACAGATGTGTTGGATTAGGTCACTGGTCACAAGTTGAATGCAACAAACTTGCCATAAGTCTCACGTAACATCCAGAGTCATGGACAACGTATCTGCAACCTGGCAGATTTATAGCAAAATTAGAACCTTAAAAACAGCAATTTGTACAAATGTTTTAGGTTGCATAACACATTGCAGTTCATCTCCAGCCTTACACTTAGATGCACGTGTTGTTGTTTTTTTGCACAAGAAGATTTCTGAACATTTACAAGCAGCAGTCTATAAACACTGATGGTAGGAGAGGTAGATATCACTTTTATCCTTTATTACTAATTATCATAGTCCCCAAAACAGCTGTCTGCAAATTGATTTTTTTTTTCCCTTTGGCAAACATGTAGGCTGCACATCCTAAATCATGCGGCGAGGTTCTTTAAGGCCATGTGCACACATCTGTTTCAAGTTGATCCCGCCTAAAATAGTGCAGCAAAAAATGCCCTATAAAACGACATTTCTGTGCACATGCTCCAACTACAGGCACTTCTTTTAACTGCTTAAGGCTGCGTGTTCACGATCAGGATAGCCGGCGGTATCGTCGGAGCGGCTTAGCCGCTCTGCGGTAAGCCCCGCCCCCTTCTGGAGACGCGATGATGCCGGATGGGTTCACAGCACACATCCGGCATCATCGCTCCCCACCATAGGGCCCTGTGCTATATCTGGCGTCGCCGCAAGATATACGGACATGCTGCGATCTGAAAAGACGCGCAGCATGTCCGGAGTCGCAGGGCCGCCGCGTGCGTGTTACCACGCATAGTGGAGACGGGATTTCATTAAATCCCCTCCACTATGCTGTAACATCTGGACGCTGCGTGTCTGACGCTGCGGCTCTATGCAGCGTCAGACACGCAGCGTTTCCTGATCGTGGAAACAGACCCTAAGGGTTTCCAGAAACCATCCAGCCAGCGTTTTAATGAACAGGCATGCTTGGGGGGAATGGAAGCTGCACTGGCGTTTCAGAGGTAACACAAAGGTTCATTTTTAGTGACGGAGCCACATTTTTTTTAAAATCTGGCCAGTGTCACTTTATGTGGTAATAACTCTGTAAAGCTTCAACAAATCCCAGTGATTTTGAGACTGTTTTTCCGTGACACATTATACTTTATGATAATGGTAAACTTAGGTCGATATTTTTTTTTATAAATAAACACAAAACATATCAGAAATTTGAGGGAAAAAAAAAAAAAACCACAGCAAACCATTAATAAATAACATTTCCCACATGTCTGCTTTACATCAGCACCATTTGTAAAATGTTCTTTTTATTTTGTTAGCGTTTTAGGAGGATTAAAAATGTAGCAGTAACTTTTCATTTCTTCAAGGAAATTTACAAAGTTTATTTTTTTAGGGACCTATCCAGGTTTGAAGTGACTCTAGGGGTCCCATATATTGGGAAACCCCCAAAAGTTATACCATTTTAAAAACAGCATCCCCTGACTTATTGAAAACTGCAGTCAGGTAGTTTATTAACCCTTCAGGTAATTTTCAGGAATTAATGCAAAGTGACATGACAGAAATGAAAATGTGCGTTTTTACCACCTAAATGCCGCTAACTTCTGAACAGGTTACAACAGCCGTCAGACTCGAAGGCCGCTATTTGGCCATGAATTGCCAGGGCAAACATCAGGACCACACAATCATGATCTGAGGGCACTGATTGGGATAAATAGGAAGCCCCCACACTGTTAACCATATATATGATATAGTCATTATTGACAGCAGCATCTAAGGGGTTAAACAAATATGGACGGCGACAACACTAATCGTGGCTGATGCAGCAAGTTGTCAGCTGTAGTGGACAGCCGACAGCTGCTGGATTGTCACCTGTACGGGGAGGCTATTCTCTTATATCTCAGGTCAGTTAAAAGACGTATTGACTGTCATTAAGGGGTTAAGGTTTGCAGACGCCAATAGGTGACTCCATTGCAAATCTACCGAAGAAACTATGAGCAGGGAGCAGATGGAGGATGTCTAAAATGTGCTCACCTTCCATGAACCATCACTCCTCCTGATTCGGCTGCTTCCAGTTCAAGACCAGATGCTGCTGACTGCCGCACGCACGTAATAGACATAGAACACGGGGGACAGTCAGAGAGCGAGTCCAGACAGACGTAACGCACACAAATATGGCTCCTACTACCCAAAACAAGCAAGTGAATCCCAGAGCAAGATTTCATTAAATATAATCACTTTTATTAATAGAGAATTCAAGAGCGCAAATAATCATTAAAAATACATATAAAGCATAGTAACAGGGATAGGGACACCCAAGTGCCACGTCCGGCAGGGTTGTAATACAAATGCAAAAAAGTAATAATCCCTCCAATGAAAAAAAAAAAACAGTACAAGGAGAAATAACAGAGATATGGGCAGTTATAATGTTGAACAATGGCTGACACAGGCATGCAAGTGTGTCACGCCCCCCGAGGAAGCACTGATCGCAAAACGCGCGTCGGGGCCTCTTCCACGTCTGGCTTATAGGTTGGTACTGTTATTACTATTCAATTATTACCCCCTCCCCCGGTATACCTATCCTGGTGTTAGAGGTTTTAGCCTGTGTTAAACAGGTCTGCATGTAATGTTACTATATTGGCGATGGCTACATATATTTTACTACATTGATTAGATTCACATATTTCATTGTAATTTTTTTTTCTATCCATCTATTTACAGTATTCTTCTGCACTTGAATGCCTATGTGAGCTATTGTCCAACATTATAACTGTGCCCTTGGAAAAAAAACATTTCCCATGACTATAGAAAATTGTGTAAAAAAAATGCACTAAAATTAAATTATAAAAAAAATGTTGATACTTGCTCACAATGTCAGTCTGCATGACTTTAGGGCAGGAGCATTTCTTACTTAGATCCTCCCTCTACAAACTAGAAGACAGGCAGATTCCCTTCTTCAAGGAGTAAGGTGCAACCTTAAAACAAAAATTTACAAGCAGCAGTAATGGCTTCAAAAATAAAAGCTAGGATGCAATGATGGAGTCTGATTACTTAGTGATCCAGCAGCTGAGGTCTGAAATTGGTTGCAGTGGTCAGGTGAGTATAATGCCAGAGGCACCAGTGCTGTTCCAGTGACGCAACGCTGCAGCCAATCGACGTCAATGGTCGGGGAATAGAAGTTTCACAGGAGTTTGCGCATTCCCAATTTTTATTTTTTCTAAAAACCATCACTACCCATTGTACATTTCCCTTAGAAATGAAAAGGCTAGCCAAAAACAAAAATGCTAAAAAAAAAATAAACTAAAATGTAGTACCTAAGTGGTTCACATCTACCACTACATACATAAAAAGGTGAGAACAGTTACTCCAATATTGCAATTGTAAAACATTCACGATTTGGAAAATGCCGAGCGACAATCTGCCACATTGTGAGCGGAAAATTTGCACAAATTGGTAATCCGAGATATTGAATTAAAATTATAAATTGCCTAACCAAGATCTGAAAGCAGAACGCGGCCTCTACAATGAAAGCTTTATGGATGAGATAATTGTATTTGTAATTATGAACAGTATAAAAAAATCATCATGGACAATTTACCCTGCTTTAGGGGAAACTCGAGAAGATCTCCCAAAGTAACACAGACAGCTGCTGCATATATCACACAATGCAATAGAACATGGAAAAACTTACATTCCCAGCACGGAGCGTCCACGAACATTGTATGGACTGACTACATAGTTATATAAACTGAACAGTCTCCTTGCTGATCGCAAAAGAGCTGCAATGTAAGCAAGAAAGACTTCGGGGACATGTTCAGGTTTTTTTTTTTTTTCAAGTAAATTGTATTCTGCTTCAAAATCAACATTAAAAAAAAAGTTTAAAAAACATTCAATCGGCTTTCTATTTGTTTTAATGAGAAATATTTTAGCTGATCTTGCAACAATCTTCAGGAAATGGGATATTTATCCTTTAGAAAATATAAAATGACTGATCCGAGAACAGAAATTAAATGATATGCCTGAATGGTTACACAAGCAGTCAGTGGATTTTAACTCGCATAAACGCCCCCGTTCTTCTGTAATTTAGTCATGTGGCTACATAAAGAAAAAAAAATCCTCCATTATTCTAAGTACTGGTGTAATGGACAGCGGCAACACCATCACTAACACTATCTGGATGATCAGTTTCCTAGCAAAAGAATCACTATGGAAAACAATTAGGTGACTGATACCAATGCTTAAAAGGGAACCATCATGTAAAAAAAAACAAAAACAAAAAACCACACCAATCACCTGCAGATAGGGTTCAAAAGGTGCACTGAAAGCCCCGCTGCCAGGAGGAAATGAACTTTATTCCTCCCTGCAGCCTTGGGCTTTCAGTCATAGGGATGGGCCGATGGAGCTTCAGTCACCGCTCTGTGCATCCCCCTCACTGACTAATCATGTTCTACTGTAACAGGATACACGTGGGTATGAGAGATGCATGTAAAGAATAAAGGGAATACAGCAGGGTATATCTCTCTCACAGGGGATAGAAAAGTGTGTTTACATGTATACACTCTGCTGTATACATACTGATACAATGGAGGGCTCAGGAGGAGAGATGGAGATGGTAGAGCTGTGTCTGCAGCTGCATGCACAGGAGCAGTGAGTGAGCGCTGCTGAATAAAGCCCCGCCCACTCACAGCGCATAGAAGTCACATGATTCATATCAAGTCAGATTCCAGAGCCAGGAACTCAGGGAGAAACAGATGGGAGATCAAATCACAGGAAGACCGAAGATTCTCAACTAGAGATCACTAGTGAAGAGCGAGTATATTCGTTGCTTGGGTTTTCCTGAGCACGCTCGAGTGACCTCCGAGTATTTGTTAGTTTTCGGAGATTTCGTTTTCATCGCGGCAGCTGAATGATTTAACAGCTATTAGCCAGGCTGAGTACATGTGGGGATTCCCTAGCACCCAGGCAACCCCCACATGTACTCAGGCTGGCTAATAGCTGTAAATAATTCACCTGCGGCGATGAAAACTAAATCTCCGAACACTAACAAATACTCGGAGACCACCCGAGCGTGCTCAGGAAAATCCGAGCAACGAGTATACTCGCTCATCACTAGAGATCAAAGGGTGAACAAGAGAGCAGCTCAGATTACAGATGGCTATAGGAAAGCAAGTACTTACAGAAGAGCCCATCTGTGGCAGTTCGTTCACATGAAAGGAACATTATAATTATTATATATATTACACAAATACACATACACCACATATATTACACTGTATGTATGTGTATACACAGACACACACACACACACAGCTGAGGACCCTTGCAAACCTATTCAAAAAAATTTGGAGCAGATGTGATGGAGTAGCCCTACAATATGCTCATCTTCTATGGCCCATCACACCCCGATTCAGCTGCTTCCAGTACGAGACCAGATGCTGCCAACAGCCGCTAGTAATATACATAGAACACGGGGGACAGTCAGAGAGCGAGTCCAGACAGATGTAATATGTGCTCTAGTTCTCTCTAAATGTGTGTTGCGTTTATATACATGTACTGACATGTACTGCAGTGCGCATGCACCGGGGCTCTTTTCACCTTTCCTGGTGCATGCACACTGCAGTCCTTTGCTCTGCCCTCAGCATGGCAGCTTGAGCAGAAGCGTGAAGGGGAACACTGTGGATGCTGTAGAAAACGTCATCCACACGAAGCACAGAAGGAAGACGGCATTACAAGAAGAGGAGGCACTGGAGCAACACCAGAGACTCCCATCGGACTGGACCGCCCCATCAGGGAGTATAAGGAATCACTCACTTGTGTATAAATCGGTCCGAAAACTTGGACAATTTATTTTCTCACTTGTCATCCATATACAATTGTTTTGTTTTTTGTTTGTTTTTTTTAACTCGGCAGCTATTAATCTTTCACAGGACCATATACAGTTTCCCATATTACAGAACTGCAACATATCTGTGTAAAAAAAAAAAAAAAAAAAAATCAGATGCCATACGGATGGTCCGTTTAACAGCCGATTTTTTTCCTCACATCCATCAGATTTCAGAGCATGCTGCAATTTTTTTCACTATGCCAAATTCAGCTGAGGAATAAAAATATGCAGATGTGCACTGCCTCTATGAATAACATTGGTCAATCGAATTGCACTTGTTAGAGTTATACACAATTGTGAGTGAACTCTAATAACATTTTATTTTTTGCCCTGCAGGGCTTATTGGAGTCATATGTGCAGCATTATAGAATGAGGTCACATGGGGCTGAAAGGTGATAGCCGTAAGTTGTAGTGGACAAAACTGGTGACACGTTTCCTTTTAAGATAGACTGTACGTCTCTATCATTCCAGGGACATCCCAAGTCAACAAAAATGCAATGTGTTCATGTCATATCAATAATCTGAAATGTACTAACCCGAATTATGGATATCTCAGCTGTGTTTGGCATCTCTAGTGCAGGAATATGGCGGTCACATTATTCCACTAGGAGGTTTCAGTTGTGTCCTCCATCCATCTTTCCGTACAATTAGCCATCATCTCACCTGGACCAAGCAGATGGCCGTGGAGGAGACCCTTCTCCACAAAAGCTCATTGTCAAACCATGGGAGATATGTAGATCTGTCCAAACTTCCAAGGTGATCTCATCCAGAAGATCTCACAGAGAAGTTTCTGTATATAACAATTTTTTATACCATTTTTTCCTTGTTTGTATGTTGAATGTTTTATTATTTCATTTTTTTGGAAGGGCTGGACTTTTTTGGCATATTTAAATCTAAGTTTGTTCCAAGGCGCAATAAACGTACCCACAATCTCAAAGAGGGAAAGTGTAGCCTGGTTGTGCTAAGCAGCAGAGTTCCCTTTTCAGTTGCTTTAGAGCCATGTTGACAGTGATCACTCAACAGACAAAATACAAACATCCCTTCACCCTTGAGAACTGAGCAGTTTTTAATTATTGCTGTATTCGAGAAAAAAAAAAGAAAGGGAAAAAAAAGAAAAAAAAGGTGCCCGCGGGCTATCGTTTCTACCTGTTGGGGGAGTGTTTGTTGTAAGGAGTGCTGCCGCGCCAAGGCCCTCACCCTCAAGCACTGGACAAACATTATTGGTATCCTGTCTTCCTTGATGAATTTAATTAAAACTGCGAGCTCCCAGTAAGCAACGAGAGTTTGATCTTAACGGCCAAGATAAGTACAGAATTCCAGCAGGAGGCGTGAGAAGTATTCAATGTTTTGCTTTGATTTAACCATCTCTATTAAAATTCCCTGTATGGAAGTCGATGGCGCATACATATGTCATCGGCCTCAAATAATATCCTCTCACCAGTAAACTTCTCATTATTGTTTTGTGTGGCTCTTGAGAACATAAAAGAGCTTCTCTTATTTCTTCGGCACCTGGACTCGGATTCTTAAACTCGATGGACGTAACAAGATGTGGAGGGAGCTTGCCATCTCTGAGGACTCGGTATCCAGATCCAACCTGTGGCAATAATAAAACTAGGGTCCTAGTGGTTAGACTAACGTTCCCACCATGAGTTTTTGATGCTGCATATTTTCGTTGCGCAAAAACCCGTGACTTACAGGTCCATCAAAGTTTAGGGAATTTATAGAATGTGAGTTGTATTTTCTACGTTGCGTAAAACTGAGTCTCATATGCGCAAAGTGTTAATTTCTCTTGGTGTACATTGAGTTTTAGGTGTGGATGATCCCCATAAAATTCCAAAAACACATGTTATCTTCACACGACTATCGACGTTTTGTTAAAGTCAAATACCAGAAAGTATCAAAAATAGAATCAGCTTAAGTTTAGAACATGACAAGTCAAGAGAGAAAAAACAAACTTTGTTAAAAAAAAAAAAAAAAGCACAACCCAAACCAATGACATTTCTCCTGACTCCCCCATACATGAGCGACCTAAGCGCAGCTATCAAAACTAAAAAAGTAATTCTTCCCAACATCTGTTGAGGAAGATGCCCCCATACACATCAGATGGTCGACCACTCTAGTGGAAATTGACTTCTAGCTCTCAGTTAAGGCTACATTCACACATCCACGCAACAGCACACCGAGCCAGAGAATCGTTGATCCATACACGCATCTGTTTTACGAACTGATTCATGTCTCCACGAGACTCGGAACGTGCCCTAGTCTCATCCGTTTTGCAGATCAGACTCCGCATTAATGTCTATGGGTATCTGTGTAAAACGGATAACACAATGAAGACAGACTTTGAACGTCAAAATTCCACCAAGTGAATGAATAATGTATTAAAAAAGTTCAGAAAATAAAAAATAAAAAAGGAACTAGGATGACAAGAAAAAAAAAAAACAAACAAAAAAAACAGGTTACTCTTGGATGATGACACGCATGTAAGGCTACGTTCACACTAGCGTTCGGCTAGTGTGAACGTGGGGGACGCATGCGTTTTTGCTTGTTGCGTTTTCCGACACGTGCGTCTTTGACGCTAGCGTCGGACCAAGAAAACGCAACAAGTTGCATTTTTCTTGCGTCCGATTTTCGTCAAAAGACGCACGCGTTGAAAAACGCAGCGTTTTTGCGTGCGTTTGCACGCGTTTTTCGGTGCGTTGTGCGTCGCAGCGGCGCACAACGCTAGTGTGAACGTAGCCTAAGAATATTGTCGAAGAAGCAAAATATCCCTGTATATACAACCTTTTATAGCTAATAAAATCAAGTTACAAAGCACTTTTGCAAGACTACTTAGGGCTCTTCATTAGGTACGATATCTTTTTTCTCAACCAGCGACAAGAGGTCACTTGGTTGAGAAAAAAAGATATCGTATATAAAGCTAGTAACAGACAAAAGTGTGAAACCTCAAGATGGCATTTTTTTCCTCTTGCATTTTATAGAAAACAAAACTGAGAAAAGAAACTACAAAAATAAAAACATGCCGAGGTATGAAGACGATACAGATGGAGCAGTGAGATAAATCCTCTTACATTGCGCACTGCTCCAGAATAAGTAATCGGGTAAGAAAACTAAAACCAGAAATATCTGGACATTGTCAGAAGAATAAATCTGGCAAAAATAGGAAACGTTGCTGACTTGACAGTTTCCTGGATAATAAATAATAGTTTCATGTAGCACTAGACTGAATATAAAAATTAAAAAAAAAAAAAAACAAAGTCAGTAAAAATTTGGGGTTACAAGTAAATCCACTTTCAAGTAGTTTTTCATCCCCTGGAAATAGGGAATATGGATGATAGAGGGGTGATCTCCCACTCAGAACTCCTTTGGATGAGCCAGAGCCACCTAGAAGCAGCAGCTGGCGGGTATGCTCCTGTGCTACATATTTGTCTCAATTTCAAAACGTGGGTGAAAATGCAACTTGTTGGAAAAACTAGCATTTTGGCAATTTACTCCATTATTAAAAATCCTCTGTTCTTAAGAATGGAGGGATGAGCGAGTATACTCGTTGCTCAGGTGGTCTCCGAGTATTTGTTAGTGCTCAAAGATTTACAGCTGCTAGACAGGCTGAATACATGTGGGGGTTGCCTGGTTGCTAGGGAATCCCCACATGTACTTATGCTGGCTAACAGATGTAAATCATTCAGCTGCGGGCGACGAAAACTAAATCTCCGAGCACTAACAAATACTCGGAGATCACCCGAGCAACAAGTACACTCGCTTATCACTACTTTACATCCTTTAAGTGTGGCTTTGAGCTGGACTACTTGGTCTGGGCAGCTTCAATGCCCCTATGGTTTCTCCTTATGTGGTCTCGGCTAGATCTTTAGGAGAAAACTCAGTATAAGGCCTCTTTCACATTTCCGTCGGTACGGGGCCGTCGCAAACCGTCAAATAGTGCACAACGTGGGCAGCGGATGTAGTTTTCAGACGCATCCGCTGCCCATTATGAGTTCCGGGGAGGAGGGGGTGGAATTCCGTCCGCGCATGCGCGGTCGGAAATGGCGATTCCGACGGACGAAAAAAACGTTACATTGAACATTTTTTCGTCACAATGGGCCGCAAAATCCCGACGCATCCGTTGTACGATGGATGCGACGTGTGGCCACACGTCGCAATGCGTCGCTAATGCAAGTCTATACAGGCAACTTTGCAGGATGCGTTTTTTCTCCAAAACGACGCATTGCGACGTTGGCCAAACGATGGAAGTTTGAAAGAGGCCTTACAGATCATGCCACTGATCCAAATTACCAATTTTTAAGAGTGCAGGACCCTCGGTCAAAGCATGAAGCCAAGGAGCGATGTGCTCCTGAAGACGCATATTGAGAATAATCCTTTAGTTATTACTTTTTATCTGGAGAAGCTGCTGCATTTTTGGGAGAGTCAACATTAAATGAGAGTAAACATGGAATCACAAATATTTTTAGCTTTCTCGTGGTTAGTAACCAATTTGTCTATGCAGTTAAGAGTTATTTTACCAACTTTTTGGCACAGCATAAGTTGGAGTAGCTACATTTGTTTTTCTTAAAAAAAAGGGGACAAAAAACCCTCAACAATCCAAGTTTTATTCAAAACCCTCCGATTTTCCCCATCCGTTCAGGATTTATACCAAACCAGTAATCCAGATAAAGCAGAGGATTTTTATCACAGTCTAAACTGAAATCCATTAACTGCAAATCACAAGCCGTCATCCAGCCGGCTACTCTCCCAGTATTAGAGCTTCAATTAAGGAAATAAAAATTGTGGGTTTTGACACCTTCTGACTCGTACCCTGACATGATCAGCGAGCGCGGTAACAAAGATATAACAGTACACACCACAAAAGCTGACGAGCGGCCCACTCAGAGCAATGATCTACAAAACTCACCAATGACTAACCTGTACGGGTTGAAGTCTACTAGAAAAAAAAAATCTGAAAAAAAAAACCCAAAACATTAAATAGTATAAAAGTCTGACAAAATATATTAACGGAGCTTGTATTCTTACCGGTAAAGCAACAAATATATTATGTGAAGTATAACAATCCACAATGTGCATACAGAAAAGAAAAAACGTGGTCAAGTGCGATATCTAATAAACCATCTGTTTACATCAAAAAGGCAAAATTAGTTTATACCCAAAATGGATCCATTGATGCAAAAGGAATGGAACGGACCTCCCTGATATGGGGACCATCCGGGCTCTGTTACGTGTCCGGTTTTAGCATGGAAGTGGCGAAGAACTTTTTTCATTCTAAAAACTTGATACCAAATGGAAACCAAATAGAACCATTTATTATTATTATGGGGTCCATCTGGTCCTGTTTGCGTCAAACAATTCCATTTTGGGAACAGAAAATGGAGCGTAAAACAGCTCGTGACAAACTAGAAAAATCAGACCCAGAAATTGCATTGAGGTTTAACCACTGAGCACTTAGAAGCAGAAGAAGAAAAAAAAAAAGTAAAAAAGTTGGTTCTCCCCGTGTTTGCGTATGTTTCCTTTGGGTACTCCAATTTCTTCCCACAATCCAAAGACATACTGATAATCAAAATTCCTTATGAAGCAGGGCTGTGGAGTCGGAGTCGTGGAGTCGGTGTCATGTTAACTGAGGAGTCGGAGGCTTGGCTTACCGACTCCACAGCCCTGATATGAAGACAGTGATGGTTATAAAATGATGGTGCTATATAAAAAGAAAAAAAGAAAAATAATTGTGACCCCCCTAAAAACAATATGTCAATTCGACCAAAACGTCTTTGGACCCCTAGCGGAGAGGCAGAATTGCTGTGAATACTACGAGTAGTTAATTGCTGTGAATACTGTGTGATTGTTGAAGGCAAATTATTTGGAGGAGTCTGTGGAGGCTAAAATCTAGGAAGATATGTCCAGCATTAGGTTATTGCTGTCAGTTTTGGATTCATTGATGGCGCATTTCTACAAGCGTGGAGTGTCTGCCTCACACTACAGTAGAGTGAGGCCGCGGTAAGGAACGATATGTTTACTCTCAGCGCCATCTGACCTTTCCTTGGGGTAATTAACCATGTAATCTATTGCTGTTCTGTATTATCTGGATTCACCAGGGAAGGTCGGCTGTCCCTGGAGAAAGTTTACAATCTTTTCTTTTCCTTGTAACATAAATCATGGAAAACCGTTCTCAATCATACAGTTTGGACAACTCAACGATTAGAAAAAGAAAAAAGCTAACAGGAATTCTAGAGATAAAACTGAGCGCTCCAACGATAATGATTTCACTGAACATAAAGCATTTGAGCCCAAAAAGACAAAACATCAAGGCCTCTTTCACGCATCAGTTTTTTAGAATCAGTCACAATCCGTCAAAGTGTTGAAAAGACGGATCCTGTGCTGATTGTAAAAAACTGATGCACTGGATCCGTTTTTTGACGAATTTGTTAAAGTAGCTGCAACTGGAACAGAAAAAAAAAAAGCAAGAGCGCGTGCGCGAGAGCAAGAGCGAGAGAGAGATTTCTCCCTGAATGGAAAAATGGGTTAAATTAAAGGAATAGAAATTCTTCCGGTCATACTCAGTTTAAAAAAAAATAAAACTGAATCCGTCACTGGATTCTGTCTTCTGACGGACAGCGACGGATCCAGTGCCCATAGGCTTCCATTATAGCCAACGAAGGACGGCGCAGGATCCGTTGCTGTCCGACTTTTCGACGTAAACAAAAAACGTTCCTAGGTCCATTGTCTACGGCCGACGGACAACGACTTTACGACGGATCCGTTAAACGACGGATGAAACGGAAGGCCATCTGTCACAATCCATCGCTAATACAAGTCTACGGGGAAAAAACGGATCCAGCAGCAACATTTGCCGGATCCGTTTTTTCTAAAAACGACGGATTGTGACAGCTTCTAAAAAAACGGATGTATGAAAGAGGCCTTAAAGAAATAAGAGTTTGCATTACATATTTTACAGAGGGATTCAAATACTCGTCTTGGCAATTTGAAGAAATATTTTTAGCCAAGGAGGAGTAGGTAATTCACAGTAACTCAATTCCATAGTACATAACATGAAGACTTTGCCATTTATCCAGGGAAACAAGTTTCCGAGCCTGAATAGCAAAATAGTGTATTCTCTAGAAAAGGCTGGAAGAAAAGGATTGCTTGTTCTGATCTTGAAAGAGGTTATCCACTACTAGACGACATCTTTTTTTTAAAAGCTCCAGGATGCAGCTCAAAAAAATTTTATACTTAGGTCTGGGATTGGCGACATTCCTCCAATCTTGGTTTTATGTCCCGGGCCAGTATCTTGAAGTGGCGGCCTTCACTATTCCTGTAGAGCGCAAGAAGAATGTGGCAATCATGAGGCTCAAGGCTGTTGATTGGGTTCATGTAACTGTCAGAAGACCGGTCACGATTGCAACTCTGTTCTTCCGCAATATTGAAGGCAGTCAGCTGATCAGCCGCCATTGTCAGGATACCGGCCCAGGAACACCGAGACAGGAATAGAGAAATGGTGCTGATCCCGGAGAAAAGTATAAGGGTAAGTTCACACTAGGCATGTTTTCCGACCCTAGTTGATCATGCATGTGTCTCAGCAGGTTTTTGGATTTGTATGGTCATTGGGACCACTTGAAGTTAGGTGTCCCAAAGAATCCCTTTAATTGAAAAAAAAAAAAAAAAATGCAACTATAAAAAAAAAAAATAGCATTAGTCAGCTGGAGAGAGGTCACAGTGGAGATCTCGGATCAGTGCACTTGGTCTGAGAAGCTCTCATGGATGGTTAGGAAGATCTCTAGGTTTTCACAACCGCCAGGTCCTCGATGAATTCTGTGTCGCTCTGGTGATGCGGTTTGATAAACTTCAGTTTATGTGGAAATTAAATTTCTACGTAGCAGCAGAATCAAAATGTCATAAGAAAAACGTAATTGCACATTCAGACTAGCCAATAATTCACAGGAAAGCTCGTTACTGATTATCAGCCCACGCAAACATGTCAGCGATCACCTGCAGAACGAGCAAAATCCTTGTTCATCAGGTAATTGGATTAAAATCAGGGGAAAAAAAAAAATAGTTATTCGCCCTGTGCAAACCAAGGATGTGCTGCGGAGAACATATGCAGTTTGAATATAAATATAATATTCATGACGGTTCTGTTCCCATAAATTTCTTATTGCATTATGTAAACCGGTCAGTAAACGAGAGATGACTGACACGTATATATCCAGTCTGTGCGTGTTCCTAGGCTGAAATTAGCACACTAAATAAAACAATAGATTCATATGAAGAGCATTAGCTATGCACAAGATAGAGGACTAAAAGAGCTGACAGAAGCCGTACTACAGAGACCTAGTGATCGCCCAGCACATCCTTTGGGATCCAGATGCAGAAATTCTTCTGCTGTTTAATTATACTTCACTCAGTGCTGCTCTGGGGCAGGGCTAACAGCTTCCATTGGCTAAAACACTCAGGTATTGCTCCGTGGCGCCCCGCTCAGCATTCAGTGTCATGTGTTGTCCTATCTGCAGACACAATATTACAGAATAGAAGAAGCTGAGCAAATGGATATAATTTGAAGAAAACCATTTAGTATAAACTTGTTATTGACTGTAGGCCTAGGAGTCCAGAGGGCGGTCCTACTACCATTGTATACAGGTCTATATGTAAAGGCTACTGCTGATGGAGAATGGTTTATGCCTTACAAGCTATACTTCTTCTCTATAACTTGCTGCCCACAGATCACCATCATTTGCACCCCTAAATATTAAGTACCCCGCAAAGAATATTTCCTGAAATAAGATTTTATTGGAACTACTTGGGTATACGGTACCTAACATTATGTGTTTTATACAGAAACTCAAACAACACCAATTTTTGGGGGGTGATAATGGATTTAAAAAATTGGGGGGGGGGGGGGGGTTAACAATGCCAGGGAACTATTCACACCCACTTTTCAGTTTGAAACAAAGCACAAAAATGTACACAAAACTTACAATTTACGGCTTAAAAATGCCAGTTTTATAACCAAAATGACAAGACCATTGTCTGATTGCTGTAGACCAGAAATACTAATACTTCCATGCACAAGCAGTCTACAGACTGTAGAAGATCCCTAAAGACCTTGGCATCACAGCTTCAAAAGTTTAAGATGTTATCAAGACGTCTACTACACATGGATCACTGAAGAACCTTCCAGCAGCAGAAAGTCAAAAAGAAACCAAATACAATGTCCAAAGAACTTCGAGCTGAACTGGAGACATCTGGAGTTCATCTCCTATTATACATCACACAAAACAGGGATATATATAGTCAAAGGTTAAAGGAGACCCCAAGGGCTTACAGCGGAAAAAAAAAAAAAGTGATTGAACTTTGCCAAAGGTTACAAAGAACATTTTCACAGTTTCATAGAAGGCTTGGGTCTAGTCTATGGACAGATGAGACCATACTAGGAGTTTATTGGCAATACATGACAGCATCCTGATTATAAACAATAAAATTAAGCAAATAAAGAAAGCACACCCTACCTAGAGTGAAAAATGAGGATAACCAGAACATTTTAGAGTGAAATGTGCTCCCAAAGTGTCCAAAAACCAAGGTGGAGTTGAACAAAATGGTTATTACAGCAGGATACTGACCCAAACCCTAAATCTAGAAGTACAAAACAATAATTAAGAAGGAAGAAAAAAAAATTGAACGTTTTACACTGGCAAGCAAAGAGCCCTATTCAAGTCCAATTGAAAGTCATTCGAGATTGTTGGAAACCCGACTGCGAAAAGGAACCATACAAATATTCAAGAGCTTAAGGGAATTGCAGTGGAGGAAACTACCAGCAGACAGATGCGAGATGCTTACAGATAGTTACAAAAAAACAAAACAAAAAAACACACATTTGGATGCTACCAAAATTTGCCAATTACGGTACGGCAACATTATAAGGGTGTCTTGATATCATTAGACCACCACAGAAGGCAGCAATAAGTAGGGAAGTGAAGCTAGTATGAAAGTTATTTTTTTTAATTTGTAGCTTCAGCTCAGTGGTGTGCTTACTCTATTTTGATTGTCTGATCTTTTGTTGTCAGACTTTGGATTTGCCTTTCGATTACCTGTTTGTATAACCCCTTTTGTCTTTGACGAATTTTGACTTTAGTGTCCAGACCCGGACTTTGCTCCTGATCATTTTGTCTTATCCCCTTGTCTTTAACTACCTTCCTGGCTATGGTTCTTGGACCTCTTGACCACGGCCAGTCTGAGTAGGGACAGTGGGTCCAGTCGGATATGGTGACTTGAAATCATTCTACGGTATCAATGGTTCCACACTGCCTAATATAATTCACTGACGTACGGTAACATTCAAAGTAAGGTCTGCAAGGAGGAACTATCAGAACAGAACTTTTAAAAACAAAAGAAAAAAAAAGAATAAAAAGAGCTACGAGTTTTAACACTGAAGGCACGCCAATTTCACTAGAGTTTAATCGCTCTACATAAATGAAGAGAAAAAAAAATAACCCACAAGTGTACACACCCAACCAAATCTGAATTGAACTTTGATAAGGTAACCATTGTAGCAGTTCAGAGACGTTGTACATTGAACAGGAATTTCAGGACACCATAGCAGCCTCACATCTCCAGGTAATTTACAAAGCTTAATTCTTCTGCATACATTAATCTCGTGCCAAGCACGTATCTTGGCCCATAACTAAAAGATAGACACATGTTTAATAACAGATTGCACTAAGTCTGCTGGAGTAGGCACCGTGAAAGCCTCTATAATACAAAGAGGTTTAAAATGTTTAAAGGGAACTCGTCAGTCAACTCATGCTGCCCAAACTATGGCATCAAGGATGACCAATTAAGTTCTTTAAATTGCTCCGCTGTTTCAGAGGAAACAGTTTAAAAATCCTCCACGCACGACTAGTTGACTGACTGATGTGCACACAAGATTTTTACTTAACTATGTGGTCATCTCTGAAATGCTATAGCTTTTCAGAGAAAAATATGCATTGCTACAATCAAGTTCCAATCAGGGCTGTAGATTCGGTAAGCCAAACCTCCAACTCCGAAATTTCCATGACACCGACTCCACCAAAATGGGCCCCATCTCCAACTCCACAGCCCTGGTTCCAATTAATGTTGCCCATGGTTTGGACGGCACTAATCAACTAAATGGTTTCCTTTAAAGGGAGCTACACCCCTCATTATATCCAGTTAAAAAGTAATCCTGCAGAATACTTGGGGTCCAGATTCTCAGACCGATCGCTCGAAAGACTATTCTGTTTGCTGAGGTGACCTACATGGCATGCAGACTTGTGTACCGGTTCAATATCAAGTCTTTGGGTCCATACATGAAGGTGGTTCCTAGAGTTATAAGTTGGGTCATATGATGCGACCAAGTCATTTTTTTTTTTTCTAAGTCATATACCAGCTCAATGTCTTTATCCACTGGATAGGAGATAGAACCAAGGTTGGTGGGTAGGGTTGAGCGAAACGGATCGTTCATTTTCAAAAGTCGCCGACTTTTGGCAAAGTCGGGTTTCATGAAACCCGACCCGATCCCTGTGTGGGGTCGGCCATGCGGTACGCGACTTTCGCGCCAAAGTCGCGTTTCGTATGACGCGCTTGGCGCCATTTTTTTCAGCCAATGAAGGGGCGTGGGCAGAGTGATGACATAGCGTCCACGCCCCTAAGACCTATCGCCATGTTGTCGCTTGCGCGCTGTAGCGATTTGCACTGTGTAACACCAACTTTTCAGTTCAGGGACGGACGGAGGGAGAGGGAGAGGGAGAGGGAGAGGGAGAGAGAGAGAGAGAGAGAAAAAAAAAATTCCCATTGGCTTTCGTGTTTAGGTCGATCCTCGACTTTGCCATAATCGGCCGATTTCACTCGACTCGACTTTTGAGATAGTCGGGTTTCGCGAAACCCGGCTCGACCCTAAAAAAGTCAAGGTCGCTCAACCCTATTGGTGGGTATTCCTCCCAATCGGTGAATAGAGTGGCGGTCTAGCTTGCAACCTGCCACTGATTTTGACATCAATGGAAATGATGGAAACACCGGAGCTACAGACTGGGCTGCAAGGTGCTTGCTGGGCTTTCATCTTATCCATAATACTTCGAAGCACGCTTTTGTGCCTTGGGGATAAGGAAACCGGGATTTTTCCATTCTGGTGATTGACGGTAGCACATAGCCTTATAGCCAATGATATTTATAAAAAGTAATGGTAGGATCTGATGCAGTTCAATAGGAGTGTAAAAAATTAAAATGGCAGCATTTTACATTCACTATTAAAAAAACATTTAATATTTCGTCACCGAGCCGTTATACAAAAACGTTTCTTCCTGACTTGAAAGTTCTATTCTTGGATGTTTATATGGAAGAGGGATACACAAAATTCTGAAAACCTTTACATGGGAACGGATTAAATTGTGCTCACGTCACACAGTGGAGCCGAGCCAAGCGCTTGCCAAATTATCAAGGAGCAATAAGCTTCTTAAGTAGAAGATTGAAGCAGACCAGACCGGGGAAAAAACAGATTGAGAAAGGGATATGGGAATAAGGCATGTTCAGAAAAACAAAAAAAAGAAAGGTTATTTGGCAATTAACCCCTTGTCAGATAGTCATGCCAGCAACTTTTCACATTCATGTAGAGGCGTAAAAGAGAATGAATTTTACTCCGATGTTGCATCAGTAAATCACTGTCAGAAAGAGAAAACAGATGGAAACAATGGAATTAATTGACAAAGAATCCAGAGGTTGAAAAGTTTACAAAATAAAATGGCTATATAAGCAAAGTGGTATAATACATAAACGGGACTTTTTAATGTTGGATTTTTTACTTGATTATGGGCCCCTTTATATCAGCTCTTAGAGTTTCAAGTTCACTACTTGCTGCCCTTCATTAGGAACCTCCATCCATAGTCTACTTCTAGCGACTCCGACGCATCCATCACATCTCATGTTCTGCAGCCTGTGTTTAGCCATCTAACCTGCCCAGGTCAACGAAACCTACAAAACCTGCCCAGGTCAAAGACACCAACAAAACCTGCCCAGGTCAAAGACACCAACGAAACCTGCCCAGGTCAAAGACACCAACGAAATCTGCCCAGGTCAAAGACACCAACGAAACCTGCCCAGGTCAAAGACACCAACGAAACCTGCCCAGGTCAAAGACACCAACGAAACCTGCCCAGGTCAAAGACACCAACGAAACCTGCCCAGGTCAAAGACACCAACGAAACCTGCCCAGGTCAAAGACACCAACGAAACCTGCCCAGGTCAAAGACACCAACGAAACCTGCCCAGGTCAAAGACACCAATGAAACCTGCCCAGGTCAAAGACACCAACACCACTTACCCAGGTCAAAGACACCAACAAAACCTGCCCAGGTCAAAGACGCCAACAAAACCTGCCCAGGTCAAAGACACCAACACCACTTACCCAGGTCAAAGACACCAACAAAACCAGCCCAGGTCAAAGACGCCAACAAAACCTGCCCAGGTCAAAGACATCGATTCGGCAAAGGCAGTAATGTCTTACACATTACTCAAGAGATGCACATGTAAGGAAGTGCGCAGAATGCGCCTCGGCTTTATCTGCTCTTTGCGCATGTGTCCGCTGCTGGTTTTGACATGGGCACGACTTTGCAACACCTAAGGACAGGCCTCATGAAACCTCAGACAAGGCTATCGGCTTAGGCTACGTTCACATTAGCGTTGTGCGGTGCAGCGTCGGCGACGCAACGCACAACGCAAGTGTAAACGCATGCACAACTCAGCGTTTTGTGACGCATGCGTTCACTTTTGCATGCTTTTTGGCGCAGAAAAAAACTGCATCATGCAGCGTCCTCTGCGCCCTGAAGCTTGCGCCACAGTGACGCATGCATCACAAAACGTGAGAGCAACGCATGTCCATGCGCCCCCCCCCATGTTAAATATAGGGGCGCATGACGCATGTGTCACCGCGGCTGTTCCCGACGCAACGCTAATGTTAACGTAGCCTTAGCTGTCAAGCATGCAGGTATTCTCAATGATTGACACCATCATTGTATAGTACAGGCTCTGGACTTCAAACCCACAAATTAGCAGAAGTTTAAATAAAGAATTATGTAAAAAATGTTAAAGGGAATTAATTTCACAAAAATACACGTCAAATCTGCTAACATTGCTGAATATTTATAAATAATAAAATATGAAATACAATATACTTCTTTAAAAAAAAAATACATATTTTATTTATCGAGCGCCAACATATTCCCCAGTACTTTACAAATAGGACTACAACTTCAATGTGGAGAAAAAAAAAAAAAAAAAACAAGTTTATAGAAAAAAAATCCCCTATAAAGCTATGTTCACACAAGGCGTTTTTTTAATGCAAATTTTCAGCTGTATTTTTCAGTATCAGCAAAGTCTATGAGATTTCAGAAATCTCATGCACACAGCTTGGTTTTTATGCCATTAGGATTTGGGTCTTTGCATGTTTCTTTGCACAATAGAGCATGGTCACTTTCAGCACTTTTCACCCATTGAAAGTAATGGGTGGTGAAAAAAAAAAATGCTGAAAATCTGCAGGCATCAGGTATTGCAGCGTTTTTTGTGCCAAAGCCCGATAACATAAAATGCACTTTTTTTTTTCTTTCACTGACCTTTATCAGCATGCACAAATGTAGCATGAAAATCAAAACAAAATAAACGCAGCATAAATCAAGGAAAACCTGTTTTGTTTTGTTTTTTTCCTGCAGCTTATTTTCTGTCATTAGGGCACATTTTGCTGCAGAGAAAAAAAAAAAAGCTGAACAAAAAAAACACGCCACATGTGAACATAGCCTTAGCTTATAAATTCGGGTCAGAAGATCAGCAGATGTTCTGGGCATTTCTCACTTTACAAGATAATGATAAAGTTACTATAATGCCATCACACGCTACAGCAGCTCCTTCTTTTGGATGCACGGGGTCGAGCAATTTATTAAATCTCCTTCCGAATGGTCTCCGTGACCTATATATATATATATATATATATATATATATATATATATATATATATATATATATATATATATATATATATATATATATATATATATATATATATATATATATATATATATATATATATATATCTATATATATATATTTTTATATTGAGACGTTCGGTCCGCAATAAAAAGGGGAGAAAAAAAATGAATATTCAGATTTAAAAAAAAAAAAAAATTAGCAATCTAGAACAGATAAAACAATTGAGATAACGGGACATTAGAAATAACAAGGTTATTCCTTTTATATTGAGGAGGATGAAAGAAGAGGTCACAACATGAGCAATTCACCAAACCACCAAGACAGATTATCAGCACATCCCAGGAATAAAGAATATATCGGATGCTTGAAACCCAGAGAGAGCAATTTATTATGTCTGCGGGCGATGCGCAACGTCGGAGTTCTGTGGGAAGCAGAGAGCGGGGAGATGGCTGCCGCACCGATCTCCGTGCACATCAGCGGAGGGCGAGGGAGGCCCTGCTGCAAAAAGCCCTTGGCCCAACATCAAAAAGCATGCAAAATACAAGTAGACGTTTTATAGCAAATATTTGTTTTGCAAGCAGGGATAACAGCTATTTATGTAGTTATATGCAGGACGCATTAGTAGATAACAATGATAATCATATACAGTGGAGCAAAAAAGTATTTAGTCAGTCAGCAATAGTGCAAGTTCCACCACTTAAAAAGATGAGAGGCGTCTGTAATTTACATCATAGGTAGACCTCAACTATGGGAGACAAACTGAGAAAAAAAAATCCAGAAAATCACATTGTCTGTTTTTTTAACATTTTATTTGCATATTATGGTGGAAAATAAGTATTTGATCAGAAACAAAATTTCATCTCAATACTTTGTAATATATCCTTTGTTGGCAATGACAGAGGTCAAACGTTTTCTGTAAGTCTTCACAAGGTTGCCACACACGGTTGTTGGTATGTTGGCCCATTCCTCCATGCAGATCTCCTCTAGAGCAGTGATGTTTTTGGCTTTTCGCTTAGCAACACGGACTTTCAACTCCCTCCAAAGGTTTTCTATAGGGTTGAGATCTGGAGACTGGCTAGGCCACTCCAGGACCTTGAAATGCTTCTTACGAAGCCACTCCTTCGTTGCCCTGGCGGTGTGCTTTGGATCATTGTCATGTTGAAAGACCCAGCCACGTTTCATCTTCAATGCCCTTGCTGATGGCAGGAGGTTTGCACTCAAAATCTCACGATACATGGCCCCATTCATTCTTTCATGTACCCGGATCAGTCGTCCTGGCCCCTTTGCAGAGAAACAGCCCCAAAGCATGATGTTTCCACCACCATGCTTTACAGTAGGTATGGTGTTTGATGGATGCAACTCAGTATTCTTTTTCCTCCAAACACGACAAGTTGTGTTTCTACCAAATAGTTCCAGTTTGGTTTAATCAGACCATAGGACATTCTCCCAAAACTCCTCTGGATCATCCAAATGCTCTCTAGCAAACTTCAGACGGGCCCGGACATGTACTGGCTTAAGCAGTGGGACACGTCTGGCACTGCAAGATCTGAGTCCATGGTGGCGTAGTGTGTTACTTATGGTAGGCCTTGTTACATTGGTCCCAGCTCTCTGCAGTTCATTCACTAGGTCCCCCCGCGTGGTTCTGGGTTTTTTGCTCACTGTTCTTGTGATCATTCTGACCCCACGGGGTGGGATTTTGCGTGGAGCCCCAGATCGAGGGAGATTATCAGTGGTCTTGTATGTCTTCCATTTTCTAATTATTGCTCCCACTGTTGATTTCTTCACTCCAAGCTGGTTGGCTATTGCAGATTCAGTCTTCCCAGCCTGGTGCAGGGCTACAATTTTGTTTCTGGTGTCCTTTGACAGCTCTTTGGTCTTCACCATAGTGGAGTTTGGAGTCAGACTGTTTGAGGGTGTGCACAGGTGTCTTTTTATACTGATAACAAGTTTAAACAGGTGCCATTACTACAGGTAATGAGTGGAGGAAAGAGGAGACTCTTAAAGAAGAAGTTACAGGTCTGTGAGAGCCAGAAATCTTGATTGTTTGTTTCTAACCAAATACTTATTTTCCACCATAATATGCAAATAAAATGTTAAAAAAACAGACAATGTGATTTTCTGGATTTTTTTCTCAGTTTGTCTCCCATAGTTGAGGTCTACCTATGATGTAAATTACAGACGCCTCTCATCTTTTTAAGTGGTGGAACTTGCACTATTGCTGACTGACTAAATACTTTTTTGCCCCACTGTAGCTGCTAAAACAGAAAAAAAAAAAAAAAACAGCACGAGTGGGAGGCAATGTCCGGACTGACAGCGCTGCATAATGTTTGATCAGATTTTATTATTTTTTTTTAAATAGATACAAAAAGTTCCATGTGGCCAAGTATTACCGTATATTTACATAGGTTGAGAAACGACCTAGGTCCATCAAGGTAAACCTTTCTCCAAAAGTTACAAATTTTTATCACTAAATTACTTTATTTTGTAAATTATAAAACACACCCAAAAATTTTTTGGAGGAAAATAGGGAAAAAAATTTTTTAATAAATAAAATCGTTGTGCATCTTGTAATCCTCTTACGGTAGCTCATAGCGGGCTGTCAGGGGGCAGGGTCGCTGCTGCAGGAAGCTGGAGACGGCGGATTTTATCATTGATTTAACTGGCCCCCCCCCCCCCCCCCTTTACAGCAGGTCTTATGCTCTAATTTAATCGGCAAAAGGCCCAGTGAAGGTTGTTTTTCAGTGGATCCCCTAGACTTGGTGGTGCACTATTACTGCCGGAGCTGATGAGACTCCTTTTAGGACCATTTCCGCTAACACGTTTCAGGACATGAACAGGGGGATCCAAGGGGTGGCGTTTCTCATTGTGGAGAGTGACATGCCAAGGTGAGGAGACTTATGAGCCTCGCCATGCTCCTCTGGGAAGGCCATAACAGAAATTAGGAGTTAATCTCATCCATGGGTCAGTGATGGGGAAACAGACTCATTTTGTCAGTGGATTATACAAATTCCAGTGCCTTTGGGAGTTGCCAAATGATCCGGCGCTCAGAAGTAAGCGACAGTACTGGATGGAATTTTCCTGTAATGCCATTGTTTTTTCTAACAGATAATGAATGTAAGAAGTATCTGGTCTGCGCTCATTCCTACTTCAACCAAGAATTCACGTGACTACAATTTCTGCCCACAGATATAAATGGGTAGCATTAGCTTGACTTCCCCCCCCCCCCCCCCCCCAAGTGTAATCAGTCTCCAGCAACACCGAAAAAAGGCAGAGAATGAAAACAAATGGAGGAGGGGTGTCCTTGCAAAGTGAACCGTTGTCTTTCCTGTTCTCCTCTATTCAAAAAGGCAGGGGGGCTTCAGATTAGGCAGACACCACTTCACAAAGGGCATGTGCGCTTTTCAAGATGGACTGGAAGTGGCAGCACATGTAGTGCTGGCAGAAAGCTCCGTCAGAGAAATCAAATGAAATGGAGTGGATGTCAAGGAGGGGTTCATCCAAACCATGGCAGTCTCTGGTCGAAGATGGTATATTGTATGGCATGAATGCCGCAAGCCCATACCTTTAAGCTGTTACACATGACAGGTACATTTAAAAAAAAAAAAAAAAAAAAAAGGTTGTCCACTACTCGATCGGTGCAGAGGGTTAGGAAAAATAGTGAATTGATACTACTGTTCTAGGAACCATTAATAAGTGGTTGTCCAACAACAGAAGTCTAGAAAGAAAATTATCTATACAAGCGATATAAAATTTGGTTGTAAAGAACTCAGGGTCACATTCTTACAGTGCACTAATAGGCAAGATACTGTATCAGCGTATAGTTCCTGAAGGAATGTCAGCTTTCAGAGGCTACGTGCAGCTGTAGCTCCCAGGGTTTGACTTTTGCCCTGTACCGTAAATTTAATGGACTCAAATTAGTCTAACGATCCTTAATTTAAGGTACAAATACTTGTGATTATCATCTTACCTGGATGAAAGCAGTGAGAACGTAATTCCCATTCCAGTTGGATTTCAAATCTCCGCTTCTTTCCACGCAACCTAAAGGCATTCTGACAAAACAAGTGACCTTCAAATACATTTTTTGTTGTTGCTTTCTTTAAATAGAAAAATGTAGTGCGGAGCAGCCATCTTCCCAAAGTCCACGATAGGACGAGATGCACATATTTACTTAAAGCAGATCTGTCACATACAGGTCCTTCTCAAAAAATTAGCATATAGTGTTAAATTTCATTATTTACCATAATGTAATGATTACAATTAAACTTTCATATATTATAGATTCATTATCCACCAACTGAAATTTGTCAGGTCTTTTATTGTTTTAATACTGATGATTTTGGCATACAACTCCTGATAACCCAAAAAACCTGTCTCAATAAATTAGCATATCAAGAAAAGGTTCTCTAAACGACCTATTACCCTAATCTTCTGAATCAACTAATTAACTCTAAACACATGCAAAAGATACCTGAGGCTTTTATAAACTCCCTGCCTGGTTCATTACTCAAAACCCCCATCATGGGTAAGACTAGCGACCTGACAGATGTCAAGAAGGCCATCATTGACACCCTCAAGCAAGAGGGTAAGACCCAGAAAGAAATTTCTCAACAAATAGGCTGTTCCCAGAGTGCTGTATCAAGGCACCTCAATGGTAAGTCTGTTGGAAGGAAACAATGTGGCAGAAAACGCTGTACAACGAGAAGAGGAGACCGGACCCTGAGGAAGATTGTGGAGAAGGACCGATTCCAGACCTTGGGGAACCTGAGGAAGCAGTGGACTGAGTCTGGTGTGGAAACATCCAGAGCCACCGTGCACAGGCGTGTACAGGAAATGGGCTACAGGTGCCGCATTCCCCAGGTAAAGCCACTTTTGAACCATAAACAGCGGCAGAGGCGCCTGACCTGGGCTACAGAGAAGCAGCACTGGACTGTTGCTAAGTGGTCCCAAGTACTTTTTTCTGATGAAAGCAAATTTTGCATGTCATTCGGAAATCAAGGTGCCAGAGTCTGGAGGAAGACTGGGGAGAAGGAAATGCCAAAATGCCTGAAGTCCAGTGTCAAGTACCCACAGTCAGTGATGGTGTGGGGTGCCATGTCAGCTGCTGGTGTTGGTCCACTGTGTTTCATCAAGGGCAGGGTCAATGCAGCTAGCTATCAGGAGATTTTGGAGCACTTCATGCTTCCATCGGCTGAAATGCTTTATGGTGATGAAGATTTCATTTTTCAGCACGACCTGGCACCTGCTCACAGTGCCAAAACCACTGGTAAATGGTTTACTGACCATGGTATTACTGTGCTCAATTGGCCTGCCAACTCTCCTGACCTGAACCCCATAGAGAATCTGTGGGATATTGTGAAGAGAAAGTTGAGAGACGCAAGACCCAACACTCTGGATGAGCTTAAGGCCGCTATTGAAGCATCCTGGGCCTCCATAACATCTCAGCAGTGTCACAGGCTGATTGCCTCCATGCCACGCCGCATTGAAGCAGTCATTTCTGCCAAAGGATTCCCGACCAAGTATTGAGTGCATAACTGAACATTATTATTTGTTGTTTTTTTTGTTTGTTATTAAAAAACACTTTTATTTGATTGGATGGGTGAAATATGCTAATTTATTGAGACAGGTTTTTTGGGTTATCAGGAGTTGTATGCCAAAATCATCAGTATTAAAACAATAAAAGACCTGACAAATTTCAGTTGGTGGATAATGAATCTATAATATATGAAAGTTTAATTGTAATCATTACATTATGGTAAATAATGAAATTTAACACTATATGCTAATTTTTTGAGAAGGACCTGTATAACATTTCCTGCTTAAGGGGTATTCCATTCCTGCCTAAAAATGTATCAACTAATCCTGGGATAGGTGACAAATGCTCGATCAATGGGGTCCGACCATAAGGAATCGAGCACAAGTTGGCCAGAGGCAAATTTATGCCATATTTATGGCAGCAAAGCAGCTCAATCATATTAGTAATTTACTACAAAATAAAAATTGTAGCTTTTTGGTCTTAAAACAAAATGCGCCTGGGTTTTTTTTTTTTTTTTAATTGTTTTAAAACCCTTTACGGGAAAGGTGCACAAGACATCTTAGGACACTGGTGTACCCACTGTGTTTTGCAAGCAGAAGATGCTTATGGCAAATGTGGACAGCGTTTTTCCTTTGCCACCAGCATTTAAAAAAAAAAAAAAAAACTTATTATATGCTATAGTGACAGTCTTTCAAATGCAAATAGCCTGAAGAATGGTCAGGTCATTTCTTTTAACCGCTTCGCAGCATTACCTATATGAAGCGGAGTCTTCAATCCCTGTGTCCCATCACACAGTCAAAATCAAATTATAAAAACTGATTTATATAGCTCCCATTAGTCCTAATAATTCGGCCTTCATTCAACTCCCAGGCTCGCTCTAGCGGTATACTCTACAAACAAAATGCGAGCTCTGACCACTATAAATGGGTTTCATGTAAACAAAAAAAAAAAAAAATACAAAACACTAAAAAAATTGGATAAAAAACTAAAATCACAACCATTAGGAATTTGCTCATCGGGCAATTAAACAATCTGTAGTAAGGTGGATCTTTTATTCGGACTTTCACATCAACAAGAATGCTCCGTTGCAACCGAAACCTCACTGTGAACACAAACCTAACCTATGGTCTGGCCTTTGCTAAACATAAGCAATGAATCAAATAAGCATCAAATACCACAAAATGTCCATCAAAACGCCACCCATATTTAAGAAACATGCTGGTAACTCGGGTTGCTCTAAAGAAAATATTTACACTGAAAGATCAGATTCCCGCAATGCTTCATGAAAGACCACTGTGCAGAAGGTTCTCGGAAAGGCTTAGCGGGGTGAATATGGGGGGGGGGGGGGGATTGAAGGAGGAAACCTTCTGCCGGCACAGAATAAGATGAGTGTCACTGTGGGCAAACAGGAATATTTGGATAAGATGTGATCATTTTCCTACTAGAATAGACAGTCAATGGTCAACGGCACATGCTGCAGGGTTATTTATGGCCAAGATTAAACTTGGGAGTTACACTTAGAAAGCACAGAATATATTCCTATGCCCCTTAAAGTGAATATACAGGTCCTTCTCAAAAAATTAGCATATAGTGTTAAATTTCATTATTTACCATAATGTAATGATTACAATTAAACTTTCATATATTATAGATTCATTATCCACCAACTGAAATTTGTCAGGTCTTTTATTGTTTTAATACTGATGATTTTGGCATACAACTCCTGATAACCCAAAAAACCTGTCTCAATAAATTAGCATATTTCACCCATCCAATCAAATAAAAGTGTTTTTTAATAACAAACAAAAAAACCATCAAATAATAATGTTCAGTTATGCACTCAATACTTGGTCGGGAATCCTTTGGCAGAAATGACTGCTTCAATGCGGCGTGGCATGGAGGCAATCAGCCTGTGACACTGCTGAGATGTTATGGAGGCCCAGGATGCTTCAATAGCGGCCTTAAGCTCATCCAGAGTGTTGGGTCTTGCGTCTCTCAACTTTCTCTTCACAATATCCCACAGATTCTCTATGGGGTTCAGGTCAGGAGAGTTGGCAGGCCAATTGAGCACAGTAATACCATGGTCAGTAAACCATTTACCAGTGGTTTTGCCACTGTGAGCAGGTGCCAGGTCGTGCTGAAAAATGAAATCTTCATCTCCATAAAGCATTTCAGCCGATGGAAGCATGAAGTGCTCCAAAATCTCCTGATAGCTAGCTGCATTGACCCTGCCCTTGATGAAACACAGTGGACCAACACCAGCAGCTGACATGGCACCCCACACCATCACTGACTGTGGGTACTTGACACTGGACTTCAGGCATTTTGGCATTTCCTTCTCCCCAGTCTTCCTCCAGACTCTGGCACCTTGATTTCCGAATGACATGCAAAATTTGCTTTCATCAGAAAAAAGTACTTGGGACCACTTAGCAACAGTCCAGTGCTGCTTCTCTGTAGCCCAGGTCAGGCGCCTCTGCCGCTGTTTATGGTTCAAAAGTGGCTTTACCTGGGGAATGCGGCACCTGTAGCCCATTTCCTGCACACGCCTGTGCATGGTGGCTCTGGATGTTTCCACACCAGACTTAGTCCACTGCTTCCTCAGGTTCCCCAAGGTCTGGAATCGGTCCTTCTCCACAATCTTCCTCAGGGTCCGGTCTCCTCTTCTCGTTGTACAGCGTTTTCTGCCACATTGTTTCCTTCCAACAGACTTACTATTGAGGTGCCTTGATACAGCACTCTGGGAACAGCCTATTTGTTGAGAAATTTCTTTCTGGGTCTTACCCTCTTGCTTGAGGGTGTCAATGATGGCCTTCTTGACATCTGTCAGGTCGCTAGTCTTACCCATGATGGGGGTTTTGAGTAATGAACCAGGCAGGGAGTTTATAAAAGCCTCAGGTATCTTTTGCATGTGTTTAGAGTTAATTAGTTGATTCAGAAGATTAGGGTAATAGGTCGTTTAGAGAACCTTTTCTTGATATGCTAATTTATTGAGACAGGTTTTTTGGGTTATCAGGAGTTGTATGCCAAAATCATCAGTATTAAAACAATAAAAGACCTGACAAATTTCAGTTGGTGGATAATGAATCTATAATATATGAAAGTTTAATTGTAATCATTACATTATGGTAAATAATGAAATTTAACACTATATGCTAATTTTTTGAGAAGGACCTGTATATAATCACAAAAATCAGGAAATAAAGCTTCAGGTTTATATTTTTAAGCCAACAGATTTTTTATTCTATTTTCCATAAGTGATAATGGGAGAAACGTTCTCCGGAGATTTGCTTTACAGCAGCCTCCTGAACCTGGGACCTCAGTTTGGAGAACTATTGACCCATGTGTGGTAGTGTGTGGTGGGAACACTCGCTACATGTGCAAAGGTCACAAACCAAATTGTCCATATGCTGATCCTGGGTTATTGGTCTCCATCGACAGAGAAACAAAACTCCAACACCTGGATCTGGTGCAGCTACTCGCGGACATGAAAGTAATGTGGCCAAACCATCTACTGCAATGCAACCATTACTGCGGAGATCGGGCTTGTACCAAAGTCACAGGTCAGTGCCTTACACTGATGTATAAGGGGCAAAGTCACGAGAAGCTTGTCCACAATATCCAAACAGGAATAATGTAGATGAAAAAACAAAAAAAAAAAAAAAACAAATAAAACCAAGACGATTGAAGAAAACCATTGCAAAGAAATTGTGTCAAACGGCTCATGCAGACGAGCGTATAAAGTCACCAGTTTGTTTTTTTTTACTGGACAGTACACTGACCCATGCTATTTATTAGTGCTGTTCAGAATAAATTATTTTTTTCTTGCTTCGACTGTCCCTAAGAAAAATTATAGTGCACCAAGCGCTAATAATAATCATCTTTATTTTTATATAGCGCTAACATTCTGCAGCGCTTTACGGTTTGCACACTAGTCTCATCCAAGTCTCAATTCAAGTCTATGGGTGTGAGAGAAAAATAAGTCAATCTGATCGCACTGGAACCATCAGCGCGGCATTAGATTTTTATAGATAGATTATCATAAACCCAGGAAACCGTATGTGATCATGTATGTGATTAATGTAGCTGCATGGAAACAAACTCGCACATAGATATCACAAGAAAGTCACACGATCGCAAAAGAAAAAAAAAAAAAAAGACACATACGCCAAAGGGATGAAAAGAATAAAAAAAAAAAAAAAAAACTGTCCGAGATGAAACCGATTATTTTTAGTGCTAGTCTGCAGGCGCCCAAATAGCGTCAGAATATCAGACGGTTCAGTGTGGAAACAAATATTAGTTTCCTTCTATAGATGGGGACATGGAAACAGTTAAAATACACCTAGGCTAGGGTCGCAATAAACTGCTCTCTGGCAAGCGAAATATTAGGGTTTCCATTGGAACCCCAGAAGGATTGTATTCCGACGGGAGCCCCGACAGAGCCGCACACTTCAATGGAATCATGGTGGACACATTGAAGCCTCCATCATGGCTGTAGTCGCCCTTTTCAGACCGGCAGAACCACATTTTTGGCCAGAGTGTCCACAGTGACTCCTTCAGCTTTATTTGGGTGAATAAAAATACAGTTTTTCGGTGATTCCAAAAGAAATCCCGACAGAGTGCTGGCCAAAGACAACTGTATCAATGTGCAACTAGCCTGAAATGGTAGAATAAATCCCATTCATTGAGCAGATTTCTAAATCAAAATCTCTGTATTTTTTGGACAATAAATCATAGTCATGAAGCCCAATGGGGGTGCGATGCCGCCCTGCACAGCGGGGGCGCCCTGCACAGCGAGGGCGCCCTGCACAGCTACTTTCATTCCCTTAATCGGTGGGAGACTAGGTGGCCCCTTTAATGCATAAATCCCATTTGTCACAGAGCCACCAGCCCTTCCTTGTTGATGACAAACAGATGCCACTTTACCGTCTGTCATCTGTGGACTCTTTTATTGACCTACATTCTGTAATGTATATTTAGAAAGCAGCTCTGCACACTCACCAGAGTGTGAACAGAACGCCAGTGACGAAAAGCCTCCCGTCAAAACGGCCAGCGGACTTGTAAAAAAATCGATAAGTGGCCACACAGGAGAGCTTTCCATAATAACTGGAGAACGGCGCAGCTCAATTGGACTGAAAAAGTGAAAATTATACTAAAAAAAGTTTTTAAAAAAATGCAAAAATGGTTCCCAATTCATCAAAAGCAAATTTCTGGCAAAAATGTAGAACATTTTTGTGCCGTCATGCAAGTTTTGGCCAGCTCTGTCAAAATTGGGCAATACTGGGGCCGGACGGAGGCAACTAATTCATGATGAGATGTGACGTTCCTTATGTCAGAAAACTTACTTCGGTGTATGACTGGAGTAAGATATGATGCGAGGAGCGCGCCTGTTCATGAATCAGGACGTCTGACAACACACCCCTTCAACGCCAGTCTTTAAGAACTGGCACATCATAATGTAGACAGGGTGACTCAAATTCTATGCACATGGCATGATTCTTAAAGGGAACCGGTCACCTGAAAACACTATTAAAGGGAACCTGTCACCCCAAAAATCGCGGGTGAGGTAATCCCACCGGCATCAGGGGCTTATCTGCAGCATTCTGTAATGCTGTAGATAAGCCCCCGATGTTACCTGAAAAAGGAGAAAAAGAGGTTATATTATACTCACCCAGGGGCGGTCCCGCTGCTGGTCAGGTCGGATGGGCGTCTCCGGTCCGCTCCGGCGCCTCCTATCTTCTTTCCATGACGTCCTCTTCTGATCTTCAGCCACGGTTCCGGCGCAGGCGTACTTTGCTCTGCCCTGTTGAGGGCAGACAAAGTACTGCAGTGCGCAGGCGCCGGGCCTCTGACCTTTCCGGCGCCTGCGCTCTGCAGTACTATCCTCTGCCCTCAAGAGGGAAGAGCAAAGTACGCCTGCGCCGGAGCTGAAGATCAGAAGAGGACGTCATGGAAAGAAGATAGGAGGCGCCGCAGCGGACCGGAGACGCCCATCCGACCTGACCAGCAGCGGGACTGCCCCTGGGTGAGTATAATCTAATGTCTTTTTCTCCTTTTTCAGGTAACATCAGGGGCTTATCTACAGCATTACAGAATGCTGCAGATAAGCCCCTGATGCCGGTGGGCTTACCTCACCCGCGATTTTCGGGGTGACAGGTTCCCTTTAACCTGCATATTTGGAGTTAATCTGCAGGTTAACAGCATTCAGAATCTGCCCCGCTGCCAGGAAGAAATGAACTTTATTCCTCTTGGCACTGTTCTCATTTCAGTCACTGCTCTGTGTATAGAGAGCGGCGGCTGTAACCGCGCATCCGCCACTGACTGACAGCAGCTCAGGATTAGGGCTGTCAGTCAGTGCCGGGGTGCAGTTACTGCCAACGCTCTAGAGGTGAATGACCCAACTACCGGGCAGGCCTACAAAGACATTAATCTGCAGATTAACCCCTTATCTGAAGGTTAAGTTAAAGAGTTAAAGTGACAGGTTCCCTTTAAAGACTCACTCCCCTTAAAGTTTTTATCCTCCTAATATATTGTAGTCACCGTTACTATATATCTGTGTACTTACAATTGCTCATTGTGCCTTTCTACCCAGTTAATTCTTCTACTTTCTCTACTCCATGTAGAAACAGGAAGTCTCTTTTCCCTATAGAAATAATTCCTCTTCAACTCCTGATCCAGCTACTCCCTCCTCCCCCTAGCGGGACTTTTGCAGTGACTCATGCAGGGAAAGGAGACTTCCTGTTTCTACATAGAGAAAAAAAGAGAAGAATTAACTGGGTAGAAAGGCAAAATGAGCAATTGCAAGTACACAGTGCTGTATAATATGATGACTGCAATATATTAAGAGTATAAAACTGATGGAAGGGGTGCTTCTTTAATATGACTGTCCAGTGTCCAGCGTAGCCTTCTTGCTGCTCCAGTCTCAGCGGTTTGGGTGCAGGACGGCACCATGGTGAGCACTATCTGCCTTTTCCATTACAGGAATCCTTTGGGGGTCAATTTTTTATTTATTTTTTTATAATTGTAAAATGCTTATTTTCCGAATGAAACACACACATAATAAAACAAACAGGTCAAAGACTAAACGAAACAACGAGCCTAAATGCAAGCATATGTCATCCGCAACTAATATCCATGACCTATCCTTAGCATAGGTGCTCAATACCAATGGCGGTGCAACTCCTAGAACCTCCGCCGGTCAGCTGCTCCTATACAAATGATCTGGGGTAGATCACTCCAATATGGCCCAAGCAACAACCTCAGAGTCCTCGCTTCTATATTTCTACCACTGACCCTTACAGAAGTTACGCCCTAAAACCAGACAACCCACTTATTGATCTGTACAAATAACAGGTATAAATCAGGTATCAATGTAAAAAGATTGCACCGCGACCTAAACTTTCAGATAGGTACATTTCCCCCCAACACACACAAATAGAGTCTGAGGATACGTTCACACTAGGCATTGTAGCATTTTTTCTGCTGTAAAACCTGATCACATGGCAGGAAAGAAGCCTCAGGGAAAGAGGAAAAAAATAGTTTTCCTTGTTTTTTTCTTGTGTTTTTCTGGGGGTTTTTTGTCGGTTTTGGCATGTTAGATTTGTCTCTTTTGCAAGCTGACAAAGTTTAATAATTGAAAGAAAAAGTCCTATTCCAAAGAATGAGGTTTTGGCACAAAAAAAAAAAAAAAGCTGCAAAATATTACACTTGCATTTTTGGTGTGTTTTTTCACCACCCATTCAAACCAAGGGGTAAAAAATGCTGAAAAAAAAACACTTAAAGTAGAGCATGTCCCTATGTCCAAAAAAAAAAAAAACATGCAAAGCACAAAATACTGATGAAAATAAAAATAAAAACGTGTGCATGAGATTTCTGAAATCTCAGCCTTTGCTGGTACTGTAAAGAGCATCTGAAAATTGGCATAAAAAAAAAGAAAAAAAAAAACGCCCAGTGTGAACTCTGCCTAAAAAAAAAAAACTTTTGCTCGGAGAGGAATTTAGTCCGCTGCCGTATTTCTCACACAATCACAAAGAAGACTCCACCGCGGCCGGATACAATAGTCATCATAGTGTGACGAATTCAGCCCCTGCAGCTTCAGGTATAAAAAAAAAACAAAAAAAAAAAAAAAACACTGACAGGTTCTATTCTAGAGTCTGGGGGGGGGGGGGGAGGGATAGAAAACATTTTAGGCTTTTTGACAACAACAACAAAAAAAAAATAATAATCAAAGAGAAATAAATAAATTAAAATCCTCTGTGTGACAGTTTTTGCTGATTTATAGCAGCCATCGGGTTTTCTGTGAGGTTGTTCTTCCCCTGGGCTCCATCAGAAAAAAATAAATAAATAAAAAGTAACTTCTGGACCAACGTCAGGCTGGCAGAATGTCATTTTGTTTTGGTTTATCATTCCTTGCTCATATTGTGGGAAGATAAAAAAAAACAACTCTCTCCAGGGCCTTGACGCGAGGTTGAGAAGAAAAAAAAAGTTTAGAGAAAATTCTTCAGCTCCGGGAGAGGAGGAAACCCAAGAGAGAGAGAAAGAAGGGGAAGAAATGAAGTGCTGGCATCCGCTGCCGGGACTGGCACAAAGTCATGGCCCAACAACGCATTGTAACAGAACGGCTCCATTGTTCACCATCAATAGTGCCCCAGTCACTAACGCGGTCAAGGAGGCGACACAATGGAAGCTCCTTTACTTTAACGAGCCTCTGTTCTAATTATAAAATGCGTGAACACAAGTCCCGGCCGATGCCAACGAACTGAATATTAACGAGACTCAGTGCCAGTCACAAACTCTAGAGCCGCTCTTCGCCTCTCCTTCGGGGGAAGGATCACAAGACCGGTATGTGAAGGAAATCCACTAAACAGAATTACTGGAGTGGAAAGGTGTCTTTCATGCAAGGATTCAGCGACTTCAAGAAGTTCCTTATAATGCAGGTAAACAGAATTATGCCATTTTGTTAAAGGGAACCTGACAGCAGGCTTTTGTTATGGAATCTGATGTAGAGGCAGAGACACTGATTCCAGCGATGTGTCACTTATTAGGCCGTGTGCTGTCGTTTTGATACAATGAGTTTAATCAGCAGGAGATTATCACTCCCGAACTGGTGAGTCCTAATCTAATCAAACACCGAGCACAGATTAGCAGCTTACTGTCAATATACAATGTACCCAGAAGGCGGATAATCGGACGTGTGCAGCTCTTTGAGCTCTGCTTCTTGCTACATATAAAATCTCCGATTGTATCACAACTGATGCACCCAGCAAAGGAAGTGATACATCGCTGGAATAGGGGTCTCTTTCTCTACATTATGCTGCTCTCAGATGAGGTAGCAAAAATCTGGTGACAGATTCCCTTTAAATGGGCAAAACTGATAAAGGACTATAAAAATAAGCAACTTTGTAATTTACTTATTACAAACCCTCTCCAATCTCAACAAGAGGGTTTTTTAAATTTTATATAGTCTTCTACTTTGTGTTACCGGCCTTTGGCGCAATCTACCAGGCAAGGAGTGGACTCTTACAAGCTCTTTGCTATGCAGCTTGTATGTGCTGCTCTGAAGCTGCAGGATTTTTGGATTCAGCCAGCTCCACCGAAAGAAGAAAAACCTGCCTCTACTTGAAGCACGGGAGACTTCTACACATCGTGCAGACAGGATGCCGACCCAAGCTGTCAATCATGAGCACACCGCTTCCCCCACCAATCAGAAAGCTCCTCCTCAAAATACACATCAAGACCCAACCCCTTTAAATGGTTTTCACTGTGGAAATAACACTATGGGGAATCAGTCAACATCTACAGTGCAGGAAATAACCACATCAGATGTGTATCTGCAGCGCCACAGTATGACACTCTGCCACTAAGGAGAGTGGCGGTACGTCTGATGGCACTGAAGGAATTCTCCTGACCAGGTATCACCAGAACACATTACACTTCACACTCCGGCCACTAGGGGGAGAAAAAGGCTTTATTTATTGGGCCCCTCCTCACACTGGTAAAACTAGGGGCTGGGGAGGAAGTTAGCCAGAAGTTGACTGGGTTGGAATCAGGCAACATCCCGTGGCAGGGGGTGTTGCAGGGAGAAGACACAGGGGGGTCCCTGTCAGGCGTGGGAACCTGGCAGGCACCTAGCGACCAGAACAGAACGTTACGGAGCCGCGCCTGCACCTCCTGCGGCGGCATCCTAAGAAAGAGATAAGAAGGGAAGGATATTGTGGAACAGTGTAAACGAGATCAAGCAAAAAGGAGTACCAGTAGGAGTCGTGCCGTGAGACCGAGGCAACATCCTACTGAGGCGCGTAGCCGGTGGCCGGAACACCGCGGGAGTAACTGACTTCAGGCCTTACTTCAAACTCCACAGGACAGTTAATTATAGGTTGGCTGTCTACCTTAAATTTCCTAAGCAGACATAGGGGGCAACATTGGGAGAGGGGCGTCTCTAGGGTCCCGGAAGACCTCCAAGCCTTCCCGTCATACGGGTGCGTCCTAGCCAAAACATACTGGGGGACGAGAAACTAGAAACATCTCGAACAAGAGAGAGAGAGAGCTGTAGAGAACAAACGAACGAGAACAGCAGTTGTGAGGACTATTCCGAATGCTCAGCAGGGTAGGACTACAACACACAGGCGCTAGTGGTGGGCAACGATTTCCATCTGCAAGGGAAACTCTGGAAGTGCCCATCGGACCGGCCGGTCTCTGATAGCCCTGTTAAACGTGCTCTGGATTGAGGATCCTGAAGTCTACAGTAAAGAGGTAAAGAGACTGCAACCCTGTGTCCTCGTTATTGCCTGCACTTCACACCATCCCCATCCACCTTACTGGGAAGCCCTGGGGACACACTTCACCTGTGGGAAGGTATACCATCCAGCTGCCATTCCATCACCCCAGCGGACCCCACAGCAGCGTCGGTCGCCCTGACCGAACACCACAGGTGGCGTCACGAACCCCTGACAGACTGCACCCCCTTCATTGGACGCCCCTTAGCAGGGTCGCGGACCGGGTCTAGCCACCGTGACAGCCTCAGAACCGAACCAGAGAGGCCCGGTACCGAAACGCGTGGCCCTGTGTCTGGGGGCGATCTATATCATCATCCAGAGCTTTCAAGATGTCGGGGGGAAAAAAATTTTTTTTTAATATGGATTATGGACTTCTGTGTATGTTAAGAACATGTTCACATGTTGCAGAAACTTTTCAGCTGGCTGCGACTTTGCTGCACGATTTTCATCCTACATCACAAAGGTCACAAATGTAAATCTGTGTAAGATTCGCGCTCATTTTTGTGCTATTTTTTTTCTCCCAGCGATATGTAAATCCCATTTACCTGTATTGTACTGAAGATCGCGGAGGGCAGAAAAAGAAAAAAACGCAACTTCAAAAACAAAATTTACGAAAAGTTTGAAAATGAGAACAAATTTAGCCTCTTATAATTAATAATCAGTGAGAAACCTAGTGTGCAGGTCACGAGGGGCATCATAAGAACAATCCCTATAATCGGCACCCCGAGACCCCACGTTATCAGTTGCGTCCGGTGTGTACCTGGAAGCCAGACATTACAGTTACACTACACTCGCCTTCCACATTTCATCTGACATTTTCCTCCTGAGGTCTGAGGATCGCAGCGCACAATTTATACCGTCCATGTTATTACACTGCACTGGGTAAATAAACCCAACTCACACGCCGCCGGCAGCACAGATCTAAAAATCCGCAGAGCAAAAGCCGTCAACATGCTCAGAAATGTGCTAAAGGGCAAGAAAAATCCTCTGCTCAAGGCCAACCCGCTACGTAGCTGGGGCACCGGGCAGTCTGTACGCATCGGATATCCTTGTTTGTATACAATCCCACTGGACTTACAGCATCAGCAATTCTGTAGTCTCCACTGTGGTCAAGTAATCTGCTGATTTTCTGTTCATTACCGCTCCATTTACATCGTGACTGTGTTAAATGCATATTTTTTGTATTTGTTTAATTGTATTTATTTTTATTTTACACACATTGTTGGCATTTTATTCTTACACAAGTTGTATTAAAGAAGTAAAAAAAAAAAAAAAAAAAAAAAAATAGTATTTTTTATAATAGGCATTAGGGGATTTTTTAGTCATTTATTTTTTTACTTTGTTTCAGGAAACAGATGTACATAGCCACACTGGCCAGTCCCTGACAGCATCCTTTGAATTGAAGCACCTAACGAGCGTGTGCAATTTGATTGTGAAGGGAGGGAGAGTAAAGGTACCGTCACATTAAGCGACGCTGCAGCTATCTAGACAACGATGCCGATCGCTGCAGCGTCGCTGTGTGGTCGCTGGAGAGCTGTCACACAGACAGCTCTCCAGCGACCAACGATCCCGAAGTCCCCGGGTAACTCGGGTTACTAAGCTCGGCCCTGCGCTTAGTAACCCGATGTTTATCCTGGTTACCAGGGGACTTTGCATAGTTGGTCACTGGAGAGCTGTCTGTGTGACAGCTCTCCAGCGACCACACAGCGACGCTGCAGCGATCGGCATCGTTGTCTAGATCGCTGCAGCGTCGCTAAATGTGACGGTACCTTAAGACATCACCTATTGTAAATGATAGATCCTGCATTATCAGCTGCGTATAGAGGTGTTATCAGTCATTGTAATCCTGCCTCTGCTAAGGAGACTGCTGAAAACATTTCCTGAAAAAACAGGAAGAACAAGAACTAAACTCACCTTAGTGGCCAGATGGAAAATTGCAAGATTATTTTATTCTTTTTTAAATAAAGATATGAAAGTTTAAACAAGCAGTGCCAGAGGAGGAGGAGACGGCAGACAAGCAGTGCCAGAGGAGGAGGAGGCGGCAGACAAGTAGTGGCAGAGGAGGAGGCGGCAGACAAGTAGTGGCAGAGGAGGAGGCGGCAGACAAGTAGTGCCAGAGGAGGAGGAGGCAGACAAGCAGTGCCAGAGGAGGAGGCGGCAGACAAGCAGTGCCAGAGGAGGAGGCGGCAGACAAGCAGTGCCAGAGGAGGAGGAGGCAGCAGACAAGTAGTGCCAGAGGAGGAGGCGGCAGACAAGTAGTGCCAGAGGAGGAGGCGGCAGACAAGTAGTGCCAGAGGAGGAGGCGGCAGACAAGTAGTGGCAGAGGAGGAGGCGGCAGACAAGTAGTGCCAGAGGAGGAGGCGGCAGACAAGTAATGCCAGAGGAGGAGGCGGCAGACAAGTAATGCCAGAGGAGGAGGCGGCAGACAAGCAGTGCCAGAGGAGGAGGCGGCAGACAAGCAGTGCCAGAGGAGGAGGCGGCAGACAAGTAGTGGCAGAGGAGGAGGCGGCAGACAAGTAGTGGCAGAGGAGGAGGCGGCAGACAAGCAGTGCCAGAGGAGGAGGCGGCAGACAAGCAGTGCCAGAGGAGGAGGCGGCAGACAAGCAGTGCCAGAGGAGGAGGCGGCAGACAAGCAGTGCCAGAGGAGGAGGAGGCAGCAGACAAGTAGTGCCAGAGGAGGAGGCAGCAGACAAGTAGTGCCAGAGGAGGAGGCGGCAGACAAGTAGTGCCAGAGGAGGAGGCGGCAGACAAGTAGTGCCAGAGGAGGAGGCGGCAGACAAGTAGTGGCAGAGGAGGAGGCGGCAGACAAGTAGTGCCAGAGGAGGAGGCGGCAGACAAGTAATGCCAGAGGAGGAGGCGGCAGACAAGTAATGCCAGAGGAGGAGGCGGCAGACAAGCAGTGCCAGAGGAGGAGGCGGCAGACAAGTAGTGGCAGAGGAGGAGGCGGCAGACAAGTAGTGCCAGAGGAGGAGGCGGCAGACAAGCAGTGCCAGAGGAGGAGGCGGCAGACAAGCAGTGCCAGAGGAGGAGGCGGCAGACAAGTAGTGGCAGAGGAGGAGGCGGCAGACAAGTAGTGCCAGAGGAGGAGGCGGCAGACAAGTAATGCCAGAGGAGGAGGCGGCAGACAAGTAATGCCAGAGGAGGAGGCGGCAGACAAGCAGTGCCAGAGGAGGAGGCGGCAGACAAGTAGTGGCAGAGGAGGAGGCGGCAGACAAGTAGTGCCAGAGGAGGAGGCGGCAGACAAGCTGTGCCAGAGGAGGAGGCGGCAGACAAGCAGTGCCAGAGGAGGAGGAGGCGGCAGACAAGCAGTGCCAGAGGAGGAGGAGGAGGCGGGGAATTAAGGTTCAGTTTCTTATTTTAAACTAGAGCAAAACGATTGACTGCAGTGGTCAGGACAAGTCTATCAGTTGCTGCTGATTGGACAAACTAAAGGCTGCCACCGATCAGTGGCCAATGATTGGTCATGGTTGCAAGTGATGGATGTTTAAGTTACGAGACCTGAGAAAGAGAGTAAGAAGTGGGGAGGGGTGGCGGCAATCTGGTTGTAAAGTACAGTTTTGTTTTGGGGTTCTGTATTTCTTACACTACCCTGAGATTAGAGTTTATTAATAGGTGTTAAGGATCAGAAAAAATAAATACATGTCTGCTTGCTTACTTTCAGAACACAGTTGGTATTAAAAAAAAAAAAAAATATATGGAGAGAGCATGAACATACGGTACTTTTGATATAGGACTCTCCTAAAAAGTCTGTCTACGATAACTTGTATCAACACATTCATGTGAGTAAATTTACATCAAGCAAATTTTAAAGTGTGCTTACATCTTATCCATAATAGTAATTAATTATCCATGTGCAAGTCCTCATTATAAGATCCACAGAATTTCTACACCATGTGTTTAATGGAAACAATGTTTCAATAACCTTTTTTCAGCAAAAAAAAAAAAAAAGAAATCCAGAAAGAAAGCTGAAGCAAGAAACCAAATCAGCAGGGAAACAGCTTCTAACCTGTCCAAGAATAACGAAGGGAAAGGGAAGGATCGTACCGGTAATTTAGATTTTTCAGGTATTGTATCAAATACTATAGGACCACACTATAGTGAGGACGAATTGCAATCCTACCCGACATGCGGTAAGAAAAAAAAACCAACACATCACATAAAATCACTTCCTTCCACGTTCATAGATTTGTCTCTACTAAAAACCCACATTCAAGTCTCAAGTGGTGTTCAAAGTTTGTTTTTGTTTTTTGCTGTTTTTGGAGAAGAAACACGAAGTTTGAGGAGTTTTCAGTTTCTGAGGAAGATTTTGGATAATTTCCACTATTTTTTGCTAAATACTCAGCAAAAAGAATCAATGTAAACACACCCTTAGGTCACATTCACCCCAGTTTCTCACATTTGCTGACATCACAGACATCACACTGACAAACAATTTAAAAGGGAACCTGTCAGCCAATTTATGTTGCGCCCGGCTCCTGCATTCTAAACAGTTTTACTTTGAAATATTATGCTGACAAAAGGCGCATATACGATCAGGAACAAGGTGACTAGTCCATGAGGCGAGGCAAGGCATTGCCAGGTTTTGCAGGTGTTAGGTAGACAAAATAGAAAACAGGATACATAATGATAAAAAAAAAAAAAACATGAGAAAGAACATAAGAGCAGGATAGAAGCTTTGCGAAGATAAAAGGTCCATGAGGAACCTTTTATCTCAAAGTGCTTTTGCGGGTTTATGCAGATAAAGGCATAATGAGGAAGGTTTCTACCAGACAAATTCATCGGATTAAGGAAGCAGCTGCTAAAATACCATTACAAAGCAGCAAACCGATGTATGAAGCTGCTGGTGCATCTGTGGTTCCACAAACCTTCAGAGGATGCAGTTGTGCATAAACCTACTATTCGGCCATCTCTAAAGTGTGCTCACAAGCAAAAACGGTCACAGTGGCCCAGACATACAAGGCGACTCATTTTAAAACAGTCTTGTTTAGTGATAAGTGCCGTGCAACCCTGGATGGTCCACATGGATAGAGTAGTGGATGGCCTCCATGTCCCAACTAAGCTGCAACATCTACAAGGAGGTGGCAGACTCATTTTTGGGGGGGCAGTAAACATGGGGTTGAAAGCTGGTAGCCCCTTTAGGGTCCCTAAAAGTATGAAAATGACCTGAATAAAGTATATTGAGTTTCTTACTGACCACTTTCTTCCATGGTACAAAAAAGAAGAACTGTGCCATCCATACCAAAATGCTCTTCATGCTGACAATGCTGCTAAGAAACCAGAGTTATTGGCTGCTATGGGCATAAACGGAGAGAAACTCACTGTGTGGCCACCACCCTCCCCTGACCTCAACAATACTGAGAACCTTTGGAGTAACCTCAAGTAAAAGGTCTATGAGGGTGGAAGGCCGCTCACATCAGAACAGCAGCTCTGGGAGGAGATTCTGACATCTCACAAAGAAATGCAAGACGGAACTATCCAAAAACTCACAAGTTCGATGGATGCAAGAATGCACTGACTGCAGACTTCTGAATCCTCCCGGGTGCATGCACGGTGCTCTGCGGAGATTCACCGGTTTCCGTCCCTAGACTGGAGGTGGGTATGTATGTATATATATATATATATATATATATATATATATATATGAGTTATACATACTCCCGGCCAGTGGGTGCAAGCTTGCTCTCCATACTCTTGTAATGAGTCGAGGCCGCACCCCGTCTAGTGATGTGGCCGGTCAGTGGGCATGTCGGACTAGACGGAATGACCTCGCTTCGTACAAATATATGCACTGAGGCCACACCCACTGCCCGGGAGTATGTATAAACACATACATACCCTCCAGTCCCGGGTCAGGAACCGGCAAATCCCCACAGACTTATTGATTTGGACCGGACAACCCCTTAAATGCTGCAAATTCAAAAATATGACCATTTTCAGTCCTACAGAACCTATAAAATGTTTGGAAACCCTGTTGTGCATAATATGAAACAGTGCATTGCATTTATTTAATTTATTTATTTAAATAAGGGAGGTCTGCCTAAGTTTTATCCTCTAACAGTTGATAATTTGACATTATACTGACCATTTAGGGAAAAAAAAAATTCAAAGAAAAATGGTATTTGCATACTACACTGTGTGCAGAATTATTAGGCAAGTTGTATTTTAGAGGATTATTTTTATTATTGATCAACAACTATGTTCTCAATCAGCCCAAAAGACTCAAATATCAAAACTTAATATTTTTAGAAGTTGGAGTGGTTTTTTTTTTGTTTTTGTTTTTTTTAAGATTTGGCTATCTTAGGAGGATATCGGTTTGTGCAGGTAACTATTACTGTGCAGAATTATTAGGCAACTTAATAAAAACCAAATATATTCCCATCTCATTTGTTTGTTTATTTTCACCAGATAAACCAATATAACTGCACAAAATTTAGAAATAAACATTTCTGACAAGCAAAAACAAACCCCAAAAATTAGTGACCAATATAGCCCCCTTTCTTTATGATGACACTCAGCAGCCTCCATCCATAGATTCTGTCAGTTGCTTGATCTGTTTACGATGAACATTGCGTGCAGCAGCCACCACAGCCTCCCAGACACTGCTCCGAGAGGTGGACTGTTTTCCCTCCCTGTAGATCTCACATTTTATGAGGGACCAGAGGTTCTCTATGGGGTTCAGATCAGGTGAACAAGGGGCCCATGTCATTATTTTTTCTTCTTTGAGATCTTTACTGGCCAGCCATGCTGTGGAGTAGTTGGAGGCATGTGATGGAGCATTGTCCTGCATGAAAATCATGCTTTTCTTGAACGATACCGACTTCTTCCTGTAACACTGCTTGAAGTTTTCATCCAGAAACTGGCAGTAGGTCTGCGAGTTGAACTTCACTTCATCCTCAACCCGAAAAGGTCCCACAAGTTCATCTTTGATGATACCAGCCCATACCAGTACCCCACCTCCACCTTGCTGGCATCTGAGTCGGAGTGGAGCTCTCTGCCCTTTACTGATCCAGCCTCTGGCCCATCAAGAGTCACAATCATTTCATCAGTCCATAAAACCTTTGAAAAGTCAGTCTTAAGATATTTCTTGGCCCAGTCTTGATGTTTTATCTTATGTTTCTTGCTGAATGGTGGTCGTTTTTTCAGCCTTCCTTACCTTGGCCATGTCCCTGAGTATCGCACACCTTGTGCTTTTGTTACTCCAGTAACGTTGTAGCTCTGAAATATGGCAAAACTGGTGGCAAATGTCATCTTGGCAGCTTCACGCTTGATTTTCCTCAATTCATGGGCAGTTATTTTGCGCCTTTTTTGCCCAACACGCTTCTTGCGACCCTGTTGGCTATTTGCCATGAAACGCTCGATTGTTCGGTGATCACGCTTCAAAAGTTTGGCAATTTCAAGACTGCTGCATCCCTCTGCAAGACATCCACAATTTTGGACTTTTCAGAGTCCGTCAAATCTCTCTTCTGACCCATGTTGCCAAAGGAAAGGAAGTTGCCTAATAATTAAGCACACCTTATATAGGGTGTTGATGTAATTAGACAACACCCCTCATTACAGAGATGCCCATCACCTGATTTACTTAATTGGTAGTTGGCGCTCAAGCCTGAACAGCTTGGAGTAGGACAACATGTATAAAAAATAGAATTATTCTTACCGTTAATTCGGTTTCTAGGAACCTTCCACGACAGCGGCACTGGAGGATGTCTTCCCGCCCTAATGGGGGACCGGAAACACAATGAGGTTAAATACCCTCCCCTTCCTGCCACCTCCAGTGTTTTTTCTGGACACAGTAGTATGTATAGTTACCACTTAAGTGCAGGAATCATCCAATAAAATTATCAGATAGGGAGGGAAATTAGTGCTGTCGTGGAAGGTTCCTAGAAACCGAATTAACGGTAAGAATAATTCTATTTTCTCCAGTCACCTTCCACGACAGCGGTACTGGAGTAGTACCAACAAACAATTTCTAGGGGGGGACAACCGCCTGCAGAACTGTTCTGCCGAAAGTTAAATCCCGGTTGAAATCAAGCCTGTAGTGCCTGGTGAACGTATGTACTGATGACCAGGTGGCAGCTCTGCAAATCTGCTCCGTAGAAGCGTCACCTCTCTCTGCCCATGATGTTGACACCGATCGTGTAGAATGGGCCTTTAGCGATGGAGGAGGTGGTAGATTCTGGGATGAGTATGCCAGAGATATGGCTTGTTTAATCCAGTTGGCGATAGTATTTTTTGTCGCCTTTCTACCTTTGTTTTTTCCAGAGAGTTGAATGAAGAGATTTTGATCAATCCTCCAACTCTCAGTTTGTGAAAGATAATATAGAACCACTCTGCGGACATCCAGAGTGTGGAAGGACTCTTCTCTCACATTAGAAGGATCCGGGTAGAATGAGGGCAACACTATGTCCTGACCTCTATGAAAGTCTGATGTTACTTTAGGTAAGAAGGTAGGGTCTAGACGAAGGATTATACTATCCGATGTTACCCTCAAGTAAGGCTCTTGTATGGATAGGGCATGTAGTTCTCCTAGCCGTCTGGCAGAGGTAATAGCCACTAAAAAGACCGTTTTTAGGGTAAGAACCTTTAAAGAAGATCGAGATAAAGGTTCGAAAGGATCCCGAGTTAGACTATTAAGGTCCCAAGGAGGAGTATTGTTGAGAACTCTGGGACGGATTCTACTTGCTGAAGTTATAAAACGCCTGATCCACCGATGTTTGGCTAGTTCTTGGTCAAAATAGGAGCTAAGTGCTGAAATTTGTACTTTTAAAAGGTATTGGGCCTAAGACCCAACTCTAGGCCCTTTTGCAAGAAGTCCAGAATCTTGGCAATATTTGGATGAAATGGGTCTGGAATATCTGGAAGATACCATGAAGAAAACTTCTTCCAGATCTTGGCATAAAGGGCATTTGTCACGGGTTTTCTACAGTTTTGGAGAGTATGAATTACTTCATCTGAGAGACCTCTTGCCTTTAGTATTTCGGCCTCAGAAGCCATGCTGAAAGATTTAACCTGTGAAGGTTTGGATGCAGCAAAGGTCCTTGATGAAGAAGATTCTCCTTCTGAGGTAGACATACTGGACCTTCCTGAGCCATGTCTAACAGGGCGCTGTACCAACTCCTCCCCGGCCATGTTGGTGCGATTAGAATCGCCGTAACTCGCTCCGATCGGATCTTCTGTAGAGTTTTTGACAGCAATGGGATCGGAGGAAAAGCATATACGAGGTTGAACCTCCACGGGTGAGAGAACGCATCCATGCCCAGTGCTCTGTCTGCCATATTCAGGGAGAAATAAGTTTGCAGCTTGGCATTCTGACTGTTGGCAAAAAGGTCGACTTCTGGGATCCCCCATCTGGAAATCAGGGAGAGGAAGACCTCCTGGTCCAGACACCATTCCCCTGGATGTACATCCCTTCTGCTCAGGAAATCCGCCTGGGTATTGGCTGACCCTTTCAGGTGAACTGCCGAAATAGAGAGGAGGTGCCTCTCTGCCCAGAAAAAAAATGTTCGAGCCTAAGGTTTTTAGTTTCTTGAATCTTGTGCCTCCCTGATGACGAAGGTATGCTACTGTGGTTATATTGTCGGAATATATCCTGACATGGTGTCCCTGAACAATAAAGGATGCGGCTTTTAACGCCTCTTCCACCGCCTTCAGTTCTCTGAAGTTTGAAGAGCTTGCTCTGATGTCTGGGGCCCATGTGCCCTGGAAATGGGTTCCTTCGACTGAATATAGCACCCCATCCCCTTTGACTGGCGTCCGATGTAAGTGTCTTTAGCGGGATCTGGTCCCAACTTACCCCCCGTTGGAGGTTTCGGAGCCGTAGCCACCATGTCAGGGATGTCTTGACATGATTGGGGAGGGAAATCCTTTTGGAAAGAGAACTCTGCTGTCCGTCCCAAGATGATAGGACATGGGTTTGGAGGATTCTCGTGTGGGCTTGGGCCCAAGATACCATCTGGATACAAGATGTTAGAGATCCCAGAATAGACATGGATTGTCGTAGGGTAGGAGTCTTCAGGGTTCTGAATGCAGTTCTCTTCTGTACCAGATCGAGTTGACGTTCTCTGGGCAGAAAGGAACTCCTCACCTCCGAGTCCAGAAGGACCCCTAGGAACTTCTTCCTCCTGGAGGGAAGTAGGTCCGATTTCTCTAGATTCGGGATCCAACCCAACGACTTTAGTATTTCTAGAGATTTTGATAAGTCCGTCCTGAGGCGGGAAACTGATAGAGCGACAATGAGTAGATCGTCTAAATAGGGTACTATGCAGATCCCCTGAAGACGGATGAATATAATGGCTTTTATCATTATCTTTGTAAAGACTCTGGGAGCTGAGGCGATTCCGAAGGGAAGGGAGTTGAACTAGTAGTGTACTATCTCCCGATCCTGAGATATTGCGAATCTTAGGTACTTCCGGAATTCTGGATGGATTGGGACGTGGTAATAACTGTAGCCATCGCCCAGTCCTGTCCTATCAGAGGGATCGCTGTTTTGACCGACTCCATCTTGAATCTCCTGTAGGTTATTACTCAATTCAGGGGTTTCAAGTTGATTATTATTCGGTGCTTTCCCAAAGGTTTCTTGATCAGAAACAGGTGGGAATAGTGTCCTCTGCCTCTTTCTTGTTGAGGTACTGGGGAAATTACTCCTTCCTGGAGTAACTCTTGAAGTCCGGAAAGGAATGCGCCCTGAGGGCTGAGACTCTGCAATGAGGTTATCCCTATGTGATGAGGGGGAGGGCTCTCGAACTCTAATTTTAGTCCATTCTGAATCGTGTCGAGTACCCACTGATTCGATGAAATGGAACTCCACTGGTTGATGAAGCTCGAGAGACGACCCCCAACGCCCTGGGCGTAGTCACTGCTTGTCCGGGGTCTGCTGGGACTGGGGAACCAGGATGTTCCTACCTTTCCCCCCTTTAGGATAGCTACAGCGTCCTGATTTGCCCTTCCCTTTGAACTCCCGTTGGAAGGGTTGTTCTTTTGAGGTACGAAAAAAACGTTTTTTCGGATTCCTCTGTTCCGAAAGCGCTTTCTTCTTGTCCGTTGCTTTCTCCAGAATATCATCCAGGGCCTGCCCGAACAGATAGCGGCCCTGAAAGGGAATGGCACAGAGCTTTGTTTTGGACGTTTTGTCCCCACTCCACGACTTTAGCCATAGAGCTCTTCTGGCTGAGTTAGAGAGAACAGCAGATTTGGCAGCCACTCTAACGGACTCTGCCGAAGCATCGGCGAGGAAGCCCGTAGCTTTCTGGAGAAGCGGGAGGGAATCTAAGATTACTTCCCTAGATGTTCCCTGGGTAAGGTGGTCTTCAAGCGTGCGGAGCCAACGGAATAGAGATCTAGCCACGCAGGTGGACGCAATGTTTGTTTTAAGGAGATTGGTGGAAGTTTCCCAAGATCTTCTTAGCAAGCTCTCCATCTTGCGATCCATAGGGTCTCTGAGCTGGGAAGAATCCTCGAAAGGGAGGGTTGTCTTTTTTGAGACTCTAGAGACCTGCACATCTACCTTAGGGGTATCCCACAGAGAGACGTCTCCATCGAGAGAGAAACGATTTTTTAACTCAGAGAGAACAGTAAGTCCCTTTTCGGGCGATTCCCATTCATGAAGAATGAGACTCTGTACATTCTCGTGTATAGGAAACCCCTTTAATTTTTTTGGCTTTAACCCACCGAACATCTCATCCTGCACTGATGGTTTCTCCTCCTCCTCCTCAACGCCCATTGTCCCCCTGACCATACTAATTAACTCATGTATGTCTTCTGAGGAAAAATAGTATTTCTTACTTTCCTCTTTGGGGGTGGAAGTGGAGCCCTCATTCTCCCACAAATCCTCCGAGCCGGAGGAATGAAGTTCACCAGAGTCTGAATCAGACGTAACTGTTGCCATCTTCCTTTTTTTAGGAGGAGGTGGCGGCGGTAACAGAGACTGGGAAAGGGCCGATACTGAGGACTGAACTTCCTTTTTAATGAGGGATTTAATACTCTCGAACAAGGATGGCTGTTCTGAGCGTAATATTTTATCAGTGCAGGGCTGGCATAGTTTCTTCTTCTAAAAAGAAGGAAGCTTTGATGCACAAACACCACATTTCCGATCTTCCGATTTTGTCTTGGAAGATCTGTCCTTCCAAGGGGCAGAGGCCTTGTCTCCCTAAAAGAGAGAGAGGAGGACTAAGTATATAGCACCCTAAGGAATACAGGGATAAAGGGACCTTAACCCGATACTCACGGTAGGAGGGAGGACGCAGGGCTCGGCAGAAGCAGAGATAGGTCTGTCACCTTCCATGGTCAGTCAGTACTGAAGTCCAGTCAGTCAGACAAGGGGCCTTACCTGGAGGGGACTACCAGGGTTAAATACCGTGGAAGCTGCGTCCAATCTTGTGCTCCTCCTCCCGGTCCCAGGCGTAGGGGAAAATACCGCTATGCCCTATCAGAACTGCATTCCGACGCGCGTGCGTTCCACCGCTGGAACGCACATGCCGTGAACCGGAAGTTCGGGTACTTCCGGTTCACGCGTCCACCGATTCCGGCCATGCAGGGAGAGGAGGAATGCCGGGGAGCCGGGCGGGGACCCCGGCCGCACCACACCGCTCCGCTTTACTCCCGAAGGAGCGGAGGAAGGGTCCCGAGTCCGCCACATTGTGGGGAGACGGGAGCAGCGCCGCAGGGAGGAGAAACATCCCGACCCAGGCTGCCCGGCTAGGTAAGATCAAAATACAACTTGCCTAATAATTCTGCACACAGTGTAATTTGAAATGCAATGCATTACTACAAGGGACAGTCCCGAAATAGAAAAATGGAAAACCTGGCTGCAGGTCAGGGGGGTCAGAAAATAAAAGAAGGAATGAAGACTTCAAAGTAAAACTTGGTGCAATTTTATTTATTTTTTTTTAAATAGAGATGTGTCCGTTTCGGGTAAAATCATCATTTTTGTAAATCAGACTTGGACAATAAATGCATTAAAGGACAAGTTAAAAATGGATGGCATACAGATGTCACCAGTTTTGAATAGATCAGTGTTGAGGTTGTGGGGCTGTGTTTTTGCACCAGAAGTAAAAGTGAGCTAAAACGATCACAACACCACCTACGATCATAAATGGAAATCAAAACACTCAACTATATGATAAGTAACAGCTGCAAAAAAAAAAATTAAAAAAAAAAAATTAAAAAAAAGATGCACAAATGTGAACTTGGATTTACAGGAGCAGATTGTAAATATCTTCATGCACATAAATCAGGACATTTTGTAATTTCAGGTCAAGAACCAAAAAGGAAAATATGCAAATTGAAACCAGATGAAAAGCTGCAGCAAGGAAAGGTGCAGGAGAGGGAGGGAGACTCGTAACATCGCTCTCCTGCTGGAATCCTGCAATTTAAATTACTGATCTGGCCTAATGTACCTTTTATGATGTACTTACAGCATTTTCCAAGTGACTTTTCTTTTAGATAATCCTTCCAACATGTTCAAAACTAGATATTTTATATACTATTAAAAAGGCATTAATACATTGGAATAGCCTTTATTGCAATTGTGAAGGAATAATAAGCTCTGCCGCATGTTTCTCCAGACAGCGGCTTCGTTCCGGGATCACAAACACCCAGCGGCCGGCCAATCTGATTGTTTTCTCCAGTATGATACATTGCACATCAGGCAGGTTAATATACAATTCATTAGTCACTGAATATCCAAAGCTCCATATCTGGCATAATAGAATTAATTATTCCTATATGCAGCGTAAAGGTGACGACTGAGGCCGTTAAACGACTGGTGATCAGCCATATAGAAGCAGATAGGTGTCGTTTAATGGTCTGTTGTTCCGCTCATTTAGACAAGCGGATAATCAGGAATTAGCGTTCGCTGGAACGATCGTTTGCAGATTAAAATCGGCTTGTTTAGACTCGTCGGCAATCACCCAGCGAACGAGCAAATCGTCCTATCATTGAGCAATCGCCGACATTAAAATCATCGTTATCTGGAGCACATTAGCCTGTGCTGCCAATAATAGTCTTAACGATTAGTTCTGTGAGACTACTTATATCTAGCCGATCGGCATTTAACAGGCGCAGTCGACAGATGTGAGTGCACCCTTAAGGCGCAGTCAGTCGGCCATATAAATCTGACTTCAGCGCATGGACTGGCCGGCGGCTCTCCCGAACCAAACCGGACAGCTTCACGTACTTCAATGCACCAGTCACACTCAATCAGGAGATCCGCGAATAGTCAGATTTATACACCCATCTGACCGCGCCATAGACCGGTCAATCAGTATTCTATGCTCACAGAATGATTGTTCCTATGATTCGCTTGTACACATAAAAAGATAATTATCGTTAGCACATCTCCTGTTTACAGAGGACGATGTGCTGCCGATAACGAGAATTTGAATGGTAACATTAACGATCCAATCCACCTGACAAATGTTTGCTCATTAGTTGGGCGATTGCCAGATGGTTTACACAAATGCTCATTGCCAATAATGGGATTATCCAAATGAGAACTTAACCTGTGCAAAGGGTAATGGCTGCTGAACATATTACAAAGCTGTTGGCCGAAAGATGCTTCAGCCATTCATTCAGTAGACAGTCTTCTATGCCGACAATCTGAAACATGGAAGAACCTCCAGCCGAGCGCCCCATCGGCCAAGCGTCCCTCCAGGCAGACATATCTGCTGGCGGTTTATGTCTGAAAATCAGACATGTCCAATCTACATCTCCACCAACGTTGGTGCCCCATACACATTAGAATACCAACCGAATCCATGGAAAGGCCGAGGGGGGGGGGGGGGTCACACTTGCGAGTGCAACGCCAGAAACTCACGCAAGTCTCTCGCCTCAATACCCGCCGCTCGGGACCGGAGCGAGCGGCTGCATGTATTTCACGAGTGCCGTTGAGGTGCGGAGTTTCTCGCATTGCACTCACAAGTGTGACCTCGGCCATAGCCAGCATTTACACCATCCTTCACCAGTATCTACACTTCTACAGTCATAGAAATAAGAGAAGAGGCAAAAGAACCTGTCCAGGAGACAGCGCTCAGGCACACAGCTGTATTACAGCTACAAAGTATAGCACCGAGATGGGTTTATGGGCCCCATACAATGGTAAATGCAGCGCCTATAGCTTTGGGACTCCACGTGCCCTGCACAGTGCACTTTATCTGCACAAACAAACATTTTACCCCACGGATTTTAGTAGTTAAGGTTAAAACGCAGATAATTAGTTATGTTTCTTATTCATATGTACATGGCAACTGTCCAACATCTGCCACCAAAGTTTAGTTCCTGCTCTTTTCCAATGGATAGAAGCCATGAAGTTACACAATCGCATACAACAGCAGGCCATTTTAGAATACACCAAGGTAAATGCAATTAGCAGGTTTCCTTGGATATCAGTTGAAGCTAAATTACCCCAGTTCACAGAGTTCAGTCGCACCAATAATAATTGGGAACAAGTGTCAGATAAAATAAGTAATTCGACATAAACAGGTAACATACTACATTATACATTTAAAGCTAATCAGAATGCAATTCTAGCACTCAACATGGAAATATCCAGCAGAGGCAGTTCCAGCTAAAAACGTCCAGACGCCTGCTACATGTTCCACCAATGTATCCAGATATAGAGAGATATATAGATATATATATAGAGATATATAGATATATATATATATAGATATATATATATATATATATATATAGATATATATATATATAGATATATATATATATAGATATATATATATATAGATATATATATATATATATAGATATATATATATATAGATATATATATATAGATATATATATATATATATATATATATATATATATATATATATATATATATATATATATATATATATATATATATATATATATATATATATATATATATATATATATATATATATATATATATATATACACACACACACACATACATATATTCAAGATTTAAAGGGATAGGGACTGTGGGGATGTTGGGTAGGAGCTGTAGGGAAGGTGGATGGGGGCAGATCCATTGTGGGGGTTATAGTCCATGGCATAGGGGAGGTGGATGGGGGCAGATCCATTGTGGGGGCTATAGTCCATGGCAAAGGGGAGGTGGATGGGGCAGATCCAGGGTGGGGGCTATAGTCCATGGCATAGGGGAGGTGGATGGGGCAGGTCCAGGTTGGGGGCTATAGTCAATGGCATAGGGGAGGTGGATGGGGCAGGTCCAGGTTGGGGGCTATAGTCCATGGCATCATAGTTCTCTTTCTCGCAGTCTATGACATTCGCTCACATACCGTGCTGCTATCTCCACTGCGCTCTCTTCTTCTCCCAGCAGGATATATGTTTTCTCTTCCTCCTTCATGGTGATGAAGTCTGGGAAGAGATGTGAGAGTCTCCTGAAGTGAGTGACCCTCACTGCTGAGTATTTGGAGCAGTGTAGCAGGAAGTGGGTTTCGTCCTCTATGGCCTCCTGGTCACAGTGTTGGCACAGTCTTTCCTCCCTGGGCTTGTAGCTCTGCCTGTGTCGGCCACATTCGATTGCCAGAGTGTGGGCACTGAGTCTATATCGGCTCAGGATCTGGAGGTCTCTGGGGTCCGGGAGTTTCTCCAGATATGGCGCCAGTCTGTAGTCTCTCTGTAGGCTCCGGTACATGGTCAGTTTCTGTGAGCTGATGATATTCTTCCAGTCACTGACATACCTCTCCTGGCCTTCGTCTGCCATCTTCCTAATTCCGGCTTTTGTCAGGTTGTTGTGATTGGTGTTCTGGTCCGGTTGGGTTTGGCTGGGCTGTTCCGAGGGTTCTGGTTTTTCTGTTTCACCTACATGTATCAGGGCTTTATGGTGATGGGAGCTTGGATTGCTCCTGTGCAGGTGAGCCCGGAATGACAGCGCCCTCTTTAGAACTGTTAGGTGTAGAGGGAATCTGCCCAGCTCGGCCCGACAAGCACTGTTGGAGGTGCTCCGATGGACCTGGAGAAGGTGCTTGCAGGATTCCAGGTGGAATATTTCTGTTGGGCTGGAATCCCACTTTGACCAGTCTGGGTAGGTGTGAGGACCCCAGACTTCGCTGCCATACAGGAGGATTGGGGCGATGATGGAGTCGAAGATTTTTAGCCAGACCCTCACTGGTGGCTTCAGATGGTAGAGTGTCCTTCGGATGGCATAGAAGGTTTTGCAGGCCTTGTCTTTCAGGGTCTCTATGGCTTGTTTGAAGCTCCCTGACCGGTGAATCTCTAGGCCCAGGTAGGTATATATGTCCGTTCCTGTGAGGTCGCAGTTGTTGAGGACGAATGATGGGTGTTGGTCTGATCTTCTCTTTCTCCTCTGGAACACCATGGTGTTGGTTTTCTTTAGGTTGACCGGTAGAGCCCAGGTGGAGCTGAATTTCTCTAGGATTTTCAGGTTGTCCTGGAGGCCTTTCTCGTTGGTGACAGCAGCAGCAGGTCATCTGCGTACAGCAGGAATTTCACCTGGGCGTCGTGGAGGGTGAGTCCTGGAGCTGAGGATTCCAGGGCGGTAGCCAGCTCGTTGATGTAGATGTTGAAGAGCGTTGGACTTAGGCTGCAGCCTTGTCTGACTCCGCGGCTCTGCTGGAAATAAGCCGTTCTTTTGCCGTTCACACTCACGCTGCAGCGGTTCTCGGTGTAGGAGCTTTTGATGACATCGTAGGTCTTTCCTCCTATTCCACTCTCCAGCAGTTTCAGGAATAAGCCCGGGTGCCACACTGAATCAAAGGCCTTTTTAAAGTCCACAAAGCAGGCGTATATCTTCCCATTCTTTGTATTGTAGACGTGTTTCTGAATGAGGCTGTGCAGAGTATAGATGTGGTCAGTGGTGCGGTGGTTCGGCATGAACCCTGCTTGGCTCTTGCTGAGGACGTTGTGCTCGGTGAGGAAGGTGAGGATCCTCTTGTTCAGGATACTGTTGAACAGTTTTCCCAGGTTGCTGCTGATGCATATGCCTCTGTAGTTGGCTGGGTCATACCTGTCCCCACTCTTGTGGATGGGTGTGATGAGGCCTTGGTTCCAGGTACGAGGGAAGTAGCCGGCACTCAGCACAATATTGAAGAGTTTAACCATTGCAGCCTGTATTTCTGGTGGGCTGTACTTCAGCATTTCTGGTAGGATTCCATCCAGGCCACCGGCTTTTCTACATCTTATGGAGGAGAGTCTCTCGGTTACTTCCTGTAGTGTTATAGGTGTATCCACCGGGTTTTGGAAGTTTTTGATTTTTTCCTCCATTGCTTTTAGTTTCGCCATTATGTTTTCCTGTTCTTGGCTTAGTCCTTCCTTTGGAATGCCTTTATAGAGGTCTCTGAAGTATTGGAGCCAGAGGTTGCCATTTTAGATATGGTTGTTGTTTTTCTTGTCTTTGGTGCCCATGTGGTTCCATAGATCCCAGAAGGAGTTGTCTTGGAGGGCGTCTTGGAGTTGGTTAAGCTTGGTAGAGATGTAACTCTGCTTCTTCCTCCTGAGGATGGTTTTGTACTGCTTTTGTATGGAGTCATAGGCTTCCCTCAGACCCAGGTGGTTGGGGTCTCTGTGTTTCTTGTTGGAGGCTGTTCTCAGGGTCTTCCGTACAGCTTTGCATTCTTTGTCAAACCAGCCATTGACCTGTGTTTCTTTTGGTCTCTTGTAGTCGACTTTAAGGTCTGACAGTCTGGCCATTGCGTGGAATATATTGTTGAGGTCCTTTGCTGCTTGGCTCACTCCCTCTGGGTTTGGCATGTACTCGTGGTTGTAGAAGTGGTGGAGCATCCGCTGTATTTCAGGTCTGCTGGAAGCTTCTTTATACTTTAGTGCCAACATTTTGGACCATTTGTAGGATGGAGGCCTACCGGTACATACATACCGTAATACACATACATACATATTATATATACATATTATAGATATACACTGGCGATATCTCGCCTTCGTTGTCAGTGACTGCACCCCAGTCACTGCAGGTGCAGGTGAAGATCGATACATTGGTGTCTTGCGACGTCATAAGGACCTTAGGCTATGTGCACACAATGTGGATTTGCTGCAGATTCGCAGCAGATTTTTCCACGCAGAAACGCTGCAGATTCGCACTGTGATTTATACTAAAAAAAAAAAAAAAAAAAAAAAAAAAAAAAAAAACTGTGCACATGGTGCGGAAAAATCAGTGCGGAATCGCTGCGGATTTCAAAGAAGTGCATGTCACTTCTTTTGTGAGGATCTGCAGCGTTTATGCACCCCTCCATGATCGAATTCCGCAGTGACAAAAACTGCAGAAAATCCACACAAAATCTGCATCAATTCTGCGGCAAATCCGCAGCTGTGGATTCTGCCAGGAGATGCGGATTTTGTGCAGAAAATTCTGCAGCACTTATCCTACGTGTGCACATAGCCTTAATGCTTATGCAGCACCCCCGGTAATGACGCCGCTAGCGAGAGCAAATCACTGACACAAGAGTGACCTGTCAGACATAGGAGGCAGGCGGGGAATAGCGAAGGGAGGGAAGTATTTCTGCAAGTGCAATGTCCCACTCGGAGACACTTGCATAAGTGGAACAGGCTGGTGAGTTCTCCTTCAATCAGAGGCTGGACAGACATCTGTGAGATGGTTTAGTGGATCCTGCATTGAGCAGGGGGTTGGACACGATGACCCTGGGGGTCCCTTCCAACTCTAACATTCTAGGATTCTATGATACATTTTTTTCCTGTAACACAAGAGTAGTAAAACTGAAATGTAATAATAAGGGTATACCGTGAAGATTGGTAGAGCAGCTTAGTATACATTTTTTGCAAAAAACGTATCAACCAAATACCCTGTTTTTTACATCTTTTACTAGCACTTGCGGATTACTGCAACATTTTTTCAAACTGAGTGTTTTTGGTTTTACTATTCTCTTTTGTGTCTTCAGGTTTCTTGGTGGTGTGTGAACATGATCATACAGACTTGTTCACTGTGCAAGTAGCCCATGTGTTCCTGTTTCCATAATTGTTCTCTTGTGTCTACAAGACTGGGGAGTTCCACCACTCCTCTTGGGCTATCTGCACAAAAGCTGTTCTACCCTGTATGCACACATGGATTTTTCCTCTCTGAACCCTGTTCACACAGGTTATATTAGATGATCAGGTTTTTAAATACATCAGATAGGGATTGCATACATTAGTTAGGACTGCTCTGATAAGGGTATACCGTGAAGATTGGTAGAGCAGCTTAGTATACATTTTTTGCAAAAAATGTATCAACCAAATACCCTGTTTTTTACATCTTTTACTAGCACTTGCGGATTACTGCAACATTTTTTCAAACTGAGTGTTTTTGGTTTTACTATTCTCTTTTGTGTCTTCAGGTTTCTTGGTGGTGTGTGAACATGATCATACAGACTTGTTCACTGTGCAAGTAGCCCATGTGTTCCTGTTTCCATGAAATGTAATAATGTTGCAACAAGAACATTTACGGTACATCTGCCACAAGTAAAAGTTAACTTTGCACAGGGTTCGAAAAATCTGAGGCCTTATCACTGTTGTCTTTGGTCTGGATCAGGTATCCGCATGGGACTCCGGACGGGTGGTGGAGACACACTACGCCGATCTCAGACAACCCCAAGATCATAAAGCGGTGGAGACACACTACTCCGATCTCAGAAAACCCCGGGATCATAAAGCGGTGGAGACACACTACTCCGATCTCAGACAACCCCAGGATCATAAGGCGGTGGAGACACACTACTCCGATCTCAGACAACCCCGGGATCATAAGGCGGTGGAGACAAACTACGCCGATCTCAGACAACCCCAGGATCATAAGGCGGTGGAGACACACTACTCCGATCTCAGACAACCCCAGGATCATAAGGCGGTGGAGACACACTACTCCGATCTCAGACAACCCCGGGATCATAAAGCGGTGGAGACACACTACGCCGATCTCAGACAACCCCGGGATCATAAGGCAGTGGAGACACACTACTCCGATCTCAGACAACCCCGGGATCATAAAGCGGTGGAGACACACTACTCCGATCTCAGACAACCCCAGGATCATAAGGCAGTGGAGACACACTACTCCGATCTCAGACAACCCCGGGATCATAAGGCAGTGGAGACACACTACTCCGATCTCAGACAACCCCAGGATCATAAAGCGGTGGAGACACACTACTCCGATCTCAGACAACCCCGGGATCATAAGGCAGATCTATAAGAAGTTGTAGCAGCTGCAGAATCCCACCATAGAAACTGAGCACATAGATCTGAAAATAAACGATCAAACAAGCACAGAGTAAGGAAGAATATACCCACCCCCCGAGCTTATTTTATAACAGAGGACGCTATGGTGACATATGACGGCTCCTCACGTACAGCTGGCGCTGCTGTTGCTCTTCCAGTGCTGCCCAGAACAGAGATGTCCACAGGGGAAATTAGACAGATATTATCTAGGTCACTTGTGTTCATTCTAATAGAATATGATTTAGCCTTTAACTGCTTCAGCGCCGTACCGACAACGCACCGCACTACTATCAGCATAACACGCCAAAGCCAAGCTGGACAGCTAGACAAAGCGGTCACACCGTGGAATAGCTAAAGTCTAGTGATGAGCGAGCATGCTCGGGTGCTAACCGAGTGTCTTCGGCGTGCTCGAATAATATGTTCGTGTACCTGTGGCTGAATGTCTCGCGGCTGTTCGACAGTCAGATGCAGGGATAACCCGTTTGTTAGCTGCAACACATGCAGGGATTGCCTGTCAAAGACGTCAGACATGCAGCCGCGGAGACTGGAACATATCTTTCGAGCACGCCAAAGACACTGTTAGCACCCGAGCATGCTCAGATAACACCTTAACCAAGCACATTCACTCATCACTACTAAAGTCCTATTTTCGTGTATTGCATCCAAAACCAGTGAGGGCAAAAGAAAAAAAAAGCATTGTAGATATGAGTTGTGGAAATCAAATTTACATGTAGAAATGCCATGTACTTTTATAATAAGGTGTAAGGGGTAGAGAGTGACATGGCTTACAAGTCTCCTGACCCTGAGAAGTCAGGCATGGCCACAAGAAAGAAACATTACCCCCTTACATCCCAGTCAGAGGCTTCTCATACAGCCAAATCTGATCTCATGCATTGCACTGAAGAGGGGCAACAGCACGAAACACGTGTCTGCAAATAGATATTCCGATTTGGATCAGCCAGGTTTCTGCTTAGCGACGCTGTTCACTCAGAGCAGCCAATAGAGAGGAGCTTCCCACCCTGCTTGTCAGGAAAGGAGCACAGCCTCTGCAGCAGCCTATCATTGTTTTGCTGAGAAGACTGAAAAAGACAACCCAAAACACTATTGTCAGCTGCCAGAGGGGGAAGGATGCAGATTCTGACAAGAACAGGACATATTATAATCAGCACCAGAAGGAGGAATACATTTTTTTTTACGTTAGAACCACTGAGTATTACCGTACTTTAAAAAAAAAAAAAAAGAACTGCTGGAAAAAAAAGATTCCTCGGATAACCCCATTACAGTATTCCGTCACCTAGCCAGGGCTCCCCAGTCCTGCATTTACAGCCAGTCACCTGCACAAGGATGAGCCGTGCATCTCTCTAATGTATCAAGCATGCTCATCTATGTCACAGATGCGGTATAATCAATCCTTTAAAATCATCCATGTGGATAAAAAAAATAAATAACTAACCCTGGAGATGGAGGAGCTCGCTGTTTGAACGATACAGATTGTTTCTTTTGCGCAGGCTCCATTACGTTGCCACAGGTTTTTTACACCTTACTGTGACAAGGGTGACAATTCACAGGTACAGGATGCGCTGGTGCTGAACACACACACATTAGATGGAGAGAAAAAAAAAAAAAATCACAACTTTACAACAGCATTTTATTATGCATGTGACACCCAGATGTCTGCCGCACATGACACCTTTGCACTGGCGCGCTTTATTCTGTAACCTTGCTGGAGGAGATGGGAAGTGTCCATAGTGTGAGGAGTAACCAGAGAAAGCTTGCCTCGGAATACGGAGACTGGCTGTGCTTGGTGAGGTCAGTGCTCCTTGGCTATAGATGACAAGAGAGTTTGCAATATGTCATATTAGGGCTATGCTCGCTCACACGTTACGTTTTTGCTGCAATTTTTCTTTCTCCCCATCCCATAGGCAAAACCTTCTCTCCTGGCAGTAAAGTCGTGGCTTACAAAAAAGCAGGTTTAGATGCATTTCTGTTGTCTCTTGAGTATATTAATAAAGTTTAATTACAAAAATAAAAAAAAGGCAAAATTTTACCTCCTTAGGTTTTTGCACTAAAACATGCAACAAACACGCAGCAAAAACTGTTACCTGCATTTTTGCACTTGCTCATGGTTTCCTATGGGTGAAAAAAAATGCTGCAAATATGCTGAAAAAAAAAAAAAAAAACACTGAAAGATGTGACAAGTGACACCAGTGTGTACATGAGATGTCGGAAATCTCAGACTTTGCTGGTACTCTAAAAAAACGCAGATTTAAAAATAAAAAATTAATACAAAAGGGTGAACATAACATAGGACTAGAACTCTCAGAGCCCTGTGTGCCTCTATTAGCTCATAAATCTACTTTAAAGGGTTTATCCAGGACTAGATTATGTTTTTTACAATGGGACTAAGAACAGGTAGGTAGTAGCTACCTACCTATAAATAAAATACATTCTTGTTTTTTTTTTTCTTTTAAACACACACCTAAACAGTAGTGATGAGCGAATATACTCGGTACTTGAGATTACCCGTCACGCTCAGGGGTCCTCCGAGTATATTTTAGTGCTCGGAGATTTGGTTTTCTTCGCCGCAGCTGAATGATTTACATCTGTTAGCCAGCTTGATTACATGTGGGGATTCCCTAGCAACCAGGCAACCCACACATGTACTTATGCTGGCTAACAGATGTAAATCATTCAGCTGCGGCAAGAAAAACAATCTCCGAGCACTAAAAAATACTCGGAGGACCCCCGAGCGTGACGGGAAATCTCGAGTAACGAGTATATTCGCTCATCACTACTCAACAGTTAAAAGGAACAGTCTCAAACTCGCATACACCACAAAGTCACTTCTAGGCTAATGTTGGAAAATTTCTTCCCCTAAAAAGGAACAGTAAAATGACAGCAGATTAAATAATTCTAAAAGTATTCACATCATTATTTTAAACCTGGATACATTTCATCAAGGCCGGTAATAGAATATAATCTGAGAAGCTGGAGCTAAAAAATCATGGACAGCGGTCAGAGATAAGACGCAGCCTAGGATTCCTGGATACAGAACACGGACAGGAGAGGAATCGGGGCGGCTCTGAAATAGCACGGATATAAAGGGAAGAATCCGCTGCCGCTATTGATGCACATGGAGGAGACGACTTCCGCTACGTAGATGGCAAAACGTGCGGAAATTGCCGAGGACCATGGATTTCACGCCTTTACACTGTGACCGATAAGGCATGAAGAAGTGAATTTGAGAATGCAAACCCCAGTCACATACAGGGGTTAGACTTTATCAGACAAATATCAGCGGGGCAGGTAGGTTTTCATGTACCATGTATGGCAGGGGTGTCAAACTGCATTCCTCGAGGGCTGCAAACAGGTCATGTTTTCAGGAGTTCCTTGTACTGCACAGGTGAAAATTTAATCACCTACACAAATAATGAGTTGGTGATTAAATTATCACCTGTGCAGTACAAGGAAATCCTGAAAACATGACCTGTTTGCAGCCCTCGAGGAATGCAGTTTGACACCCCTGATGTATGGGGTGACGGGGAGACCGCTTTATTACTCATTGGCTCTTGGTGAATTACAAGTCAATAAAACGTCCTTGCTGGAACTAAGTAAAGCCGTTATCAGATTCTGTCAATTTTATGGAAAATAAATAGCATTTCATAAATATTATAATTTTCTACTCTAGCTGGACTCACATAGGAATTCATACAATAATTATTTTTTTTTTCTTTGTAAGTACACTAGGTTAAGTCATCAGGCTTAATAACCAATTATTGGGGTGGTGTGTGGGGCTGTTCTAGTTCTCAAGAAATACTGGACCCACACGGCCTCACTTGGAAAAAATGCCACTTTTTTCATGGTATATGTGTGTATATATAGAGGTCACATTTACAAGGATCGATCAGTAGATTACACGCGTTCTTAAGTGTGTTTTCCATGTTCTGGAAATTAGTGTTTCCAGGCACAGCTTGCTGTAAAAAAATAAAAATAAATAAAAAGTTAAAACAAAAAACTGTTACTCACCCTCCTCCCCAGGTCCATTGCAGCCTCTCCTCCACCACCATGTGTGGTCTGCCTCATGTCGGCAGTGCTGCAGCCAATGTTTGAGCTCAGCAATTGCTATGTACACAGCACAAACCACCAGGTTTACACAACTCCAACCCCACAGCACTGGTCACTACTGAGCATGTGCATAAAGTGCAGCACAGATTCATCTCAACTACGACTCCACAGCACTGGTCACTACTGAGCATGTGCATAAAGTGCAGCACAGATTCATCTCAACTACGACTCCACAGCACTGGTCACTACTGAGCATGTGCATAAAGTGCAGCACAGATTCATCTCAGCTAAGAGCCCAGATCCTTAGATCAGGAACAGAACAGACATTTATACGACATTTCATAACTTTCCCAAATAATTCTGAAAACATTTACAGCACATCCTGCATTGTACTACTGTACCCAATTTATTATGAATTTTTCGAGTTGGAATTGGTTCATTTTATACGGATTCCACAGCCCTGAAAACCACTGAGCTACTTGACTACAGTGCTGTGGATGTGATGTGAGCGCTGTAAACGGCCAACGGTAGCAACAGTGATAAGGTAATGCTGGACCCTGAGAGAGCAAGTAAAAGCACAAGAGTTTTTTTTTTTGTTTTGCCTTTTTACATTTTTTATATATACAACAAACTGCACCTAGGAACAACTTTCTTTCGCATATAAAAACACCTTTAGTAACATAGTATCCAATTTGGATCAATAAATCTGATGACTGATTTGCTTTAATGTGACCTTTATTTGCACAAATAAGCCATGAAAAAAAAAGAAGAAAAAAAGCGTAGTGCATGGGACAAGTCTAAAGTAAACTTTTGACAGTTGTACCCTTAGCACATTTTCGACATTATCACAGACGAAAGTCCCGGCGAATAATTGAGGGACCAGAGAACCAAACTGGCATCATAAAAATCAAATAAATAACCCAGCGGTCGGACTGGGACTTGCATCTGTAACACTGGTGATAAAACATGCTTGTGCTTGTGTGAAGCTGGCCTGATGGCAAATTTTAGCAATTAAAAACGAGAAAAGCAGAATAAAATATCGCGATGATCCCCTGGGAGTTGATCATATGTCTGCTTGATGCCAGAGTCTCCAACATATGATCTTGGGATCTTTTACATTTATTCATAAGTGAGCAGCGTGGAGTATGAAGTGCGACACCGCCTACGGAACGTTTATTAATAAGAGCGCGACATTTTACTGTAATCTCGTACATTCCCGTCTAGCCCGATAATCAGAGCATCTTCCTTACCAATCTGCAATAATAAAAGCCCAAAAAGATAAAAATCCACTATCAGAAAGAAATGTAACAAGTAATAAAGGCACAATAGTTAGCAGCCAGTAAGTAATATGGCCAGACCTCGTCACAATTTTATCAATGGAGAGGAACTTGGCCATAGATTGTACTGTACCATACTACACAAGTCCGATTATTAGGACCACAGCTATTGATGACTGGATCCAACACGTAGGACAAAACTGAAGCACGCCGCTGACATTGATGATCCATTACTGCACACGACATGGGGATATGTTGGCACTAGACAAATAAAATTATTATTGATGCAACTTTTCCAGCATGGAGTTCAATGGAAGTTTCACATGACTGGCTTTGGTGTCTAATGAGTGCAACCAAAGTCATTATGCAGCTCTAGTCTTGGGACAGAAGGATAAATTGTAAAAGCTTTCACAGGACAGTGGGTCATCCAGTAATTACATTCCAGTAGAGGCTTCCAACACTTACAGAATTTCATTAAAAGTTGCCTTACTTCTGCATTATAATGAAACTTTCTCATTGACAACCGTTTTGTGCAACCTGAAGTTGGATAGCGACATCTAAAATGTTAATTATAACATAAGACACTTCAGTAAGTACAGGGTATTACTTGTCCCACATTGTTCCCAAAACACAACCTGTGTCATACCCCAACGCTGCATTCACTATGTGGCGTGCTACTACCAGAAAGGGTCACACTGTCCACAGACATCGCCAATATTAGCCAAAATTCTATTCTGCAGCGGTGACAATAATTGGAGGTAATGCAAGCTAGCTTTTCGGATAGCAATGTATACACCAGGCGGAACAAATTGTGTCTAGATCCTGAACAGGCAGGGACTGTTGATGAAGCGTTAAGGCTACGTTCACATTTGCGTTGCGTCGGGCGCAGGTTCGGCGACGCATGCATCATGCGCCCCTATATTTAACATGGGGGCGCATGGACATGCGTTGTCTTGCGTTTTGTGACGCATGCATCATTTTTGGCGCAAGCGTCAGGGCGCAGAGGACGCAGCAAGTTGCATTTTTTTTGCGTCCAAAATCAAGCCAAAAATGGACGCATGCGTCACAAAACAATGCGTTTTTGCATGCGTTGTGTCGCCGACGCAACGCCCAACAACGCAAATGTGAACGTAGCTTAACCATTACGAATAGTGATGAGAGAATGTGCTCACATAACGTTATCCGAGCATGCTCGTGTGCCAATAGTGTGTCTTCGGCATGCACGGAAAATGTGTTCGAGTCCCCGCAGCTGCATATCTCATGGCTATTCCACAGGCATAACACAGGCAGGGATAGCCTAACAAACAGCCATATCAACTCTCCACTCTACTCTCAAGATCACATCTCACCACCTGTGCACTTGACCCGCTCCCATCCCACCTCATCCCAAACCTCACCACAATCTTCATCCCAACCCTAACCCATCTCTTCAACTTATCTCTAACAACTGGTGTTTTCCCCTCAAGCTTTAAACATGCCTCCATCACACCTATCCTCAAAAAGCCCTCTCTTGACCCATCCTCTGTATCTAGCTATCGCCCTATATCACTTCTCCCCTATGCCTCCAAACTACTGGAACAACACGTCTACCTTGAACTGTCCTCCCATCTCTCTTCCTGCTCCCTCTTTGACCGCCTACAATCTGGCTTCTGGTCACACCATTCCACCGAAACTGCCCTAACTAAAGTCACCAATGACCTCTTAACCGCCAAGAGCAAGCGACACTACTCTGTCCTCTTCCTCCTCGACCTGTCGGCTGCCTTTGACACAGTGGACCATTCCCTATTATTACAAACCCTCTCATCCCTTGGCATCGCAGACTTGGCCCTATCCTGGATCTCATCATACCTAACAGACCGGACATTCAGCGTCTGCCACACCACCTCCTCACCTCGCCCTCTATCTGTCGGAGTCCCACAAGGTTCAGTCCTTGGGCCCTTGCTCTTCTCCATTTACACCTTTGGCCTGGGACAGCTCATAGAATCTCATGGCTTTCAGTATCACCTCTATGCTGACGACACACAGATCTACATCTCTGGACCAGATATCACCTCCCTTCTAACCAGAATCCCTCAATGTCTGTGCACTATTTCATCCTTCTTCTCCGCTAGATTTTTGAAACTTAACATGGACAAAACAGAATTCATCATCTTTCCCCCATCTCACGCGACCCCCCCAACGAACCTATCCATTACAGTAAATGGCTGCCCACTCTCCCCAGTCCCACAAGCTCGCTGCCTCGGGGTAATCCTTGACGCTGATCTCTCCTTCAAACCACATATCCAAGCCCTTTCCACTTCCTGCCGACTGCAACTCAAAAACATTTCACGAATCCGTTCATTCCTCAACCATGAATCTGCAAAAACCCTAGTCCATGCCCTCATCATTTCTCGCCTTGACTACTGCAACCTCCTGCTCTGTGGCCTCCCCGCTAACACTCTCGCACCCCTCCAATCTATTCTAAACTCTGCTGCCCGACTAATCCACCTGTCCCCCCGCTATTCCCCGGCCTCTCCCCTGTCAATCCCTTCACTGGCTCCCCATTGCCCAGAGACTCCACTACAAAACCCTAACCATGACGTACAAAGCCATCCACAACCTGTCTCCTCCATACATCTGTGACCTCGTCTCCCGGTACTTACCTACCCGCAACCTCCAATCCTCACAAGATCTCCTACTCTACTCCCCTCTTATCTCCTCTTCCCACAATCGTATACAAGATTTCTCTCGCGTATCACCCCTACTCTGGAACCCTCTACCCCAACACATCAGACTCTCACCAACCATCGAAACCTTCAAAAAGAACCTGAAGACCCACCTCTTCAGACTACAACCTGCAGTAACCACCGATCGACCAAACCGCTGCATGACCATCTCTACCCTCACCTACTGTATTCTCACCCATCCCTTGTAGATTGTGAGCCCTCGCGGGCAGGGTCCTCATTCCTCCTGTACCAGTTAGGACTTGTATTGTTTAAGATTATTGTACTTGTTTTCATTATGTATACCCCTCCTCACATGTAAAGCGCCATGGAATAAATGGCGCTATAACAATAAATAATAATAATAATATCATTCGAGCACGCCAAAGTCACTATTAGCACCAGAGCATGCACCTTATCTGAGCACGTTCACTCATCACTAGTTATGAACATACTTTGAGTCAATCTTCACACCGAAAAAAAAAAAAAAAAACACCCCTCTAAAAAGCCGATGTGTACACAATGTATGTTAAATTCAAACCAGATGAGGTTTTTTTCCAAAGCAGAAGATGCTTCAGGAAACTCAGTAGTAATTTTTTCCTGAAGCTTCTTTTGGGTACTTTTTGTTTCTTAATTTCCTGAGCTTTTTTTTTTTTATTTTTGCATAGTTTAAGCCACCAGCATTTATTTTTTTTGCACGGTTTTATGATTTGTTTACACTTTTTTTTTTTTCTAAAGCAAAAACGCATCTTTGCACTTTAAAATACCAGTCAGTTGGAAAAATATAAGAGCATCTTAAGAGCGGGAAAACGACATATCACTTAACTGTCGGGTGTTTTAGAAACCTGAAGCTAAAGTGTTCAAAAGCCTCGAGACGTGTGCAACAAGCAGTTTTAATTTTATTTTCTTGATACGCGGTTTCTGCGGAGGAATCCGCCTGAAAAAGACGTCATGTGCACACAGCCAAACAGAGGGTTGTGCTGGAAGTGACTGTTCAAGTAAATATTTTCGGTGGATTAATTTTATAACTAGGTAAACACAGAATAATTCCGTACTTCGATATTATCCTTCTCCAGTTTTGTCATTGGTGTAAACATCAGATACATTACCAGCATACACTGGATTTAAAGTCTATTTCCAGAGGAGTCTCCCCAAGACTTAACCCCTTGTGCGGCCCTCCTAACACTCGCTGCTTATTTTATTCCTTTCCATCTAGCAAAAGTGACTGCAGACAACTGACAGGGGGCAATGTCTGTGTAAGACCACAAACCTAAAAGAAACATCTCTGCTCAACCAAATGCTTCTTCCGCAACGTGGGAGGCAAGAGCCCGAGTACAGTTCAGTCCGATCTTTTGAAAAGAAAAAGCGCAAAAGATTCACTGGCTGTAACAAAGTAATAGCTGCTCTAGTAACTCCACTATGTAGACATACCACGGAGCGCTACATAACAAGAATACAAGGGGACGGCATCTACTGTATGCAGGTGTGAGAAATGGGAGGGTTTTTTTGTGTTTTTTTTTTTTTTTTTTCGGAGGAATAACGTTAAAGCCACTCCAGGGGTGTTTACAGATCCATGGGAGAATATCATTACGGTTCTCACTTATGGGGCAGATTTCTATCATTTTATTGTGAAAGCTTTGCAGAAAAAGGATTTAGACATGACACAAGTAGACTAGACTAACCGCTGCCATTTCTCAGGTGTTACATGGATAAGCAGCACCACAGCGTACAGAAACCACAAAACAGTTTCAGATCATAGCTTTTTAGTTATCCCAAAAATGCCCAGCCATTAAAGTTCTTCCAAACTTATAAAACTGACAATAGACTAGAAGCATTATTAAATATATCATTAAAAGTTATCACCTAAGCAAAGGAAAGGGTAAAAGCTTGTGCATCTGTGAATCTGACTGCTAGGACCCCCATTGACCCAAACAATGGGGTCTGAAATGTTCTATCAGAAAGCATTCCCTCTTAATAATCATGTCAGAGATAGCCGCATGCCGTGTTTGCCTAACTCATGTGCATGCGCAGCCCCACAGAAAATGAATGGAGTGGTGGTGTGCATGCGCAGCCCCACAGAGAATGAATGGAGTGGCGGTGCACATATGTAGCCCCACAGAGAATTAATGGAGTGGCGGTGCACATATGCAGCCCCACAGAGAATGAATGGAGTGGCGATGCACATATGCAGCCCCACAGAGAATGGAGCAATAGTGCGCATGTGCAGCCCCACAGAGAATAAACTGTAGTGGTGGTGCACATGTGCAGCCCCAAAGAGAATGAACGGAGCGGTGGTGCACATGTGCAGCCCTACAGAGAATGAACGGAGTGGCGGTGCGCATGTGCAGGCCCAAAGAGAATGAATGGAGCGGTGGTGCACATGTGCAGCCCTACAGGGAATGAATGGAGCGGTGGTGCACATGTGCAGCCCTACAGAGAATGAACGGAGTGGTGGTGCACATGTGCAGCCCTACAGAGAATGAACGGAGTGGCGGTGCACATGTGCAGCCCTACAGAGAATGAACGGAGTGGCGGTGCGCATGTGCAGGCCCAAAGAGAATTAATGGAGTGGTGGTGCGCATGTGCAGCCCCAAAAAGAATGAATGGAGCGGTGGGGCACATGTGCAGCCCTACAGAGAATGAACGGAGTGGCGGTGCGCATGTGCAGTCACGGCTACATTCTAACAGGCCATTTCAGATCCTTTTTTATATATGGGAATAACCATTTAAAACTTTCATAGTGGGCAAACTCCAGATATATCTGATCATTGGAAAAAAACAAAAAAAAAAAAACACTGACGACCAAGATCAGGGTCCAGAGTTCCCGTTTCCTTCTCTACATGGCAACACTGAGGAAGAGTTTGGATAGAGCAGTTCTTGAGCATGCACCATCTCTCTAGTAAACATCTAGAGGGCTAGGGAACCCCATAAGTTGCAGTCGCCGTCAACTTCACAGACATTGAATTGGGTGACAGTGCAGGCTCCACCACTGCTCTATCCAAACTCCACAGCGGTTGTGCAGTGAGACGGAAAGAAATGGCCAGGACCCCTCTTCTTGCGAGTGGTCGCTGTTCCAAAGATCAGACATAAATCTTTATTGTTGGAAAGCCTCTTTAATAACTGACCACGATACCATAAACCTATTGATTTGTTTTCAAGGAAGGAGACATACACAAAAGGTTTTCCCCACAACAGTTACTTGAATTATGGCAAACAGAGTTACCTCCATAGGTAACAACCAGAGATAAGATTTTCAACAATCAAAACCATAAACATCACAGTTATCATTAACAATCAGAAAACTGTTCGATCTTCAGTACCAAGGCTATGCTCACGTCACGTTTTACCCTTATGACAATGGTTTCATCCGGATTTATATCTGAAGTCCTGAAAAAATTTTTTTTTAAAAAAATGGATTCTGACGTTAGTCTTGATGGGGTCTTTGACTTTAATTATGCAAATAAAGTCATCCATTTGTTTTTTACGGATACAACACGCAGCCATTCGCTTTTCCTTGTATGTTTTTCACACACCGTGTGTTCGGTCAAAACTCACGGAGACATCAGTTATTTCCGGTATCGTGGATGAAACGTGCCAATACAAGTCTCTGGATCCGTGAACACGTATAGCATCATTGTGCGGCCCATATTTAACTCTGCAAGTATAGAAGAATCTTTGCAATTTACTTATCCATCTGTGATAAACACTGGATGACACAAATACCATTTCTTTCCCCAAGTACATGTTTAAAAGGACATATTGATCCTCTAAGATGATCGCTGCTCATTTACCAGCTTGCTTACACAGGCCGACGAACATTTGTAGAAACAGAATGATCGCCAATACGATGGTTCCGTCCCCATATACAGTATGTTATTGGCAGAATATGTTGTCTACACGCCGCTGATAATTAGCATTAAGATGCAATGAAAAATCTGATCACATAACTAACGTGCAGTTTGCTCATTCGACAGATGAGCGCTGGCATGTTTACACGGGCAGTAGTCATGAACGAGCATTCTTATAGACACTTTCATCGTTAGTAGCCAATCTAAATGCAACATGAAGAACCATATACTAAGGTCGATTATTGAATGTCCATACAATTGCTCAGTCTTGATCACTGCCCTGTGCAAAAATAAGCATCCAGTAAGCGGACACAAAAATAGTTATCAGAAGCGCAACCCTGTGCAAACCTGCTGATAACACAGTATGGCGACAAGATTATTCTTCGATACACACTGAGGTTGATCACTTCATGTAAATGGAAACCAAGGAGCAACAGTCGACTTGATACATTTTTGATTGAATTAAGGAAGAGCCGGCGCACAGCCATAGAAAATAGTGTGAACATAGGGGGTGCAAGTAGTAGAATAAGCAATTGAAAAACAGAAAAAAAGACACTACTACAGTATGCACACCACCCAATAATAATGTAGTACAAAAAAACACTTTATTGGCACATATATAAAAACAAATTAAAAACGCTACGCCACTACGTACAACCTAGGGCACATATCAATACACAGTCAGCTTAGGGTAGGACAATGAAATACACAATATATAGTGTCCTATACTCCTTCCTAACGGCTCATGGGGTATCTGGGAACATATATAGGGCATGATAGATAATACAAAATTCCTAGACGGTGAAAAAAAACACCAAGCTACCCCCATGATGGTAGCGGAAAAATCCCCAAATCCCAGCATGAACTCTGCAGAGATGACAGTGCAATGATGTAATACAAACCAGCACAGGAAAAGCGGACTGTGTTGCCCAGGAGGACTAGTGGACCATGTGCACTCTATGGTCCACTAGTCCTCCTGGGCAACACAGTCCACTTTTCCTGTGCTGGTTTGTATTACATCATTGCACTGTCATCTCTGCAGAGTTCATGCTAGGATTTGGGGATTTTTCCGCTACCATCATGGGGGTAGCTTGGTGTTTTTTTTCACCGTCTAGGAATTTTGTATTATCTATCATGCCCTATATATGTTCCCAGATACCCCATGAGCCGTTAGGAAGGAGTATAGGACACTATATATTGTGTATTTCATTGTCCTACCCTAAGCTGACTGTGTATTGATATGTGCCCTAGGTTGTACGTAGTGGCGTAGTGTTTTTAATTTATTTTTATATATGTGCCAATAAAGTGTTTTTTTGTACTACATTATTATTGGGTGGTGTGCATACTGCAGTAGTGTCTTTTTTCTCTGTTTTTCAGATACATTTTTGATTGGCGCATGGTCCAGGCAGATCTGAACTTGTTCACACAGGTTTGTTTGTTTTTTTTCCAGCGTGGTCTTTTTTGCAAAAATAAAACCACATTTTACAGTAACATGAATAAGAGCTAAAAATCTCCACTGCTGAGTCTAATGATGTGTTTAAAAAAGGACAATGTTGCAAAACACAAGATACATTGTAGAGTCACAAATCGAGAAACATAATGGAAACAAAACACACAATGGTCACCATGAATCACAGGCAGCAGGACCAGCTAGTATCACAGGGCATTATCCCGCTCCTACACATGGCACAAATACAATCACGTGGCGACATATTTACTGCTTTTTTTCCCCCTTCACGATGCAGTTAGGCAGTCCCATGCAAATCTATAACTTTATGCCATTCTCATGGATGGGTGTGATAGGAATTTGTGATGAGCGAACGTGCTGGGATAAGGTGTCATCAGAGCAGGCTCATGTGCTAATAGAGGGTCTTCAGCGTGCTCGAAAAATATGTTTGAGACCCGGCGGCTGTTCGACAGGCGCAACACACGCAGGGATTGCCTGTTTGTTAGGTCATATCTGCATGTGTTATGCCTGTCGAAAAGCCGCGGGGACTCGAACATATTTTTTGAGCACGCGGAAGACCCTCTGTCAGAACCCGAGCATGCTCAGATAACACCTTATTAGTTCGGTCATCACCATTAGGAATCATTTACACGTCCACTTTACACAAATCGAACACGGAACTGTCAGTGTATGGGCGCAGTTCGCATGAACATTTCACTTTGTGGACAGATGCCCACCGCAAAAAAAAAAAAAAAATCATCCGAGTGACAAAACTCATCTATTTGATCAATAGCAGTATGAAAAGAAACAATGCGGATGGAACACGGACGCCATCAGTGTTATAAGGTGACATCTGAGAGAGAACGCAGGATACGCTTTCATCCTATTTGGCGCTTGTACGCTTTTCTAGTAAGAAGTCCATAGAGCGCTCGCATGGCACCGACGCGCGCTCACGTTTTCCCTTCACGAACACACGTGCAAGGATCCATCACCCCAAACTAAAAAGTAAAATGACTTTTCTAGGACTGAAGGCTTCTCCCTCCCTCCCTTCAGTTATAAAGAAAAGACAAAATAACCTGCGTACATGAGGAGCCCCAACACCATAACGTGCGTACGTTCTATGAAAAACGGACGTGTGAACGACGCCTTATAGAAAGTAGAATTGTAAAGCGCTGCGGTATATGCTGGCGCTATATACATAATAATAATATCAGTAACAGGTGGACACATTCGCCCATCACCAGCAGCACTAGAATGTGCCCCAGCAAATAGATGGAGCCCCCTAAAGCCCCGCCGCAGGGTCCGGACCCCAGGTATGGCGGCACCATGGCGGGCGGTCCGTGCACTGACAGCTCTGACACTTTGTAAATATTTACACATAAGTGTAAACAAACAAACAACAAAGTCCTAACTAGCGGCTGTGATGGGCGACATTTCCTCGTGTTGTGAGACATTTGTGCAGACCGTCAGCAGCGCTCCCATAGAGCTCTATGAGGGGACACCGAACACACAGCGCCTGTCAATCACTGAGGACTGGCAGCGCCTGACAGGAGTTGTAGTATCACCACTACCTCTACTACCACCACTACTACCACTACTACTCACATCATCGAACAAGGTGCCGACGTTGGCTGTGACCAGCAGGATCCCGGTGCCCGGGGCAGCCGCTCTCCCGGCCATACCGCTCCACGATCAGCGTCCACCGGCAGCAGCGCAGAGCATGGACGGAATCAGCAGCGGGAGAGAGGCGGGAGAGCGCTCCGACGTCTGGGCTCCGTGCGGCGGCTCCTGGACATCCCCCGGCCCCTCCAGCGCCTCTAGACCCGGCAGCTGCCTGCAGCACATGAAGCCATGCCCGGCCGAGCCTGCTGCACAACTTCCCGCGGCCGCAAGTTCCCGTGTCCGGCTCCGGCGGCGGCTGTGCGGCGGGTGCACCGTGCTCCGGCTCCTTCTGCCCTCAGCTCCGCTCCTCTACAGCAGAGCCGCCGGGACTGAGCGAACGACAGGGGCAGGGGGCGTGCCTGGGCGGAGGAGCTTGGTGACGTCACCGCAGAGGGGCAGTCCTCTGATCTCTTAAAGGGAAAGTGTCCACTTGACACCTGCAACCTGCATCCCTCTATCTGCTAGGGGTAGTAGTCACTGCTGTACACACATCGGAGCCTGCATGTATTCACAATGTCAAAGGATTGGCATACAGTCTTAAAGGAATTGTCCACCTCTGCTGACATTTTTTTTTTTTACTTAGAACCATATATTTTGGGTTAAAAATCATTTTAGCTATTTGGTTTCATTAAAAATGCTGCATGGTTTGGCTTTTACAGGCTCTTTGTTTCCCTGCACAGTCAATTCTGAATCAGATGAGAGGAGATGAGAAAATGGAAACAAATTCTTCCGTTAGGGTACATTCCCACGGTCAGGAAACGCTGCGTACATCCACAGCATCCAGATGTTACAGCGTAGTGGAGGGGATGACAAGAACTCCCATGTCCACTATTCGGCGAAGATCACCTGCGGAGACGGACATGCGGCGCGTCTTTCCAGACCGCAGCATGTCAAATGTCACCCGTACAATGTATAGGATGTGGTGATTCCGCACAGTTCAATGAACACATCCGGAATCACCGGCGTTCAAAAGCCGGCAGCGGACATGTGCTGCATCCAAAGCGATGTCGGTCCCTGACCGTGGGAACGTACCCTGACACTTCAGAAGGAGCTCACTAACAGATTATCAGTGAACTCATTCTGCAGCAGGTAGTAGACAGTACAAAATGAAGGCTGAAAAAGACAAATGTGCAAATGTTTTCATCAAACACAATCCCCAAAATGATTTTTCCACAAAATGTATATAATAAAAAAAAAAATTATTCAGTCCCATTGCCCCCCTGGTATAAAACATACGGGCCCTCACCCCGGTGTATAACATCCAACCCCAAACCCCCAATGTATAATATCCAGCCCCAAACCCCCGGTGTATAACATCCAACCCCTCACCCCCGATGCATATCATCCAGCCCCTCACCCCCGATGTATAACATCCAACCCCTCACCCCGGTGTATAACATCCAACCCCTCAACCCCGATGCATATCATCCAACCCCTCACCCCCGATGCATAACATCCAGCCCCTCACCCCCGATGCATAACATCCAACCCCTCAACCCCGATGCATATCATCCAACCCCTCACCCCCGATGCATATCATCCAGCCCCTCACCCCCGATGTATAACATCCAACCCCTCACCCCCGATGCATAACATCCAACCCCTCACCCCCGATGCATAACATCCAACCCCTCACCCCCGATGTATAACATCCAACCCCTCACCCCCGATGCATAACATCCAACCCCTCACCCCCCGATGCATAACATCCAACCCCTCACCCCCGGTGCATAACATCCAACCCCTCAACCCCGATGCATAACATCCAACCCCTCACCCCCGATGCATAACATCCAGCCCCTCAACCCCGATGCATATCATCCAACCCCTCACCCCCGATGCATAACATCCAGCCCCTCACCCCCGATGCATAACATCCAACCCCTCAACCCCGATGCATATCATCCAACCCCTCACCCCCGATGCATAACATCCAGCCCCTCACCCCCGATGCATAACATCCAACCCCTCAACCCCGATGCATATCATCCAACCCCTCACCCCCGATGTATAACATCCAGCCCCTCACCCCCGATGTATAACATCCAACCCCTCACCCCCCGATGCATAACATCCAACCCCTCACCCCCGATGCATATCATCCAACCCCTCACCCCCGGTGCATAACATCCAGCCCCTCACCCCCGATGTATAACATCCAACCCCTCACCCCCGATGTATAACATCCAACCCCTCACCCCCGATGCATAACATCCAGCCCCTCACCCCCGATGCATAACATCCAGCCCCTCACCCCCGATGCATAACATCCAACCCCTCACCCCCAGTAAAAAACATCCAGCCTCTCACCCTGATGTATAACATTCAACCCCTCACTGCCAGTGCATAATATCCAGCCCTTCACCCCGGTGTATAACATCCAGCCCCTCACCCCCGATGCATAACATCCAGCCTCTCACCCTGATGTATAACATCCAACCCCTCACCCACGGTGCATAACATCCAGCTCCTCACCCTGATGTATAACATCCAACCCCCCCACCCCCGATGCATAACATCCAGCCCCTCACCCTGATGTATAACATCCAACCCCTCACCCTCAGTGCATAATATCCAGCCCTTCACCCCGGTGTATAACATCCAGCCCCTCACCCCCGATGCATAACATCCAGCCTCTCACCCTGATGTATAACATCCAACCCCTCACCCACGGTGCATAACATCCAGCTCCTCACCCTGATGTATAACATCCAACCCCCCCACCCCCGATGCATAACATCCAGCCCCTCACCCTGATGTATAACATCCAACCCCTCACCCTCAGTGCATAACATCCAGCCCCTCACCCTGATGTATAACATCCAACGCCCCCACCCCCGATGCATAACATCCAGCCCCTCACCCTGATGTATAACATCCAACCCCCCCACCCCTGGTGCATAACATCCAGCCTCTCACCCTGATGTATAACATCCAACCCCTCACCCCCGGTGCATAACATCCAACCCCTCAACCCCGATGCATATCATCCAACCCCTCACCCCCGATGCATAACATCCAGCCCCTCACCCCCGATGTATAACATCCAACCCCTCACCCCGGTGTATAACATCCAACCCCTCAACCCCGATGCATATCATCCAACCCCTCACCCCCGATGCATAACATCCAGCCCCTCACCCCCGATGCATAACATCCAACCCCTCAACCCCGATGCATATCATCCAACCCCTCACCCCCGATGCATAACATCCAGCCCCTCACCCCCGATGCATAACATCCAACCCCTCAACCCCGATGCATATCATCCAACCCCTCACCCCCGATGTATAACATCCAGCCCCTCACCCCCGATGTATAACATCCAACCCCTCACCCCCCGATGCATAACATCCAACCCCTCACCCCCGATGCATATCATCCAACCCCTCACCCCCGGTGCATAACATCCAGCCCCTCACCCCCGATGTATAACATCCAACCCCTCACCCCCGATGTATAACATCCAACCCCTCACCCCCGATGCATAACATCCAGCCCCTCACCCCCGATGCATAACATCCAGCCCCTCACCCCCGATGCATAACATCCAGCCCCTCACCCCCAGTAAAAAACATCCAGCCTCTCACCCTGATGTATAACATTCAACCCCTCACCGCCAGTGCATAATATCCAGCCCTTCACCCCGGTGTATAACATCCAGCCCCTCACCCCCGATGCATAACATCCAGCCTCTCACCCTGATGTATAACATCCAACCCCTCACCCACGGTGCATAACATCCAGCTCCTCACCCTGATGTATAACATCCAACCCCCCCACCCCCGATGCATAACATCCAGCCCCTCACCCTGATGTATAACATCCAACCCCTCACCCTCAGTGCATAACATCCAGCCCCTCACCCTGATGTATAACATCCAACCCCCCCACCCCCGATGCATAACATCCAGCCCCTCACCCTGATGTATAACATCCAACCCCCCCACCCCTGGTGCATAACATCCAGCCTCTCACCCTGATGTATAACATCCAACCCCTCATCCCCAGTGCATAACATCCAGCCCCTCACCCCCGATGCATAACATCCAGCCCCTCACCCCCGATGCATAACATCCAACCCCTCACCCCCGGTAAAAAACATCCAGCCTCTCACCCTGATGTATAACATTCAACCCCTCACCGCCAGTGCATAACATCCAGCCCTTCACCCCGGTGTATAACATCCAGCCCCTCACCCCCAATGTATAACATCAAGCCCCTCAACCCCGATGTATAACATCCAGCCCTCACCCCCGGTGCATAACATCCAGCCTCTCACCCTGATGTATAACATCCAGCCCCTCACCCCCGGTGCATAACATCCAGCCCCTCACCCCCGGTGCATAATATCCAGCCCCTCACCCTGATGTATAACATCCAACCCCTCACCCCCGGTGTATAACATCCAGCCCCTCACCCCGGTGTATAACATCCAGCCCCTCACCCCTGGTGTATAACATCCAGCCCCTCACCCACGGTGCATAACATCCAGCCCCTCACTCCTGGTGTATAATATCCAGCCCCTCACCCTGATGTATAACATCCAACCCCTCACCCCCGGTGTATAACATCCAGCCCCTCACCCTTGGTGTATAACATCCAACCCCTCACCCCCGATGTATAACATCAAGCCCCTCAACCCCGATGTATAACATCCAGCCCCTCACCCCCGGTGCATAACATCCAGCCCCTCACCCCCGATGCATAATATCCAGCCCCTCACCCTGATGTATAACATCCAACCCCTCACCCCCGGTGTATAACATCCAGCCCCTCACCCCGGTGTATAACATCCAGCCCCTCACCCCCGGGGTATAAAATCCAGCCCCTCACCCCCGGGGTATAACATCCAGCCCCTCACCCCCGATGCATAATATCCAGCCCCTCACCCTGATGTATAACATCCAACCCCTCACCCCTGGTGTATAACATCCAGCCCCTCACCCACGGTGCATAACATCCAGCCCCTCACCCCTGGTGTATAACATAAAAACCCCTCACCCCCGATGTATAACATCCAACCCCTCACCCCCGGAGCATAACTTCCAGCCTCTCACCCTGATGTATAACATCCAACCCCTCACCCACGGTGCATAACATCCAGCCCCTCACACTGATGTATAACATCCAACCCCTCACCCTCAGTGCATAACATCCAGCCCCTCACCCTGATGTATAACATCCAACCCCTCACCCCCGGAGCATAACTTCCAGCCTCTCACCCTGATGTATAACATCCAACCCCTCACCCACGGTGCATAACATCCAGCTCCTCACCCTGATGTATAACATCCAACCCCCCCACCCCCGATGCATAACATCCAGCCCCTCACACTGATGTATAACATCCAACCCCTCACCCTCAGTGCATAACATCCAGCCCCTCACCCTGATGTATAACATCCAACCCCCCCACCCCCGATGCATAACATCCAGCCTCTCACCCTGATGCATAACATCAAGCCCCTCAACCCCGATGTATAACATCCAACCCCTCACCCCGGTGCATAACATCCAGCCCGCCCCTCACCCTGATGTATAACATCCAACCCCTCACCCCCGGTGCATAACATCCAGCCCCTCACCCCCGATGTATAACATCCAACCCCTCACCCCCGGGGTATAACATCCAGCCCCTCACCCCTGGTGCATAACATCCAGCCCCTCACCCCTGGTGCATAACATCCAGCTCCTCACCCCTGGTGCATAACATCCAGCCCCTCACCCCTGGTGCATAACATCCAGCTCCTCACCCCTGGTGCATAACATCCAGCCCCTCACCCCTGGTGTATAACATCCAGCCTCTCACCCCTGGTGCATAACATCCAGCTCCTCACCCCTGGTGCATAACATCCAGCCCCTCACCCCCGATGTATAACATCCAGCTCCTCACCCCTGGTGCATAACATCCAGCTCCTCACCCCTGGTGCATAACATCCAGCTCCTCACCCCTGGTGCATAACATCCAGCTCCTCACCCCTGGTGCATAACATCCAGCCCCTCACCCCTGGTGTATAACATCCAGCCTCTCACCCCTGGTGTATAACATTCGGCCCCTCATGACTCAGTAAACAACATTTGGCCCCTCACACCCAGTGTAATACATCCAACTACTGATGCTGATACAGTTGAATGCACCATGCAGGTCGGTGCAGAGCCGGCACTGGCACCAGGCCCCGCTAACTCATGGACACCTATTAGCAATACACTACTGGCCGGGGGTCTCCGGACGCGTGGGGGCCCTAGGCAAATGCCTAGTTTGCTTGCACTTCGTCCAAAATCTTCTCCCATGACCTGTGAGTAACATTATTGAGAAGTGGAAGGAACCGCAGTAACTCAGCCATGAAGTGCAGAGCAGAGGGACTGAGTGCTGAGGAGCAGAGCGCAGAAATAACTGCAGAGTCCAGACCTCCTCTGGTATAACATCATCACTAGCACTGCGGCCCCCACTGGCAGCTTCGTGGCTGGGCAGTTGCATGCCTTACATCACCAAGCACAATGCCGAGTGTCGGATGGAGTGGTGTAAAGCTGCCACTACTGAACTCTGGAGGAAACGTGTCCTGTGCAATATTCGATGGAAACGTGTTCTGGCATCTGATGGATGAGTCTGGGTTTGGTGAATCCCAGGAGAATGTTGCCCACCTGACCGCATTGTGCCCACTGTACAGTTTAGGGGAGGAGGGATAATACTATGGGGAAGTCTTTCAGGTTTTGGCCTTAGCCACTTAGTTCCGGTCAAGGGAAATATTATTGCTTCTATTCTAGCTAATACTTCAGCACAAGGCATTGTGGATAATCCTAGCTTCCAGCCCTCTGGTAACAGTGTGGGGAAGGCTCTTTTCTGTTCCCTATGACTGTCCTGAGTATATGAGGATCACACAGGGGTGTAACGACCTTGGTTGCAGCCGTCACTGTTGCAACCAGGCACAGCAGGTGAGGGGCCAGCTGACACCAGCCCCTACTTCATCTGGATGCGTGTCGTAGGACGCACATTCAGCTGAAGTGAGTTGCAGCATACAGACCCATCAGGTCCATGTGCCGCAATACACGCTGTCAGCCAATCAGAGGCTAGCAGCTGACGTAGGCGTGCATGTGACCGGGACACTGGGCAGTGACGTCATGCGCTCCCAACGCATGCCGAAGTCAGCTTCTGGTTTCAGAAGGGTATGCTGCAAGGCCGGAAAGTGCAGGGAAGGTTAATAGGAGCTTATACCAGAATGAGGCCCAAGATAAGGACCATATACTAGGATGGGGACATATACCAGAATAAGGGCCATATACTAGGATGGAAACATATAGCACAATGAGGGCCATATATCAGGATGAGGCCAAGGATAAGGGCCATACACCAGGATGGGGCCATATACCAGGATGGGGCCATATCCCATGATGAGAAACAGATACCAAGATGGGGCATATACCAGGATGAGGGCCAAATACCAGGATGATGACCATATACCAGGATGGGGACACATACTAGTATGGGGGCCATAAACCAGGATGGGCCATATAACAGGATGTGGACATATACCAGGATGAGGGCTATATACCAGGATGGGACATATAACAGGATGGGGACGATGGGGACATATACCAGGATGAGGGCTATATACCAGGATGGGACATATCACAGGATGGGAACAATGGGGGCATATACCAGGATGAGGGCTATTTACCAGGATGGGACATATAACATGATGGGGACATATTTTTTTCAAAAACCTGACCTGCACATCCAAACATAGACTGAGTGTGAACAGGTGCTGAACCCAGAGTCGCCAACTCGTATATAGTTAAATAAATAGGGCAGCACACTGCAGCGCCAAAACATGCAAACTTGAAAAAACGAAATTTGAACTGCATTACTGCACTAGAAATATGAAAAATGAGAGCTTTTAGCGCACAAAAATGGCCAATTTTATGTGTACCTCGTAGCCACGTTAAGGCATCTCTCTTATACGAGGTCCTACGCTTGACCTACCTCACTGAGAATAAACGTCTCCATCTGAATGGGTACATGTGAAACCCCCGATGCATAATATCCAGCCCCTCACCCTGATGTATAACATCCAACCCCTCACCCCTGGTGTATAACATCCAGCCCCTCACCCACGGTGCATAACATCCAGCCCCTCACCCCTGGTGTATAACATAAAAACCCCTCACCCCCGATGTATAACATCCAACCCCTCACCCCCGGAGCATAACTTCCAGCCTCTCACCCTGATGTATAACATCCAACCCCTCACCCACGGTGCATAACATCCAGCTCCTCACCCTGATGTATAACATCCAACCCCCCCACCCCCGATGCATAACATCCAGCCCCTCACCCTGATGTATAACATCCAACCCCTCACCCTCAGTGCATAACATCCAGCCCCTCACCCTGATGTATAACATCCAACCCCCCCACCCCCGATGCATAACATCCAGCCTCTCACCCTGATGTATAACATCCAGCCCCTCACCCACAGTGTATAACATCCAGCCCCTCACCCCTGATGTATAACATCCAACCCCTCACCCCCGATGCATAACATCCAACCCCTCACCCCGGTGCATAACATCCAGCCCCTCACCCCCCCGGTGCATAATATCCAGCCCCTCACCCTGATGTATAACATCCAACCCCTCACCCCCGGTGCATAACATCCAGCCCCTCACCCCCGATGTATAACATCCAACCCCTCACCCCCGGGGTATAACATCCAGCCCCTCACCCCTGGTGTATAACATCCAGCTCCTCACCCCTGGTGCATAACATCCAGCTCCTCACCCCTGGTGCATAACATCCAGCCCCTCACCCCTGATGTATAACATCCAGCCTCTCACCCCTGGTGTATAACATTCGGCCCCTCATGACTCAGTAAACAACATTTGGCCCCTCACACCCAGTGTAATACATCCAACTACTGATGCTGATACAGTTGAATGCACCATGCAGGTCGGTGCAGAGCCGGCACTGGCACCAGGCCCCGCTAACTCATGGACACCTATTAGCAATACACTACTGGCCGGGGGTCTCCGGACGCGTGGGGGCCCTAGGCAAATGCCTAGTTTGCTTGCACTTCGTCCAAAATCTTCTCCCATGACCTGTGAGTAACATTATTGAGAAGTGGAAGGAACCGCAGTAACTCAGCCATGAAGTGCAGAGCAGAGGGACTGAGTGCTGAGGAGCAGAGCGCAGAAATAACTGCAGAGTCCAGACCTCCTCTGGTATAACATCATCACTAACACTGCGGCCCCCACTGGCAGCTTCGTGGCTGGGCAGTTGCATGCCTTACATCACCAAGCACAATGCCGAGTGTCGGATGGAGTGGTGTAAAGCTGCCACTACTGAACTCTGGAGGAAACGTGTCCTGTGCAATATTCGATGGAAACGTGTTCTGGCATCTGATGGATGAGTCTGGGTTTGGTGAATCCCAGGAGAATGTTGCCCACCTGACCGCATTGTGCCCACTGTACAGTTTAGGGGAGGAGGGATAATACTATGGGGAAGTCTTTCAGGTTTTGGCCTTAGCCACTTAGTTCCGGTCAAGGGAAATATTATTGCTTCTATTCTAGCTAATACTTCAGCACAAGGCATTGTGGATAATCCTAGCTTCCAGCCCTCTGGTAACAGTGTGGGGAAGGCTCTTTTCTGTTCCCTATGACTGTCCTGAGTATATGAGGATCACACAGGGGTGTAACGACCTTGGTTGCAGCCGTCACTGTTGCAACCAGGCACAGCAGGTGAGGGGCCAGCTGACACCAGCCCCTACTTCATCTGGATGCGTGTCGTAGGACGCACATTCAGCTGAAGTGAGTTGCAGCATACAGACCCATCAGGTCCATGTGCCGCAATACACGCTGTCAGCCAATCAGAGGCTAGCAGCTGACGTAGGCGTGCATGTGACCGGGACACTGGGCAGTGACGTCATGCGCTCCCAACGCATGCCGAAGTCAGCTTCTGGTTTCAGAAGGGTATGCTGCAAGGCCGGAAAGTGCAGGGAAGGTTAATAGGAGCTTATACCAGAATGAGGCCCAAGATAAGGACCATATACTAGGATGGGGACATATACCAGAATGAGGGCCATATACTAGGATGGAAACATATAGCACAATGAGGGCCATATATCAGGATGAGGCCAAGGATAAGGGCCATACACCAGGATGGGGCCATATACCAGGATGGGGCCATATCCCATGATGAGAAACAGATACCAAGATGGGGCATATACCAGGATGAGGGCCAAATACCAGGATGATGACCATATACCAGGATGGGGACACATACTAGTATGGGGGCCATAAACCAGGATGGGCCATATAACAGGATGTGGACATATACCAGGATGAGGGCTATATACCAGGATGGGACATATAACAGGATGGGGACGATGGGGACATATACCAGGATGAGGGCTATATACCAGGATGGGACATATCACAGGATGGGAACAATGGGGGCATATACCAGGATGAGGGCTATATACCAGGATGGGACATATAACATGATGGGGACATATATCAGGATTGGAGCCATATACCAGGATGGGGACATATACCAGGAAGAGGGCCATATAGCAGGATGGGGACATATACCAGGATGGGGGCATATACCAGAATGAGGGCCATATACTAGGATGGAAACATATAGCACAATGAGGGCCATATATCAGGATGAGGCCAAGGATAAGGGCCATACACCAGGATGGGGCCATATACCAGGATGGGGCCATATGCCATGATGAGAAACAGATACCAAGATGGGGCATATACCAGGATGAGGGCCAAATACCAGGATGATGACCATATACCAGGATGGGGACACATACTAGTATGGGGGCCATAAACCAGGATGGGCCATATAACAGGATGTGGACATATACCAGGATGAGGGCTATATACCAGGATGGGACATATAACAGGATGGGGACGATGGGGACATATACCAGGATGAGGGCTATATACCAGGATGGGACATATCACAGGATGGGAACAATGGGGGCATATACCAGGATGAGGGCTATATACCAGGATGGGACATATAACATGATGGGGACATATATCAGGATTGGAGCCATATACCAGGATGGGGACATATACCAGGAAGAGGGCCATATAGCAGGATGGGGACATATACCAGGATGGGGACATATACCAGGATGAGGGCCATATACCAGGAAAAATACATATACCAGGATGAGGCCCAGAATGAGGGACATATACCAGGATGGGGGGCATATACCAGGATGGGAACATATAACAGGATGAGGCCCAGGACAGGGACATATACCCGTATGGAGGTCATATACAAGGATGAGGGCCATATACCAGGATGGGGATATATAACAGGATGAGGACCATATATCAGGATGGGGACATACCAGGATGGGGCATTATATACAGGGATGAGGAACATATACCAGGATGGGGGTATATACTGGGATGGGGACATATACCAGAATGGGGGCCATATACCTGAAGGTACATATACCAGGATGAGGAGTATAATAGAATTGGGCCATATACCAGGATGGGGCCATACACCAGGATGGGACATATACCTGGATGAAGGCCATATCCCAGGATGACTTCAATATACCAATATTGGGAGATATAACAGGATGAGGACCATATATCAGGATGGGGTCATATATCAGGATGATGACATATACCAGAATGTGACTATAAACATAAGGATGAATGACCTCGGGGAGATCAAAACATCCAACACCGCGGAGACACCATCACGTGTTTCTCAATGCAGTGATCCAGAACACTGCCCCCATCCCTTATGGGAAACACAAGCATGGATACCATGTTTTGGTATAGGTGGTTTTCCTTTTTGGATGCTGCCCTTCCCGTGGTTGTTCCTTCCCGGTGAAAGACCTGGCTATTCATTGCTTGCGTTGATAAACACGTCATGGTGTCTCCGCGGCTTTTCTACATGCATGTACCAGAATGTGGAAATATAGTAGGATGAGGGCCTTATACCTGGATGGGGAAATATACCAGGATGAGGCCCAGGATGGCGACATATACGCAGATGAGGGCCATATACCATGATGGGGACATAAAGCAGGAGGGGGGACATATACCAGGATGTGGTTCATATACCAGAATGGGGTCATATATCAGGATGAGGGCCATATTCCAGGATGGGAGCATATACCAGGATGGGGGGGATATGTATACCCGGATGGGGGATATGTATACCAGGATAGGGGGCATATTCCAGGATGGGAGCATATACCAGGATGGGGGACATACTGTATACCAGGATGGGGGACATATACCAGGATTGGCTGTACATTGCTTAGCCTTTCCTGGTGAATTTACGGGGACCCCAGAAAAAAATTACCTAGGGTCCCCCTGTAAATTCAAACCAGCAAAGGCTAAACAGACAGCTGTGGGTTGATAGTTATAGCCTGGGAAGAGGTCAGAAATATTATCCCACCAGGCTACCATCATCAGCTCTCAGCTGCCAACAAATGGCGCATCCAGCTGTGAGCTGTTATTAATAACCTGGGAATCTTATGGGGTATTGTCCCTTGTCCCAGGTTATTAAAATCAGTCCTCTGCTGGTTATGAAAATTGCGCAGGAGCCTTTTTTTTCTATAATTTTTTTCTTTTACATAGGAGTTACACAGCTGCTGCTGAGCACAACTCCCATCATTGTCACCTGGGATCAGCACAAACGGTACCTCTTCTTCCCAGGAGCCGGTACTTGTCACATGGACACAAGGACAGCACACAGACGGCACACGGACACACAGACAGCACACGTATACACGGATATCACACGGATGTCACACACGTACATAGGGATGGCACACGAACACAGACCACGAATCTCACCAGTACTGGTTCCTGTACAGGAATCACCAGGATATGTGAAGGAGGCCTAAGTGATAACCTATGGGGGCCATCATATTGAATGGAAGCTGTGGAAGACCTTATAGTGAGTGGGAGCCATTGTACTGAGTGAGGGGCTGATATGAGCCCTTATACTGAGTGGGGGCCGTAATACTGAGTAGGGGGCTGATGGATGGTGTGCTCAATGATGCAACAGCTTCCAGTTCCATCATTGAGCCTGTGCGTCTAATAGCAGAGCAGGCACGATGAGGGGGCTGTGTTGGGAACACGTTACTGTGCAAGCGGTCTGTGTGAGGACATCTTTGCATGGGGGCTGTGTGGGGGACATAATACTGTGTAAGGGTTCGTGTCCACGTTCAGGATGGCCGGCACTTTGGACGGAGTGAAAAACTCGCTCCGCCTCCTTCTGGAGACGCGATGATGCCGGATGTGTTCATTGCACACATCCGGAATCATCGCACCCCACACATAGGGCCCTGTGTTTTACCTTGCCGCGGCGCAGCGGCGCCGCAATGTAAACGAAAACATGCTGCGATCTAAAAAGACACGCCGCATGTCCGGAATCGCAGGGCCGCCAGATGCGTGTTACCACGCATAGTGGTGACGGGATTTCATAAAATCTCCTCCACTATGCTATAACATCTGGACACTGCGGATTGAATGCTGCGGCTCCACGCAGCGTTCAATCCGCAGCTAGTCCGGATGTAAAGCGGCCCGTGGACACATACCCTAAGGGAGCTGTGTGGGGATATTATTCTGCATGGGGATCTGTGTGAGGACATAATACTGTGTAGTTATGCTCTGTGGGGACATCATACCGTGTAGTGGGACAGTGTGGGTATATTATCCCGCATTGGGGGACTTTGTGGCGATATTATTCTGTGTGTGGGGACTTTGGGGGTATCATATTGCTTTGAGAGCTTTTGATCAAAATACAATGGCTGTATAGCAGGAGCAGACTTGTTTGCTGCTTTATATAAAAGTTGTAAAAAGCAGTGAACTATATGGTGTTGATTCTCTGTGTGAGGCAGTGACCGGTGAGGGTCGCTATGTGTCCCCCAGGATGTGCAAAGAAACATATAGAGGCCATGGGAGTGCATTGCAGTCACAGGCATAGCTGTGGTTGCAATGCAGAATAAAAGTGAGTGTTGGCTTTGGGCAAGCTGTTTGTCCAAGGCAGATTTAGGAAAACCTGTTATGGGCTTTTATTTTTTAAATAAACTACAGGAAGGTAGTGGGGTTGGTCCATTTCCTCCCTCGGGCCGGGTTTCCCATTTGGCCTATGGCCACAGGTTATTGTAAAAACCCTTGCAGCAGAGGTTTGGGTGTTTAAGTTTTGGTCTTGCAAGCAGGCAGAGAAGATGGCTCTGCAGAGCTCAACCTGTGTGAGGCAACACAGGGTCAAGCGAAGCCAAAAAGCCTGGCACCCTCAGCGTACACGGCTATGCAGTCGACCACGGCAACCGGTCACGGACTATCTTTGTTTTCCTGGCTGCGATCCTGTGGATCTGAGTTAGGTTCTATTTGTGAGTACGCAGAGGGTTGGGTGTGTAAGTTTTGGTCTTGCAAGTAGGCAGAGCAGATGGCTCTGCAGAGCTCAACCTGTGTGAGGCAACACAGGGTCAAGCAGAGCCAAAAAGCCTGGCACCCTCAGCGTACACGGCTGTGCAGTCGACCACAGCAACGGGTCACGGACTATCTTTGTTTTCCCGGCTGCGATCCTGTGGATCTGAGTTAGGTTCTATTTGTGAGTACGCAGAGGGTTGGGTGTGTAAGTTTTGGTCTTGCAAGTAGGCAGAGCAGATGGCTCTGCAGAGCTCAACCTGTGTGAGGCAACACAGGGTCAAGCAGAGCCAAAAAGCCTGGCACCCTCAGCGTACACGGCAGTGCAGTCGACCACGGCAACCGGTCACGGACTACCTTCGCTTTCCCGGCTGCGATCCGGAGGATCTGAGTTATTTTCTATTTGTGAATACGCTGAATATTAAAAGAGACTTTATTTTGAACTTTTTCTGAGTCACTGCACAGCGTGGATACTGCTGCACTACATCTGCTAGAGGTAAGAATACAGGTTACTATAAGCCCTATCATAACAGGAATTAGCAGCAGCAGCAGCAGCAGCGAGTCACCAGACTTAATTCTGCTCAATGTTAAGTGATACAAATTAATATAAAACAATAATAATGAGCAGAATTTAGTTTGCCCCTTCACCACAGTCACAGTATCTCATATGGAATCATGGGAAATTAATTGCCTACGCCTGCTTTAAACTCATTGTCTAGAAGATATAGGAAATATAGAAGCCAAAGATGGAAGCGCCGCTGTAGTGTAATAGCCGCCAATGCAGAGTCCAACAGCAATTGCATAACAGGAGCAACCACCATGACTCATTGAATAATGCTGGGAATTAAAGTCACTAAATACTTAGCCATTATTAGTCACAAGGAGCGGTTACGTTTCTTTTCTTTTTCCCTACAGACTATGTATTCTCCACTCTAGCGAAAAATTTGGTTCCAAGGGAAGATTTTTTCAATGACAACTCGTTATACTAGAACAACCCTCATGTGACCGGAGTATCCTTCCAGCGTTCTTAATATTAATAGTCCCTTATGTATAATGTAAATTCCTCCGCATTCCATTAGTCTGGGGGCCTTCAGACATTTTATTGTTTTGTCAATGGTCTACTCTTCACTAAACACCCATCCGGAAAGGACAACTAATGTTTAAAATGCTCGTTAAAAAAAAAAATCTGTGAATTTCAAGTGTTTTTTATGTTTTTATTTTTGTAAATTTCAAACCTTTGTTTTTCAAGTGATACAGAAAAAAACCCATAGAACAGGCAGGAAACATATTCTAAAATCAAAAATGCTTTGTATGGAGACTTTTCATTGTTATACTATACACGTTAATGTAAAATGTGAAGTCAGTGTTTTTGACCTGAAAAAAAAAATGCTGTAAAGAATGTCGATGAAATATGCCATCAATTTCCAATCAGAGATGATCAGATACCTATGATTCCTGCTAGAAAAAAAAGCAAAGTGCTTCTTTGTTTTCTGGTGGCTCCTCCCAGATTTTTCCTGGGGATTCATGAGATTCCATTATGGCCAAGGTAAACTATTCTTGACATATGTCATCAACGTCTGTCCAAAAATTATCATTATAATGCTCAGTTACTTTATAGAATTTCAGGTTTGGACACAAGTAAACCTCATTTGATCTTTACTTTTGTCATTTAAATCATCATGGCCCCTTTAAGTAGCACAACATAGCCCCCCAGAACAAGGATGATTGCATTTTTCACAGGAATCTCTGTCCATGCTTCTGCATAGCATGAGGTAGGACCAGACATTTTGGTTATTTGTGCCTTGTGAAATGTGCAGCTTATTAGTTGCAGCACTCGGATCAGCACCGCGAGCTCGGGGGTCCTCGGTATTCATTACTTGTGGGTCTACCCCTTTGCTGATTGACAGATATCCCCCTATGCACTTGTCAATCAGCAGCGGCAGGGTGGATGCGAGGATGTGAGCACTGCAATTCATGAAGAGTAAAGTACCCCAAAGGCAGATATTACTGTGCCGATCACCGGCGGCCAGTACACATGGATTGCACGTTTTCTTTAAGACATCCATATTTAGCTCCACATTCATTATTGCCGATCTAGAAAAATAAAAAACCATGCAACGGTTGAAACATGACATAAGCAGAGCAACAAGAAGGTGATAGAAAAGAAGCATAGGTGAGGAGAGATAATCAGAATTAACGAGATGGGAGAGACTACAAAAATCAGGTCCTACAATGAACAGATAGTTCTGCTTCTGCTTTACCCATCACCTCCACATCGCAGTAACACAAAGGTATCAGGAATATATCAGAGAGGTCTGTGCAGAAATGTAACTCATGAGGAATAGAGCCAGTGGCGTACGTAATTGTGCAAAATTACAACCTGGGCACCCATCTGCATGTTGGTCAGATGTGTGGGCCGGAGTAGCATTCTAGATCCTATAAAGGCGTGTGTTCACCCCCCACGTAATAATGTCCCCCTTCCTGGCTCCCTTCTTGTAATAATCTCCAACATCCTGGTCCTTTTCCATAATAATGTCCTCCATTATAGGACCCTTCCAGGAATAATGTACCTTGTCCGGGGCCCCTTCCAGGTAATAACGTCCCCATCCTGGCCCCTTCCAGTAATAATGCCCCCATCATGAGCCCTTCAAATAATAATGTGCCTCATCCTGGGCCCCATCCTATAATAATGTCCCCCCTCCTAAGCCCCTTCCTGGTATAAAGTCCTGGTACAATGCTCTACATCCTGGTCCCATTCCTGGTATAATGCCCCTATCCTTGGCCCCTTCCTGGTATCAAGTCCTCCATTCTGGTACAATGCTCCCCATCCTGGGCTCCTTCCTGGTATAGTTTCCCTATCCTTGATCCATTCTGGTACTATGCCCCCCCATCCTGGGATCCTTCTTGGTATAATTTCCCTATCCTTGGCCCCCTTCCTGGAATAATGTCCGCCATCCTGGGCCCCTTCCATTCTCGTCCAGTCCATTTTTAAAAAATCAACAAACAATTATTCTTACCTTCCCCCTGCTTTGACGACATGCGGCATCCTCCTTTACAGACGGCACAGAAGCTGGCAGCTGAATTCGGCATGCCAATACGGGCAGCACATGATGTCACGGCCATGGGCAGCCGGTCACAGGCAAGTCGACTTCCGCTGCTGGTCTCTGATTGGACGACAGCTTTTATTGCAGTGCATGGAGTTGTTGGGTCTCTGCGCCTCGCTGTTATGACCTGGTGGTGAGGACAATAATGGACCTGGTGGTTAAGAGCACACGGAATGACCTGATAGTTACTAATAATACAGGACAAGCTCTGAGACGTGGGAACTCTGCTGACCGCAATCCCTAATCCTATCACACACACTAGAAATAGCCGTGGAGCGCTCCTGACGCTCCCTAGGCGCCTCGTCACAGCCTAAGGAACTAGCTAGCCCTAAAGATAGAAAAATAAAGCCTACCTTGCCTCAGAGAAATTCCCCAAAGGAACAGGCAGCCCCCCACATATAATGACTGTGAGTTAAGATGAAAATTACAAACACAGAGATGAAATAGATTTAGCAAAGTGAGGCCCGACTTACTGAACAGACAGAGGATAGGAAAGATAACTTTGCGGTCAGCACAAAAAACTACAAAAAGACCACGCAGAAGGCGCAAAAAGACCCTCCGCACCGACTCACAGTGCGGAGGCGCTCCCTCTGCGTCCCAGAGCTTCCAGCAAGCAAGACAAAAATCAAAATAGCAAGCTGGACAGAAAAAATAGCAAACAGAGAAAAACAGGCAGGAACTTAGCTTCTGCTGGGAAGACAGGTCGCAAGAACGATCCAGGAGCGAACTAGACCAATACTGGAACATTGACAGGTGGCATGGAGCAAAGATCTAGGTGGAGTTAAATAGAGCAGCCAGCTAACGAATTAACCTCGTCACCTGTGGAAGGAAACTCAGAAGCAGCAGCCCCACTCACAGCCACCAGAGGAAGCCCATGGACAGAACCAGCCGAAGTACCATTCATGACCACAGGAGGGAGCTTATCAACAGAATTCACAACACCTCGCGCCTCTGCGCATCTGGAAACACAACAATTGGGATGTGCCTGCGCTTCCAACTGGCATATTAGTACTCATTCTTGTCGCTGCCAAGAGGTGTCAAAACAGTCACTTTTTTATGTAAAAGCTGCAAAAGAGCCAAGTAATACAGATGAGAGTAAAGCTCCGGTAACTCAATTAATATTAGATTTTCATTGCTCTTTGTCTGAATCACAGCAGATCCAACAAAAAAAGGCAAAAAAAACCTGACCAACACTTTAATCGGTGGCATAAGGGGGTGTTACTTTACAGATCTAATACGTAGCCATAGGGGGGGTCGAGTTGCATCAATGGATGTTGAAACTATGACCCAAAAAGTAGAAAAGGTCAGGGTAAAAAGTTGTCAAAACTTGAGTGGAAATTGAAAAAAGTTCCAGTAACTGAACGTTCTTTGTTGAAGTCATAGTCAAATAGGAAAAGTAACAACTAATATGTATGAGGGTCTCCCGATTATCCCCCAACAGATTGATTTCGGACAGCCAATACGTTTGTTCTCTGTAAAATAAGCCACCACCAGAGAAGTCTAGCATACATCAAATAAGATAAAATCTAGGAAAGACAAACAAAAAAAATACATTCCTTTATTTAATTATATATATGCAAATAGATAAGCAGGTTACAACTATAGGGTTCGCACAGTGGAACGGGCGCCAGAGCAAGAAGGAGACAGTACAATGTGAGGGCAAAATAAATAATCAGCCCACAAAAAGTAGAATTAAATATTCAATATTTATATACTTATTGTATTTATGACCAATCACATAGCCATAAATGATGCACAATACATATTGAGGAATAACAAACACACAGTGGCCATGCTCAAATTAGAAATCTACATGAGGGTTAACTCCTTCATGACTAGAGCTTTTTTCGTTTTTGCGTTTTCGTTTCCCTCCTTCCCAGACCCATAACTTTTTTTTATTTTTCTATCAATATGGCCATGTGAGGGCTTATTTTTTGCGGCACGAGTTGTACTTTTGAACGACACCATTGGTTTTAGCATGTCCTCTACTCGAAAATGAGAAAAAAATTCATGTGCGATGAAATTGCAAAAGAAAGTGAAATCCCACACTTGTTTTTTGTTTGGCTTTTTTGCTAGGTTCACTAAATGATACAACTGACCGTCCATTATGATTCTCCAGGTCATTACAAGTTCATAGACACCAGACATGTCTAGGTTCTTTTTTATCTAAGTGGTGAAAAAAAATTCCAAAATTTGCAAAAAAAAATTATTCCAAGATTATTCCAAATATTCCAAGACCTGTAGCGTCTCCATTTTTCGTGATCTTAGGTTGAGTGATGACTTATTTTTTGCATGCCGAGCTGATGACTTTAGTAGTACCATTTTTATGCAGAAAGGATTTTTTGATCGACCCGTTATTGCATTTTAATGCAATGTCGCGGCGACCGAAAAACTTTAATTCTGGCGTTTTTATTTTTTTCTCACTATGCCGTTTAGCGATCAGGTTAATTCTTCTTTTTATTGATAGATTGGGCGATTCTGAACGCGGCGATACCAAATATATCTATGTTTGATTTTATTTTTATTGTTTTATTTTGAATGGGGCGAAAAGGGGGGTGATTTACACTTTTATTTTTTTATTTTTTTCATATTTTTTATCAGTTTTTTTTTTTTTTTTTAACTTTTGGCATGCTTCAATAGCATCCACAGCAATTACTGCATTGCTATGAGCGCTGACCACAGGGTGGCACCTACAGGAATCTGGCATCAACAACCATAGAGGTCTCAAGGAGACCTCTGGTTGTCATGCCGACGCACTGCTGACCCCGATCACGTGACGGGGATGAGCGGTGCGCGTATTTCCAGCCCGATGCCGCTGTCTGAGTTCATGACCGGAGCCCACCTTATAGCGAGGCTTCTGACGTCGGACGTACTGTCCCGTCCAACATCAGAAAGGGGTTAAAAGAGAGATCTACAGGTGGATCTCCCAAAATTAGAATATCATCAAAAAGTTAGCTTATTTCAGTTCTTCAATACAAAAAGTGAAACTCATATATTATATAGAGACATTACACACAGAGTGATCTATTTCAAGTGTTTATTTCTGTTAATGTTGATGATTACGGCTTACAGCCAATGAAAACCCCAAAGTCATTATCTCAGTAAATTAGAATACTTTATAACACCAGCTTGAAAAATGATTTTAAAATCTGAAATGTTGGACTTCTGAAATGTATGTTCAGTAAATGCACTCAGTACTTGGTCGGGCTCCTTTTACATCAATTACTGCATCAATGCGGCGTGGCATGGAGGCGATCAGCCTGTGGCACTGCTGAGGGGTTATGGAAGCCCAGGTTGCTTTGATAGCTGCCTTCAGCTCATCTGCATTGTTTGGTCTGGTGTCTCTCATCTTCCTCTTGATAATACCCTATAGATTCTCTATTCGGTTAAGGTCAGGTGAGTTTGCTGCCAATCAAGCACAGTGATACTGTTGTTTATAAACCTGGTATTGGTACTTGTGGCAGTGTGGACAGGGGCCAAGTCCTGCTGGAGAATGAAATTTCCATCTACAAAAACCTTGTCAGCAGAGGGAAGCATGAAGTGCTCTTAAATTTCCTGGTAGACGGCTGCGCTGACTTTGGTCTTGATAAAACACAGTGGACCTACACCAGCAGATGACATGGCTCCCCAAACCATCACTGATTGTGGAAACTTCACACTAGACCTTGGAAATCAAGGTCCCAGAGTCTGGAGGAAGAGTGGAGGCCACAATCCAAGCTGCTTGAGGTCTCCTGTGAAGTATCCACAATCAATGATGGCGGATTGTGCTATAACATGAAAACCATCCACATATGTGTTCTTTTTGGTGTCTTTAATAGTAGAATTTTGGGTTTTTCTATTCAAAAAACATGACATTTCTGTTAACAACAATTTTTATTAAAAAAATATACAAAATGCGCATACATATTTATTCATATGTATGCAGAAAATATAACTTATACCTCTAAAATGACCAAAAATAGGGCATAAACTAATATAAAAATCCGATTTTTAACATCATAACACAAAACAATGCAAATTGTGATAAGTTGGTGACCATTGCTGGGATGGCGGAAGTTTACCAGACCAAGATGGTAGTGTTGTGGAAAAGGTTGGAGCCATTATCTGTATGTTATACGCCCCTGAAGGGTAGGAGTAAGGAGACCTCAGTGTCTGGGGCTCTTGTGGTTGATGGTATTGCCCACCATAGTTTGAATAATGGTCACCCTCAGCAGGGCCATTCATGGACCATGGTTGTGGCCTATCAGCCACATAGGATCCTGCCATTTGGCCTCCAGTACTAGCCCACCCCACTTGCCTTCGCCCTCTCATGTGCTCGCACACAATGGTCTGTTGTCGAGCCACAGCTGGTGGGAGCTGGGGTTGTGGTTGTTGTTGGGAGGAACCCTCGTAGACCTCATCTTCGTCTGCCGTCTGGTGTTGATCAGACCTGTTCCAATTTTTTAGACAATCAAACACCTCCTGAGGATTATTTGGGTGCGTGCAGGCATCTAGAATGATATGTAATGCGTTCTTGGCACACAACCGCAAATTCAGCCGGTCCATATTTAGATAGGGACCCTTTCTTGATGCTGCCGAACCACTTTTTGCTTTCTGTTGCCGCTCCCGTCTATATGTATCTGGACAGCAGCGCCAGCATCGGGTGAGGTCATCCACTGTTTAAAAAGGGAAACAGAAAGTAATTAAAATTACCATATATACTCGAGTATAAGCCGAGGCACCTAATTTTGCCACGGAAAACTGGGTAAGCTTATTGACGCGAGTATAAGCCAGGTATGTATTGTCCCCTCATCCCTGTCCTGCTATGTGTGGCTCTCCTAGTTGTAGGCATGGCTTCGCGTCCTCCCCCTTGTATGCATGGGTCGGCAGCCTCCCCCTTGTATGCTTGGCTCAGCGTCCTCCCCCGCCATACTCACCCTCCTTGCGTGGTCGCTGCATGTCCCTGCATCTCCGTTGGCCTGGCGAAGCAGCTTTTACTGTGCTCAGCGGTCACCTGGTACCGCTCAGTAAGGTAATGAATATGCGCTCTACACCTATGGGAGTGGAGACGCGTGCATATTCATATCAACTGCCGGGACTGTGTGCGCACAAAGAAGTCAGTATTCATTGCTCTCTAGCAAGCACAGTGTCAGCCGGAGACTTAACCCCTTCAAGACGCAGCCCTTTTTCAGTTTTGCGTTTTCGTTTTTTGCTCCCCTCCTTCCCAGAGACATAACTTTTTTATTTTTCCATCAATATGGTCATGTGAGGGCTTATTTTTTTGCAGGACGAGTTGTACTTTTGACCGACACCATTGGTTTTACCATGTCTTGTACTAGAAAACAGGAAAAAAATTCCAAGTGTGGTGAAATTGCAAAAAAGTGCAATCCCACACTGGTTTTTTGTTTGGCTTTTTTGCTAGGTTCACTAAATGCTAAAACTGACCTGCCATTATGATTCTCCAGGTCATTACAAGTTCATAGACACCAAACATGTCTAGGTTCTTTTTTCTCTAAGTGGTGAAAAAAATTCCAAACTTTGATAAAAAAAAAAAAAAGCGCCATTTTCCGATACCCTTAGCGTTTCCATTTTCAGGATCTCGGGTCAGGTGAGAGCTTATTTTTTGCGTACCAAGCTGACGTTTTTATTGATGCCACTTTTGTGCAGATCCGTTCTTTTGATCGCCCGTTATTGCATTTTAATGCAATGTCGCGCGACCAAAAAAACGTAATTCTGGCATTTTTAATTTTTTTCTCGCTATGCCGTTTAGTGATCAGGTTAATCCTTTTTTTTTAATTGACAGTTCGGGCGATTCTGAACGCAGTAATATCAAATATGTGTATGTTTGATTTTTTTTATTGTTTCATTTTGAATGGGGCAAAAGGGGGGTGATTTAAACTTTTAGATTTTTTTATTTTTTTCATATTTTTTAAAACATTTTTTTAACTTTTGCCATGATTCAATAGCCTCCATGGGAGACTAGAAATATTTTGCAGCCAGGAGCTCTGTTAATGCAGCGGTGCTCCTGGCTGCAAAACCCCGGGGAATGATGGTAAAGTAGGTCAATGACCTATATTTACCTTCATTTGCGGTGAGGCGCCCTCTGCTGGTTGTCCTCATATGAACTCGAGCCTGGGAGCTTTCTAGGAAAGTTCCCACGCTCCAGGAACAGCCAGCAGAGGGCGCCTCACCGCGAATGAAGGTAAATATAGGTCATTGACCTACTTTGCCATCATTCCCCGGGGTTTTGCAGCCATGAGCACCGCTGCATTAACAGAGCTCCTGGCTGCAAAATATTTTAACCGCTTCAGATGGATTTACATCATGGGACCTTACAGATCTTCAGAAGGTATGTATATTGTTGGTTTATTATTTTTTCTTTGTTACAGAGCGAGGGTCTTCAGATGGATTGAGCGTAGAATGAATTATTACAACAACCTTTGTTTTTATTTCATTAAAAATTTTTTTAATAATGTTTATGATTTTTTTTAACCCTTTACTGGTATTGGATTAATAATGGATAGGTGTCATAATTGACACGCCGGCTTTAAAGCTATCTAGCGCTGTACTGTATGAAGTAATAATATATATACATATATGTGTCTCACTGACATATATATATATATATATATATATATGTCTATATATATATATATATATATATATATATATACCTATTCTATGTGTACACATTTATTCTACCTATTCTACTGTAAGCTGTCAGTGTGATTTTACTGTACACCGCACTGAATTGCCGGCTTTTCTCTCTAACACCGCTGCGTATTTCTCGCAAGTCACACTGCTGGTCCGTGTGTAATCCGTATTTTTCTGGCTTCCATAGACTTTCATTGGTGATTTTTTTTTTTTGCGCAATACGGTGACAAACGCAGCATGCTGCGATATTCTACAGCCGTAGAAAGCCGTATAATACTGATCAGTAAAATACGGCAGATAGGAGCAGGGGCATAGAGAATAATTGGGACGTTTGTTAGGCGTGTTTTACGGACGTATTTTATGCGCTCATACGTCCGTAAAACTCGCCAGTGTGACGCCGGCCTTAATATGGGTCAGGCCACTTTCCAGTCTATCTCCCAGTGCCTTCAGGCCATCCTGGAAGACCGAACTCAAGTGAATAAACTCGGGCATGAGTGACCTGTCCAAGGCCTTCTGCCGCTGGTGGGAAGAGCCCCCCAAAAAAGAGGCAGAGGACTGGGACAGGGGAACACCTGAAGAACCAGCTGCCTGTTCTCCAGCCTGTGACGCCGACCCACTTGCTGCTTCACTGGTGGATGGCTGGGACTGGTCCATGGCTGTTTGATGAGGGACTGCTCCAGAGGACGATCAAGGTTTGAGGGTACTACTCCAGGTTCTGTGAAAAGAAAAGAAAAGTAAAACATTACTCCGAAAAATAACAAATGTAAAAGCACCAACTCCTGTGGAATAGAAAAATTCAGATTAGGGAATACAACACAATGGAATACAACACAAAAATACGTTCTTTGAGCAAGGACAGGTCTCAGGAAATCCAGTGTTGTGAATTCCGCTCTTGGGCTCCCTCCAGTGGTTGTAAGTGGCACTTTTGTGAGTTCTGCTCTTGGGCTCCCTCTTGTGGTTTCAAGTGGTATGGCTGCTCCTTGGAGTTAGCTGTCTGCAGCTGCTTCCACTGATCGTCTTTTCTGCTCGGCTATTTATGCCTGGCTCTGTCCTTCAGCCAGTGCCACTTGTAAATGGTTCCTGGCTGGATTCACATCTCTTTGGAGTTCCCTGTTACCCTGACCAGTTCAGCAAAGCTAAGTTTTTGCTTGCTCTTTTCTGTTCACAGATTGTGGACTTATCCGTTCTGTGCTTCTATGTTTGTCCAGCGTTATCAGTATGAAATAATTCTGTCTTGCTGGAAGCTCTGGGAAGCAGATTTACCCTCCACACCTTTAGTCAGGTGTGGAGATTTTTAGTAAACTCTGCGTGGATTTTTGTAGTGTTTTATACTGACCGCACAGTATTCCATCCTGTCCTATCTATCAAGTTAGACTGACCTCCTGTGCTCATCCTGGTTTTATTCTGTGTATGTCTTTTCCCTCTCCACTCACAGTCATTACTTGTGGGGGGGCTAATCTATCCTTTGGGGATTTTCTCTGAGGCAAGATAGTTTTCCTGCTTCTATCTTTAGGGGTAGTTAGCTCTTAGGCGGTGACGAGGTGCCTAGGGAGAGTTAGGAGCATCCCACGGCTACTTCTAGTAATGTGTTGAGCTTAGGGACTGCGGTCAGTACAGTTACCACTTCCTTCAGAGCTCGTTCCATGTTGCTCCTAAACCACCGCATCATAACAATCCAGCACCCGGTGGTAATTGTATTTTCCGATCCTTGCTGCAGCACCACTGCGAACTTGGATCTCCTGTCTCAGGTCCTTGTTGAAGCGATCCTTCATCGAACGCCAACGGGTTTTGACTTTGTTCACTGTGAATAGGGGAAAAAAAATTGTTAATCAATGCACTTTAGGCAGTGATCCTACAACCGTGTGTGATGCGAGAACCTCGCAGGAGTTTATCGCATCACATGCGGTTTTGTGATCCCGGCATTTAGGTTCACTGCCGCATCAGACCACATTGCAATATTTACGAAAAGCCTTTCTGACTCATTGCGTGGCATTGTCCCAGTCATCAATCATGGCTTGGGCCACCTCATTCCACAGCTGCCGAATCACCACGGCGTCCGAGTGCTGCTGCTCCTGGGTATCCCACAACGGAACTCGTTCCTGCACCAATGTGATGAGGGAGTTGTTGTCAAAGAATTCCTCCTCCTGTTGTGGAACCTAGAAAGAAAGACATTAATGGTGGAAAGATAAAACACTTAAAACACAAACAGTCAAAAAGAAAAAAAAAACAGTCAAGAGTACCAAAAACAGTCAAGAATAAAGAAAAACAGTCAAGAATACTTACACACCGTCTTGCCACGGGGACTTGGGCCTGAGTCTGCTGCTCCTGCTCATCTGCACTCGAATGGTTTTGTAATAAGAAAAATAAATATTTTGCCACATGTGTAATAGTGACAGTGAATACTTACCAATCAGTAGCAAATGTATTCACTCCAGTCTCCTGTCCACTGTGTGAGGTCTGGTCGGCACTCGAGGACATGATGAGGAATGCTTCCAAAAAAGTCTTCCAATGCTTGTAGAGTCTTGAGAGTACTGGACTGCCACTGCCCATACCTTCTTTTATAAGCTTTGTTTGGGGGGTGGCTTAAAACCAGTTTCTAGACATGTTTACTCTTAAAAACGCATGCAAACGCAATCGTAAGCATGTCCTTGCGTTCCTGTGCGTTCTCATAGACTGTAATGCGCTTATTTGACGCACTCCTTCTACAAGCGTCCGCATGCGTATGGCGGCGGAAATTTGCCGCCTCAAAAAATGCAACACCGCTGCAGACACAACCGCAAATGTGAAATCGGCCTTAGTGACGCAATGCTGGAATCAGGATCTCTGCCCCTACATCATACTCTGATATTACATAGCAAAAACCTGGTGACAGATTCCCTTTAAAAACAAGCCTTCATACAGCTACCTCTACGGGACAATAAAAAAACGTTACGAGTCTGAGAAAATTTAGAAAATGAGAAAACATTAACTGAATTTTTGTTTTCTACAAATTTCTGTTGTTTTTTTTTTCAATATACAACTTGGGTATTGCTTGTAATCTTACTGACATGGAAAACCATGTTGTTAGTTGATTTCTACCACATAATAAAACCCATAAAAACATTGTCAGAATTGCATTATTTTTTCACTATTTCCTCACATTTGTGTTTTTATTTTTTATTTTTTCCTATTTTCTTATACTATATGTTGTATGGTGAATTGAATGGTATCATTCAAAACTACAATCTATCCAGCCAAAAAAAAAAAATCTATATCAACAGAAAAATAAAAAGGTTATTATGACGCTTGGAACAAGGAGAGGGAAAACGAAGATATAAAAACTTGGTAGGAAAGAGGTAAAGAACAATAAAAAATAAAAGGGATGAAGACAACTAACAATTATGTTAGATTTTACTTTTGTTGACTTTAGAGCCAATTTTAATTACAGGTAAATGAAATGGAAAGTCGGATGTTGCACGCGTGCGGCACTTAGGCATTAAATATCTAGAATGGAAAAACATGCATATGACGTTAGCGTTCCTAACCCGGGGGATATACTAATAACGTTGCACACAAATAAACTAGGAACATAAATTGAAGAAACAGATTCAGACTCGATGCTGGAAGATAATTCAATGCACAGTGTACGTGAAATGTGGGGCAACCGGATGGAGACTGATTCAGGCATAAATAGGGCAGGAAAACAAATACATAATGGACGTAAATAGCCGAAATAGACGTCAGCAAAGTCACGGACCCCCAGAAATATCACAATCATGTATCTCTCAGTATAGAGTGGCTAATTATCTCATTTATGAACATGTCTCGCTGATTCTTCTGTGTCCGCACCACAATTCCCAGGCAGGAGACGTTCGCAAGGAGGGTAATATTTAGATTTATTTACTAAGTTTGCTCTTCAGGATGGATGAGCATTTCTAGACTATACACATATCTAACTAAATAACCACACATTTCAGTACTTTCCAAAAACAGGGTTTACTTAAATTTTAGTATTCACTCTTTAGACATTTTACATTTTGTAACTCCTATACAACAGAATCCATTCTCTCGTACTCTACATAGGTGGGAGAATGCCATAATTTTTATAAAGTAGGAATATCCCTTTAGGTTTCCTATGCACGGGGCATGTAAAAATGACTTAAGCGCAAGTGGACACGCATGAAGCAAACTAAACCGGCTGTTTCAAAGAAAGGAAAAAGGAATCTAGCAACAGATCCATTGGTGAATAATTACTTAAAAACAAAAATCTTTAATATGGTTAAAATTATGGTATAAAACCTTTAGTTTAGAAAAAAGGCATGTAACCTGGGAAACTCATGGCCTTACGTGTTTCAAACCGAATGGTTCCTAATATTATTCTACTGCGGTGAGCTGGATTTTTTCTACAAAGTTTTTTTGTACAACCAGCTGGAGTGTATTGTAATTACAGCCACAGTGATTTGACCCAGTCAGATTTAGGAAAACCTGATATGGGCTTTTATTTTTGGAGAGATCTGCAGGATGATAGTGAAGCGGATCTCTCCCTCCAATCTGGGTCTTGGAGGTGGCCCATGTCCACGATTCCCATTTAAACTTAATAATAGATGCTTCATTATTACTATGCTTCTTTATTGCTATCAATCTGACAATTGATCTGCTTCACCCTCAGGTATGTCCACTGGCTGCAATCCCCTCACCATCACCCATCTTTCCTGATCCGACTCACCCTGTATCTGTCTGCTATTACCGTTTTGTTTTTTTCTTACTGCATGTTTTCTCACCTTAATTCTTTGATGCTAACACACAGTTGGCTTTACCTTTCCATTTGGATCTATTTCTTTTGAATTTTCCCTTCGGACTTCTAATTGATCCCCTCCTGTGTCTGTGATCAGCCTCCCTGCTGCCCCTACCTCCTGACCACACCTGGCCTATTTCATGTACACTTAGTTTGTTACAAATTCAGAGTCACGGGTCTGTTTTGACCGTGGTCTGTCTCTGTAAGGATGTCTGTAAAAGTATACAGCAAAAATATGCCAGAAATGAGCCAGAAGTGAGCAGAAGGTACGCCTAACCACGGTTATTAAATATATTAAATTTCTCTCTCTTCTCTCCACACTTACTCTCATCATGCAGACATACGCTCTAACAATTTTGGCACCATTACTCCTCACTCTCCTTCGCTATCCCCAAACCCAAGCACCCTCTAACCAGGTAATAATCTCTCCTTCCCTCTTGCCTCCCCACCTGACCTCCTCCGCCGATCTGATTCTCAACCTTAGATCACTCCAAATAAACACAACAAGCCGCCCACTCTCCTCCCACCTGCTCTGTCTCTCTCTGCTTCTCCTCACTGCTGGCGACATATCTCACAATCCTGGACCGCCACATCTCATACCTCCCATTATTACCCCCTATTATCGCTACCAACCCAATATAAACACCCAAAATCTTGCCTACCTCAAACTCATGCCCTTGACATAATATCCTGCTCTCACTCTCTCTGGGTCACTCTGGAACGCCCGCTCCGTCTGCCCTAAACTCCACGTGATTCACGACCTCTTTAAATCTCATAATCTTTCCTTCCTGGGCCTCACCGAAACATGGCTGACACCCTCTGACACAGCCTCCCTTGCTGTGCTATGTTACGGCGGCCTCTACTTCACCCACACTCCTCGCCCTGGAAACAGACATGGCGGAGGAGTGGGCCTTCTCCTTTCTTCTAACTGCACCTTTAACCCAATCCCACCTCTTTCCTCCATGATCCTCCCTTCTTTTGAAGTCCACTGCCTTTATTGACCAATTCTCCACCTGGCTTCTTCACTTTCTCTGCTGACATTCCCACCATCATCATGTGTGACTTCAACATCCCCATTGACACCCATCAGTCAGCAGCCTCCAAATTCCTGTCCCTTACTTCATCTTTTGGACTTACTCAGTGGTCCTCCTCAGCCACCCACACAGACGTACGCACCCTAGACCTAGTCTTCACCCGTTTCTGCTCGCTATCTAACTTCACAACCTCCCCTCTCCCTCTATCTGACCACCGTCTACTCACTTTCTCATCACTGTCCTCCACATCTGTCACCCATGTCTAGCAACATGTGCACCCCCGCAGAAACTTTGCACATCTAGACAATTGCACTATCTGACTCTATTCGGCCACTGTTGTCCATAGCTTCACTCCATGACACAGACAAGGCCATAGTTTCTACAATGCCACTCTTGCATCAGCCATTGATTCGGTCTCCCCTGTCATGCATAGCAGAGTGCGATGAATCAATAAACAACCCTGGACAATAACATCACTAAAAAGCTTCGGCAAGTATCCAGAATTGCAGAACGGCGTTGGAAGAAAATGCATTCACAAGATGATTTCACTGCACTCAAACAAGCAACACTCACATTGAAATCATCTCTCACCTCTGCTAAACAGGCCCACTTTACATCCCTTGTATCTTCCTTATCCCCCGACCCCAAACAGTTGTTCAACACCTTTAACTCCCTCCTCTGCCCCCACTGCCCCCTCCAACCTCCCTCATCTCTGCTGAGGACTTTTCCACGCACTTCAAAAATAAGATCGACCAAGCAAGGCAAGTGTTATGACCTGGTGGTTAGGACAATAATGGACCTGGTGGTTAAGAGCACACGGAAAGACCTGATAGTAACAATAATACAGGACAAGCTCTGGGACGTGGGAACTCTGCTGACCGCAATCCCTAATCCTATCACACACACTAGAAATAGCCGTGGATTGCTCCTAACGCTCCCTATGCAACTCGTCATAGCCTAAGAACTAGCTAGCCCTAAAGATAAAAAAATAAGCCTACCTTGCCTCAGAGAAATTCCCCAAAGGAAAAGGCAGCCCCCCCACATATAATGACTGTGAGTTAAGATGAAAATCACAAACACAGAGATGAAATAGATTTTAGCAAAGAGAGGCCCGACTTACTGAACAGACAGAGGATAGGAAAGGTAACTTTGCGGTCAGCACAAAAACTACAAAAAAACCACGCAGAGGGCGCAAAAAGACCCTCCGCACCAACTCACGGTGCGGAGGCGCCCCTCTGCATCCCAGAGCTTCCAGCTAGCAAGACAAAAATCAAAATAGCAAGCTGGACAGAAAAATAGCAAACAAGAGAAAAACAAGCAGGAACTTAGCTTCTGCTGGAGAAAACAGGTCACCAGAACGATCCAGGAGCGAACAGACCAATACTAGAACATTGACAGGTGGCATGGAGCAATGATCTAAGTGGAGTTAAATAGAGCAGCCAGCTAACGAATTAACCTCGTCACCTGTGGAAGGAAACTCAGAAGCCGCAGCCCCACTCACAACCGCCAGAGGAAGCCCATGGACAGAACCAGCCGAAGTACCATTCATGACCACAGGAGGGAGCTTGACAACAGAATTCACAACAGGCAAGTCTTTGTTGTCCGACCACCACAACCCCTTTGTATGCCAGACCAATGCCCTAACCCCATAACTTCCCTCTCCAAAATCACTGAAGGACAGCTTACTCATCTTCTCTCCAAATCACACCTCACCACTTGTGCACTTGACCCCATCCCACCTACTCCCCAACCTCACCCCAACAATAATCACATCTCTTCAATCTATCACTAACTTCTGGTAGCTTCTCCTTCTCTCTGCTTTCAAACATGCCACAATCACACCTATCCTCAAAAAGCCATCCCTTGACCCAAGCACTATGTCCAGCTATCGACCCATAACTTTGCTCCCATTTGCTTCAAAACTCCTTGAGCAGCACGCCCATGCTGAACTTTTCTCTCACCTTGCATCTAACTCGCTTTTCGACAACCTACAATCTGGCTTCCGTCCCCACCATTCCACTGAGACTGCCCTGACCAAACTTACGAACGACTTACTTACAGCCAAAGCTAACAGACAATTCTCTATACTCGTCCTTCTAGACCTGTCCTCTGCCTTCGACACAGTTGACCACTGCCTCCTACTACAGATCCTTTCCTCCTTTGGTGTCAAAGACCTTGCCCTATCGTGGATCTCCTCATACCTTACCAACCGCACATTTAGCGTTTTCTATTCCCATACTACCTCTTCATCTTGCCCCCTCTGTTGGTGTACCTCAAGGCTCTGTCCTATGACCCCTTCTCTTCTCAATCTATACCCTTGGCCTGGGACAGCTCATAAGGTCCTATGGCTTCCACTACCATCTATATGCTGATAACACTCAGATCTACCTCTCTGGCCCAGATGTCACCTTTCTGCTCTGCAGAATCCCAGAGTGTCTATCAGCCATATCCTCCTTCTCCTCTCGCTTCCTCAAACTCAATGTGAACAAATCTAAACTAATTATCTTTCCTCCACCCTCCCTACCTGATATATCTTATCACAATAAATGAGTTCACACTTTCCCCTGTTCTGGTAATCCGCTGCCTCGGAGTAACCCTTGACTCTGCCCTGTCCTTCAAACCGCACATCCAAGCTCTCGCCACCTCCTGTCACCTTCAGCTCAAAAATATTTCCAGAATCCATCCTTTTCTCAACCCTCACTCTACCAAAATGCTTGTGCATGCCCTAATCATCTCCCGCCTTGACTATTGCAATATCCTCCTCTGTGGCCTACCTTCTAACACTCTCGCACCTCTCCAGTCCATCCATATTTTAGCTGCTTGACTAATTAATATCTCTCCTCGCTACACTCCTGCTTTCCCTCTTTGCAAATCCCTTCACTGGCTCCCAATTTCCCAGCGTATCCAGTTTAAACTACTAACGCTGACCTACAAAGCCATCCATAACCTTTCTCCTCCGTACATTTCCGAACTAATCTCTCAATATCTTCCCTCACGTAATCTCTGGTCCTCCCAAGATCTCCTTCTCTCCTCCACGCTTATTCACTCCTCACCCAATCACCTCCACAACTTCTCCAGAATATCCTCCATCAGCTGGAACGTCCACGGGATTCTCTCCATTCAAACTATTATACGGTAAACATTCCAGGGGCCTACCTGTTGTGAATTCTGTGGCTGAATTCACTCCTGTGGTCACAAGTGGTACTGCAGCTTCTGAGCTTCCTCCCTCAGGTGTTCTGGTGAGCTCGTTAACTGCTTCATTACTTAACTCCGCCTGATGCTGCTATCCTTGCTCCTTGTCAATGTTTCAGTGTTGGATCTGAGCTTCTCCTGATTGTTCCTGTGACCTGCTGCTCTGTATAGCTAAGTGCTTTTTGCTTTTTTGTTGCTTTTTTTCTGTCCAGCTTGTCTTTTGTTTTGCTGGAAGCTCTGAGACGCAAAGGGTGTACCGCCGTGCCGTTAGTTCGGCACGGTGGGTTTTTTTTGCCCCCTTTGCGTGGTTTTGCTTTAGGGTTTTTTGTAGACTGCAAAGTTCGCTTTACTGTCCTCGCTCTGTCCTAGAATATCGGGCCCCACTTTGCTGAATCTATTTCATCCCTACGTTTTGTCTTTTCATCTTACTCACAGTCATTATATGTGGGGGGCTGCCTTTTCCTTTGGGGAATTTCTCTGGGGCAAGTCAGGCCTATTTTTCTATCTTCAGGCTAGCTAGTTTCTTAGGCTGTGCCGAGTTGCCTAGGTAGTTGTTAGGCGCAATCCACAGCCGCTTTTAGTTGTGTTTAGGATAGGATCAGGTGTGCAGTCTACAGAGTTTCCACGTCTCAGAGCTCGTTCTTGTATTTTTGGGTATTTGTCAGATCACTGTGTGCGCTCTGATCGCTAAGCACACTGTGTTTCTGGATTGCCTTCATAACACCTGTCATTAGCAAACATAACAGTACAAGGAGCCAAACTAATGATTCTCAATAGAGGGAAAGAAAAAGTTCTGACATCATTTTTTTTTTTTCTCTGCTCTGTGTTCACCTTTTTTTTTTTCCCCTAGACATTTGGGTGATTCTGGACACAGGTGTGGACATGGATATTCAGGGTCTGTGCTCTTCAATGGATAATCTCGTTATAAATGTACAAAAAATTCAAGATACTATTGATCAGAAATCTATGTTAGAACCAAGAATTCCTATTCCTGATTTGTTTTTTGGAGATAGAACTAAGTTTCTAAGTTTCAAAAATAATTGTAAGCTATTTCTGGCCTTGAAACCTCATTCTTCTGGTAATCCTATTCAACAGGTTTTGATTATTATTTCTTTTTTGCGCGGCGACCCTCAAGACTGGGCATTTTCTCTTGCGCCAGGAGACCCTGCATTGAGTAGTGTCGATGCGTTTTTCCTGGCGCTCGGATTGCTGTACGATGAGCCTAATTCAGTGGATCAGGCTGTGAAAAATTTGCTGGCTTTGTGCCAGGGTCAGGATGATATAGAAGTATATTGTCAGAAATTTAGGAAATGGTCAGTACTCACTCAGTGGAATGAATCTGCGCTGGCAGCTTTGTTCAGAAAGGGTCTCTCTGAGGCTCTTAAGGATGTCATGGTGGGATTTCCTATGCCTGCTGGTTTGAATGAGTCTTTGTCTTTGGCCATTCAGATCGGTCGACGCTTGCGCGAGCGTAAATCTGTGCACCATTTGGCGGTACTGCCTGAGGTTAAACCTGAGCCTATGCAGTGCGATAGGACTATGACTAGAGTTGAACGGCAGGAATACAGACGTCTGAATGGTCTGTGTTTCTACTGTGGTGATTCCACTCATGCTATTTCTGATTGTCCTAAGCGCACTAAGCGGTCCGCTAGGTCTGCCGTCATTGGTACTGTACAGTCCAAATTCCTTCTGTCCATTACCTTGATATGCTCTTTGTCGTCGTTTTCTGTCATGGCGTTTGTGGATTCGGGCGCTGCCCTGAATCTGATGGATTTGGATTATGCTAAACGTTGTGGGTTTTTCTTGGAGCCTTTGCGGTGTCCTTTTCCATTGAGAGGAATTGATGCTACACCTTTGGCCAAGAATAAACCTCAATACTGGGCCCAGCTGACCATGTGCATGGCTCCTGCACATCAGGAAGTTATTCGCTTTCTGGTGTTGCATAATCTGCATGATGTGGTCGTGTTGGGGTTGCCATGGCTACAAACCCATAATCCAGTATTGGATTGGAATTCCATGTCGGTATCCAGCTGGGGTTGTCAGGGGGTACATGGTGATGTTCCATTTTTGTCGATTTCGTCATCCACCCCTTCTGAGGTCCCAGAGTTCTTGTCTGATTATCAGGATGTATTTGAAGAGCCCAAGTCCGATGCTCTACCTCCGCATAGGGATTGTGATTGTGCTATCAATTTGATTCCTGGTGGTAAATTCCCTAAAGGTCGATTATTTAATTTATCCGTGCCCGAACACGCCGCTATGCGCAGTTATGTGAAGGAATCCCTGGAGAAGGGACATATTCGCCCATCGTCATCACCACTGGGAGCAGGGTTCTTCTTTGTAGCCAAGAAGGATGGTTCGCTGAGACCGTGTATTGATTACCGCCTTCTTAATAAGATCACTGTTAAATTTCAGTATCCCTTGCCATTGTTATCTGACTTGTTTGCTCGGATTAAGGGGGCTAGTTGGTTCACTAAGATAGATCTTCGTGGTGCGTGTAATCTGGTGAGAATCAGGCAAGGAGATGAATGGAAAACTGCATTCAATACGCCCGAGGGTCATTTTGAGTATCTAGTGATGCCGTTCGGACTTGCCAATGCTCCATCTGTGTTTCAGTCTTTTATGCATGACATCTTCCGTGAGTATCTGGATAAATTCCTGATTGTTTACTTGGATGACATTTTGATCTTCTCAGATGATTGGGAGTCTCATGTGAAGCAGGTCAGAATGGTTTTTCAGGTCCTGCGTGCTAACTCTTTGTTTGTGAAGGGATCAAAGTGTCTCTTCGGTGTGCAGAAAGTTTCATTTTTGGGGTTCATCTTTACCCCTTCTACTATCGAGATGGATCCAGTTAAGGTCCAAGCCATCCAGGATTGGATTCAGCCGACATCTCTGAAAAGTCTGCAAAAGTTCCTGGGCTTTGCTAATTTTTATCGTCGCTTCATCTGTAATTTTTCTAGCATTGCTAAACCATTGACCGATTTGACCAAGAAGGGTGCTGATTTGGTTAATTGGTCTTCTGCTGCTGTGGAAGCTTTTCAGGAGTTGAAGCGTCGTTTTTGTTCTGCCCCTGTGTTGTGTCAGCCAGATGTTTCTCTTCCGTTCCAGGTCGAGGTTGATGCTTCTGAGATTGGAGCAGGGGCGGTTTTGTCACAGAGAGGTTCTGATTGCTCAGTGATGAAACCATGTGCTTTCTTTTCCAGGAAGTTTTCGCCCGCTGAGCGTAATTATGATGTGGGCAATCGAGAGTTGCTGGCCATGAAGTGGGCATTCGAGGAGTGGCGTCATTGGCTTGAAGGAGCTAAGCATCGCGTGGTGGTATTGACTGATCATAAGAACTTGACTTATCTCGAGTCTGCCAAGCGCTTGAATCCTAGACAGGCCCGTTGGTCGTTATTTTTTGCCCGCTTCGACTTTGTGATTTCGTACCTTCCGGGCTCTAAAAATGTGAAGGCGGATGCTCTGTCTAGGAGTTTTGTGCCCGACTCTCCGGGTTTATCTGAGCCAGTGGGTATCCTCAAGGAAGGAGTCATTGTGTCTGCCATCTCCCCTGATTTGCGGCGGGTGCTGCAAAAATTTCAGGCGAATAAACCTGATCGTTGTCCAGCAGAGAAACTGTTCGTCCCTGATAGGTGGACTAATAAACTTATCTCTGAACTTCATTGTTCGGTGTTGGCTGGTCATCCTGGAATCTTTGGTACCAGAGAGTTAGTGGCGAGATCCTTCTGGTGGCCATCTCTGTCACGGGATGTACGTACTTTTGTGCAGTCCTGTGGGATTTGTGCTAGGGCTAAGCCCTGCTGTTCTCGTGCCAGTGGGTTGCTTTTGCCCTTGCCGGTCCCAAAGAGGCCTTGGACACATATTTCGATGGATTTCATTTCTGACCTTCCCGTTTCTCAAAAGATGTCAGTCATTTGGGTGGTCTGTGATCGCTTTTCTAAAATGGTCCATCTGGTGCCCTTGGCTAAATTGCCTTCCTCCTCTGATTTGGTACCTTTGTTCTTTCAGCATGTGGTTCGGTTGCATGGCATTCCTGAGAATATTGTTTCTGACAGAGGTTCCCAGTTTGTTTCAAGGTTTTGGCGAGCCTTTTGTGGTAGGATGGGCATTGACCTATCCTTTTCCTCGGCTTTCCATCCTCAGACTAATGGCCAGACCGAACGAACCAATCAGACCTTGGAAACATATCTGAGATGTTTTGTTTCTGCAGACCAGGATGATTGGGTGTCCTTTTTGCCGTTGGCTGAGTTCGCCCTTAATAATCGGGCCAGCTCGGCTACCTTGGTTTCTCCATTTTTTTGCAATTCTGGGTTCCATCCTCGTTTCTCTTCAGGACAGGTTGAGTCTTCGGACTGTCCTGGTGTGGATTCTGTGGTGGATAGGTTGCAGCAGATCTGGACTCAGGTAGTGGACAATTTGATCTTGTCCCAGGAGAAAGCTCAACTTTTCGCTAATCGCAGACGCCGTGTGGGTCCCCGACTTCGTGTTGGGGATCTGGTTTGGTTATCTTCTCGTCATATTCCTATGAAGGTTTCCTCTCCTAAATTTAAACCTCGTTTTATTGGTCCGTATAGGATTTCTGAGGTTCTCAATCCTGTGTCTTTTCGTTTGACCCTCCCAGACTCCTTTTCCATACATAATGTATTCCATAGGTCGTTGTTGCGGAGATACGTGGCACCTATGGTTCCATCTGTTGACCCTCCTGCCCCGGTTTTGGTGGAGGGGGAATTGGAGTATATTGTGGAGAAGATTTTGGATTCTCGTGTTTCTAGACGGAAACTCCAGTATCTGGTTAAATGGAAGGGTTATGCTCAGGAAGATAATTCCTGGGTTTTTGCCTCTGATGTTCATGCTTCCGATCTTGTTCGTGCCTTTCATGCGGCTCATCCTGGTCGGCCTGGGGGCTCTGGTGAGGGTTCGGTGACCCCTCCTCAAGGGGGGGGTACTGTTGTGAATTCTGTGGCTGAATTCACTCCTGTGGTCACAAGTGGTACTGCAGCTTCTGAGCTTCCTCCCTCAGGTGTTCTGGTGAGCTCGTTAACTGCTTCATTACTTAACTCCGCCTGATGCTGCTATCCTTGCTCCTTGTCAATGTTTCAGTGTTGGATCTGAGCTTCTCCTGATTGTTCCTGTGACCTGCTGCTCTGTATAGCTAAGTGCTTTTTGCTTTTTTGTTGCTTTTTTTCTGTCCAGCTTGTCTTTTGTTTTGCTGGAAGCTCTGAGACGCAAAGGGTGTACCGCCGTGCCGTTAGTTCGGCACGGTGGGTTTTTTTTGCCCCCTTTGCGTGGTTTTGCTTTAGGGTTTTTTGTAGACTGCAAAGTTCGCTTTACTGTCCTCGCTCTGTCCTAGAATATCGGGCCCCACTTTGCTGAATCTATTTCATCTCTACGTTTTGTCTTTTCATCTTACTCACAGTCATTATATGTGGGGGGCTGCCTTTTCCTTTGGGGAATTTCTCTGGGGCAAGTCAGGCCTATTTTTCTATCTTCAGGCTAGCTAGTTTCTTAGGCTGTGCCGAGTTGCCTAGGTAGTTGTTAGGCGCAATCCACAGCCGCTTTTAGTTGTGTTTAGGATAGGATCAGGTGTGCAGTCTACAGAGTTTCCACGTCTCAGAGCTCGTTCTTGTATTTTTGGGTATTTGTCAGATCACTGTGTGCGCTCTGATCGCTAAGCACACTGTGTTTCTGGATTGCCTTCATAACACCTGTCATTAGCAAACATAACACCTACCGGACATAGCCAAAGAAACATGGGAACAGGAGTCTACTCCCCATAAAGTGTAATAGAGCGTGTGGTGAGTATGCAGGACCGGATCGCGGCTGTGATGCTGATTGTAAAGGAACATCTAGTGGATGACCAGGCAGCACAAAGCCGAGCGTACAATAGAAAGGCCGCAAGGGGTTCAGGGATTAATTTTAGTGCTGACTGCAGAAAGTAAGCTCATGGCCAAGTGGCAAAGGCCATATGTACCTCGAGAAAATGCTGGGAAGTGAGTTACAGGGTATATCAGCCCGGGAAGAGGAAACCCGAGCAATTATATCATGTAAATCTGCTAAAGATGTGAAAGGCCAGGAATTTATGATTACGGATGTGACTCTGGTTGTATTGTCTGTGGACCCTCTGTCACCGGCCTGGGAGAAGGCCGGGAGAGCAGTAAAGATAACAGTAGAGATGGAAGGCTTGGAAATTGATGCAGCAGAATATGGACGTATTCTCGGAACTGCCCGGACAAACATCTGTAGTCCAACATGACATTGTCACTGAGACTCAGGTAAGGGTAGGAATGAAACCATATCATGTGCCGGATGCCTAGATGCAAGCCATTGTGGCTGAGATTAAACAAATGCTCCAGCTATGAGTTATTGAGAAGTCCAGGAGTGAGTGTGCTAGCCCAACTCTACTGATTCCGAAGCCAGACGGAAAACCAGACATGGGCTTTTATTTTTGGAGGATCTGCAGGATGGCAGTGGGGCAGATCTCTCCCTCCATTCCGGGTCTTGGAAGTGGGTCATGTCCACCATTACCATTTAACCTTTCAGTTAAGGTTTAGGTGTGTCAGTATTTGGTTTGAAAGCATCACAGCAGGAGTTATGTGCATGTCAAGTCTGTGTGAGACTGAACACAGGCCAGAGAAGCATAAGCCATTGATGCACCCACTATTAATACGGCGGTGCAGTCGCCCACGGAAACAGATTTTATACGAACTGTTATGGACAATCTGGCTACGAATCGAAGGATAAAGTTTTAGCTATTATTGTAAGTTGCCAAAATAAAAACATTTAAGTCAGACTAACCTGGGTCACTGCCCCTTTACCGCACAGTCATGAAAACTGCTGCATTACACTATGTAGTTCGATACCATGCAGTCTTCTGTCTGAGGTATACATTAGCAGATTTTCCAGGCACATACAGTATTTGAACCAAAGGACCATAGTGCTACATTAACGGCTCCTTATCAATAATATTGCATTATGTACGCAGAGTACAGTCACAGCTAGTACCTTTCTGGTTATATATGCAGGAGAGCAATAGTGTACACTCTATAAGACAAGGTGATAAGTTTGCTTCAACCTCCTCCATAGACGATCAGTCTATCACCTCCGGTTCAGGAAGCGGTGGGGTGGGTGAAAGGGGGGATTTCATATGTCATTTTTTTTCCTCAGGCAGCAAAAAGGATAGAAGCATACATTGTTTTTAAGACATGTTCATGCATATTCGAAATAGCTAGGTATTATTAGTATGTACGGATGGGAATGCTACAAAATGTTTGTCATACACATCAGTCTGATATCCTCAGGAGGATCAGTGAACAGGAAAGTCCATCATGTCATCATCAGACAACACTAGACTTTATGCCGGATACACTGCAACCTCCATTTATCCTTAGGTATGTATCTTTAGAAAATGTGGTTTTTCTAGTCTAACAATATTCCAACCAGTCCAGACTCTTCATGTAGGGGTGTTTACCACCACAAACCTTATCTTACTTCTAGTAAACGTTTAAATCTTAAAGGAGCTTTCTCCTAGTGGACAAACCCTGCTTGAATGCTAAAGAGTTCATAGTAAATAAAAAAAAAACAAATACTCACTTCCTAGACTGGCGCTGTTCCGGTGATGCTGGGGCTGTGTGTTCCGAGTGGTCACATGACATTGTTATATCACGTGATGTGATAGCTGCAGCCAATCAGCTAATCGTCTGCAGCAGTCACATGTTACACCTATGCCCATAGACGTTATTAATCCCATAGAAAACATTATAGTCATCATACCAGTCATCTCTAAGTAAACCCCAATGAATCGCTCCCCTTTAGGTGTCACAATAGTGTAGCCATCAATTAAGCCCAAAGAGTTTCTGCAGGGACTAGGAACATCCTTTGGAGCAATTGTAAGCGTATTTACATCATTAAATTTTTTTTATTTTATTCATATGACTAAATTTAATTACAGTCGTAGTAGCATATTAATGTGGTAATTGGATTTTCAACTTTTTCATAAATCAACGGTATAAGTGAGAAAAGCAAATATATATATATATATATATATATATATATATATGCAGCGCCCCAGAGACCTGGTCGTTGCAGTAATGTCGCTCTGCCGCTAAGGAGGGTGATGTTATGTCTGATTGCACTAAAGGAGTTTATCTGACCAGGTATCACAGTCACACACTACACTTCACACTCCGGCCACTAGGGGGAGCAAAAGGCACTATTTACTAGGTCACTCCTCACACTGGTAAAACTAGGGGTCGGATAGGAAGTGGGGACAGAAAGTAGCCTGGGAGAGCTCCAGGGAGGACCTGTCAGAGGTGGGTTCCTGACAGGGGCCTAGCAGAAAGGAACGATTATTACAGAGCCACGCCTGCACTACCTTGCGGCGGCATCTTAGAAAGGACACAAAGAGAAGGATACTGTGGAGCAGTGAGAAACGGGATCAGAGTACAAAGGAGATAGAGCCAGTAGGAGTCGTGCCCCGAGAACGGCAACATCCTACTGAAGCGCGTAGCCGGTGGCCGGAGCTCCGAGGAAGTAACAGACTTCAAGCATTACTTCAAACAGCGGCAGGACAGTTAACTACAGGTTGGCTGTCTAACTTAAATCACCTGAACGGACATAGGAGGCAATCGTGGGAGAGGGGCATCTCTAGGGTCCCAGAATAACTCCAGGCCTACCTGTCATACGGGTGCATCCTAGCCATATCATACTGGGGGACGGAGAGAAGAGAGAGGACAGATACGACAGTTGTGAGGACTATCCCGTGGTGCTCAGCAGGGAAGGACTACAACACACAGGCGCTAGAAGGTAGACACTGATTTCCACCTGCAAAGGGAACTCTGGATGTGCCTTCGGACCGGCCGGTCTCAGCCAGCCCTGTTAGCAGTGCTCTGGATTGCGGATCTCGAAACCTTCAGTAAAAAGGTAAAGAAACTGCAACCCTGTGTCCTTGTTATTCCTCGTGTTCTGCACTACGCACTATCATCACCTTTCATTGGACGCCCTTTAGCAGGGTCACGGACCGGGTCTAGCCACCGTGACAACCCCGGATTGAGTACCCCGTGGCCCTGTGTCTGGGGGCGCTTCATATATATATATATATATATATATATATATATATATACATACAATCATGGCCCAAGGTGTTGGCTCCCTTGAAATTGTTCCAGAAATTGAAGTACGGTATGTTATTTTTTCCCAGAACATTATTACAATTCTGCATGTTTTGTTATGCATATTATTTCCTTTGTGTGCATTGGAACAAGAGAAAAAAGGCAAATTTGATATAATGTTACACAAATCCCCCAAAATTGGCCAGACAAAATTGTTGGTGACTTTCAAAAAATGGCAGTGGATTGCCAAAAATATCTTTCCATGTGATTCCTTCTGCACCCCACACACAGCAGCACACCGGGAAAGGGACATGTGTTGTCTGTAGTGCCAGAGTGAGTGGGAGCAGCAGCTCACCCAGAACTACCTTGCTTGGGCAATTCACACATTCAAAGGGGAGTACTGTAAATTAATGTAGAATATGAGCTTATTGCAGTCAGAAATTCTGTTATTCCTCATATTCACACACTTGACAGCTTATCCTGAAAAGTTACACTTTAACCCCTTCCCGACCTTTGACGCAGCGTATGCGTCATGAAAACCCGTGCCAATCCGACCTGTGACGCAGCATATGCGTCATGGCCCGATTGGGCTCCTGCAGGCCGGGTGAAAGGGTTAACTGCAATTTCACCCAGCCTTCAGGGACAGGGGGAGTGGTAGTTTAGCCCAGGGGGGGTGGCTTCACCCCCCCGTGGCTACGATCGCTCTGATTGGCTGTTGAAAGTGAAACTGCCAATCAGAGCGATTTGTAATATTTCACCTAAAAAACTGGTGAAATATTACAATCCAGCCATGGCCGATGCTGCAATATCATCGGCCATGGCTGGAAACACTTTTGTGCCCCCACCCCACCCCACCGATTGCCCCCCCCCAGCCCTCCGATCTGTGGTCCGCTCCCCTCCGTCCTGTGCTCCGCTCCCCCGTCCTCCTGTCCGCTCCTCCCGTGCTCCAATCCCACCCCCGTGCTCCAATCCACCCCCCTGCACACCAATCCACCCGCCCGCACACCGATCCACCCGCCCGCACACCGATCCACCCCCCCATGCTCCTATCCACCCCCCCCCGTGCTCCGACACCCCCCCCGTGCCCTGATCTCCCCCCCCTTATACTTACCGAGCCTCCCGGGGTCCGTCCGTCTTCTTTCCTGGGCGCCGCCATGTTCCAAAATGGCGGGCGCATGCGCAGTGCGCCCGCCGAATCTGCCGGCAGGCAGATTCGTTCCAATGTGAATTTTGATCACTGTGATAAAACCTATCGCAGTGATCAAAATAAAAAAAACAGTAAATGACCCCCCCCTTTGTCCCCCATAGGTAGGGACAATAATAAAATAAATAATTTTTTTTTTCCACTAAGGTTGGAGTTAGAACTAGGGTTAGGGGTAGGGTTAGGGTTAGGGGTAGGGGTAGGGTTAGGGGTAGGGTTAGGGGTATGGTTAGGGGTAGGGTTAGGGGTATGGTTAGGGGTAGGGTACAGTATGTGCACACCTATTCTGGTCCTCTGTGGATTTTTCTGCAGCGGATTTGATAAATCCACAGTGCTAAACCGCTGCGGATTTATGGCGGATTTACCGCGGTTTTTCTGCGCATTTCACTGCGGTTTTACAACTGCGATTTTCTATTGGAGCAGTTGTAAAACCGCTGTGGAATCCACAGAAAGAAGTGACATGCTGCGGAATGTAAACCCCTGCATTTCCGTGCAGTTTTTCTGCAGCATGTGTACAGCGATTTTTGTTTCCCATAGGTTTACATTGAAATGTAAACTCATGGGAAACTGCTGCGGATCCGCAGCGTTTTCCGCAGCGTGTGCACATACCTTTAGAATTAGGCTATGTGCACACGGTGCAGATTTGGCTGCGGATCCGCAGCGGATTGGCCGCTGTGGATCCGCAGCAGTGTTCCATCAGGTTTACAGTACCATGTAAACCTATGGAAAACTAAATCCGCTGTGCCCATGGTGCGGAAAATACCGCGCGGAAACGCTGCATTGTATTTTCCGCAGCATGTCAATTCTTTGTGCGGATTCCGCAGCGTTTTACACCTGATCCTCAATAGGAATCCGCAGGTGAAATCCGCACAAAAAACACTGGAAATCCGCGGTAAATCCGCAGGTAAAACGTAGTGCCTTTTACCCGCGGATTTTTCAAAAATAGTGCGGAAAAATCTCACACGAATCCGCAACGTGGGCACATAGCCTTAGGGTTAGGGTTGGGTTGGAATTAGGGTTGTGGTTAGGGTTAGGAGTGTGTTGGGGTTAGGGTTGTGGTTAGGGTTACGGCTACAGTTGGGATAAAGGTTAGGGGTGTGTTGATGTTAGAATTGAGGGGTTTCCACTGTTTAGGCACATCAGGGGGTCTCCAAACGCAACATGGCGCCACCATTGATTCCAGCCAATCTTTTATTCAAAAAGTCAAATGGTGCTCCCTCCCTTCCGAGCCCCGACGTGTGCCCAAACAGTGGTTTACCCCCACATATGGGGTACCAGCATAGTCAGGCCAAACTGTGCAACTATTACTGGGGTCCAATTTCTCCTGTTATCCTTGAGAAAATAAAAAATTGCTTGCTAAAACATCATTTTTGAGGAAAGAAAAATGATTTTTTATTTTCACAGCTCTGCGTTGTAAACGTCTGTGAAGCACTTGGGGGTTCAAAGTGCTCACCACATATCTAGATAAGTTCCTTGGGGGTCTAGTTTCCAAAATGGGGTCACTTGTGGGGGGTTTCTACTGTTTAGGCACACCAGGGGCTCTGCAAACGCAACGTGACGTCCGCAGACCATTCCATCAAAGTCTGCATTTCAAAAGTCACTACTTCCCTTCTGAGCCCTGACGTGTGCCCAAACAGTGGTTTACCCCCACACATGGGGTATCAGCGTACTCAGGAGAAACTGGACAACAACTTTTGGGGTCCAATTTCTCCTGTAACCCTTGGGAAAATAAAAAATTCTGGGCTAAAAATTATTTTTGAGGAAAGAAAACGTATTTATTATTTTCACGGCTCTGCGTTATAAACTTCTGTGAAGCACTTGGGGGTTGAAAGTGCTCACCACATATCTAGATTAGTTCCTTTCGGGGTCTAGTTTCCAAAATGGGGTCACTTGTTGGGGGTTTCTACTGTTTAGCCACATCAGGGGCTCTGCAAACGCAACGTGACGCCCGTAGAGCATTCCATCAAAGTCTGCATTTCAAAACTTCACTACTTCACTTCCGAGCCCCGACGTGTGCCCAAACAGTAGTTTACCCCCACATATGGGGTATCACCGTACTCAGGAGAAACTGGACAACAAATATTGGGGTCAAATTTCTCCTGTTACCCTTGGGAAAATATAAAATTGCGGGCTAAAAAATCATTTTTGAGAAAAGAACATTTTTTTTTTATTTTCATGGCTCTGCGTTATAAACTTCTGTGAAGCACTTGAGGGTTCAAAGTGCTCGCCACACATCTAGATTAGTTCCTTTGGGGGTCTAGTTTCCAAAATGGGGTCATTTGTGGGGGATCTCCAATGTTTAGGCACACAGGGGCTCTCCAAACGCGACATGGTGTCCGCTAATGATTGGAGCTAATTTTCCATTTAAAAAGCCAAATGGCGTGCCTTCCCTTCCGAGCCCTGCCGTGCGTTCAAACAGTGGTTTACCCCCACATATGGGGTATCAGCGTACTCAAGAAAAACTGGACAACAACATTTATGGTCCAATCTCTCCTATTACCGTTGGCAAAATAGGAAATTCCAGGCTAAAAATCATTTTTGAGAAAAGAAATTTTTTTTTTAATTTTCATGGCTCTGCGTTATAAACTTCTGTGAAGCACCTGGGGGTTTAAAGTGCTCAGTATGCATCTAGATAAGTTCCTTGGGGTGTCTAGTTTCCAAAATGGGGTCACTTGTGGGGGAGCTCCAATGCATAGGCACACAGGGGCTCTCCAAACGCGACATGGTGTCCGCTAACAATTGGAGCTAATTTTCCATTCAAAAAGTCAAAAGGCGCGCCTTCCCTTCCGAGCCCTGCCTTGTGCCCAAACAGTGGTTTACTCCCACATATGAGGTATCGGCGTACTCGGGAGAAATTGCCCAACAAATTTTAGGATCCATTTTATCCTATTGCCCATGTGAAAATGAAAAAATTGAGGCGAAAAGAAATTTTTTGTGAAAAAAAAGTACTTTTTCATTTTTACGGATCAATTTGTGAAGCACCTGAGGGTTTAAAGTGCTCACTAGGCATCTTGATAAGTTCCTTGGGGGGTCCAGTTTCCAAAATGGGGTCACTTGTGGGGGAGCTCCAATGTTTAGGCACACAGGGTCTCTCCAAACGCGACATGGTGTCCGCTAACGATGGAGATAATTTTTCATTCAAAAAGTCAAATGGCGCTCCTTCCCTTCCGAGCCTTACCATGTGCCCAAACAGTGGTTTACCCCCACATGTGAGGTATCGTTGTACTCAGAAGAATTTGCCCAACAAATTTTAGGATCCATTTTATCCTGTTGCCAATGTGAAAATGAAAAAATTGAGGCTAAAAGAATTTTTTTGTGAAAAAAAAGTACTTTTTCATTTTTACGGATCAATTTGTAAAGCACCTGGGGCTTTAAAGTGCTCACTATGCATCTAGATAAGTTCCTTGGGGCGTCTAGTTTCCAAAATGGGGTCACTTGTGGGGGAGCTCCAATTTTTAGGCACACGGGGGCTCTCCAAATGTGACATGGTGTCCGCTAAAGAGTGCAGCCAATTTTTCATTCAAAAAGTCAAATGGCGCTCCTTCCCTTCCAAGCCCTGCCGTGCGCCCAAACAGTGGTTTACCCCCACATATGAAGTATCAGCGTACTCAGGACAAATTGGACAACAACTTTCGTGGTTCAGTTTCTCCTTTTACCATTGGGAAAATAAAAAAATTGTTGCTGAAAGATCATTTTTGTGACTAAAAAGTTAAATGTTCATTTTTTCCTTCCATGTTGCTTCTGCTGCTGTGAAGCACCTGAAGGGTTAATAATCTTCTTTAATGTGGTTTTGTGCACCTTGAGGGGTGCAGTTTTTAGAATGGTGTCACTTTTGGGTATTTTCAGCCATATAGACCCCTCAATTTGACTTCAAATGTGAGGTGATCCCTAAAAAAAAATGGTTTTGTAAATTTCGTTGTAAAAATGAGAAATCGCTGGTCAAATTTTAACCCTTATAACTTCCTAGCGAAAAAAAATTTTGTTTCCAAAATTGTGCTGATGTAAAGTATACATGTGGTAAATGTTATTTATTAACTATTTTGTGTCACATAGCTCTCTGGTTTAACAGAATTAAAATTCAAAATGTGAAAATTGCGAAATTTTCGAAATTTTCGCCAAATTTCCGTTTTTATCAGAAATAAACACAGAATTTATTGACGTAAATTTACCACTAACATGAAGCCCAATATGTCACGAAAAAACAATCTCAGAACCGCTAGGATCCATTGAAGGGTTCCTGAGTTATTACCTCATAAAGGGACACTGGTCAGAATTGCAAAAAACGGCAAGGTCTTTAATAATAATAATAATCTTTATTTTTATATAGCGCTAACATATTTCGCAGCGCTTTACAGTTTTGCACACTATCATCACTGTCCCCGATGGGGCTCACAATCTAGAATCCCTATCAGTATGTCTTTGGAATGTGGGAGGAAACCGGAGTGCCCGGAGGAAACCCACGCAAACACGGAGAGAACTGTTATGATAAGGTAATTCAGTACCACAATGGACATAGAGGTCAGAGCACATACAGTGACCTGACAATAACCCAAAAACATTGAACGAGCTCTGAGACGTGGGAACTCTGCTGACCGCAATCCCTAATCCTCTCCAACTACACTAGAGGCAGCCGTGGATTGCGCCTAACGCTCCCTATGCAACTCGGCACAGCCTGAGAAACTAGCTAGCCTGAAGATAGAAAATAAGCCTACCTTGCCTCAGAGAAACACCCCAAAGGAAAAGGCAGCCCCCACATATAATGACTGTGAGTTAAGATGAAAAGACAAACGTAGAGATGAAATAGATTTAGCAAAGTGAGGCCCGACTTTCTGAACAGAGCGAGGATAGGAAAGGTAACTTTGCGGTCAACACAAAACCCTACAAAAACCACGCAAAGGGGGCAAAAAGACCCTCCGTACCGAACTAACGGCACGGAGGTACACCCTCTGCGTCCCAGAGCTTCCAGCAAGCAGGAAAAAACAAATAGACAAGCTGGACAGAAAAAAACAGCAAACAAAATAGCAAAGCGGAACTTAGCTATGCAGAGCAGCAGGCCACAGGAACGATCCAGGAGGAAACAGGTCCAATACTAGAACATTGACTGGAGGCCAGGATCAAAGCACTAGGTGGAGTTAAATAGAGCAGCACCTAACGACTTCACCACATCACCTGAGGAAGGAAACTCAGAAACCGCAGTACCACTTTCCTCCACCAACGGAAGCTCACAGAGAGAATCAGCCGTAGTACCACTTGTGACCACAGGAGGGAGCTCTGCCACAGAATTCACAACAGTACCCCCCCTTGAGGAGGGGTCACCGAACCCTCACCAGAGCCCCCAGGCCGACCAGGATGAGCCATATGAAAGGCACGAACAAGATCGGGAGCATGGACATCAGAGGCAAAGACCCAGGAATTATCTTCCTGAGCATAACCCTTCCACTTAACCAGATACTGGAGTTTCCGTCTTGAAACACGAGAATCCAAAATCTTCTCCACAATATACTCCAACTCCCCCTCCACCAAAACCGGGGCAGGAGGATCAACAGATGGAACCATAGGTGCCACGTATCTCCGCAACAATGACCTATGGAATACGTTATGTATGGAAAAAGAATCTGGAAGGGTCAGACGAAAAGACACAGGATTAAGAACCTCAGAAATCCTATACGGACCAATGAAACGAGGCTTAAACTTAGGAGAGGAAACCTTCATAGGAATATGACGAGAAGATAACCAAACCAAATCCCCAATACGAAGTCGGGGACCCACACAGCGTCTGCGATTAGCGAAACGTTGAGCCTTCTCCTGGGACAAGGTCAAATTGTCCACTACATGAGTCCAAATCTGCTGCAACCTGTCCACCACAGTATCCACACCAGGACAGTCCGAAGACTCAACCTGCCCTGAAGAGAAACGAGGATAGAACCCAGAGTTGCAGAAAAACGGCGAAGCCAAGGTAGCCGAGCTGGCCCGATTATTAAGGGCGAACTCAGCCAAAGGCAAAAAGGACACCCAGTCATCCTGATCAGCAGAAACAAAGCATCTCAGATATGTTTCCAAGGTCTGATTGGTTCGTTCGGTCTGGCCATTAGTCTGAGGATGGAAAGCCGAGGAAAAAGACAAGTCAATGCCCATCCTACCACAAAAGGCTCGCCAAAACCTCGAAACAAACTGGGAACCTCTGTCAGAAACGATATTCTCTGGAATGCCATGTAAACGAACCACATGCTGGAAGAACAATGGCACCAAATCAGAGGAGGAAGGTAATTTAGACAAGGGTACCAAATGGACCATCTTAGAGAAGCGATCACAGACCACCCATATGACTGACATCTTTTGAGAGACGGGAAGATCTGAAATAAAATCCATAGAGATATGTGTCCAAGGCCTCTTCGGGACCGGCAAGGGCAAAAGCAACCCACTGGCACGAGAACAGCAGGGCTTAGCCCGAGCACAAATCCCACAGGACTGCACAAAAGAACGCACATCCCGCGACAGAGATGGCCACCAAAAGGATCTAGCCACTAACTCTCTGGTACCAAAGATTCCAGGATGACCAGCCAACACCGAACAATGAACCTCAGAGATAACTTTATTCGTCCACCTATCAGGGACAAACAGTTTCTCCGCTGGACAACGATCAGGTTTATTAGCCTGAAATTTTTGCAGCACCCGCCGCAAATCAGGGGAGATGGCAGACACAATTACTCCCTCTTTGAGGATACCCGCCGGCTCAGATAAACCCGGAGAGAAGGGCACAAAACTCCTAGACAGAGCATCCGCCTTCACATTTTTAGAGCCCGGAAGGTACGAAATCATAAAGTCAAAACGGGCAAAAAACAGCGACCAACGAGCCTGTCTAGGATTCAATCGCTTGGCAGACTCGAGATAAGTCAAGTTCTTATGATCAGTCAGGACCACCACGCGATGCTTAGCTCCTTCAAGCCAATGACGCCACTCCTCGAATGCCCACTTCATGGCCAGCAACTCTCGATTGCCCACATCATAATTTCGCTCAGCAGGCGAAAACTTCCTGGAAAAGAAGGCGCATGGTTTCATCACCGAGCAATCAGAACTTCTCTGCGACAAAACAGCCCCTGCTCCAATCTCAGAAGCATCAACCTCGACCTGGAATGGAAGCGAAACATCTGGTTGACACAACACAGGGGCAGAAGAAAAACGACGCTTCAACTCTTGAAAAGCTTCAACAGCAGCAGAAGACCAATTGACCACATCAGCACCCTTCTTGGTCAAATCGGTCAATGGTTTAGCAATACTAGAAAAATTGCAGATGAAGCGACGATAAAAATTAGCAAAGCCCAGGAACTTTTGCAGACTTTTCAGAAATGTCGGCTGAGTCCAATTATGGATGGCTTGGACCTTAACAGGGTCCATCTCGATAGTAGAAGGGGAAAAGATGAACCCCAAAAATGAAACCTTCTGAACACCAAAGAGACACTTTGATCCCTTCACAAACAAAGAATTAACACGCAGGACCTGAAACACCGTTCTGACCTGCTTCACATGAGACTCCCAATCATCCGAGAAGATCAAAATGTCATCCAAGTACACAATCAGGAATTTATCCAGGTACTCTCGAAAGATGTCATGCATAAAGGACTGAAACACTGATGGAGCATTGGCAAGTCCGAATGGCATTACTAGATACTCAAAATGGCCCTCAGGCGTATTAAATGCAGTTTTCCATTCATCGCCTCGCTTAATACGCACAAGATTATACGCACCACGAAGATCTATCTTGGTGAACCAACTAGCCCCCTTAATCCGAGCAAACAAATCAGATAACAACGGCAAGGGGTACTGAAATTTAACCGTGATCTTATTTAGAAGGCGGTAATCTATACAAGGTCTCAGCGAACCATCCTTCTTGGCTACAAAAAAGAACCCTGCTCCTAATGGCGACGATGACGGGCGAATATGCCCCTACTCCAAGGACTCCTTCACATAACTCCGCATAGCGGCGTGCTCAGGCACAGATAAATTAAACAGTCGACCTTTTGGGAATTTACTACCAGGAATCAAATCGATAGCACAATCACAATCCCTATGCGGAGGTAGGGTATCGGACTTGGGCTCATCAAATACATCCCGGTAATCAGACAAGAACTCTGGAACCTCAGAAGGGGTGGATGACGAAATAGTCAGAAATGGGACATCACTATGTACCCCCTGACAACCCCAGCTGGACACAGACATGGATTTCCAATCTAATACTGGATTATGGACTTGTAGCCATGGCAACCCCAACACGACCACATCTTGCAGATTATGCAACACCAGAAAGCGAATAACCTCCTGATGTGCAGGAGCCATGCACATGGTCAGCTGGGTCCAGTACTGAGGCTTATTCTTGGCCAAAGGCGTAGCATCAATTCCTCTCAATGGAATAGGACACTGCAAGGGCTCCAAGAAAAACCCACAACGCCTAGCATACTCCAAGTCCATCAAATTCAGGGCAGCGCCTGAATCCACAAATGCCATGACAGAATACGATGACAAAGAGCAGATCAAGGTAACGGACAGAAGAAATTTTGACTGTACCGTACCAATGGTGGCAGACCTAGCGAAGCGCTTAGTGCGCTTAGGACAATCAGAGATAGCATGAGTGGAATCACCACAGTAGACACACAGCCCATTCAGACGTCTGTGTTCTTGCCGTTCAACTCTGGTCAAAGTCCTATCGCACTGCATAGGCTCAGGTTTAAGCTCAGGTAATACCGCCAAATGGTGCACAGATTTACGCTCACGCAAGCGTCGACCGATCTGAATGGCCAAAAACATAGACTCATTCAGACCAGCAGGCATAGGAAATTCCACCATGACATCCTTAAGGGCTTCAGAGAGACCCTTTCTGAAAATAGCTGCGAGCGCACCTTCATTCCATTGAGTGAGTACGGACCACTTTCTAAATTTCTGACAATATACCTCTATCTCATCCTGACCCTGACACAGAGCCAGCAAATTTTTCTCTGCCTGATCCACTGAATTAGGTTCATCGTACAGCAATCTGAGAGCCAGGAAAAACGCATCGATATTACTTAATGCAGGATCTCCTGACGCAAGAGAAAATGCCCAGTCCTGAGGGTCGCCACGTAAAAAAGAAATAATGATCCTAACTTGTTGAACTGGGTCACCAGAGGAGCGAGGTCTCAAAGCCAGAACTAGTTTACAATTATTTTTGAAACTCAGAAATTTAGTTCTATCTCCAAAAAACAAATCAGGAATAGGAATTCTTGGTTCTAACATAGAATTCTGAACCACAAAGTCTTGAATATTTTGTACTCTTGCCGTGAGCTGAACCACACATGAAGACAGACCTTTAATGTCCATCGCTACACCTGTGTCCTGAACCACCCAAATGTCTAGGGGAAAAAAAAAGGCAAAACACAGTGCAGAGAAAAAAAAATGGTCTCAGAACTTCTTTTTTCCCTCTATTGAGAATCATTAGTACTTTTGGCCTCCAGTACTGTTATGATAAGGTAATTCAGTACCACAATGGACATAGAGGTCAGAGCACATACAGTGACCTGACAATAACCCAAAAACATTGAACGAGCTCTGAGACGTGGGAACTCTGCTGACCGCAATCCCTAATCCTCTCCAACCACACTAGAGGCAGCCGTGGATTGCGCCTAACGCTCCCTATGCAACTCGGCACAGCCTGAGAAACTAGCTAGCCTGAAGATAGAAAATAAGCCTACCTTGCCTCAGAGAAACACCCCAAAGGAAAAGGCAGCCCCCACATATAATGACTGTGAGTTAAGATGAAAAGACAAACGTAGAGATGAAATAGATTTAGCAAAGTGAGGCCCGACTTTCTGAACAGAGCGAGGATAGGAAAGGTAACTTTGCGGTCAACACAAAACCCTACAAAAACCACGCAAAGGGGGCAAAAAGACCCTCCGTACCGAACTAACGGCACGGAGGTACACCCTCTGCGTCCCAGAGCTTCCAGCAAGCAGGAAAAAACACATAGACAAGCTGGATAGAAAAAAACAGCAAACAAAATAGCAAAGTGGAACTTAGCTATGCAGAGCAGCAGGCCACAGGAACGATCCAGGAGGAAACAGGTCCAATACTAGAACATTGACTGGAGGCCAGGATCAAAGCACTAGGTGGAGTTAAATAGAGCAGCACCTAACGACTTCACCACATCACCTGAGGAAGGAAACTCAGAAGCCGCAGTACCACTTTCCTCCACCAACGGAAGCTCACAGAGAGAATCAGCCGAAGTACCACTTGTGACCACAGGAGGGAGCTCTGCCACAGAATTCACAACAGAGAACATACAAACTCTTTGCAGATGTTGTCCTGGGTGGGATTAGAACCCAGGACCCCAGCGCTGCAAGGCTGCTGGGCTAACCACTGCGCCACCGTGCTGCCCTTTAAGGTCAAAATAGGCTGGGTCATGAAGGGGTTAAAGACAACCTGTCAGCACGATTTTGTAAAGTGAAGTAAAGAAATGGCTGTAACGGTGCTGCAATTTTGATTAAATGTATTTATTTGGGGAAGAAATCTTCTTTGTTGTTCTTCTTTAATCACCATTTGAAATTTTCTGATAATTAGATTTTGGTGCACAGAGGCTGGACTGTGCACTGGGTCTTCTCCTCCCTATCTGAGATTCCCTGTCCCCTCCGGCAGCATCCAGTCTGTGATTGCCCGCTCCTCCGCCTGCCTCCCATCTGTGAATGACAGATCACTGCTGAGATTTCAGTCGGAGGAGGCAGGTGGAGGGGACAGGGAATAACAGACAGGAAGGTGAAGACCCAGAGCACAGTCCGGCCCCTGTGCACCGAAATGCAAGAAAACTGCAAATGGTGATTACTGAAGAACCACAAAGCGGATTTCTTCACCAAAGGTATCAATTTAATCAGTATTACAACACCATTACAGCCATTTCTTTACTTTACATTACAAAATTGTGCTGACCGGTTTTCTTTAAACATGTCTTAAAAGTCCCCTTTCCAGTGCAGTATATTTTTGTAGTAATATATAAGACTCCCTGTAACTTGTCATCACCAATGTGAACTTGTTTTCCAAAATTTTATTTTATTGATAGATCTTGCTATTGGCTTTTTTGGTTTTTTTTATTATAAGCTCCTTCCTCAAATAGATCAAAGAAATATGTCAGAGAAAGCAGCAGGGGGCAGCGTGGATACAGAACCACATAAATTGAAACTGACTTTAAAGTAAATTTCTACTTTTTCTTTATTTTTCTTTTGCGTTTAATTATGATTTAGGTTTAAAATGATCATTATGCTCCCATTTTACTCTGACAGCTTTTTGCACTTTTGGCAGTCTCTCTCAAGCACCTTTATCAGGTGGCTCAGTGGTTAGCACTGTAGATTTGCAGCTCCGGTGTATTGGGTGCAAATCACACTGATGACACCACTCAAAATCATACTGATAGGGAACTTAGACTGTCCACCCCAATGGAGAAAATGATGATGATGTCTATAAAGTATTGTGAAAATTAACTGTGCAGTATAAGTGAGTAAATGAAATACATATGGAGGAGCCGAGAACTTGTTGTCTACCTTGCCTTCTCTCCGTTGTCCAAATCATCCCAAACCATTTCAGGTGATTATGGAGGCCATGTCATCTGACGCAATACTCCATCCTTCTATTTGATCACACAGCCTTTACATAGCCTGGAAGTGCTTTGGGTCATTATTCTGTTACAACAGAAATGATTGCCTCACTAAGTGCAAAAAAATTTGGATGGCATGTCATTGCAGACTGCTGTGGTAAGTGTGCCATGAATTTGGAATAAATCATGAATAGTGTCACCAGCAAAGCACCATCACACTTTCTCTTCTATGCTCCATGGTGGGCACCACACATGTAGAAACCATCTGCTCACCTTTTCTGTGTCTCATAAACATATGGCGGTTAGTACCATAAATCTTGAATTTTGACTCATCAAACTATAGTACACATTGCCACTGATCTAATGTGCATTTATTATGTTACTTTACCCCAACAAGTCTATTCTTGTATGTGGTTCTCTCTAGTGGCTCCACTGTTGCACTTCAACCATTCTCACAGACTCCTATGGACAGCTGATGTCTGTCCATCTTTTATGTGGGTTGTTCTCTTAGGTGCTGTAAGTTTCTGAGGCTGGTAACATTGATGAACTTATCCTCTGCAGCCAAGGTAATTCTTGGTCTTCCTTTCCTAGTGTGGTCCTCATTATAGTAATTAATGGTTTTCAGGACTGCTCTTTAGGATAACTTCAAGGATCTAGCTATTTTTCGGATTGACTGACCTTCATGACTTTATAGTAATGATAGACTGTCATTTCTCTTAATTGAGTGGTTCATATTCTGGCTTGGAAGAGTTCTCAGCACTGTATGAAACTATGCATGAACATTGCTTCTGCAAAACACACCTGATGAATGCAAAGACTTTCTGAAGAAGGCTGGTGATTCTATAAGAGAAATGTTTATGAGGCATGCAGGATCTGTTCATTGGAAGATATTAACAGTGACAATCTGATGAAACTGCTTGACAGAATTCCTATGGGATGTAAAGCTCTTGTTAGAGTAAAAGAGGAATATGTTAAAGAATATAAGGTTTAGCACATATTCTGGTCTGTTTCACACTTGTTTCTTTACTCCTTATTTCCCTATGTGCTCCTTTATGATTTTGCTGCCTTCAGTCTGAATCTACAATGTGCACATCCCAATAAGAACAAGGAACGTTATTGCATGCACAGGTGTGTCCAAACTTTTGACCAGAACTGTAAGAAATGTTGTAATATTTGTTTTAAGAAAAATGTACCTTTTTATCTATTAAGCCTCTTCCTGTTCTCCCATTCACCATTTACTATAAAAACTACTAAAATTCATCTTGCTCAAAACATGATGGACTGTCAGTTCACAGTTCATCTTGAAGTCTACAGAGAAGTGAGGGACAAGGTAAGGCTGGGGTCACATTAGCGTATAACATTGGATGAGACATACTAATGTCCCTCGGCTCCAGCTCTGCTGCAAGCGTGAACCAAGAGTCAGCGCTCTGTGCTCCGATCCTCTCGCTTCAGAGAATAGCAGCACAGGTGGGGAGGAGACGGGGAAAGTAATTTCTCCATCTCCTCCATTGCTGGTATCCGCGATAATCAGACTGCGCTCGGATAACATCTGAATGCAGTCCGATGTTTCACACACATCTGAATGCAGTCCGATGTTTCACACACACACACACACACACACGCCCATAGACTTTTATGGGTGAATTCAATCCAATTCGTGGATGCAATAGCAGCATGCAGATCTGAGCTTCCCCATAGTATAACATTGGACTGAGTGCTATGCAAAGTTTTATCACCCGTGTTATACACTAGTGTGACTTCGGCCTAAGAGAAAAAGTCAGATGGTGTAGCTGCTTTCTAGTAAGAGTTTCATCTCATTGCAGAGCTGGATTCACAGCTACAGTGCTCAGTACTTCTCTACAATGCCTTTCGTGCTTCTGAACGTGTCCTACATAGAATCAGGAAATCAGGAATCCCTCATGTCTGTGTGTGATGTGTATGGAAGACATCATGGTAGCTAGTTTCCACTCACTAGCTTTGATGTAGACTGCATGAGGAAAGTGGTGAACAATGTAGTGTAATTCATCACTATTGAAAGCTAAGAAAGCATATTCTGAAAAGTCACCTGAAATGACAGGTAAACTTAAAAGGTGGATAAAGATGACACTGACAACTTTATTTACGCACCCTTGCAAGGCACTATAATTGGTAAGCGCCAACTTGTAAGGGCTGCCATCTCCATAATGTATTTGCTGCTCCCTAATATTTAAGCTTTACCTTTCCCGGGCCCAGAGGTGACCCGAAAATTGTATTTATAACAACAAAGATGAATGGATGTTTACACTTGACAGCGACAATAGCTGAGATCTATTTTTTGCTTGCAGCATCCTGTCTTTATCAGTGAGGGGGAAGAACAGGATAGAATTTGTTGCTGTCTATGATGGAAAAAAATATGTCTGACTGATGATCTGACTCGGGAAGGCCCGGAGTCTTGTCAGACTTTCAATTATCTATATTGATTACAAAGTTAGCACACTTTACAGAACAATACAGGGCAGCCAGCTGTTATATAATACATGGCAGATGCATGGGGCTATTTAAAGCCTTCTGTGTGGGCTACAGCACAGGAATAAATATTGAATGAAACACAGCTTTGCTATAATGTAACACTTTCTGTCACATCCAAGCCTAGTTCATGACGATGAATGGACATGCACGTATATAATTTATACAATAAAAGGAGCATCAGAGGCATTTCACCCAGATTTAAAGAAGCACTGCCATCAAAGTTCTTATCTTCTTAATACAGTGTGTGCGTAAAGTCATGGTGCACTTTTGACCAGTCACTGGAAAGCAACAAAAGAAGATAGAAATGTGAGAAATCTTGCATCATTGTCGATCTCGTGAAGCATTTCTTTAGCAAACTCGCATCGTTTGGGTCTATCCACCGGTTTGATAGCGTGCAACAGCCGCAATTTGTACCCCATAAACCAGAGACGTTTCTTTAACACCTTATGAACTGTAGTCTTGCTTAGGTGTAATTGTCGAGCACACACACGCACAGATTTTTTAGGGCTCCTTAGGTAGCTATCCCGTATAGCCTCTACAGAGTCGTCACTAACTGATGGCCTACCAGAACGGGATTTCTCCACCAAACTGCCAGTTTCCTTCAACTGCTTATCCCACCGACTAATGTTATTTCTATGTGGTGGCGCTTCGTTATAAACGCGCCGATATTCACGTAGCACTTTGGCCACGGATTCAAATTTAGCGAGCCATAAAACACAGTGGACTTTCCTCCAAAATGTAAACTATAAATAGATCCGGTGACTGGTCAAAAGTGCACCATGACACACTGTATATTGCAGCCATCATATTATATAAGACTGTGTACTTACAGTTTCTCACTTTGCCTGTCTACCCATTTAATTCTTTACTTTTCCATTAAGTCTACTGTATAACATCACGTGATTGAAAACAGACTATCTGAATCCTTTTATGCTGTATGTAGAAATAGAAAGTCTCTTTTCCTTTCATGAGTAGAGTTGAGCGACTTTTACTTTTTTCGGATCGAGGCGGGTTTCGCGAAACCCGACTTTGTCAAAAGTCGGGTCGGGTGAAATCGGCCGATTATTGCGAAAAGTCGGGGGCCGACTGAAACATGAAACATGAAACCCAATGCAAGTCAATGGGGAATCAAAGTCGGCAGTGAGTGGAGGACAGGAAAACACCTACAGTGCCCATTAGGCATTGAAAACTGGGGGTCATTTGGCTAAAGTTGTGGGGGGGTAGGGCTGGCTCGAGATTTTCGTGGACCCAGGAAACGCGGAATACGTCACGGCGGAGGAGCAGGGAGAGGTAAGTATTTCAACTTTGCAAGTGCTGTGATCCTGAGCAAGCAGGGGGGGCCCACTCGTTGGCACTGGCACAGGGCCCCTCATAGTACGGTGGTGTGTTTGATGGCGGGTGGCGCCTCCCACTGGCACAGACACTTTTGCGTACTATGAGGGGCCCTGTGTCAGTGAATTCGCCAACGAGTATGCTCCCCCTACCTGATGAAGGAACCTGCACTTTCATCTGCACCTTCCTCCTTGTCCCCGTGTAAGGTGGTATAGTATGCGGGAAAGGGAACCTGACTTTCAGCTGGGTCAGATTCTGGTTGTGTAGAGTGCAAGGGGAATGTAGTGGTCTGGGTCAATGTACCAGTAGACTCATCTAGCAGTGGCTGGGCAATGGGCAGGATGAGGAGGAAACACAGATATAGGCCCAAATAATAAAGTAGGCTGAATGCAGTTCAAAATTGGTAACAGGACTAAACAGGCGGCATTGCTTTGTTCAGTGGAGGAAAACTTTAATGAGTGGCAGACACAGTTAGTAGGCCCAAATAATAAAGTAGGCTAAATTTAGTTCAAAATTGGTAACAGGACTAAACAGGCGGCATTGCTTTGTTCAGTGGAGGAAAACTTTAATGAGTGGCAGACACAGTTAGTAGGCCCAAATAATAAAGTGGGCTAAATGTCTGCCAAAAAATTGTTCATAAATAAACAGGTGGCATAGCTAGGTACAGGGGTGGGCTCCTCCTCTGAGTAGCAGACAGTGGTAGAAGGTGCAAAGTATTAACTGGTCTAAATGGAGGCCAGGGCCCCTGTATATTTTAACTATCATATATCATTTCAACAAATTTGTATTGGCAGTGCCATTGAAGGATTTAACAGCACAGACTACACAGGGAGAGGTAGGTATTGCAAGTGGTAGAGCACTGTTCGAGCTGGGAGGGAACACTCTCTTGTGGGCGGCGGTACTGGCACAGGGCCCCTCATATTACGACGGTGTGTCTGATGTTGGTTGTGCACCACCACCATCAGAGACACTTCATTGTACTATGAGGGACCCTGTTCCAGTGCCGTCGCCCAAGAGTGGTCACACCCACCTGTCCAGGCAAACGGCACTCGCACGGGTGCTTGCGCCAGGTGGTGACCACGGCCCATTTAGAGAGGTATAAAATGGCCTATGGTGGACATTCAGTAGCTGCAAATGGAGGAATTGGAGAAGTCAGTAAGAGAAGGCCAAAAGCAAGACATTTTTCAGGCAAGCTACGTGTCAGCAGGGGAAGGTGGGGCAAAATTATTTCAAATCCATGATTGGTTCATTTTAATGAAGGTTAGATCATCAACATTTCGGGTAGCCAGACGTGTCCTTTTTTCAGTTAGTATTGAACCAGCAGCACTGAAGACTCTTTCTGATAGCACACTAGCAGCTGGGCAAGCGAGCTCCTGTAATGCATATTCTGCCAATTCAGGCCAGGTGTCTATTTTAGATGCCCAGTAATCAAAGGGGAATGACCTGTGAGGGAGAACATCGATAAGGGAGGAAAAAGAGTTCGTAACCATACTGGACAAATGCTGTCTCCTGTCACTTTGAATCGATACCTGTCGTGTCTGCGGTCATTGCGAAATCACTCCACAACCTGGTCATAAAACCCCTCTGTCCAACGCCACTTCGGATTTGTGCACCTCTAACACCTCTGCCATGTTGCCCCCTACAGCTCGTGTGAGAACCATCACTGCCGCTGTGTGCTGGGAATTCCTGAACCAAACGGTCTACAAGAGTTGCTTGTTTGGTAGTCAATATTTGCTCAAGGTTCTCATGTGGCATATTTTGTAATTTTCCTTTATATCGTGGATCCAGGAGGCAGGCCAACCAGTAATCATCATCGGTCATCATTTTGATAATGCGCGGGCCCCTTTTTAGGATACGCAAGGCATACTCAGCCTTGTGGGCCAATGTTCCAGGTGTCAATTCACTGCTTGTACTGGGTTGAGGAGCACTTTCTTGCAAATCAACATCACTTGTGGCCCGCAAAAACCCTGTACCTGACCTTGCAACGCCACCAGTTTCTATTGCCCCCTGAGAAGCATCCTCTTCCCATAAATATTCATCCCCATCATCCTCCTCCTCCTCCTCTTTGTCTGCCACCTCGTCCAGGAGAGTTCTCTGAGCAGACAATGGCTGACTGTCATTCCCTCCTCCTCAGCTGCAGATGCCTGCTCCTTAATGTGCGTCAAACTTTGCATCAGCAGACGCATTAGGGGGATGCTTATGCTTATGATGGCATCGTCTGCACTTACCAGCCATGTGCATTCCTCAAAACACTGAAAGACTTGACAGAGGTCTTGCAGCTTCGACCACTGCACACCAGACAACTCCATTTCTGCCATCCAACTGCCTGCCCGTGTATGTGTATCCTCCCACTAATAAATTACAGCACGCCTCTGTTCGCACAGCCTCTGAAGCATGTGCAGTGTGGAGTTCCACCTTGTTGCAACGTCGATTATTAGGCAATGCTGGGGAAGGTTCAAAGACCGTTGATGGTTCTGCATACGGCTGGAGTGTACGGGCGACCGGCGGATGTGCGAGCAAAGTCTTCGCACCTTCAGGAGCAGGGCTGGTAACCCCGGATTTTTCAGAAAGCACTGCACCACCAGGTTCAAGTTGTGAGCCAGGCAAGGTATGTGTTTCAGTTCCGAAAGGGCTATGTCAGCCATCAAATTCCTTCCGTTATCACTGACTACCTTGCCTGCCTCAAGATGTACACTGCCCAGCCATGACTGAGTTTCTTGCTGCCAGTCCTTCCGCGGTGTGTCTGTTGTCGCCAAAACACTTCATTTCTAACACAGCCTGCTGACGCTTACCACTAGCTGTTCGATAATGGGACACCTCGTATGCAACACTGGCAGCTGCGGATGGAGTGGTCGTGCGACTGCGCTCTGTGGATGAGCTTTCGCTTCTGGAGGAGGAGGAGGAGGGGTGGCGAACGCCTGCAGCCAACTGTTTCCTAGACCGTGGGCTAGGCAGAACTGTCCCACTATGGCTGTCCCCTGTGGACCCTGCATCAACCACATTAACCCAATGCGCCATGATGGACACGTAACGTCCCTGGCCATGCCTACTGGTCCATGCATCTGTAGTGAGGAGCACCTTTCCACTGACTGATTGCCTCAGTGCATGGACAATGCGGTCTTTGACATGCTGGTGGAGGGCTGGGATGGCTTTTCTTGCAAAGAAGTGCCAACTGGGTAGGTCATAGCATGGTACTGAGTAGGCCATCAGGTCTTTGAAAGCTTCGCTTTCAACCAACCGGTAGGGCATCATCTCTAATGAGATTAGTATAGCGATGTGGGCGTTCAAACCCTGTGTACGCGGATGAGAGGATGAGTACTTTCTTTTCCTAATGAGAGTCTCTTGTAGGGTGAGCTGGACTGGAGAGCTGCATATGGTGGAACTAGCGGTGGGGGTGGTGGACATGGCGGATTGAGAGAAGGTTGGTGATGGTATTCTTGATGTTGGCCTACATACAGTGTTTCCTACCAATGACCTTGTGATTCCCTGACTGCTTTGGCCTTGCGACGATACCTCCACATTTGCTGCTGGTGGTGTCCTAACCAGTGGGCTTACAGTGAGGGAAGCAATGTAGCGTTGCTGTCTACCTTCATTCTGAGCAGGTGCACCAACGGTACGGGACGTTTGGTAGTTAGTCCAGGCTTGCAAGTGCATGCTGATTAAATGTCTAAGCATGCACGTTGTATTTAAATTTTGAAGATTCTTCCCTCTGCTAAAGGTCTTTGAGCACTTCTTACAGATAACTTTTGACTGATCATTCGGATCTTGGTTAAAAAATTGCCACACTACACTCTTCCTACTATGGAATACCTTTTCAGGCATTGCACGCTGTGCTACTTTCACCAGATGGCCTCGCTGTCCTAAAACTGTTTTTGTTTTTGACAAACGTTTTTGGCCTGATATGGGCTTGCCAGATGACAGCTGTTGCGATGTAGATGGCCGCTGCGGATCATCCTCCTCCACTTCTGAGCTACTGGCAGCGGCACCCTCTTCCCCCAATGGCTGCCAATCTGGGTCAACAACTGGGTCATCTATCACCTCCTCTTCAATGTCATGTGCACCTTCCTCTGTGTCACCGTGTAACGTGCTATAGTGTTCGGGACGGGGCACCATAGTCTCATCAGGGTCAGATTCAGGATCCGTACACTGCGAGGGCAATGTAGTGATCTGAGTCAAATCTAGCTGTGGCTGTGAATCAGTGCACTCCATGTACGATTCATCTTGTAATGGGCAGTTAACAATTTCCCTTCTAACCCAGGCACGGTATGTGTAAAGAGCTCCATGGAGCAACCTGTAGTGTCGCCTGACGCATCCTTCACTTTTGGTTTGAGTGAAGGACACAAGGAAATGTCTAGTTCCTGACCGGGAGCATCCACTGACGACTCACTGCTTTTATATTTGGAACTTTCTGAAGAGGAGGCGAAAGAGCTAAAGGCTGAGTCAGCAAGGGAAGCCAAAACCTTTTCCTGCTGCTCCAGCTTTAAAAGCTGTTTTCCTACTCCCTGATAAAGGAGCCTTCGAGGCCTTGTGTAGCCAGACGATGATGCTGGCTCAACACCTCCAGCCTTAGGTGCTATTGTGCTTTTGCCACTACCACCAGATGCACCACCACCACCATCAGTACCAGCTGGTAACCACCGCCCACGGGCTCTTCCACCAGACTTCCTCATTTTTTTGAAAATCTAACCAAAATAACAACCGTTATATGGTACTGTAAAACAAGGTGGAAGGTGTATATAAACTTGTTGAGAATTTAAATCTCCCTTTTTTTTGGGGAGACTAAACCAAAACTCAGGCCCAGTGTATATAACAATGCAATCTAAGTGGCAGAAAGTGGCTGGCTGACATACGACAAACTAACAGGACTGAAGTATATCCACTTTGTGAGAATTTGAATCTCCCTTTTTTTGGGGAGACTGAACCAAAACTTAGGCCCAGTGTATATAACAATGCTATCTAAGTGGCAGAAAGTGGCTGGCTGATATATGACAAACTAATAACAGGACTGAAATATATCCACTTTGTGAGAATTTGAAGCTCCCTTTTTTTTTTGGAGACTGAACCAAAACTCAGGCCCAGTGCATTAAACAACACAATGTAAGTGGCAGAAAGTGGCTGGCTGATATACGACAAACTTAAAGGACTGAAGTATATCCACTTTGTGAGAATTTGAATCTCACTTTTTTGGGGGGAGACTGAACCAAAACTCAGGCCCTGTGCATAAAACAACACAATGTAAGTGGCAGAAAGTGGCTGGAAGATATATGAAAAAATACAAGGACTGTAGTACAATTTCAATCTCCCTACAATGATCTCAGGACAAGTATGGCAGCAATAAAAAGGACTGCTGCACACAAAAGTGTGGACAAATAAACAAGATAACTGTGCAGAAAGGAGCAACAGGATTTTTGCTTTTAAAAAAGCAGTTGGTTTGCACAGCGGCGTACACACAGCAATGCAGCTATCAGGGAGCCTTAGGGTACCGTCACACAGTGGCACTTTGATCGCTAGGACGGCACAATCCGTGACGTTCCAGCGATATCCTTACGATCTCGCTGTGTCTGACACGCTACTGCGATCAGGGACCCCGCTGAGAATCGTACGTCGTAGCAGATCGTTTGAAACTTTCTTTCGTCGCTGGATCTCCCGCTGACATCGCTGAATCGGCGTGTGTGACGCCGATTCAGCGATGTCTTCACTGGTAACCAGGGTAAATATCGGGTTACTAAGCGCAGGGCCACGCTTAGTAACCCGATGTTTACCCTGGTTACCAGCGTAAACATAAAAAAAAAAAAACACTACATACTTACCTTCCGTGTCTGTCCTCCGGCGCTGTGCTTCTCTGCACTGGCTGTGAGCGCCGGCCAGCCGGAAAGCAGAGCGGTGACGTCACCGCTCTGCTTTACGGCTGACCGGCGCTGACAGTGCAGAGGAAAGCACAGCGCCGGAGGACAGACACAGAAGGTAAGTATGTAGTGTTTGTTTTTTTTACGTTTACGCTGGTAACCAGGGTAAACATCGGGTTACTAAGCGCGGCCCTGCGCTTAGTAACACAATGTTTACCCTGGTTACCAGGGGACCGGGATCGTTGGTCGCTGGAGAGCTGTCTGTGTGACAGCTCTCCAGCGACCAAACAGCAACGCTGCAGCGATCGTCATCGTTGTCGTATCGCTGCAGCGTCGTTTTAGTGTGACGGTACCCTTATAAGGCAGCCTAATAAGCTACAGAGCTGATGCACAAAAATATAGCCTCCACTGTCCCTGCAAACAAATGGTGGTGTTGGATAGTGGAAATCGCTACAGCACAAGCAGTTTGGGGGTTAATCTTCCCTCCCTAACTATATCCCTTCTTCTGATGAAGCTGCAGCAACCTCTCCCTATGCTAAGATCGGCAGAAATAAGATGGCGGCCGGCGTGCACGCCCCTTTATAGCCCCTGTGACGCCGCAGAAAGCAAGCCAATCACTGTCATACCCTTCTCTAAGATGGTGGGGACTGAGACCTATGTCATCACGCTGCCCACACTCTGCGTCATCCTTCATTGGCTGAAAAATGGCGCTGAAAGCATCATATGAAACGCGACTTTTGCACGCAGATCGGCGACCTCATGGCCGATCCCACACTAGGATTGGGTCGGGTTTCATGAAACCCGACTTTGCCGAAAGTCGGCGATTTTTTAATTTGTCCGATCCGTTTCGCTCAACCCTATTTATGAGTCACCATTAGAACTACAACTCTACATCACTGCAAAGTCCCTGGTAGCCCAGCTCCACGTCCTCTTCAACTCCTGACTCAGCTGCTCCTCTCTTCCCCTGCCAGGGTTTTTGTAGAATTGTAGATCTGATGATGACTCATGCAGGGAAAAGAGACTAGCTTAGGGGCATTCAGCTAGTCAGTTTTTAATGCAATGTCATAAACCTAATGGAAAAGATAAGCTGGGTAGAAAGAGAAAATGAGCAATTGTAAGTACACAGTGCTATGAAACATGATGACTGCGATATAGTAAGAGGATAAAAGCCTTGCAAATCACATACTCGCAGTCACGTTCCCACTACTCCCAGCAGTGGGCTCGATGTGAGGATTCACAAGTCTGCAGTCACAGACTTGTAGCTTTAGAGTGGTCAACCTCTTTAATGGCTGCCTAAGCAATATTCCGTTGGCGATGATAACTTTTTTGTCTTGTCTTAGTATCGTGACTGTTGCCAATCTGATCCCCTGCATCTTATTCATTAAAGGAGTTGATGAGTGATAAGATAAATCCTTCAATATAAAGTGAATTTTAGATACTTTTCTATGATCATCTGTTACTTTTTGCTCGCAAGATTAAAGCAATTTTACTGTACATAGACTTTTCATAATAACATTTTAATTTCATTTTTGTTCCGATTTAAATCCCGCGATATTTAGGTCAACAGAAGACCTGCTCTTCATCAAAGCCCCTACACGGAATTAATGATGCCATATATAGTACATGATAGGGACAGTCATTTCTTAGTTGGAGGCAACATAAGAGACCCAAGGGAGCAGTGATTTAATATCTACAGACACAGAGTCTGGGGTATAATATATAAATATTGTGACCTTTACACATTTCACTGTCAAACACAAGGTATGTACAGTAGAGAACTTACTTTACCATAAAAATCTTTTTTTTTTCTTAATCACACAAGCCACACAATTTCTAGTTCACACTTACTCTCTGTTTCTGACATCTTTTGATTATGTTATATCCATAGAGAGTAACAAACTCTGACAATAGCCTATCAACATGTGATCACTTTACGAGATGGAAATATCCTTATTCTAAGGACGTTGTTTGTATTTAGAGAAAAGTATAGTTGGATCCTGTTCTTCTGCAGTTCATTTGATGCTTAGGTTGGAACATGGAAAGGTGAATCTATAAAATTAGAACCCATTTAAAAGACGTCACCTTGTCGCTGGTGAATGGGCTTATGGAACTTTGATCAAAACTGTAAACTCAGTCCGTCGTAGTTTTTATGTGTGTACGTATAGTGGACTTCATGTATTCATTAATTTTCGGAGTGCTCTTACATAGTTTGCTCATGTGTATTGTAGGGATTCATTCTCTTGGGTAGGCATTAGGTAGCGGTCACACAGGCAATGCAATTTATTCCGAGCATGTGCAGTTTTATTGCTTTCATAAAACACCAAAGGATTTAAAAAAAAAACAAACAACTTAGTTTTCTGGGCATAAAGGCAAATAAACAGTTAATTTAGCAGGGCACATATCTGTTCTCCCCCTCTCAGATTCTGCCTGAGATTGCCAACACCAGAGGACATATCTTCCTCCTTGACACAATCAGATGATATATACTGTCCATTCTCTCAGAGCAAACTTTACTTAAGTAAGAGGTACGGTCCTACCAGCTCCAGTAGCTTCCAGCTCTAAACAGAAGTGTTCAACTTCGGGCACAGGTCACACTGAACTGCAGCTTAAACACATTTAGCTCCCATTCACTATCCCCATCTATTCCCCAACCCCTGAAGATGGCTGGACCATGATTGTAAATACATCATTGTAAATACACACCTGTACTTTGCATCTCCCCCTCCTCATTGTAGATTGTAAGCTCTCACGAGCAGGGTCGTCTTATTTGGCTTTAATTATTGTATTGTTAACGTTGTTACTTATGACTTTTGTGTTTCAAACTGCTAAACTGTAAAGCGCTGCGGAATATGTTGGCGCTATATAAATAAAGATTATTATTATTATTATTATCTGCAGCTCCAACACACAGACTTCTCAGCTTTCCTAGCTGATCAATCCAGTCTGCAGTCAGACAGAGACCTCAGCATGACTGTCTCTCAGCTACAGCTCAGATTTTGGCTGGTCACTTACCAGCAGCACACTCGAGACTGCTCTACATCCAGCAGACTGACACCCAAGATGAACACAGGCCCTGATTCTCATTCAAAGCTAGCCAGGTGCATCTAATCAAGACCGATAGTGCTAGGATTTAACCTACCTGGCTTTGCTACAATATGTATGGCAGCAACATCTTATGGCATACGGTCAATTAATCATTTTGTCATTCCTAGTTAAATTACTGGGCTGGTCCTCCATACTGAGAAATTTTTATGAGACTGGCATACTCATTTTATATTACAGGTAGGGCTGACCAGTCTTGATATTTTCTGGTACCGAATGCTACAATTTCAGCTCCGAAGTCAGTGTTTCTTATTAAAAAAATGATATCAGAGGAGCAGCACTTTTAGACCTAGAGGAGCAGCACTTTTAGACCTAATACTATCTAATAGACCTGACAGAATAACAAATCTGCAGGTGGTTGGGCATTTAGGAAATAGCGACCACAATATTGTGCAGTTTCACCTGTCTTTCACTAGGGGCACTTGTCAGGGAGTCACAAAAACACTGAACTTTAGGAAGGCAAAGTTTGACCAGCTTAGAGATGCCCTTAATCTGCTAGACTGGGACAATATCCTCAGAAATAAGAATACAGATAATAAATGGGAAATGTTTACGAACATCCTAAATAGGCAGTGTAAGCGGTTTATACCTTGTGGGAATAAAAGGACTAGAAATAGGAAAAACCCAATGTGGCTAAACAAAGAAGTAAGACAGGCAATTAACAGTAAAAAGAAAGCATTTGCACTACTAAAGCAGGATGGCACCATTGAAGCTCTAAAAAACTATAGGGAGAAAAATACTTTATCTAAAAAACTAATTAAAGCTGCCAAAAAGGAAACAGAGAAGCACATTGCTAAGGAGAGTAAAACTAATCCCAAACTGTTCTTCAACTATATCAATAGTAAAAGAATAAAAACTGAAAATGTAGGCCCCTTAAAAAATAGTGAGGAAAGAATGGTTGTAGATGACGAGGAAAAAGCTAACATATTAAACACCTTCTTCTCCACGGTATTCACGGTGGAAAATGAAATGCTAGGTGAAATCCCAAGAAACAATGAATACCCTATATTAAGGGTCACCAATCTAACCCAAGAAGAGGTGCGAAACCGGCTAAATAAGATTAAAATAGATAAATCTCCGGGTCCGGATGGCATACACCCACGAGTACTAAGAGAACTAAGTAATGTAATAGATAAACCATTATTTCTTATTTTTAGGGACTCTATAGCGACAGGGTCTGTTCCGCAGGATTGGCGCATAGCAAATGTGGTGCCAATATTCAAAAAGGGCTCTAAAAGTGAACCTGGAAATTATAGGCCAGTAAGTCTAACCTCTATTGTTGGTAAAATATTTGAAGGGTTTCTGAGGGATGTTATTCTGGATTATCTCAATGAGAATAACTGTTTAACTCCATATCAGCATGGGTTTATGAGAAATCGCTCCTGTCAAACCAATCTAATCAGTTTTTATGAAGAGGTAAGCTATAGGCTGGACCACGGTGAGTCATTGGACGTGGTATATCTCGATTTTTCCAAAGCGTTTGATACCGTGCCGCACAAGAGGTTGGTACACAAAATGAGAATGCTTGGTCTGGGGGAAAATGTGTGTAAATGGGTTAGTAACTGGCTTAGTGATAGAAAGCAGAGGGTGGTTATAAATGGTATAGTCTCTAACTGGGTCGCTGTGACCAGTGGGGTACCGCATGGGTCAGTATTGGGACCTGTTCTCTTCAACATATTCATTAATGATCTGGTAGAAGGTTTACACAGTAAAATATCGATATTTGCAGATGATACAAAACTATGTAAAGCAGTTAATACAAGAGAAGATAGTATTCTGCTACAGATGGATCTGGATAAGTTGGAAACTTGGGCTGAAAGGTGGCAGATGAGGTTTAACAATGATAAATGTAAGGTTATACACATGGGAAGAAGGAATCAATATCACCATTACACACTGAATGGGAAACCACTGGGTAAATCTGACAGGGAGAAGGATTTGGGGATCCTAGTTAATGATAAACTTACCTGGAGCAGCCAGTGCCAGGCAGCAGCTGCCAAGGCAAACAGGATCATGGGGTGAATTAAAAGAGGTCTGGATACACATGATGAGAGCATTATACTGCCTCTGTACAAATCCCTAGTTAGACCGCACATGGAGTACTGTGTCCAGTTTTGGGCACCGGTGCTCAGGAAGGATATAATGGAACTAGAGAGAGTACAAAGGAGGGCAACAAAATTAATAAAGGGGATGGGAGCACTACAATACCCAGATAGATTAGCGAAATTAGGATTATTTAGTCTAGAAAAAAGACGACTGAGGGGCGATCTAATAACCATGTATAAGTATATAAGGGGACAATACAAATATCTCGCTGAGGATCTGTTTATACCAAGGAAGGTGACGGGCACAAGGGGGCATTCTTTGCGTCTGGAGGAGAGAAGGTTTTTCCACCAACATAGAAGAGGATTCTTTACTGTTAGGGCAGTGAGAATCTGGAATTGCTTGCCTGAGGAGGTGGTGATGGCGAACTCAGTCGAGGGGTTCAAGAGAGGCCTGGATGTCTTCCTGGAGCAGAACAATATTGTATCATACAATTAGGTTCTGTAGAAGGACGTAGATCTGGGGATTTATTATGATGGAATATAGGCTGAACTGGATGGACAAATGTCTTTTTTCGGCCTTACTAACTATGTTACTATGTTACTATGTAACAATATAATGCATTACAACAAATTTAAGGTAAACATCCCATTATTACGAGAAGGTAGAATAACCCATGACATTGAAAAATGTGTCAAAACTCTGTATTAAGACTTTATTTATCTGACGTCCTTGACAATTTTTCATTTTTTTTAACCCCTTGCCTTTTGCATATAGAAAACTGTCACTGTCTGAACATCAATTCTGGCGGATGCCTTCATGTCTTCAGAATGATTTGATTAACATTTTTCAGCTACTCAAAATAGAAAGCAATACGTTCAGCCCCAACATTTATAGCTATTTAAAGAAAATCCCCAAAGCTAAACCAGATGTTGTTGCATCTTACTAATAATAGAAAGAAAGTTACATGTGAATAGGAGTTCCGCATTTTTTTTTATTGTCAATTGAACCATTTTAACTAATTTATTTTAACCAACCTGATCCCACATTTGTGAACTGTAACAAACAGAAATGATACATAGTTTTCTAATTATTTTAAAAATATAATTCTGCAAATTGTGACATGAATTTGTATTCCTTCAGCCCAAATTGTAGTACCTTATTAAAATGCTGAGTGACCAAGAAATCACATAACTTGAATCTGTGTGTCATTTATTCTCAGTAAACTACATATGTTCTTTGAAAGCCTCAGAGGTTTGTTTGAGAACATTAGAGATCAAATAGCATCATGAAAACCAAGGAACTTACCAGACGGGTCAGGGATAAAGTTGTGAAGAAGAGTAAAGCAGGGTGAGGTTATAAAAAAATAGCCCAAGTTCTAAACATCTCAAAGAACACTTTTTAATCCAACATCCAAAAATGGAAGGAACATGGCACAACTGCAAACCTACCAAGACATGGTCGTCCACCTAAACTAACATCCTAAGCAACGAGAGCACTAATTATAGTAAGTGCCAAGAGGTCCCTTGGCATTGTGGAGGAGATGCAGAGCTCCACAGCTCAGGTGGGAGAATCTGTCCGCAGGATAACTATTAGTCATACACTTAAAATATCTGGCCTTTATGGAAGAGTGCTTGTGCATTTGTATTGAGGCCTGTTTAGACAGGTAAGCATCTTTGCCTGTTTTTGGTGTTTTTTCTTTATGGAAGAGTGACCAGATGAAATACATTTTTGAAAGCAATGCATAAAAAGTTCTGTTTGCAGATTGCAAAAAGCCACGTAGCGGACATAGCTAGCATGTTGAAGAAGGTGCTCTGGTCGAATGAGAACAAAGTAGAACTTTTTGGGCTAAATGCAAAACCCTGAAAACACCATCCTCACAGTCAAACATGGTGGTGGCAGCATCATGCTCTGGAGATGTTTTTCTTCAGCAGTGAAAGTGAAGCTGTTCAGTCTTGATGTGAAAATGAATGGAGCTAAATATAGGGCAATCCTGAAGGAAATCCTGATAGCAGCTTCAAAAGACTTGAGACTAGTGTGCATGTTCTCCTTCAAACTGTTCAATGAACCCAAACATCCTACCAGAACCTCAATGGATGGTTAAGAGCAAAGCTTATTCATATGTGTGAATGGCCCAGTCACAGTCCAGATCTAAATCACATTGAGAATCTGTGTCAAAACCTGAAAGTTGCTGTTCTCAAATTCCTTCATCCAATCCCACTGGGCTAAGACTAGTTTACAAAGAAGGATGAGCGAAGAACGTGTCACGTTGTGTCTAGAGACTCTGGGCACCTACCTGATCCCTCGAACTTGGGTCACATTAGTTTATCCCTGTCCCCTGGGTTACTCCTGAAAATGGAGACACCGGGTTTCGTACCTATCTTTGTTCTTAACTTAACCTCTATCTGATCACTCCCCCACTCAGGGAGGTGAGGGGCTGAAGTGTATAGGAAAATACTAATCAGACAGACAGGATTGACAGACAGGGATAGAAAAAACTACAATCATACAAATGCACTCACAAAACAACACAGTGGTAAACAGAAGAGGTATAGGAGGTGGAAACCAAATGTGAGATGATAAGGGAAAACACACAAACCAACTCCATGCAGAAATCTCCAATTGCCAACTCCAAACACTGAACTTTCTGTTCCACCATCAAACCAGGAAGTAGAACTATCACTGGCAACTTCCAGGTGCTAGTGGTGAGCATATATACCAGAGGGGAGTGGCCAACACTGAACAGCTGAGACAATTTAGGAGATCAACTGAACTGATTATGCTTTGCCATGACAGCAAGGAAACCTGCACTGTTTAATAGGATGGTGAAGCAGTTATAATCAGTGCAGTAGTTCATGTAACCAGATGCCACGATCTTCTGGACCCTCTCTTTCGTGGTATCCCCATGACAGAAAGTACCCTCGAGACTTGCAGCAGTAATTGCAGAGAAAGCTAGCTACAAAGAATCAACTCAGGGAGGGCTAAATACAAATGCGTGTCACAATTTTCAGATTTATATTTTTAAATATTTTAAAAACATGTCTTTTACTCTTGTGGCAGTTCAACTCGGTCAACGGTATACGGTAGGTAGAAAAACAGGAACATTCTCTCTTTAAATCTTTAGTTTATTATATGGCGGCATAAACCAACAAGAAGGGTAAAGTAAAACATAGCTCTTCAGGCAAAAACAACACAGAAAACAAAAATGATGTACACAGTGCATAAATTTGCAGTGAACTGCCTGCTCTGCAGCACCACAGGTTCCGTCTTTCCTCCTCAGGATACAAACCACTGGAGATTCTCTCTCCAGTCCTGCTGATCCAAGACTGTCTCTGGAGCCCAGCTATTTATTAATCCCCAGAACACACCCTGGGGTGGAGATAAGGTGGACATCCTCCCACCCACTCTATGGATGTCCACCTAAAAGCCAGCCCATTATATAAATTAGCTTAACTCCTCACAGCACTTAGTGTACTGGAGGATTAAACTCTGAGTTTTATGTCACTGACGCCATTAAGTGTGACACATATCGTACCCTCCAGCACTTACTTTACCTGTGACTTTGTCACACACTAAACAAATACTTGCTTCTTTGTGTTGGTATATCACATAATATCAAAATAAAATCCAATTAAGTTTGTGAGCGTAATGTGAAAAAAAATTAGAAACGTCCATAGGGTATGAATACGTTTTCAAGGCGCTATAGAACCTCCTGGACAATCTTAACATACAACTGCTCTAGAAGTGTTTTTATTGTGAGCAGTATACAGCTGCATATTTTATTCTTCTTCTTTCAGAAGTAATATGTCACTTATATGCCAAAACAATACGTACAATTCTGAAAAGACATTAAGAAATGGCAGCAGTTTTTTTTAATATAAAAAAATAAACAATCCTCTGATCATTTCCCTCTGTGATAGGATGAATAGGTCCTGCACGCTACAACATTAACATACAATTGATCCTGTCATCTGTCGGAGATTTCACCATTTACCGCCGTAAAACTCTCAGGCGTTTATAAGCTTTTCTACAAAGCCTTCCTTTCAGTGCAAACGTGAGATTGGAGATAGTATGTGGAAATTCTTGTTTGAGAAGCAGATGATTGAAAGGGGCTGTGTTCAGCAAGGAAGTGTTTTTGAACAAGTCGAAAACCGCACAAACTGAAACTCCTCCCTCTGCCGAATGGAAAAAATGATGCAGCGACTGCAGTGTGTACAAATATGTCATCTTTGACCCCAGTTCCCCTGCGTTCACATTCATTCAGACAAATATAGTGAAACTCTGATGTTACTGTCAGACGGTTGTGAAACATTTTAACAAATTTGGCTTTTTTTATAGTGAGGAACTTTGCCAATGTTTCTAAAACAGCCAAACTTAAGATCCAGCGATACAAGCGGAGTTCATAAAATGTGTCTGCAGAACAATAGATGGAATAAGGATCCCAGTGTGAGTGTTATCTTAGCTGGATCCAGTGCCGAGCGCTCCATCTGCCCTCTGCAGCTGCAGGCTCCCACTGATCCTTTGCCCACCAGGTTGCCATTGCAACCTGGTGCACATCTACAACGCCACTCACATGGGTCATTTAGCCCAGCTGAGGCGGCAAGATGGGGCCTGAGAATTCAGATGATTAGAGTCCACTACTACTGCTTACTACCTCCTCCATTCTGTGCACACGGATATGTACATACAGCCAGAGGGTGCCCCAATACATACTCAGGTCTGCTATACCACAGAGCGCATGAACACTTATCAAGCTGTGGTACATCGTCGGGCTCACTTAGGCTACTTTCACACTTGCATCGGTATGGGCCCGTCACTATGTGTCGGGCCGACGTACAGACGCACGTTGTGAAATACGGTAAATGAACAGCGGGGACAACGGATGCAGTTTTTCAACGCATCCACTGCCCCATTGTAATGTCCGGGGAGGAGGGGGCGGAGTTTCGGCCGCGCATGTATGGTCAAAAATGGCGGACGCGACGCACAAAAAAACGTTACATGTAACTTTTTTTGTGCCGACGGTCCGCCAAAACACGACGCATCCGTCGTACGATGGATGCGACGTGTGGCCATACGTCGCAATGCGTCGCTAATGCAAGTCTATGGAGAAAAAATGCATCCTGCGTGCAACTTTGCAGGATGCGTTTTTTCCCCAAAACGACGCATTGCGACGTACGTCACACAACACAAGTGTGAAAGCAGCCTAAAGGTACCTTCACACTCAGCGACGCTGCAGCGATACCGACAACGATGTCGATCGCTGCAGCGTCGCTGTTTGGTCGCTGGAGAGCTGTCACACAGACAGCTCTCCAGCGACCAACGATCCCGAAGTCCCCGGGTACCAGGGTAAACATCGGGTTACTAAGCGCAGGGCCGCGCTTAGTAACCCGATGTTTACCCTGGTTACCATCGTAAAAGTAAAAAAAACAAACACTACATACTTACCTTCCGCTGTCTGTCCTCCGGCGCTGTGCTTTCCTGCACTGACTGTGAGCACAGCGGCCGGAAAGCAGAGCGGTGACGTCACCGCTCTGCTTTCCGGCTGGCCGGCGCTCACAGCCAGAGCAGGAAAGCACAGCGCCGGAGGACAGACAGCGGAAGGTAAGTATGTAGTGTTTGTTTTTTTTACTTTTACGATGGTAACCAGGGTAAACATCGGGTTACTAAGCGCGGCCCTGCGCTTAGTAACCCAATGTTTACCCTGGTTACCAGTGAAGACATCGCTGAATCGGCGTCACACACGCCGATTCAGCGATGTCTGCAGGGAGTCCAGCGACAAAATAAATTTCTGGACTTTCTGCAGCGACCAACGATGTCACAGCAGGATCCTGATCGCTGCTGCCTGTCAAGCTCAACGATATCGCTAGCCAGGACGCTGCAATGTCACGGATCGCTAGCGATATCGTTCAGTGTGACGGTACCTTTATATTGACATTCTCTGCCATTATCTTACCTGTCTCTGCAATGTTATCTTTGTGAGCCTTTGGACATATACATATCTGCTACATTGCCACAGCAATGCTCCTGACATACTCAGCTCTGCTATACCTCAGCACTCTGCTTCGCCGCTACTGATAATCTTAAAGGGACACTGTCACCTGAATTTGGAGGGAACAATTTTCAGCCAGGGAGGCGGGGTTTTTGTGTGTTTGATTCACCCTTTCCTTACCCGCTGGCTGCATGCTGGCTGCAATATTGGATTGAAGTTCATTCTCTGTCCTCCATAGTACACGCCTGCGCAAGGCAAGATTGCCTTGTGCAGGCATGTACTACAGAGGACAGAGAATGAACTTCAATCCAATATTGCAGCCAGCATGCAGCCAGCGGGTAAGGAAAGGGTGAATCAAACACCCAAAAACCCCGCCTCCATGGCTGAAGATTGTTCCCTCCAAATTCAGGTGACAGTGTCCCTTTAACTTTTATGTTTGTGCCAAATTCATTACAGCTTTTTTTTTCTGCCATTTCTTCCCAACTTTTTTCAGCCCTGCTTAGGCTTGTTTGACAATGGAAGGTATGAATTTCATTATCCAGATGTTTCCGGCTAATTCATCATTTTCGGCATTTAAAAAATATTGCAAAATAGCGCTTTAGTTATCTAATGGAGTACAAAATCAGTCTGATTATTTTTTCAAAGATGAAGGCGAACATTTGGTGCTAAATACAAAAGTATAAAAAGAAAGACAAAAAAGAAAAGACCATTTAAAAAAACTTAAAAGAATTCAAATGATGTATTTGGGTTAGTGCCCATTGCTAAGTTTTAGCAGCCTCTTTATTAACCTCTTTTTGACGTATGCAATTTCCATTTTTGCACTTTCGTTTTTTCCTCCCCTTCTTCCAAGAGCCATAAGTTTTTTTTGTTTACATAGACATACGAGGGCTTACTTTTTGAGGGACGGGTTGTACTTTTGAATGACACCGTTCATTTTTACATATAATGTAGTGGAAAATGCGAAAACAAAATCCAAAGCGGGTGAAATGGTGAAAAAAAACCTATGCAATTCTCACATTCTTGTTTTTTGAGAACTGTTTTTACGACGTACATTTGGAGTACAAATGACCTCGCAATTTGACTCTGCTCGTCAGTTTGGTTATAGCAATGCCAAACATGTCCAGGTTTTTTTTATTATTTTATTGGTGACACTTTTTTTTTCCAAGACCCTTAATGTTTTCATTTTTTAGTTGATAGAGCTGCGTGAAAGCTTATTTTTTGCGGAGCGAGACGATGTTTTTATTGATACCATTTTGGGATCAATATGACATTTTGATCTGTTGTTCAAGCATTTTAGTTCACTTTGCAGCATCTAATTTTGTAGTTCTTGAATTTTTGCAGTTTACAGTGTTTACAGATCAGGTTAATTATTATTATATTTTGACATTGTTCTTTTCTCAAAGTGGCGATACCACATATATGTATTTTTTTTTAAAATTATCTTTACTGTTTTGAACAGCTGATATTTCCCTGCAACAGTTGCGGGTGGAATCGCGAACCACCCATGACTGTTAAGGCCGTTTTCACACGTCAGTGGCTCCGGTACGTGAGGTGACAGTTTCCTCACGTACCGGAGACACTGACTCACGTAGACACATTGAAATCAATGTGTCTCTGCACATGTCAGCGTGTTTTCACGGACCGTGTGTCCGTGTGCAAAACACGGAGACATGTCAGTGTTCGTGGGAGCGCACGGATTACAGGGACCCATTGAAGTCAATGGGTTCGTGTAAAACACGTACCGCACACGGACGCTGTCCGTGTGCAGTCCGTGTGCCGTGCAGGAGACAGCGCTACAGTAAGCGCTGTCCCCCCAGCGTGGTGCTGAAGCCGCCATTCATATCTTCTCTCCAGCAGCGTTCGCTGTAGAGAAGATATGAAAAATCCTTTTTTTTTTTTCGTGTTTAAAATAAAGATCCCTGTCCCCACCCCCCTCCCACCCCCTGTGCGCCCGCCCGCTGTTAATAAAATACTCACCCGGCTCCCTCGCAGTGTCCTCTCAGCGCCAGCTTCTCTTGTATGAGCGGTCACGTGGTGCCGCTGATTACAGTCATGAATATGCGGCTCCACCTCCCATAGGGGTGGAGCCGCATATTCATGACTGTAATGGGCGGCACCACGTGACCGCTCATATAGGAGAAGGTGCGGCGCGGAGAGGACGCTTCGAGGGAGCCGGGTGAGTATTTTATTAACAGCGGGCGGGCGCACAGGGGGTAGGAGGGGGGGAGGGGACAGGGATCTTTATATTAAACACGAAAAATAAAAAAAAAAGGATTTTTCATATCTTCTCTCCAGCGAACGCTGCTGGAGAGAAGATATGAATGACTGCTTCAGCACCAGATGCAGGGGACAGCGCTTACTTGTAGCACTGTCTCCTGCACGGTCCGTGTGGTACCCAGTTGGCACACAGGTGGCACACGGCTGCCGCACGTGTGCTACACTGATGTTCACGGTAAGCACACGGACACATGGACTCGGATAATTCCGGTACCGATTTTTCCGGTACCAGAATTATCTGGACGTGTGAGACTGGCCTAACCCAGTAAATGAGAGTTTGACAGCTGCACTTAACACGTGCTTTCAGCAAGCATGCCAGAAATCCCGTCCATTGGTGCCCGTATCACATGACCGCGGGTCATCGATGGGTTGGCATGACAACCAGAGGTCTCCAGCAGACCTCTATGGTTGTCATTGCCAGATTGCTATGAGCGTTACCCGGTGCTCGGTGCTCGTAGCAAGAAAATAAAAGTTCACATCACCTCCTTTTGCTCCATTCAAAATAAAACAATAAAAAAAATCAAACATACACATATGTGGTATCGCCGCGTTCTGAATCACCCGATCTATCAATATAAAAAAAAATTAACCCGATCGCTAAACAGCGTTACAAGAAAAACACTAGAATTACGTTTTTTTGGTCGCTGCAACATTGCATTAAAATACAATAATGGGCGATCAAAAGATCGTATCTGCACCAAAATGGTATCTTTAAAAACATCAGCTCGGCACGCAAAAAATAAGCCCTCAGCCAACCCGAGATTACAAAAATAGAGACCCTACAGGTATCAGAAAATACACCAAAGAAAAAGCACTAAGCGAAAAAGTAACAAAATATATAAATTTTATTATAACACCAATAAAATCAATCAAGTAAATACCATACATAACCAAGGGGAACCAAAAAATACAGAAAAACCACAAGGTATGGCTGGAAATATCAGCATCATCATAATGACAGCAAAGTAATCACATGTTCAAAGGACTATATATAAAACATTAATAATACACCTGATACCACAGCCGTCAATGACAATGAACCCAAAGCCAGTGCATATAAATGATGATAAAATAATAGTTTATATAAAGATAAGGTGCAGAGTACCAGCTAGGAATAAATATAAGTATCAACAAATAGTAAAGTTTTTAAGGGTTCAGGATCATTGTAAGCCGAAGCATCAGAGGATATAATAACAGCATTAGAAAGAAGCAAGTAAAGGGAACATATTTACCCAGTATAAACCACCAGCCAGGGACCCACGACACCCTGGGTGTTGTGGGTCCCTGGCTGGTGGTTTATTGTCATTGGCTTTGGGTTCATTGTCATTGACGGCTGTGGTATCAGGTGTATTATTAATATTTTATATATAGTCCTTTGAACATGTGATTACTTTGCTGTCATTATGATGATGCTGATATTGTGAAGGTTACTCCATATTGACTGTTACCACTTTTTCCAGCCATACCTTGTGGTTTTTCTGTATTTTTTGGTTCCCCTTGGTTATGTATGGCATTTACTTAATTGATTTTATTGGTGTTATAATAAAATTTATATATTTTGTTACTTTTTCGCTTAGTGCTTTTTCTTTGGTGTATTTATGACTACTTGCCTGGCGTAATAATGATTTAGGTGCGGTTTATAGGTGTAATAAGGTATCAGAAAATGGCACAATTATTTTTTTTTAACAAACTTCAGAACTTTTTTTCACTACTTAGATAAAAAAGAACCTAAACATGTTTGGTGTCTATGAACTCATAATGACCTGAAGAATCATAATGGCAGGTCAGTTTTAGCATTTAGTGAACACAGTAAAAAAGCAAGTGTGGGATTGCACTTTTTATTTCAGTTTCACCGCACTTGGAATTTTTTTCCCATTTTCCAGTACATGATATGGTAAAACCTATTCAGTCATTCAAAAGTACAACTCGTCCTGCAAAAAACAAGCCCTCACTTGGCCATTTTGACAAAAAAAAGTAAAAAAGTTATGGCTCTGGGGGTTAAGGGTTAAACACTTTTTTAAAAAACTTTTCTCTGTATTATTAGTCCCTTTGGGGATTTGATGCCGCGATCGTCTGCTTGTATACAGTGGGGCAAAAAAGTATTTAGTCAGTCAGCAATAGTGCAAGTTCCACCACTTAAAAAGATGAGAGGCGTCTGTAATTTACATCATAGGTAGACCTCAACTATGGGAGACAAACTGAGAAAAAAAAATCCAGAAAATCACATTGTCTGTTTTTTTTAACATTTTATTTGCATATTATGGTGGAAAATAAGTATTTGGTCAGAAACAAAATTTCATCTCAATACTTTGTAATATATCCTTTGTTGGCAATGACAGAGGTCAAACGTTTTCTGTAAGTCTTCACAAGGTTGCCACACACTGTTGTTGGTATGTTGGCCCATTCCTCCATGCAGATCTCCTCTAGAGCAGTGATGTTTTTGGCTTTTCGCTTGGCAACACGGATTTTCAACTCCCTCCAAAGGTTTTCTATAGGGTTGAGATCTGGAGACTGGCTAGGCCACTCCAGGACCTTGAAATGCTTCTTACGAAGCCACTCCTTCGTTGCCCTGGCGGTGTGCTTTGGATCATTGTCATGTTGAAAGACCCAGCCACGTTTCATCTTCAATGCCCTTGCTGATGGAAGGAGGTTTGCACTCAAAATCTCACGATACATGGCCCCATTCATTCTTTCATGTACCCGGATCAGTCGTCCTGGCCCCTTTGCAGAGAAACAGCCCCAAAGCATGATGTTTCCACCACCATGCTTTACAGTAGGTATGGTGTTTGATGGATGCAACTCAGTATTCTTTTTCCTCCAAACACGACAAGTTGTGTTTCTACCAAACAGTTCCAGTTTGTTTTCATCAGACCATGGGACATTCTCCCAAAACTCCTCTGGATCATCCAAATGCTCTCTAGCAAACTTCAGACAGGCCCGGACATGTACTGGCTTAAGCAGTGGAACACGTCTGGCACTGCAGGATCTGAGTCCATGGTGGCGTACTGTGTTACTTATGGTAGGCCTTGTTACATTGGTCCCAGCTCTCTGCAGTTCATTCACTAGGTCCCCCCGCGTGGTTCTGGGATTTTTGCTCACCGTTCTTGTGATCATTCTGACCCCACGGGGTGGGATTTTGCGTGGAGCCCCAGATCGAGGGAGATTATCAGTGGTCTTGTATGTCTTCCATTTTCTAATTATTGCTCCCACTGTTGATTTCTTCACTCCAAGCTGGTTGGCTATTGCAGATTCAGTCTTCCCAGCCTGGTGCAGGGCTACAATTTTGTTTCTGGTGTCCTTTGACAGCTCTTTGGTCTTCACCATAGTGGAGTTTGGAGTCAGACTGTTTGAGGGTGTGCACAGGTGTCTTTTTATACTGATAACAAGTTTAAACAGGTGCCATTACTACAGGTAATGAGTGGAGGAAAGAGGAGACTCTTAAAGAAGAAGTTACAGGTCTGTGAGAGCCAGAAATCTTGATTGTTTGTTTCTGACCAAATACTTATCTTCCACCATAATATGCAAATAAAATGTTAAAAAAACAGACAATGTGATTTTCTGGATTTTTTTTTCTCAGTTTGTCTCCCATAGTTGAGGTCTACCTATGATGTAAATTACAGACGCCTCTCATCTTTTTAAGTGGTGGAACTTGCACTATTGCTGACTGACTAAATACTTTTTTGCCCCACTGTATATACAGCAATACCACAGTAACTGCATATTGTGAAAATCACGGCCTCCTTTGAAGCCCAGCCACAGTTTCAAGGGATCTCCATAATGACAATCATGGGGGTCTTCAGCAGACCCCCCGCTGTCATAGCAACCCATCGGTGACCCGCAATCATGTCATGGCATTGAATGATGTGCACCCATTCCGGTGTGTTGTTAATGCCGCTGTCAGAGTTTGACAGTGGCATTTAACAGGTTAACAATTGTAAGAGGCAGGTCCTGGCTGTAACACACAGCCAACACCTGCGAGTTATGGAGCGGGCTCACCGTGGACCGTCCCATCTTTGAGTATAATAAAAGATGTTTTTTGGGATCTTTCTGAGCGGATTGGGGACTTTTTTAACAGCATTTAACAGCATTCTGGAATGCTGTAAAAAAGGCCCTAATAGCGATGGCCGTACTTTACAAGGGGAAAACCTGGTGACAGGTTCCCTTTAACTGCATTCAGACTTACACTCTCTAGCAGCAATATAGGCTGTAAGTCAACAGCAGACAGGATCTGATCCTTTGACATTTATGGGAGAGTAGCTGTTGGCATGCTCAGTGACCTGTGCAGAGGTCATTGTGCAGAGAAGAGGATTAGGTGATCTCTGACCATTACCTATTGTACTTAAGGGTGTGGAATTATCCTGTGTTTTCTGTCTTTAGGCCGTTACCCTGCCTGTGATGATAATGAAACTGCTGAGAAGTTATCTCTATAGAACAGGAAGCATCAGCCTACTATGAGGCTCAATTGACAGAGTGAAAACCACATTTTTTTTTATTTTGAAGACAGTGTCATAAAAATATTTAATGTAAAAATTTGCTATAAAAAATAGAATATTTTCTGCTGACGCATTTCCTTTATTGACTACACATGATCAAAGCTCTGTAGTGTAAGGTTTTGTCGTGCTGATGTGTGGGAGATTGCCTTACCTTACAGGAAACCCCTGGAGAATTTGCAGGCAAGATATTAACCACGACAGCGGGCAATCTATACATTGACTAAACAGTGTTTAATTTGTACTTATCCCCCTGGTGGTTTAGTTCAATGCTCATTTATCCCTTTCCAAACCTCTGTCATTCCTGCCAAGTTAAAGTACAGTCATTCTAAGGTTAATCAATACTAAGCATTTCTCAGATAGGATGTCTTATATATTATTATGGATACTTTTTGGTGCTGCTCACGTGGAGAGCATTTACATACAAAAAGCACAGTAGCGGACATACCACTGGTGCAACCAGTGCAGCCGTACAAGGGCCCAAGAGGTCCCCTATAAAGCTCAGCCTGTGGACGGACATCACAGAAGAATTAACATGACAGACATGGGGGTTGTCAGCAGGCCACAAGCTCTGATAGCTCCCTGTGATCAGGTCATAGCGGAGCCTGAATGGATGTCCAGGCAGGATTGCAGTGCTTAAATTATGCCATCAGAGAATAACAGCTGCATTTAAGATGTTAACCGCGGTTGTTAAAGGAATTATTTGGGACTACTGCCATGATTCCACCACTCACGGTGTCCTAAGTATGCTGTGAATGACAGCTCTGTGGTCCTGTGGGATCGAGGACTAGCTGAGCTGTCAGGAGTGACAGCTCTACTGCCCAATCTGAGGCTGTGATTGACAGCTCAGCCATCCTATCTGGCTGGGTTTGTGGCATCTCCACCAGGTGTTATATGTTCTGAGTGATTACAGAGCTATTTAGCTCTCTGATAATTGTCAGACCTTTGCCAATTGTAGCATTGCTCAAGTGTTGTGTGTGTTGTATTCTGATCTCCATTGCTGACCTTGGATTTACCTTTTAACTATCAATCCATTTGACTTACCCCTTTGCCTTGATCCTTCCTGATACTCTGACCTCGGGCTGTTTCCTGACTACGCTTTTGTCATTTCTCTTTGTCCATTACGAGTACTGACCCTGGACCTCTAGACTATCCTTCCTCACGGTAAGTCTGTGACTAGCGACTAGCGTAACATTGCGTAGTGACTAGCGTCAAACTATTTTAGATTTTTTTTTTTACTGTGGGTTTAAGAACAAACAGGCTGGTAGTTGCTAATTAACTATCTGTCCTGCCCGCCGTCAATCTCTGCTGGCTCAGAGCGGTCACAGATCGCTCCTGCTGGCGATTCTGAGGCACTCCGACTGTTAATCAACAAGACATCGGCAGTCACGCCCACATCAACAGAGCAGAGCAGAAGAGAAGCGGCTGCTCTGTCTATGTCAAGCAGTAGAATACCTGTCTGTTAGCTCTTAGGCAACATGAAAAATTTGAGAAGAAGAAGAAAACATTTTTGTTTTTTAATGTGAGCATCCGAACTGAATTGGACCAAGTTGCAGTGGAAGGAGGTGGTCCGGTGAGAAGAATCGCATTTTCTATTGCATCAAGTGCCTGTGCATCATATACCCAGGGGAAGAGATGTCAGCATGACGCAATACAGGAAGAAAAGCTAATGGAATGAGTATGATCCATTGGACAATGTCCGGCCCGGGTCTTGGCATTCACGTGGATGTGACACAGGTGCACTGCTCACTGCAGGACACTGATCACATCGTTCTCGTGCACTTGTGGTCAGGAAGTGTCAGTAAAACACTACTGCTCGTCTTGGATTAAAACAAACATCCCTTCCAGCCAAACATTTCTGTCCGGTAATTTTAGCTGTACCACGTCACGTACTAATATAAAAATAAAAACAAAAAAAAAGTTGTGATTAATTTCAGGAACACTTTATATATTTTTTTTTGTTTCCAAAATATCTGTCTACGGCTGTGAATTTAATGTGACCTCTCCAAACATGTCCCTCTCCTCTGTGGAAAATCATTTTTTATGAATCTTTGCCAGTTTTTTTTTTAAGATGCTTGTATGAGGCAGACCTCTGATGAGAATTCATCTCCTGCCAAGTAACTGCTTGTTTGGAACAGTCTTGTAAGATTCCACAGTCAGTCATATGTCTATATTAGGACATATCACATCAATGAAGATAGTGCTGACAGTTTTACACTGGTTTGAAAATATATGTTTTATGGCAATAAAATACATTATTTGTTTGCATTTCCTACACTACAAAAAAAAAATTCTTTTTGTGAGCCTGTAGTCCTAAAAAATATGAGACAAAAATTAGGAATCGCCCAAACACTTGTAAGGATGTAAGAGCATATGGACCCCTTTGGGATTTTTTTTTATTAAATGCATTAAAAAAAAAATTTTGCCAATAATTTTCCATTAAAAAAATGCTGGACTATTTGGCTTCTACAGCCTTTATGTATCACTGTACAAAGTAGGCTGTAGAATGAGTTCAAGATTTGACAGACTCAAGATGAGCTTAGAAGATGGTTAGGTAGAAGAAAGATAAGTGTTACAGAATTCTGCTGTCAGTGTGAGTTCACTGACAAATGTCACTTTTAGCTTATTCTTCAATCTATGTACAATGAGCTGTAGAGGCTGGCTTTAGTGCCACCATGTCGTTCCGGAGCTGCAGAGGTAAAGGTATCTCTGCTTGCAGCAAAAGAGAGCGTGCAGTTTTGGCCAGTGATTTCATGATACTTCCACTCAGACTGTGAATATGGCAACAAGCAGAAGCCAGAAGATCGCGGAGCAGTGTGTTCCCGCAGAAAACTATAACACAAACCCTTTAAGTTTAGTAAAGTGCTCCCACGGTTGTCCATATCCCTTGTTCCTAGACATGTATGAACAAATAAGTACGTTAGCTTCCTGGCTGCAGGAATGTGTATAGATCTGCTTAAGGGGACATATGGATAATAGAAGCGTGGAGGGGGATTCTAAACCGTTTCTTTCATTCCGTCTCTGTGGTGGTCCTGGGAGGAAAGGGCACAGTCCGGAGGCAATAACTATTTATACAGTTGATTTATTACATTTTTTTATAGTGATTACAAAGTTTCACAATGAAATAAAAAAAGTCACTGCAGTATTTCAGACACGGCACATAAAGACGGGAGACTGAGGTGACAACTTTTGCTCACCAAGGACGAGGCGTAGATTAATGAGCATTGTCATTTTGCTTTCTGGGCATGATAGGAATAAGTGGCAGATTACTGTTCCTTTTGCTTTGTGCCCGTGCCATGCAATTTCCACATTGTGATAAGCACTGGATCCAGTTCGTCGTAAAAGCCCCAATAATACGAGTAAGAAATGTTAAACATTTTTTTTGTTTTACAAAATTAGATTGTACGTTCCCAAATCCAGCACTTTTTTTGCTATAGATAATCATAATCAAAATGTGACAAACTATAAAATCTGATTCTTTTAGCCCAAATGGGTTTGGTGTACACTATATTTGGGTGGGTAGTCTAAGACTACATACCCACAAAGAGCTCTAGGTGTCTTTTGATGTTGCAGATTTTCTGCAGTTATTTTGGAAATTAGGTTACGGTACTTGCGTTGTTTTTTATAGCATTTTTAGTGCATTTTTTTATCGCGTTTTTGATGCTGCATTTTCTTTTGTCTGTTGTAGTAGTAGCGATCTATTGTTTGCTGTTGTATATGAAAGTTTATCTCCTGGTCCCTATTCCAATTTAGTTACTTCCTCCCTGTCCCTATCCCCCTCCCTATTGTTGGTGAGTTCTTTTGTATGATGGCGGTTTTCTGTTATCCCTGTTTGTATTTGTTTACCTTTCAATGCTGTCCAATGCCTCATGGGGGTGTGAGAGGGAACAGATCAGGGTTTAACAGAGGCATAGTAAAGTCGGAGACCCAGGCCTCTCTACCTTCTAGAGTACCCCAGTGACAGGGATACTTAGGGTTCCAGTTCCACAAACAGTTTGAGGCCCCTCTCCTTTACTATAGACCGTCACAGCATCACAGCGTGCTTCTTTAATGATTCAGTCACCAGATGAACGAGCACTGTGCTCAGTTTTTGCATGATTGCTCTCATGTTTCCACTGGTGGAATATGAATATTCAGGAATGAGCATTGAGGAAACAACAATCTAGAAGAAAATCACACCAAAAATGCTGCAATTTTACCATGGTTGCAACCCAAAAAATCAGTGTCTGCAATGTACTATGTATTGACAGTCGTCATTTGGCATCAGTATGTAGCATACACAGAGGCTGTAAGTGATGTGGCTATGCCCATATATACCGTACATGGCCACCAGCACCTCTGTGGACACAATGCAGCTGTTGCAATGCCAACCAGGACTGACGAGATTTATACTGCACACTCCCAGGTGGTTCACAAATTGTGGGCATTTTTTTTTTTTCAATCTTTTTGAAATTTCAGCAAACATGCTGTGTTTTTTATTTTGATTGTTAAAAAAAAAAAAAAGCAAAGAAAACAACTTGAAGCAAAAAACATGTGAACGCAGCCTTAATCTCTAGTGTGCTCTTTAGGATGTAATTAGATTGGGGGTTATGAATGTGTTTAAAAAAAGCAAAAAAGTAATAAAAATTGAACTTCATAAAGGGGTTGTATGAGCTAAATGTCATGTTCTGCAGCTTGGATTCCTTCAAAATCTATATATATAATTGTCTAAGGGTTTTTCCGTCTGTCTGTCTTTCTGTCTGTCTTTCTGTCTGTCTGTCCTGGAAATCCCGCCTCTCTGATTGGTCGAGGCCACCAGGCCTCGACCAATCAGCGATGGGCACAGCGATGATGATGTCATAAAGGACGTAGACATCCCGCGTCTGATTGGTCGAGGCCGCCAGGCCTCGACCAATCAGCAATGGGCACAGTGACGATGATGTCATAATGGTTGCCATGGCGACAATGATGTCATAAAGGTTGCCTCGACCAATCAGCGATGGACACAGCGACGATGATGTCATAATGGTTGCCATGGCGACAATGATGTCATAAAGGTTGCCTCGACCAATCAGCGATGGGCACAGCGACGATGATGTCATAATGGTTGCCATGGCGACGATGATGTCATAAAGGTTGCCTCGACCAATCAGCAACGGGCACAGCGATGATGATGTCATAATGGTTGCCATGGCGACAATGATGTCATAAAGGTTGCCTCAACCAATCAGCGACGGGCACAGTCTGCCGTGAATTCTTGAATCATCATTGTCCATATACTACGGGGACATGCATATTCTAGAATACCCGATGCGTTAGAATCGGGCCACAATCAGCGACGGGCACAGTATCGACCAATCAGAGACGGCCTCGACCAATCAGAGACGGGCACAGCGACGATGATGTCATAAAGGACGTAGACATCCCGCGTCTCTGATTGGTCGAGGCCGCCAGGCCAGGCCTTAGTGTGACATCCATTTTTGTAAATTGTCTCTTCAGAGAGGAAGAGGACCAGACCTCTAGCGCCACCTATAGGAAGTAGCAATTCTAAAAGTCAATATCTACTTCCAATAGGTGGCACTAGAGTTCCTCTTCCTCTCTTAATAGACCATTTGCATATTTCCCAGAGGAGCATTGAGGCTTAAAAGTCTACTCACCTCAACATGTCAGGCTTGACATGTCACTCTTCACAGGATCCATTTTTGTAGCATGCAAAACATTTTTTTCCCAAGCTTCTCCTACATATTAAAAATAAAAAAATATCCGATGACTTCCAATTGCTATCAATGAATGAGTTTGAACCATAAATTGGATCAATAAACAGAATGTCTTTTCTTTTTTACTTGTGGAGAATCGGTCAAAAAATAGAATTTAAACAGAGCAATTAAGTGTTATTGATTATTCTTGACACTTTGATTAATTTATGACTTTATTACATTCACTTTGTGGTTTGTGTAAAATGCGGTGTTAATCATCAACTGGTGGGACAGATTGGCAAGGAATAAAACAGCCAAACGCAAGAAGCACCCTGTCTCTGTAAACAGTGTAAGTGCCGCAATTACTAACATGACAAACATTTTGTCTAATATAAACAAGACATTATCTGATGCGGGTGAAGAATCTGAACGTGGCAACGAAGATCAAAGAGGAAAATACCAAGAAAAAGATAAGATACATTTGTGATTTTGTGGAAATACAACTTTCATCACTGCGTAATAAAGCAAACAAATGTATCAACCTGTCATAAGAAAGAAACTACTGCCTGCTACTGAATGTATGACATGAGAATAGCAGGATAGAATCTACGAGTTTACTGATTGTCAAATATGTGCAGAAATAATGAGTCTAAAAAATGGATCCTTTTTAACCTCTTAATTTTTATTTTAGCCCTTTCGGGGGTTTTTTCCTACCCTTCTTCCAAGAGCCATAACTTTTCTGTCATTAAAACTATATGAAGGCTTGTGTTTAGCAGGATGGGGCTGATGGGCACAGATGGCAGACACGTCTAGTTGGAATGTGGCCGGAAGTATGGAAAAACACATACAGTTACATGCGCGCTCGCTCCCGACATTGCAGAATCCTGACAGCGCCCATAGGGTGACCGCAGACGTGAGCCCCAAGTCTGGATGACCCCTTTAAGGGATTATTAGCAGATTTATTTTGACTGTTTCAAATTTCTGCATTTGTTTCTATTATATGAATTGTTTTTATAGCTGCGTACGACAGGAAAGGGGAATTTAAAAGCGAGTGGGCACTTTATCTTCATTTTAACACATGTGTTGGGACACATACGTTTGTGGCATTTACTCGATTCTCCAGGTTCCTTTAGGATGTGAGGTTGGCCAGATCCTTATCCTTAAAGCCCTTATCTTAAACGCAGTTGAAGAAGCAGGATGCCAGCAAATTATTCAGGTGGTTGACCTTGTTACTGCTACACTGCACTTTCACAGCAAATACAACTCTGCACTTCTATATCAAGCACCATTGTACATCTCATCTCTGCTATTCCGTGGTCCCAGCACTTCTTTATCGACCACCATTGTACATCTCATCTCTGCTATTCCGTGGTCCCAGCATTTCTATATCAAGCACCATTGTACATCTCATCTATACTATTCCGTGGTCATAGCACTACTATATAAAGCACAGTTGTACATCTCATCTCTGCTATTCTGTGGTCCCAGCACTACTATATAAAGCTCCATTGTACATCTCATCTTTACTATTCCATGGTCCCAGCACTTCTTTATCAAGCTCCATTGTACATCTCATCTCTGCTATTCCGTGGTCCCAGCACTTCTATATCAAGCTCCATTGTACAGCTCATCTCAACTATTCCGTAGTCCCAGCACTTCTTTATCGAGCACCATTGTACATCTCATCTCTGCTATTCCGTGGTTCCAGCACTTCTATATTGAGCACCGTTGTATAGCTCATCTCAACTATTCCGTAGTCCCAGCACTTCTTTATCGACCACCATTGTACATTTCATCTCTGCTATTCCGTGGTTCCAGCACTTCTATATTGAGCACCGTTGTACAGCTCATCTCTTCTATTCCATGGTCCCAGCACTTCTTTATCAAGCACCATTGTACATCTCATCTCTACTATTCTGTGGTCCTATCACTTCTTTATCGAGCACCTTTGTACATTTAATCTCTGCTATTCCATGGTCCCAGCACTGCTATATAAAGGACTGGTGTATATCTCATCTCTGCTATTCCCCAGCACTTTTATATCAAACATTGTTGTACAGCTCATCTTTTCTATTCCGTGGTCCCAGCACTTCTTTATCAAGCACCATTGTACATCTCATCTATACTCTTCCCACACCGCCTTCCAACAACAATTGGATAATGCACTTCTTCCGCATTATCTTGGTCGTTGTGTCATAGTAAACTGAGTAGTTTATCTGATATATTACCCAGTTTATGATAAATACATTGTGACTGAATGCCATCTTGTCTAGCTCCTGAGTTGGCACAGGAAGTCCGTCCCATCTTTCTATAAGTCCCACTTCCTGAATATCACCACTGCCCCCAGTGTCCCTACATCCTACGATAGTACACACGGCTTATGCTAGAAAAATAATGAACAAAATGTGATCTTAAATTTCATTTCTTTCCCTTGTTTGTTTTCCCCTCAAATAATTATTAAAAGTTAATCAATTAATGTTATATATCCCTAATTGGTGCTACTGAAAAAAATGCCCTCATTAGACTAAATCAAATGAAATATAAAAGATATGATAATACTAGCATCAAAAAATACCTCCTTTTAACAACCTAAAATCTGCAATATCTACTTGCATCTGAAGATGAACCTTCAAAGTCAACTCTACTGATGATTACATTTAGTAAATGCCGCAAAATAATGTTTGTTAAAATAAAAGTAAAGTGGCCGACTCCTTAAGTCTCTGCGCGGCTTTTCTTCTTTGTGTTCAGATTTAGGTAATATAAATGTATTAAGAGATTGTATACAAAGCAATCTCCTAGTATTGTAGCCAAAACAAAGAGGGGATACTGCTCATGATTTGGAAACCCAAGTGCCAACTCAAGGGAACAGCTCAAGTCAAGGAAAGAGATCTCTTACTGAGTACGGCCTGTTAATGTACCAAATGCCACAGTCTGAAAGGTGCAAAGAAAATTAGGGAAAAATGCCAGCTCACCAATTATGAATGTTAGGTCCAGTATGCCCGGAACCACAATCTGACCAAACGTGGAGTAAATGCAAAAAGGAAAAATAATGTTCCAGCTCCTGGATAAATTTCCACTTTATTGTAGTATTTTAAAATTCATTCCATGGCAGGAAGCAAAAAAAAAAAAAAGGAACGCACTATGCTATCTGGCATTCTTTGTCAAAGCCCTCGAATCAACTATTTTTAAGCATAAGGGAATTCACACCACCCAAGGTTTCTCTTATAATATTAATTTAGCAAAAACACAATCATAGACATGCTACTATTTTAGGTCAGCATTTCTTTTTCTATCTGAAAATCCAAGTAGGAACAGTTGGCCGAATTAAGAGTGTAAGATAATTGCAAGAGTAAATTTGGTCTATCCATAGTTTGCCATGCAAATAATAATGCCACATGCATGAACCCTGCAAGATGTCACACTATCGGCCTCATGTATCAAAGCTTGCATGCCAGATTTCTGGCATAAAAACTTTGAAACGTTGCAAAATTTAGGTGCAACTTGGAGCTGTGCCTACATTTTTGTGACTTCTAGAGTTTTGCAGGACAGAGGCGTGAAGACCAACGCTTATCAAATTTCATGACTGCACGCCACACCACAAATCTTATCTGGAGTAGGATTAGTGGAGCGGTGCACACGCGGGTGTACGCTACTCGTCCAGCGTCTGCCTATTCACGAATCAGGAGCATCTGACTCCAGCATGACCAACGCTGGGCTTCATGAATCGTGCTTAAAGTCTCTACAGTTCTGTATACAAAGTCATAGACAAATTTGGCCAGATTCATAATTTAAATTTTTTGTCGACTGTCGTTCATTGCCATTTGTTGTACTAAATTTTTTCAAAAAGTCAGCTTGACCAATTTTATACAAAATAAAAAAAAAATATTTTTTTTGTCTTATCTTTCTTTTTCTCCTTTTAAGATCTAAGAGTCATATGATATCCTTTAAAAGTGGCGTGCAACTTTACCATTTGCACAGAAATTTCTGCCAAACAAAAATATTTGACTGGAGTACATTTTTACCCCAAAAAATTTTGACTTTTTTAAAAAAGTTGCAATTAATAAATGTACCAGAAATATGTGGATTTCAAAAGTTACTCTCACAAAGGTGAACAGACCCCCCAAAACAGACGAGCAAATAGAAATAGACTTAAAAATAAGAGCAACTAGAAAGTAAAAATTGAGGGGAAAAAAAACAAACAAAAAAAACAGCTCAAACCAAGAAAAACTTGGCAAAGAAGGGTGCAAATGCAATAATGAATCGGACCCTTTGTGTGTCATATGAATACTGTATTCTCTCCAAAAGCAATTCTAACAGGGAAGAATATCTCTGTAATATGGAAAATATAGAGTAGAAAATGCTTTGGTGGATTCTGTATGAGTCTGCAAAATAAAACCCTCTTTACAACTCAGTGACATGGTTTTGTGTACAAGCCCTAAAAGTAGATGAAAAACTACTAAGTTTGGTGTTCTTCTATCATGAAACGTAAAAGTGAGGATCATGAACCTTTGGAAAACTATTCTTAGCAGTGTTTCCTATAATCCTAAAGTAAATAGAAGCCAGAAGCTTCAGCAGACTTTGTAAATAGCTATAATATGTAAACTCAGAGATGTTTGTTTTACTAAATTACCCCTTCAGTTTATCATGGCTGGAATAATGTCTCCGTGTGTTGCAATGTTATATTGTACACAGTGTTACAAAGCTGCTCAATATCACAATGTCTAATAAACTGATGGATATTATTTAGGATGGCTTAACTAAGGATAGATTCACATGTCCAGTAGTTATTAGTGATGAGTGAGCACGCTCGTCACTTCTCGTTACTCGCTCGAGCATCAGTGTGCTCGGGATGCTCGTTACTCGGCGAGTATTCTTTTAATGCTCGAGTGGTAGCTGGAGTCCCCGCCTCACATGCTTGGCGCTTTTTAGACAACCAATAAATGTGAGGATTGCCTGCCAGTCACCGTAATGCCGTAGCCATCTTGGTTGTGGCATAACTGTAATTGGCTGGCTGCATAGCGTCATCAGGTCTATAAAAAACCTGTGACGCCATGCTCGGCACACTGTACCCCGGAAACAAGCAGAGCAAGAGGAGGTGGTGGTGGGAGAGGGACAGAATTGTCGCTGCATATTAGCCAGGGATTCAATCATATTGGCATGTCTTTAAAGTACAACAACAGCCTTATTAAACAGTACTAATTCTGCTGTTACCAGCACTTAGGGAAAGATTGTGCTGAAGGGATCGTGGAGGACAGGTTGGGTGAATTGCACGTCCTTTATGCTGCATACCAAAACCCCTTCTCTGGGCTAATAATTAGGGATGGGCGAACCCAAACTGTAAAGTTCGGGACCGTACAGAACACATAGTGTTCGGTCACACGGTCCCGAACACGGGTTTCCATGGGAAACCCATGTTACAGTTTGGGTCTAATTAGGGCTGTGAAAATAAAGCAGAAAATTATTATTAAACATTATAATTATATTTACCTGTCCAGCAAAAACTGCCGAGTGCAGTGAATACTGCCGGCAGTTAATGAGCGGCCAAGGAAGCAGATGCGGCCAGGAAACAGCGGGACTGGAGGGCACATCGCTGGACAGGTAAGTATAATTCTAATGTTTATTACTAATTTTCTGTTTTTTGTTTACAGCTCGCCCTCCCCATCCCATAATGTAAAGTCCGAGTTCGGGGTTCAGACGCAAGTTTCTGTTATCTCTAGCCCCGAACTTTACAAAAAACTCGGCCGAACCTGAACATCGGGGGGGTTCACCCATCACTGCTAATAATATTCTTTTTGCTCTTAATCCTGCAAATTGTTCTGAGCAGGGAAACATTTACACCAATTTTACTGCCACAGTTGTTTGTCAAAAGCATTCAGCCAGACTTGGTTGGATCTCAATAACATAGCTACATTGCTCCTACAGTATAGCCAGTCCATCTGAGGTGGGCAAAATTTTCTGCAATAGTAATCTTGCAATTTTTTTCAGCAGTGAAATTTTATATGGCATTTATCATGCTACATTTGTTCCTCAAATAAAAAAAAAACTTGTTTGGTTACAAATAGCATCGCTGTATTGCTATTGCAGTCTAAGATGTCCATCTGAGATGGGGAAATTTTCCTGGCAATATAATACTGAATTTATTTTCAGCAGGGAAATTTTATATGGCATTTTTTGTGCTACAGTTGTGCTGAGGTCGTGGGCAAGGTGAAACTGTGCTTGCCGTGGGAGCACAACAAACACACGTATCATGTCGATCTAGCTTCCTGTCCCACTTTGTAGGGGGCGCTGAACATCAGTCTCAGTAGCTGTGATTCTGGACCACATAATCCTCATCCTTATCCCCCTTCGTCCCACAATGCCAAGTGCCCAGAGACAAGTGATCTCACCAGCGTCGGACTGGAGCACCTTGGGCCCACCAGAGAAAATCATTCTTGGGGCCCACTATGTAGCTACATAGAAATAGATACAAGACCACCAATTATGCGGTAAAAAGCGCTAATATCAGGGTATAATATAAGGTAGTTCACGTCTTAATAATGTAGCAAGGGTTGGGGTAGCCCCCTCACAGAATATAATGTAGCCCCCTCATAAAATATAATGCTGTCCCCTCTCATAGAATATAATGCAGCACCCCACAAAATATAATGCCACCCTCTCAGGTATGACGCAGTCCCCACCATAGAATATAATGTAGCACCCCATAGGGTATAATGCAGCCCCCCCCCATATAGTGTAATGCCACCCACCACAGAATATAATGTAGTCCCCTGAGAGAATGCAGTTCCACCACAGAATATAATGCAGCCCCCCCATAGAGTATACTGTAGCCCCCTCATATAGTATGATGTAGCCCCCATAATATTATGTAGTCCCCTGAGAGAATAATGCAGCCCCACCACAGAATATAATGCAGCCCCCCATAGAGTATACTGTAACCCTTCATATAGTATGATGTAGCCCCCCATAATATAATGTAGTACCTTGAGTATAATGCAGTCCCCCCACAGAATATAATGTAGCCCCCCAGGGCCGTATTTAGAGTTTCTGCTGCCCTAGGCACTTTTAGTGCTGCCTCTCCCTTTGGTGAGTATGACACTATCGGCAGTGACATTGGCAAGAATCGCTGATGTGAAAGTCGCCTTTTGCAGCAGATCAGGCAGTTTTTCTGCATCTGCCGCGTAACGGATCACTTATGGCAACATTGCGTTCGGCCTCATTCATTCCCTATGGGATTTGCGGCACTTGCCGTGATCTGGCAAATGTGGTACCATACCTCCCAACTTTTGAAGGGAAGGAGGTATTAAGTTTGTGGCGTGCGTAGTGCGCCGCGGCAAATTTTAGGCCACGCCTCTGACCAGACCCATTTCACAACTAGTCACACCCATATCCACGTCCCAACCGCAGCCATTTAGCACTGCTGATCACACTGTTTTATAAATAATTATAAGCAAACAAAAATATGGCCACACATGATGCTCAATACTGTATAATGGCCACACATGATGCTCCATACTGTAAAATGGCCATTGGCCACACATGATTCTCCATACTGTATAATGTCCATTGGCCACACATGATGCTCCATACTGTATAATGTCCATTGGCCACACATGATGCTCCATACTGTATAATGGCCACACATTGCTCCATACTGTATAATGGCCAGACAGTGCTCCATACTGTATAGTGACCGCACACACATAGTGCTCCATAGTGTATAATGGCCACACATGATGCTCCATACTGTATAGTGTCCATTGGCCACACATGATGCTCCATACTGTATAACGGCCACACATGATGCTCAATACTGTATAATGACCCCCCTCCTGTATGCATGGCTCATCTCCCTCCTATCCCATATACATAGCTCATATTACCCCCTCCTGTATGCATGACTCATATCTCCCCATGTATGCATGGCTCATATTCCCCCCCCCTATGCATGGCTCATATCCCCCCCCTGTATGCATGGCTTATATTCCCCCCTGTATGAATGGCTCATAGTCCGCCCCTGTGTGCATGGCTCATATCCCCCCCCCCTGTATGCATGGCTTATATTCCCCCCTGTATGCATGGCTTATATTCCCCCCTGTGTGCATGGCTCATATTCCCCCCTGTATGCATGACTCATAGTCCGCCCCTGTATGCATGGCTTATATTCCCCCCTGTATGCATGACTCATAGTCCGCCCCTGTATGCATGGCTCATAGTCCCCCCTGTATGCATGACTCATAGTCCGCCCCTGTATGCATGGCTTATATTCCCCCCTGTATGCATGGCTCATAGTCCGCCCCTGTATGCATGGCTCATATTCCGCCCCTGTATGCATGGCTCATATTCCGCCCCTGTATGCATGGCTCATAGTCCCCCCTGCATGGCTCATAGTCCCCCCTGCATGGCTCATATTCCCCCCTGCATGGCTCATATTCCCCCCTGCATGGCTCATATTCCCCCCTGCATGGCTCCGCACCCCCACCCGCTCCTGCTCGGCGCGCCGGCTTATGTCCTCCTTCATCCCCCCGTCCCCCCATCCCTCATACTCACCTGTCCCACTGCACGGCCGTGCTGACATCCCTCGCGCTCTGTCCCGACTCCAGGCGGCAGCGCCGGCGCAGCACCTTCTTCCTGCTTGAGCGGTCATGTGACACCGTTCATTAAGATCATGAATATGCGCATATTCATGATCTTAATGAGCGGTGTCACGTGACAGCTCGTTCAGGACGAGCAGCAGTGCAGACGCCGAGACCATCGCTGGAGCAGGGTGAGTATTCAAGGCGGGCGGCGGCGGCGGGCGGCGGCGGCGGGGGAGGGGGCCCTGAAGCGGGGGGAGGCCCTGGAGCGGGGGGAGGCCCTGCCAGCAGGTGTCAGTGCCAGGGCCCACCGGAGGTTCCCCGGTGGGCCAGTCCGATCCTGGATCTCACACTTGGACACTCCGAAGAGCTGTTTCCATTTCCATTTATAGATTCTGGCCTCTCGCTATGCCTGTTTCACACGGGACATGAGGAGATCGCATGTAGCAATGCCCAAATATTTGAGCAGCCACATTCACAAGAAGGCACGGTGGACAAATGCAATCACTGTCACAAGAGCTGGATGATGATGACACAATTGCCAACAAGTGGTGTTGTTCCATCAGCAAGTCAGGAGGAGGACCAGGGAGCGGAAGAGGAAGACGAGGTGGTAGACGATGAAGTCACTGACCCAACCTAGGAAGATGACATGCAAAGCAAGGACAGCAGCGCACAGGGGTAGGGATCTGCACCACCACAACAAGGAAGAGGCAGTGGGGTGGCCAGAGACGCAAGGTGGGCAACTGTTCCTTAGAGCACCAACACAGGTGAAGTAGTCAAGCCAAGGGTTAGGTGTTTATGAGTCTGGTGCTTTTTAAAAAACAGTCCAGTTAAGCCAAAAAAGGCTATTTGCAACATCTGTTATGCCAGCATCAGCAGGGGCAGCACAAGTACCAGCCTTACCAGCACCAGCATGCCCAGGCACATGCAAGCAAAGCACCCGACTTCTTGGGCCAAACACCAAGGTCCATAAACATTGTCTGCAGGTGACACCACTGCTTCTTCCCCTGTTTTACGTGCATGCCAATCATGTAGGTGAAGATGACTTCCACTCTGTACCTGTCATTGCACACTTGCAACTACTGTCAGCAACCATGTCCACATTCTTGTCCCAGCACAGCATTCAGTTGTCCCTAACCCAGTTCTTGGAACACAAGTGTAAATACGCAGCCACCCACCCACAGGCCACAATACTAAGCAGCAACGTTTTCAGACTGCCTGCCCTAGAAATGTTGCTGTTTAGGCTTGTGGAGACTTAACCATTCTGCAACCTCATGGCGGCAGCCATCTCTCGCTACTCAGTCCCCAGCCACCATTATTTCTCCTGGTGCACCGTCCCCACCTTACACAAGCACGTGTAACATCAGCAGTGCCATGACAAAAACTGTTACTGGAAAGGCAAAGAATATTGGAGAAATAGCGGCGCTGTAACGTTTGACAGGGGCGGACTGCAGCAGGTGGACCCCTATATCACTTCTAGGGTTGAAGGCTATAAATAGTAAATAAAGAATATACACAGTAAGTGCATACACACCCGCGCTATGTCCTACGTTGCTTATGAGTAATCACATTACCAATATAAAGTTTACCTGAATGGAGTGGACGAACTTCCGGTAAACATCTTCTAGCTACACGCTCGCTTGTCACCGGCCGGGACAGCGTGCGCAGAAGACCTTCACACACAGACGCCGAAAGATACTAAGAAGTAGGAGGAACCCGTTGGCTAAGTAGCTTTATCTTATATATTACCGCTTGTTTGACTGCTTCCTCAGCGCCGTCTGAGACTTCCATACTCCATACCATCGTATCTAGCTGCAATAAATAGACAAGAGGCAGCGGTAATCAGCTCTTTTCCCTACGGAAGATTGTTTCTTCAATACCTGTCTCAGCGCTGCCTGAGGTCTGGTGAATTTCACAGTAGTTACCTATTGAAATATATCAAGCAGCTCACGATCTGGGAAGGGTGCATCAACGCATATTTAGTACAGGTATTTAGTAATTTTTAAACTTCATAATGATGAAAGGATGTGATATTTACTAAGAAGCATATTTAGGTGTTCTTTTCTTTCAGAGTGCATTATTCTACAATACAAACGCCCTGAGTTCAAGCAGTCCAGCTCTTGATTAAGGAACAACGCTATCAATGTGTGTATAGATGCATGCACCTATATACTGTAGATTATTCCAACATATATTTAACAAATACCCTCACTTTTCTCTTTTAGTAAATACATTTATGCCACTCTTGATTTGGTCTGTGCCACTATCAAAATCGTCCACTCCATTCAGGTAAACTTTATATTGGTAGTGTGATTACTCATAAGCAACGTAGGACATAGCGCGGGTGTGTATGCACTTGCTGTGTATATTCTTTATTTACTGTTACTGGAAAGGTCCACTGAACCACAGACATGTGAACAAGTGCTTGTGTCCAGGGATGCTACATTTCCATGAAGGCACACTGCATGAACATTGTGGAAGCTGGGACTTAGTCAGACCCTGGGAACGACATGTGCTACCAACACAGAGAATTGTGAGCCCTGATTCAATCAGTGTTGCCCTGACCTTCTACAGCAGTTCCTGCACCTCTTCATTTTCCATCTCTGAAACATCAACATCAGTCACAAGCTGGAAGCACTGCAGCACTGCCTCGGCCAAGTGGCAACAAGCTCTGATGAAGCTAATCAGCAGAGGTGACAAACCGCACATCGCCGCAGAGTTGTTAAAAGGTTTAACAGACTAGAATGATCAGTGGCTCTCACCCCTGAACCTACAACCAGACATGGTCATGTGTTACAATGGTCATAACCTAGTGACAGCTCTGAAGCTTGGCAACCTCGCACACATAACATGCCTGGCCCACGTGCTCAACTTACTGGTTCAGCGGTTTCTCAAAACCTACCATGATCTATCTGAGCTACTTGTGAAAGTACGCTGTGTGTGTGCCCATTTCTGCAAGTCAGGTCAGCTACAGCTGCCAATGCCCTGGCAGAGCTGCAGCAGCGTTTGCAACTTCCAGCTCACTGACTGACTGGTGTGCCATGTCACCATGTGTTGGAACTCAACGTTACATATGTTGGTAAGGCTTTGTGAGAAGCAGGGGGCAGTACTTAAATACCAGCTACACCATGCCTGTCGGTATTCCGGTCAGCCTCCGCACATGGGAACTGATGAGTGGGCATGGATGTCGGACATCTATGCGGTTTTCCAAAACTTTGAGGGCTCAACCCAAAAGGTGAGAGGTAATAACCCCATAATCAGAGCACCATCCTGCTTCTGTCTACTGAAACTGTTATGGACTGACCAGGATTGAAGTTGTGGTATGGCAAGCACAAGGGGCAACACTGGCAGATAGCGTAATCAGGAATAGCCAAGGAGTCAATACACAGGAGCAGCAACATGTACAGTCGTCCTCTTGGTGGGGACAGGGAAGTCTTGGCTGTTGGCAGTCTGGCACACATGGCTGAGTTTATGTTCCGCTGCCTTTCCCGTGAACCTCGCTTTGTACACTAATTATTGGTTGGTCACACTTCTAGACTCACTCTACAAGGAGAACTTTACATCTCTCCTTCCATGGCGGAAAGGTCTAATAAAATGTTGCAGTACCAGAAGAATTATTTAAAAAATTCCCATCTAACAATGCTGGCAGCAGAGGTAACAGTTTCTTGGACAACCAATGAGTGGAAACTAGAGAGACACACGCCTGATGCAGCAGAGGCAGGGGTACACTCTCAAAGGTCTGGGACAGTTTTCTCAGACCCTCCCATCACTCAGACCCTGATGTGTGTAATACTCTGACAAGGAAGGAAAAGTTTTGTAAGATGCTGAAGGAGTACCTTGACGACCGTACCAGTGTCCTCTATAATTCCTCTGTGCCATACAACTACTAAGTATCCAAGCTAGACACATGGCATGAACTGTTTCTCTATGCCTTAGAAGTTATCCTGGCCTTTCCTGCTGCTAGCGTTTTGTCAGAGTGGGTTTTTACTGCTGCTGGGGGTACTATAATCAATAGGCTCATGCGCCTGTCAACTAAAAATGCTGACAGGCTGAATCTTATCAAAATGAATAAGGGCTGGATTGGGCCAGACTTCTGTACACCACTGGATGACAGCAGGGAAACATAAACTCAAATGCAGTGGTTTTGGGGTTTTTTCTGGTGTATTCCCATGCTCCCCTTCTCACCCAAACATCAGTATACGCTTCAGGATTTCCCCTTTTTTGTGTAGTCCTCCTCCTCCATCACCACCATATGAAGAGGGTGATCATGCTACCCTCGCTATAAATTTTTTAAGGGTATTTATGATACCCGCATTAACAATTTTTAGAGGCCTAGCTCAAACATTCTTTTAAATATATGTATACACCCCAGGGGTAAATGATTTTGAGCCCACGCACTTAGTGCATGGGCATTACCTTTCTAGGATACCGACTTATTAAAAAATTGTTTTCCGAGGCCCTTCACTATGTCTCTTCAAAGGGGTATTGGAGTGCCTCCTTCTAATTTTTGACATACCTTGCACTTAGTACAAGAAAAAATCTTTTCAGGGCAGGTTCAAATCCTTTCTACATTCTACAATTCCACCTCTCGTGTCTCCCCTTTTCCTCATAGTTTGTAAGCTTACGAGCAGGGCCCTCACTCCTCTTGGTATCTGTTTTGAACTGTATTTCTGTTATGCTGTAATGTCTATTGTATGTACAAGTCCCCTCTATAATTTGTAAAGCGCTGCGGAATATGTTGGCGCTATATAAATAAAAATTATTATTATTATTATTATTACGATAATACCTCTCTTATAGAACCTTGTGAGACTAAACAAATTTTGTAAACACAAATATCAAAAAATCTTTTATGACACATAATATTACATAAAGTGGTATATACATAGGCAATCACATAGATCAATAACAGATAAAAGTACACAGAAAACAAGGAAAAAAATCTAACTACCCCACTATTCAAAAAGATGTATATTATCCTAAAAATGTGTAATAGTCATAGGTATGATAAGTGACTAAACACACATAGATAACGATCAGACAATTAGATTTATCACTGACTTCAATTCTAGATGGACCAAAATTTACGAGTATTAAAAAGCATTGGGCTATATTATGAACGTTTGCTAAACATCTCCCTATTCATTCCTCAGTAACATGGCGTAGATCCAAAAACGAAAAAGACCTAATTACAAGGAGTCACAATGTGGCACCTAAGATATCATTTTTTTTTTGGAGCAAATGAGTCCAAAGTGGGGTTCTTTCCAATGTAGAGATTGTTCAGCTTGCAGGTACGTGGAAAGATTTCAAGCTTTTACTAACAGTGATAGTAGTAATACTTAAACAATTACATACCATTTCACTTGTAAATCTGAAATGATTATTTATGATGAATAATGTATTGATATACATTGGAATGACGACCCAACAATTACGAGTTCTTATTTTGGAAGATGTCCGTCACATTTGAAATGCATCGACAACATTGAGCTTGGAGAATCTGAAAACCATTCCCAGGCACTTCAAAACCCATCATAACTGCAATCCTCAATATCTAATGGTAAAAGGAATAGATCAAGTCCATCTTGGAATGAGAGGAGGTAATTATAAGAAATTAGCTTTTGAAAAAAAGAATCCAAATGGATCTTTTTCATTAAATACACTTGCAGCAGAAGGTTTAAATGAAACCTTAAGCTTCAAACCTTTTATCTAAGGGCACAAATTGTAATACTTGTAATGCACATACTTTTGTTGTGAATAACATACCGTATATACTCGAGTATAAGCCGACCCGAGTATAAGCCGACCCCCCTAATTTTGCCACAAATAACTGGGAAAACTTATTGACTCGAGTATAAGCCTAGGGTAGGAAATGCAGCAGCTACTGGTAAATTTCAAAAATAAAAATAGATGCTCCATACCGTTCATTATTGCCCCTTAAGATGCTCCATATAAAGCTGTGCCATACAGTTAGGTCCATATATATTTGGACAGAGACAACATTTTTCTAATTTTGGTTATAGACATTACCACATTGAATTTTAAACAAAACAATTCAGATGCAGTTGAAGTTCAGACTTTCAGCTTTCATTTGAGGGTATCCACATTAAAATTGGATGAAGGGTTTAGGAGTTTTAGCTCCTTAACATGTGCAACCCTGTTGGTAAAGGGACCAAAATTAATTGGACAGATTAAATAATTTTAAATAAAATGTTCATTTTTAGTACTTGGTTGAAAACCCTTTGTTGGCAATGACTGCCTGAAGTCTTGAACTCATGGACATCACCAGATGCTGTTTCCTCCTATCTGATGCTCTGCCAGGCCTTCACTTCGGTAGTTTTCAGTTGCTGTTTGTTTGTGGGCCTTTCTGTCTGAAGTTTAGTCTTTAACAAGTGAAATGCATGCTTTTTTGGGTTGAGATCAGGTGACTGACTTGGCCATTCAAGAATATTCCACTTCTTTGCTTTAATAAACTCCTGGGTTGCTTTGGCTTTATGTTTTGGGTCATTGTCCATCTGTAGTATGAAACGACGACCAATCAGCTTGGCTGCATTTGGTTGGATCTGAGCACACAGTATGGCGGCTCTGAATACCTCAGAATTCATTCTGCTGCTTCTGTCCTGTGTCACATCATCAATAAACACTAGTGACCCAGTGCCACTGGCAGCCATGCATGCCCAAGCCATCACACTGCCTCCGCCGTGTTTTACAGATGATGTGGTATGCTTTGGATCATGAGCTGTACCACGCCTTCGCCATACTTTTCTCTTTCCATCATTCTGGTAGAGGTTGATCTTGGTTTAATCTGTCCAAAGAATGTTCTTCCAGAACTGTCCTGGCTTTTTTAGATGTTTTTTAGCAAAGTCCAGTCTAGCCTTTTTATTCTTGATGCTTATGAGTGGCTTGCACCGTGCAGTGAACCCTCTGTACTTACTTTCATGCAGTCTTCTCTTTATGGTAGATTTGGATATTGATACGCCGACCTCCTGGAGAGTGTTATTCACTTGGTTGGCTGTTGTGAAGGGGTTTCTCTTCGTCATGGAGATTATTCTGCGATCATCCACCACTGTTGTCTTCCGTGGGCGCCCAGGTCTTTTTGCATTGATGAGTTCACCAGTGCTTTCTTTCTTTCTCAGGATGTACCAAACTGTAGATTTTGCCACTCCTAATATTGCAGCAATTTCTCGGATGGGTTTTTTCTGTTTTTGCAGCTTAAGGATGGCTTGTTTCACCTACATGGAGAGCTTCTTTGACCACATGTTTACTTCACAGCAAAACATTCCAAATGCAAGCACCGCACCTCAAATCATATCCAGGCCCTTTATCTGCTTATTTGAGAATGACATAAGGAAGGGATTGCCCACACCGGTCCATGAAATAGCCTTGGAGTCAATTGTCCAATTACTTTTGGTCCCTTTAAAAACAGGGTGGCACATGTTAAGGAGCTGAAACTCCTAAACCTTTCATCCAATTTTAATGTGGATACCCTTAAATGAAAAGTGAAAGTCTGAACTTCAACTGCATCTGAATTGTTTTGTTTAAAAATCATTTTGGTAATTTCTATAACCAAAATTAGAAAAATGTTGTCTCTGTCCAATTATATATGGACCTAACTGTATATAATGCTCCATGCATTCCATTATTGCCCCATAGATGTGCCATTGAAAGCTCTGCCATATAGTGCTCTGCACCGTTCATTATTGCCCCATAAGATGCTCCATATAAAGCTGTGCCATATATAATGCTCCATACTGTTCATTATTTCCCCATAGATGTGCCATAGAAAACTCTGCCATATAGTGCTCTGTACCGTTCATTATTGCCCCATAGCTGCCATATAGTTCAGTACTGCCCCATAGCTGCCATATAGTGCTGTGTGCCGTTCAGTACTGCCCCATAGCTGCCATATACTGCTGTGTGCCGTTCAGTACTGCCCCATAGCTGCCATATAGTGCTGTGTGCCGTTCAGTACTGCCCCATAGCTGCCATATAGTGCTGTGTGCCTTTCAGTACTGCCCCATAGCTGCCATATAGTGCTGTGTGCCGTTCAGTACTGCCCCATAGCTGCCATATATTGCTGTGTGCCGTTCAGTACTGCCCCATAGCTGCCATATACTGCTGTGTGCCGTTCAGTACTGCCCCATAGCTGCCATATAGTGCTGTGTGCCGTTCAGTACTGCCCCATAGCTGCCATATAGTGCTGTGTGCCGTTCAGTACTGCCCCATAGCTGCCATATACTGCTGTGTGCCGTTCAGTACTGCCCCATAGCTGCCATATAGTGCTGTGTGCCGTTCAGTACTGCCCCATAGCTGCCATATATGTTATGGCTGGCAATCAGGCAACACAGCGTGCAGTAATCAGCGCACATACAGAGATCTGGCAATAACCAAAAACAATAGGACGAGCTCTGAGACGTGGAATCTCTGTAGACTGCAGTACCTGATCTATCCTCACACAACTATAAGCAGCAGTGGATTGCGCCTAACAACTACCTATGCAACTCGGCACTGCCTGAGGAGCTGACTAGCCTGAAGATAGAAATACAAGCCTGACTTACCTCAGAGAAATACCCCAAAGGAATAGGCAGCCCCCCACATATAATAACTGTTAGCAAGATGAAAAGACAAACGTAGGAATGAAATAGATTCAGCAAAGTGAGGCCCGATATTCTAGACAGAGCGAGGATAGCAAAGAGAACTATGCAGTCTACAAAAAACCCTAAAACGAAAACCACGCAAAGGGGCAAAAAGACCCACCGTGCCGAACTAACAGCACGGCGGTGCACCCCTCTGCTTCTCAGAGCTTCCAGCAAAAGACAATAGCAAGCTGGACAGAAAAAACAGAAAACAAACTAGAAGCACTTATCTAGCAGAGCAGCAGGCCCAAGGAAAGATGCAGTAGCTCAGATCCAACACTGGAACATTGACAAGGAGCAAGGAAGACAGACTCAGGTGGAGCTAAATAGCAAGGCAGCCAACGAGCTCACCAAAACACCTGAGGGAGGAAGCCCAGAGACTGCAATACCACTTGTGACCACAGAAGTGAACTCAGCCACAGAATTCACAACAGTACCCCCCCCTTGAGGAGGGGTCACCGAACCCTCACCAGAACCCCCAGGCCGACCAGGATGAGCCACATGAAAGGCACGAACAAGATCTGGGGCATGGACATCAGAGGCAAAAACCCAGGAATTATCTTCCTGAGCATAACCCTTCCATTTGACCAGATACTGGAGTTTCCGTCTAGAGACACGAGAATCCAAAATCTTCTCCACAATATACTCCAATTCCCCCTCCACCAAAACAGGGGCAGGAGGCTCCACAGATGGAACCATAGGTGCCACGTATCTCCTCAACAACGACCTATGGAATACATTATGTATGGAAAAGGAGTCTGGGAGGGTCAGACGAAAAGACACCGGATTGAGAATCTCAGAAATCCTATACGGACCAATAAAACGAGGTTTAAATTTAGGAGAGGAAACCTTCATAGGAATATGACGAGAAGATAACCAAACCAAATCCCCAACACGAAGTCGGGGTCCCACACGGCGTCTGCGATTAGCGAAAAGCTGAGCCTTCTCCTGGGACAAGGTCAAATTGTCCACTACCTGAGTCCAGATCTGCTGCAACCTGTCCACCACAGAATCCACACCAGGACAGTCCGAAGACTCAACCTGTCCTGAAGAGAAACGAGGATGGAACCCAGAATTGCAGAAAAATGGAGAGACCAAGGTAGCCGAGCTGGCCCGATTATTAAGGGCGAACTCAGCCAACGGCAAAAATGACACCCAATCATCCTGGTCAGCGGAAACAAAACATCTCAGATATGTTTCCAAGGTCTGATTGGTTCGTTCGGTCTGGCCATTAGTCTGAGGATGGAAGGCCGAGGAGAAAGATAGGTCAATGCCCATCCTACCACAAAAGGCTCGCCAGAACCTCGAGACAAACTGGGAACCTCTGTCAGAAACAATATTCTCAGGAATGCCATGTAAACGAACCACATGCTGGAAGAACAAAGGCACCAAATCAGAGGAGGAAGGCAATTTAACCAAGGGCACCAGATGGACCATTTTAGAAAAGCGATCACAGACCACCCAAATGACCGACATTTTTTGAGAAACGGGAAGGTCAGAAATGAAATCCATCGAAATATGTGTCCAAGGCCTCTTCGGGACCGGCAAGGGCAAAAGCAACCCACTGGCACGTGAACAGCAGGGCTTAGCCCTAGCACAAATTCCACAGGACTGCACAAAAGCACGCACATCCCGTGACAGAGATGGCCACCAGAAGGATCTAGCAACCAACTCCCTGGTACCAAAGATTCCTGGATGACCGGCCAGCACCGAACAATGAAGTTCAGAGATAACTTTACTAGTCCACCTATCAGGGACGAACAGTTTCTCGGCCGGACAACGATCAGGTTTATTAGCCTGAAATTTCTGCAACACTCTCCGCAAATCAAGGGAGATGGCAGACACAATGACTCCTTCCTTGAGGATACTCGCCGGCTCAGATAACCCCGGAGAGTCGGGCACAAAACTCCTAGACAGAGCATCCGCCTTCACATTTTTAGAGCCCGGAAGGTATGAAATCACAAAATCAAAACGAGCAAAAAATAACGACCAACGGGCCTGTCTAGGATTCAAGCGCTTGGCAGACTCGAGATAAGTCAAGTTCTTATGATCAGTCAATACCACCACGCGATGCTTAGCACCCTCAAGCCAATGACGCCACTCCTCGAATGCCCACTTCATGGCCAGCAACTCTCGGTTGCCCACATCATAATTACGCTCAGCAGCAGAAAATTTCCTGGAAAAGAAAGCACATGGTTTGAACACTGAGCAACCAGAACCTCTCTGTGACAAAACCGCCCCTGCACCAATCTCAGAAGCATCAACCTCGACCTGGAACGGAAGAGAAACATCAGGTTGACACAACACAGGGGCACAGCAAAAACGACGCTTCAACTCCTGAAAAGCTTCCACGGCAGCAGAAGACCAATTAACCAAATCAGCACCCTTCTTGGTCAAATCGGTCAATGGTCTGGCAATGCTAGAAAAATTACAGATGAAGCGACGATAAAAATTAGCAAAGCCCAGGAATTTCTGCAGACTTTTTAGAGATGTCGGCTGAGTCCAATCCTGGATGGCCTGAACCTTAACCGGATCCATCTCGATAGTAGAAGGGGAAAAGATGAACCCCAAAAATGAAACTTTCTGCACACCGAAGAGACACTTTGATCCCTTCACGAACAAGGAATTAGCACGCAGTACCTGGAAAACCATTCTGACTTGCTTCACATGAGACTCCCAATCATCTGAGAAGATCAAAATGTCATCCAAGTAAACAATCAAGAATTTATCCAGATACTCACGGAAAATGTCATGCATAAAAGACTGAAAAACAGATGGAGCATTGGCAAGTCCGAACGGCATCACCAGATACTCAAAATGACCCTCGGGCGTATTAAATGCCGTTTTCCATTCATCTCCCTGCCTGATTCTCACCAGATTATACGCACCACGAAGATCAATCTTAGTAAACCAACTAGCCCCCTTAATCCGAGCAAACAAGTCAGAAATCAATGGCAAGGGATACTGAAACTTAACAGTGATCTTATTAAGAAGGCGGTAATCAATACACGGTCTTAGCGAACCATCCTTCTTGGCTACAAAAAAGAACCCTGCTCCCAATGGTGACGACGATGGGCGAATATGTCCCTTCTCCAGGGACTCCTTCACATAACTGCGCATAGCGGTGTGTTCAGGTACGGACAAATTAAATAAACGACCCTTAGGGAATTTACTACCAGGAATCAAATCGATAGCACAATCACAATTCCTATGCGGAGGTAGGGCATCAGACTTGGACTCTTCAAATACATCCTGAAAGTCCGACAAGAACTCTGGGATGTCAGAAGGAATGGATGACGAAATAGACAAAAATGGAACATCACCATGTACTCCCTGACAACCCCAGCTGGTTACCGACATAGAGTTCCAATCCAATACTGGATTATGGGTTTGTAGCCATGGCAACCCCAACACGACCACATCATGCAAATTATGCAGTACCAGAAAGCGAATAACTTCCTGATGTGCAGGAGCCATGCACATGGTCAGCTGGGCCCAGTACTGAGGCTTATTCTTGGCCAAAGGTGTAGCATCAATTCCTCTCAACGGAATAGGACACCGCAAAGGCTCCAAGAAAAATCCACAACGTTTAGCATAATCCAAATCCATCAGATTCAGGGCAGCGCCTGAATCCACAAACGCCATGACAGAATACGATGACAAAGAGCACATTAAGGTAATGGACAAAAGGAATTTGGACTGTACAGTACCAATAACGGCAGAGCTATCGAACCGCCTAGTGCGTTTAGGACAATTAGAAATAGCATGAGTAGAATCACCACAATAGAAACACAGTCTGTTCAGACGTCTGTGTTCTTGCCGTTCTACTTTAGTCATAGTCCTGTCGCACTGCATAGGCTCAGGTTTACTCTCAGGCAGTACCGCCAGATGGTGCACAGATTTACGCTCGCGCAAGCGACGACCGATCTGAATGGCCAAGGACATAGACTCATTCAAACCAGCAGGCATAGGAAATCCCACCATTACATCCTTAAGAGCTTCAGAGAGACCCTTTCTGAACAAAGCCGCTAGTGCAGATTCATTCCACAGAGTGAGTACTGACCATTTCCTAAATTTCTGACAATATACTTCTACATCATCCTGACCCTGGCATAAAGCCAGCAGATTTTTCTCAGCCTGATCGACTGAATTAGGCTCATCGTACAGCAATCCGAGCGCCAGGAAAAATGCATCAACATTACTCAATGCAGAATCTCCTGGTGCAAGAGAAAACGCCCAGTCCTGTGGGTCGCCGCGCAAAAAAGAAATAATAATCAAAACCTGTTGAATAGGATTACCAGAAGAATGAGGTTTCAAGGCCAAAAATAGCTTACAATTATTTCTGAAGCTCAGGAACTTAGTTCTGTCACCAAAAAACAAATCAGGAATCGGAATTCTTGGTTCTAGCATCGATTTCTGATCAATAGTATCTTGAATCTTTTGTACATTTACAACGAGATTATCCATTGAGGAGCACAGAGCCTGAATATCCATGTCCACAGCTGTGTCCTGAAGCACTCTAATGTCTAGGGGAAAAAAAAGACTGAAGACAGAGCTAAGAAAAAAAAATGATGTCAGGATTTCTTTTTTCCCTCTATTGGGAATCATTGGTGTGGCTCCTTGTACTGTTATGGCTGGCAATCACGCAACACAGCGTGCAGTAATCAGCGCACATACAGAGATCTGGCAATAACCAAAAACAATAGGACGAGCTCTGAGACGTGGAATCTCTGTAGACTGCAGTACCTGATCTATCCTCACACAACTATAAGCAGCAGTGGATTGCGCCTATCAACTACCTATGCAACTCGGCACTGCCTGAGGAGCTGACTAGCCTGAAGATAGAAATACAAGCCTGACTTACCTCAGAGAAATACCCCAAAGGAATAGGCAGCCCCCCACATATAATGACTGTTAGCAAGATGAAAAGACAAACGTAGGAATGAAATAGATTCAGCAAAGTGAGGCCCGATATTCTAGACAGAGCGAGGATAGCAAAGAGAACTATGCAGTCTACAAAAAACCCTAAAACGAAAACCACGCAAAGGGGCAAAAAGACCCACCGTGCCGAACTAACAGCACGGCGGTGCACCCCTCTGCTTCTCAGAGCTTCCAGCAAAAGACAATAGCAAGCTGGACAGAAAAAACAGAAAACAAACTAGAAGCACTTATCTAGCAGAGCAGCAGGCCCAAGGAAAGATGCAGTAGCTCAGATCCAACACTGGAACATTGACAAGGAGCAAGGAAGACAGACTCAGGTGGAGCTAAATAGCAAGGCAGCCAACGAGCTCACCAAAACACCTGAGGGAGGAAGCCCAGAGACTGCAATACCACTTGTGACCACAGAAGTGAACTCAGCCACAGAATTCACAACACATATAGTGCTGTGTGCCGTTCAGTACTGCCCCATAGCTGCCATATAGTGCTGTGTGCCGTTCAGTACTGCCCCATAGCTGCCATATATTGCTGTGTGCCGTTCAGTACTGCCCCATAGCTGCCATATACTGCTGTGTGCCGTTCAGTACTGCCCCATAGCTGCCATATAGTGCTGTGTGCCGTTCAGTACTGCCCCATAGCTGGCATATAGTGCTGTGTGCCGTTCAGTACTGCCTCATAGCTGCCATATACTGCTGTGTGCCGTTCAGTACTGCCCCATAGCTGCCATATAGTGCTGTGTGCCGTTCAGTACTGCCCCATAGCTGCCATATACTGCTGTGTGCCGTTCAGTACTGCCCCATAGCTGCCATATAGTGCTGTGTGCCGTTCAGTACTGCCCCATAGCTGCCATATACTGCTGTGTGCCTTTCAGTACTGCCCCATAGCTGCCATATACTGCTGTGTGCCGTTCAGTACTGCCCCATAGCTGTGCCATAGAAAGCTCTGCCATTGGTGCTGCTGCTGCAATAAAAAAACAAAACGCCATACTCACCTCTCTTGCTTGCAGCTCCTCTGCGTCCGGTCCCGGCGTCTCTGCGCACTGACTGATCAGGCAGAGGGCGCCGCGCACACTATATGCGTCATCACGCCCTCTGACCTGAACAGTCAGAGCGGAGCGATGCCGGGAAGATGGAGCGACGCCCGGCGGCTGGAACGTGGACAGGTGACTATTACATACTTAAATGGTCCCAGCGATCCTGACGCTCCCTCTGCCTGTCCCACGGTCTTCGGTGCCGCAGCCTCTTTCTCTATCAGCGGTCACCGGCAGCGCTGATTAGAGAAATGAATACGCGGCTCCACCCCTATGGGAGGTGGAGCCGCCTATTCATTTTTCTAATGAGCGGTCCCATGTGACCGCTGAAGAGGGGAAGAGCTGCAGCACAGAAGACCGTGGGATGGCAGGGGGAGCGCCAGGACCGCCGGGACTAGGTAAGTTAAGTATGCCTCAGCGCCCTCTCCCCCTCACCCGCCGACCCCACCGCTACCGTGACTCGAGTATAAGCCGAGAGGGGCACTTTCAGCCCAAAATTTTGGGCTGAAAATCTCGGCTTATACTCGAGTATATACGGTAATTGTTTTTAATGGATATAACATCTTGTTTTCTGTTTGATTTGTTACTTTTCGTTATATTATCGACCTTACTTGTGATTCTGTTTTTCTAGTGGTTTGCCATGGGAGTTGTTGGATGTTCTCGTTGGTTACTCTGTTGGTTGATGGATCGGATTGGTGGAATGAGGGCTTCATCGCAGGTTTTTGAAAATTCTGAAAAAGACATATATACCAAAATTATTGTCATGGCATGTAATTGTTCATATGTACATTTCAATGTCATGTAGAAATGTGGTAAGTTTTATTGATGTATAATACCAGATTTTTCTTCTGCTATTATTACGGAATATATGTTTAGTCTCCATCTTCTTATATACTGTATACGTCCTCATGTCCTCATTTGGGAAAAATATTCAGTCTAATAGAGACAAGTTTCCAAGTTTCCATATGACTAAGGGTGCACCGTTGTGCCAGAAACGCGTTAGGTTGTTTTTATTGTTTTATTTTTAATCATGTCCAAATAAACTTTCTTTCATTTTAACTGGTCGGTGTGTCGGAAACATATCCTTTCCTTTTCATCCTAATATTTTGTACTATACACTTTCATACATTCTAGGCTGTATGTTATTGGTTATTTAACATGACATTTTCAATGTTATGTTATTGCATGTGTACAAATAAAACACATGGCACAAACTATAAATATTCCACACTAGATACTAATTAATATGAATTATATATATATATATATATATATATATATATATATATACTGTATGTACAATGCCTACAAGTAGTATTCAACCGCCTGCAGATTTAGCAGGATTAATAAGATGCAAATAAGTTAGAGCCTTCAAACTTCAAACAAGAGCAGGATTTATTAACAGATGCATAAATCTTACAAACCAAAAAGTTTTGTTGCTCAGTTAAATTTTTATAAATTTTAAACATAAAAGTGTGGGTCAATTATTATTCAACCCCTAGGTTTAATATGTTGTGGAATAACCTTTGTTTGCAATTACAGCTAATAATCGTCTTTTATAAGACCTGATCAGGCCAGCACAGGTCTCTGGAGTTATCTTGGCCCACTCCTCCATGCAGATCTTCTCCAAGTTATCTAGGTTCTTTGGGTGCCTCATGTGGACTTTAATCTTGAGCTCCTTCCACAAGTTTTCAATTGGGTTAAGGTCAGGAGACTGACTAGGCCACTGCAACACCTTGATTTTTTGCCTCTTGAACCAGGCCTTGGTTTTCTTGGCTGTGTGGTTTGGGTCGTTGTCTTGTTGGAAGATGAAATGACGACCCATCTTAAGATCCTTTATGGAGGAGCGGAGGTTCTTGGCGAAAATCTCCAGGTAGGCCGTGCTATCCATCTTCCCATGGATGCGGACCAGATGGCCAGGCCCCTTGGCTGAGAAACAGCCCCACAGCATGATGGTGCCACCACCATGCTTGACTGTAGGGATGGTATTCTTGGGGTCATATGCAGTGCCATCCAGTCTCCAAACGTCACGTGTGTGGTTGGCACCAAAGATCTCGATCTTGGTCTCCTCAGACCAGAGAACCTTGAACCAGTCAGTCTCAGAGTCCTGCAAGTGATCATGAGCAAACTGTAGACGAGCCTTGACATGACGCTTTGAAAGTAAGGGTACCTTACGGGCTCGTCTGGAACGGAGACCATTGCGGTGGAGTACGTTACTTATGGTATTGACTAAAACCAATGTCCCCACTGCCATGAGATCTTCCCGGAGCTCCTTCCTTGTTGTCCTTGGGTTAGCCTTGACTCTTCGGACAAGTCTGGCCTCGGCACGGGAGGAAACTTTCAAAGGCTGTCCAGGCCGTGGAAGGCTAACAGTAATTCCATAAGCCTTCCACTTCCGGATGATGCTCCCAACAGTGGAGACAGGTAGGCCCAATTCCTTGGAAAGGGTTTTGTACCCCTTGCCAGCCTTGTGACCCTCCACGATCTTGTCTCTGATGGCCTTGGAATGCTCCTTTGTCTTTCCCATGTTGACCATGTATGAGTGCTGTTCACAAGTTTGGGGAGGGTCTTAAATAGTCAGAAAAGGCTGGAAAAAAGAGATAATCAATCCAAACATGTGAAGCTCATTGTTCTTTGTGCCTGAACTACTTCTTAATACTTTAGGGGAACCAAACAGAATTCTGGTGGGTTGAGGGGTTGAATAATAAATGACCCTCTGAAAAGACTTTTCACAATTTAAAAAAAATAAACAAAGAAATAACATTCTTTTTTGCTGCAGTGCATTTCACACTTCCAGGCTGATCTACAGTCCAAATGTCACAATGCCAAGTTAATTCCAAATGTGTAAACCTGCTAAATCTGCAGGGGGTTGAATACTACTTGTAGGCACTGTATATATATATATATATATATATATATATTACACTAAGCACTTTAAATTCACATTTCATTGATATTTCCCTTCCCTTGTTTTTTTCTTATTTCCCTTTCTTCCCATACATCTCTATTTCTTTATATTTTCTTAATATATCTAGATTTGTGATAAAGCCAACTACAATCAATGTAATAGGGATATATTATGATATTCTATATTTTATATATAATTATAGTGCTGAACAATAGATGTTCAATATTGCTACAGCTTCCCTTTCTAGATCATCCGCTTGGTTCCTATATTTTTTAATTATGTGGTCTATCCTAATATACAAGTGATCATGTTTTAGTCTATGTGTATGTACGCATTACCTTTGATAGATTGCTATCTATTGCTGCTGGTTTAATGCATGCACCGTGCATGCGCTGCCCCGTTATTGTGAGGCGATGCTCTGTATGTGTGACCTGTTGCTGTGGTAACCGCCCAGGTCAGCTGACCTGGTCATGTGCCCCGTGACGTGCACACTGAGCTTCGACCCCCTCAATGACATGGCACCATGCTGGTGACGCGCTGCTTCACATGGTGGGCTATTAGTTTTGATTCAACCACCCTATATAACCTCACCCATTTTCGTGCTCTATCGCCTCCTGACAAAACCAGGTCTTTAGGCGATGAAACGCGCGTCGAGGTTGTTCAATGCCCCTACCTTTGCATATACTATGACTACTGGTAATATATTTTGTTATTGCTACTATCATTTCAATATTACATCAATGTGAGAACATAGTGTATGTTTTCTAAGTACCTATTCATGGTGATGTCTTATGTGCTTTTTAGCTGTGGAGACTATCATTATATTATTATGTATTAATTTTTCTTATTACTTAATTATTATGCCTATTGTGCATAGTGATTTTCTCCTAGATAAGTTATCTATCTATGTGTGTTTAGTCATGTATCATACCTATGACTATTTTAAATGTTTAGGATAAGGCTACGTTCACACTAGCGTTCGGCTAGTTTAACATGGGGGACGCATGCGTTTTTGCTTGTTGCGTTTTCCGACACGTGCGTCTTTTTTGACGCTAGCGTCGGACCAAGAAAACGCAACAAGTTGCATTTTTCTAGCGTCCGATTTTCGTCGAAAAACGCAGCGTTTTTGCGTGCGTTTGCACGCGTTTTTCGGTGCGTTGTGCGTTGCGTCGCCGACGCAGCGGCGCACAACGCTAGTGTGAACGTAGCCTAATATATGCCTTTTTGAATAGTGGGGTAGTTAGATTTTTTTGCCTTTGTTTGCTGTGTACTTTAATCTGTTATTTATCTATATGGTTGCCTATATAGATAAACCACTTTATGTAATATTATGTTAATAAAGATCTTAAATATTTGTGTTTGCAAAATTGGGATCCCAGTATCTTTGTTTGGACTCAATAGGTTCTATATGTTCTTCTATGTGAGGGGATTACATTTGTTCAGAGGACTATTTTATGTTCCATGATTAATTTCTGTCGGTGGCTTTTCAGATACCTCTTGTAATGACTATATGGATTATAGAAAATGGGATAAAACCTGGATTACACAGTTAGGGTCATTATTTGGTTAGAAATCTGGTACAGAAACAGAAGCATGTGACATTAAAGATTTGAAGTTTAGCCTTAAGGACCTTCTGAAAAAAACTTTCAAAACTATGGTGGAATAACATGGCATTGGAAAATTATTTACAAAAAGTTATTATGCCTCGGGGATTCTGAATCCAAATTTTTCCCTCAATTGACAATAATGATTCCTCATTTGTCAATAAATGGGAATATATACTAACCAAATTCTCTCATAGTTTATTGGAACGTTTAATAGGTGCTTTTAGCAAATCCCTAAAAAAACTATTGAAAGTGAAATTGACTTGTCGAAAACTAAGATTTAACCCGTATTGACGCTTAATGAATGTAATAAATTTGATAAGGAACTGGAAGTAGAACTTTCTAAATGGGAAAAAGATGTACAGGATTTGAAAATTTGCAAATACCGACAAGATTATTCTAATAACAAAGTCTATAACAGACAATACAATAAAAGAATCAATACAAGTTCTACATCACAGTCATCCTCCTTTGCATCTGTCAATTCTGAAAAATCATATGGAGGGCATTTTTTTGGAAATCGAAGTTGGTTTGACAAGGGAAGAAACTTAATAAATCCTACCAACAAATCCATAACTCCCGTCCCACCCAAACATACTTGCAATTTTGTGAAGGGAATCAAAAGACAACACTAAATCTGAAGGTAATCAATTAGAGTTGAGCGACCTTGACCTTTTTAGAGTCGAGCCGTGTTTCGCGAAACCCGACTATCTCAAAAGTCGAGTCGAGTGGAATCGGCCGATTATGGCGAAAAGTCGGGGATCGACCGAAACACGAAACACAATGCAAAGTCAATGGGAATTTTTTTTTTATTTTTTATTTTTTCTTTTCTCTCTCTCTCTCTCTCTCTCTCTCTCTCTCTCTCTCTCTCTCTCTCTCTCTCTCCCCCTCCGTCCCTGAACAGAAAAGCTGGTGTTACACATTTCAAATCGCTACAGCGCACAAGCGACAAGATGACGATAGCCGTCCACGCCCCTAAGACCTATGTCATCACTCTGCCCACGCTCCTTCATTGGCTGAAAAAATGGCGCCAAGCGCGTCATACGAAACGCGACTTTGGCGCGAAAGTCGCGTACCGCATGGCCGACCCCACACAGGGATCGGATCGGGTTTCATGAAACCCGACTTTGCCAAAAGTCGGCGACTTTTGAAAATGAACGATCCGTTTCGCTCAACCCTATAATCAATTTATCTGATACACACTTACCAGTTGAACAGACTACAGCGTTAGAAAGGGGACAAACATTCTCACCATCTGCCCGATTTAATCACTTTACAGTGGCGAAAGACCTAGAGTTCTTTGACTCTAAATTGACCTGTAAAAAAATATTTTGCTAGTCAGACCCATAGTCTGTTTCTTACACATGTGGAACAACAAGCACTGGGGGACCTTGAGTCACTGTTAGCTGAACAAACCACATCAGCCAGTACCTGTATCCCCACTCATCTGTATGGTCGCTCACAACATTTCCCCCCCTAAGGGATTATGCCCAAATGTACAGTATATAGATTTGTACAACTTGTAAAAGATGAACTAGCAAATATCCCAGAAAATATGTCACATTTAAATTTAACATCTGCTGAAAATAGAGCAATTAAAGAACTTAAAAATATGAAACATCTGTTGATTAAACCTACAGATAAGGGGGGAAATGTTGTGTTGTGGTCAACAGATTTGTATGAACGACACTTGGATATTATTATTATTATACATTTTTATAGCGCCATTTATTCCATGGCGCTTTACATGTGAATACGGGGCAAATATAGACAATTACATTAAACATGAGCAGATAACAAGGCACACGAGTACATAAGGAGGGAGGACCCTGCCCGCGAGGGCTCACAGTCTGCAGGGGGTGGGTGAGGATACACTAGGAGAGGGAAGAGCTGGCTGTACGGCTGTTCAGTAGGTTGAGGATCACTGCAGGCTGTAGGCTTGTCGGAAGAGATGAGTCTTCAGGTTCTTTTTGAAGGTTTCTATGGTAGGCGCAAGTCTGATGTGTTGGGGTAGAGAGTTCCAGATTATGGGGGAAGCACGGGAGAAGTCTTGGATGCGGTTATGGGAAGAAGAGATGAGAGGGGAGTAGAGAAGGAGGTCTTGGGAGGATCGGAGGTCGCGTGTAGGTAGGTACCGGGAGACCATGTCACAGATGTATGGAGGAGACAGGTTGTGGATGGCTTTGTATGTCAGTGTGAGGGTTTTGAACTGGAGTCTCTGGGCGATAGGAAGCCAGTGAAGGGCTTGACACAGGGGAGAGGCTGGGGAACAGCGGGGGGACAGGTGGATTAGTCGGGCAGCAGAGTGTAGGATGGATTGGAGTGGTGCCAGAGTGCTAGAGGGGAGTCCAGAGAGTAGGAGGTTGCAGTAGTCGAGGCGGGAGATGATAAGGGCATGCACTAGCGTTTTTGCAGTGTTGCGGTCAAGGAAAGCACGGATCCGGGAAATATTTTTGAGTTTGAGACGACAGGAGGAGGCAAGGGCTTGGATATGTGGCTTGAAAGAGAGGGCAGAGTCGAGGATCACCCCGAGGCACCGGGCGTGGGGATATATGGGGATATGACCCAGTGCTTTAGAAAACTAGATTGTAGTCCACTTTATGACTTTAAGCTACAGTTGGAATCTATCTTGCATACAGCATAAGAAGACCAGAGAAGAATAGGAGTATATTGGTTAAAAGAAGTTATTTATTAATATCATATTAAAATTTAATATAACACGTTACATATAATAGTAGTGAAACAGGATGATGATTAAAGATCACCGATGCCGGGCACCCCATACAAAGTCAAAGGCGCATGTGTTATCTAAAGTGCAAGGATAATCTGACCGAATGGTCTTAAATAAATAAATACCGTAGGTCTAACAAAAATGCTTACCAGTAAATACACAAAGGGGTGGACAGCACTGGAGTAGACCAAACAAAGCGCCCAACGCACGTTAGGCTTTTTTGGTTTACTAGCTTTCTCAAGCATTTAAGAGCGGTGTAATAGTTGCAAAAATGCTTGAAGGTCTGACCACTGAATTTCCAGTACTCCCTACTTCTACTTAACACCAAAGATACACAAGAATGCAAATATCGCCCTTGGTCGACCAATAGTGGCAGAGATAGATCGATTTTTATCCACAACAATGCATTGAGACATTACCTTCTTATATAAAGGACACGACTGACATTCTAAACTGAATCCGTGGTATAAAACGGGAACATGATATCTCATGGTGACATGTGACGTTGAGTCGTTGTATACGTCGATATGCCACGACCACGGGATCGTGGCATCCGTGTCCTTCTTGCATATGACCAATTTAGATCATGACTTGATAGAATTTATCATTGAATTGCTATAATTTTCGTAAACACACAACTTCCTACAGCTCCAATGAATCCAATAAATAAAAACAGCATGACAACTGTTGAAGCCCCCGGGGCTCCGCTGCCTCCTCTCTAGTTTTTGTTCACAAGACTGCAAAAGCTAGGCATCTGCTAAGGCCAGTGATTGGTTGCAGCGGTCAAGTGTTTTAGACAAGAGACTACCACTGCAGGACTATAAACATGGATGGGGAGCGGCAGACAGGTAGCACTGTGCCGCAGGGGCTTCAGCGAACATGGAGGAACAAGAAGAGTTGTATGTTACATGCTATTGTACTAGAAGGGAGGTTTTGTGCAGACATTGTGTGGAAAACCGAGATAAGCAGAATAAATTATTAGGTTCAGTTCTTGTCACTTACAGACAAGAAACCGCCACGTACATTATTATAAAAGCTGCTTGTTTTGTCGAACTCACTCTAACTGCTTGTTCTCCGCAGTCTCTGAAGAAACACTTTATAAAAATGAAATCTATTTGCAAGTTAGAGATAAGGCTTACATGAGTATTTCCGTGTGACTTACCACTAGTGGAAAATTACTGTTATGTTCACATATCTCAAGTCATTTGACACAGACTGATAAAAAAAAGAATATTAGTTCAAGAGCAAATATGAAAGAAACTTGTGATGAGCCCTTGTGTGTTGGCTTGAAAAAAATGTGTCATAAAAAGATGAATGCACGGAATTCAGTATGGATGAGAATAAAATCATTTGTGGAAACAGCTTACTTTGGTTAAAGGGAATCTATGTTAAAAACAATGATACATTGCTTAATATAAGTTTTCACATTTATTAAGTATATTTTTGGTAGTCCATTATTGACTCTCTATATTTTGAAAACATCTGAATAATTTCCAATAGGCGATGGTATTAAGTGTTAGGAGTCGAGTTTCCTCTGCTGCACAGGGGGAATCTCGATCCGTCTCCGCTGCGGTCTCCCATTCTCCTCCAGCCGCAGTGGAGTCTGCTCAGCAGGGACGTCGCTCCCAGTGTCTTGCTCGCTCTCACTCTGTACAGAGAGTTACTGCTGCTTCTTCAGCTCCTGCCATTAAAGTCAGTGCTGGTCAGCGGCGAGCGGACTTCCCTGGGACTAAGTCCTTGTTTGCGCACACTGAGCATGCCCAGAGCAAGATCTCCCGTTGGAGATCGAGGGTCATGTGCTCTGGCTCTGCAGCGCATTCCATTGGTCCTCTTGGCAGGTCTTGGAAGGGCAAAGTTTCTGTGGCCACTTCCTGTCCTGCAATTATATAAACTGCGCATGACCGCACGGCCATGCGCTAGTGTACAATTGAATACGTGTGTTTGTTGTGAGTGCAAGTCGTTCATTAAATACCCCTACCCTATTGTATGACTGTTCGCGTATGGTGTATGGCTGCTATCTAGCGCCCGACAAATCACTCAACGTGTCACACACGTATCAGCGTCTATTGCTGTGACCGCCAGTGCGGCGCCACGCGCCAGTAGTGCGCTTCCTGACCCACGTCTGGGTGCTTAGTGGTGCCTGCCAGCACGGCACAGTTCGCACTTCGGTGCTCTAATTATAAGAGTTGCCTAACACACCCTGTTGCGGTGTTGTGCCAGCAAGGGTCTAATCGGACTTCAATCCTAGTTGGGGTTAAGTTCGCTGACTGCTTGCTCGCCTTCTATGTGCGGTACCGCGACCCTGTGACTCAACAGGATCGCTTCCTTCATGTTGGGTGAAGTTTAACCCATGCGAGTATACTTATGAGTACCGCCATATAGTCCGTCATTACTCAGCAGCAGGTTCCATCTCTGCACGGTGGACCCCGGGCTACGAACGCACCGTACACTATCAGTCTTATTATTTGGTGCGTTCCGCTAGCCCTAACATTACACTAGCGCCAGGGTCTGGCTAGTGATGACGGACAAACAGCAATCCCTGCGGTATATACAGCAGCTGGAGGGTAGGTTGGCGGCTCTCGAGAGCGCAACCTCAGCTGTGGATGTTACCGCAGTTGCTGTACAGGCTGCCAGCGTGGCTGCAGCAACTTTGTCCATTGCCACCCCTGTTCCGACATTTTCTCGCCTCCCGCTGCCAGAAAAATTTTCTGGTAATAGCAAATTTTGTAGGGGATTCGTGAGTCAGTGCTCTATTCATCTCGAGCTTCTGGCTGCACGTTTCCCCACAGAGCGGGCTAAGGTGGGATTTATTGTTTCTCTATTGTTGGACAGGGCGTTGGAATGGGCTACGCCGCTGTGGGAGCGTGGCGATCATGTGGTGCAGAGTGCTCCTCTGTTTTTGAGCACTTTAAAACAGGTCTTTTTAGGACCTCAAGTCACCCATGACACTGAGCTCCAACTGCTGGCATTAACTCAGGGTGAGTCCTTGGTCAGTCATTTTGCCGTCCAATTCCGCACTTTAGCATCTGAGCTGGAATGGTCGGATAAAGCTCTTATCCCCATATTTTGGAGGGGCTTGGCTGACCATGTAAAGGACGCTCTGGCCACTAGGGAGATTCCTGCCACACTGGAGGAGTTAATAACAGTCTCCACTCGAATTGACCTCCGTTTTAACGAGCGGAGGTTAGAGCGAGCCCAGTGTAGGCAGAGGTTTCGGCTGGCTCCTACTTTCGCCAAACCTCTGGAATCTCCGGTCCTGGTTCCTGAGTCACATGAGGCCAGGGAAGTGTCACAAGCGGGACCTAAGTCCCGGACCGCTTGTGCACTCAGGGTCTGTCATGTTTGCCAGCAGTCTGGACATTTAGCCACCAGATGTCCTCAGCGGTCGAGGAAACGTCAGCGTCTAGTGGTCGTAGCTGGAGGTACACTAGACACGGCGACGTTTGCCTCTAAATTGTCCTTTAAGGGGACAATTACTATAGGCTCATTCTCCCACTCGGTAGAGCTCTGCGTGGATTCTGGGGCGGAGGGCAATTTTATGTCTTCTGCCTTCGCCCAACGCCACGCAATACCTCTGGTTATGCTAGCTCAACCTGTAACGGTACGAGTGGTGAATGGGTCGACTCTGCCCTCACAGATAACTCACCAGACCATCCCTTTTACTCTGTCCATGTCGCCATCTCATCAGGAGATTATTTCCCTGCTCGTCATTCCAGAGGGAATTTATGAAGTCCTGTTGGGAATACCTTGGCTACGGTACCACTCTCCTCATATCGAGTGGTGCTCAGGCAGAATTCTGGGATGGGGTGAATCTTGTGGGGGTAGGTGTCAGAGGGAGTGCGTTCAGGTAGCTACAACTGAGGTACCCGCAGATCTTTACTCTCTCCCCAAGCAGTATTGGTCGTATGCAGACGTATTCTCCAAAATGGCGGCGGAGACCCTTCCGCCCCATCGCCCCTATGACTGTCCTATTGACCTCTTGCCTGGTGCTGAGCCTCCCCGGGGTCGAGTCTATCCGCTATCTCTCCCGGAGACGGAGGCAATGTCACAGTACATCCAGGAAAATCTGGCAAGAGGGTTCATCAGGAAGTCAGTGTCACCTGCTGGGGCAGGGTTCTTCTTCGTGCAGAAGAAGAGTGGGGAATTGCGTCCATGCATAGACTACAGGGGTCTTAACGCCATCACCGTTAAGAATAAATACCCTTTGCCTTTGATATCTGAACTGTTCGATAGGCTTCGGGGAGCAAGGGTATTTACTAAATTAGATCTGCGGGGTGCTTACAACCTGACTCGCATCCGTGAGGGGGACGAATGGAAGACGGATTTTAACACCAGGGATGGGCACTATGAATATCTGGTGATGCGCTTTGGGCTTTGTAATGCCCCAGCCGTTTTCCAAGACTTTGTGAACGATATCTTCCGGGATATGCTTTCCACCTCGGTCGTAGTCTATCTGGATGATATTCTCATCTACTCTCCAGATATTGACTCCCACCGGAGAGATGTTTGCAAAGTCTTCGACCTCCTACGGGCAAACTCCCTCTATGCCAAGTTGGAGAAGTGTATGTTTGAGCAGGAGTCCTTACCTTTCCTAGGCTACATCATCTCTGCCCAGGGATTGGCTATGGATCCTGCCAAACTACAGGCTGTGATGGACTGGCAGGAACCCCATTCTCTTAAAGCGGTGCAGCGCTTTATGGGGTTCATCAATTATTATCGCCAGTTCATCCCGCATTTCTCAACTTTGGTAGCTCCCTTGGTTGCCCTCACCAAGAAGGGGGCGAATCCCAAAATGTGGTCTGAGGAGGTCTCCAAGGCTTTTATCTCTATAAAGTCACACTTCGCTAGCGCTCCCATTCTTCATCGCCCCGATGTTGATAAGCCATTTATCATGGAGGTGGATGCCTCTTCTGTTGGTGCTGGAGCAGTCCTCTTCCAAAAGGATGCTCAAGGTCAGAAGCATCCTTGCTTCTTTTTCTCCAAGACCTTCGCACCAGCAGAGAGGAATTATTCCATCGGGGACAGGGAGTTGCTAGCCATGAAGTTGGCTTTCTCGGAGTGGAGACATCTCTTGGAGGGAGCACGTTTTCCCTTCCAAGTCTTCACAGATCACAAAAATTTGGTGTATCTGCAGACAGCTCAGCGGTTGAATTCTCGCCAGGCCAGATGGTCCTTGTTCTTCTCCCGGTTTCATTTCACCCTCCATTTCCTTTCTGGGGAGAAGAACATTCGGGCTGACGCTCTCTCTCGCTCCGTTGTGTCATCTGCGGAGGAGGAGGAGGAGCCTCGGCTTATTGTCCCCACCGAGAGTTTGAGAACCGTGGCCCCGGTTTCGCTGGAGTCTGTGCCCCCGGGCAAGACTTTTGTTCCTTCTAGTTTGCGACCTGAGGTTCTCTCTTGGGCGCACTCGTCCAGGGTGGGTGGACATTTTGGTACTAAAAGGACATCAGAGTTACTGGCGAGGACATACTGGTGGCCGCATATGGCTCGTGATGTCGCGGAGTACATTCGGGCGTGTGTCTCTTGCGCCAGGAACAAGACTCCTCGGCAACGGCCAGCTGGGTTGCTTTATCCTCTGCCCGTGGCTGACAGGCCCTGGGAGATGGTCGGGATGGACTTTGTGGTTGGCTTACCCAAGTCTCGTAATTGCACCATTATCTGGGTGATCACCGATCATTTTTCCAAAATGGTGCATTTGGTGCCTCTTCCACGGCTACCATCTGCACGGGCGTTGGCTGTCTTGTTTATCAAGCATATCTTTCGCTTACACGGTATGCCAGACAAAATTGTTAGTGACCGGGGTCCCCAGTTTGCGTCTCGATTCTGGAGGGAGCTATGTCGTCTACTCAGTATTGAGTTAAATCTCTCTTCGGCATATCATCCCGAGACGAATGGGTTGGTAGAAAGGGCCAACCAGACCTTGGTCACATATCTGCGACATTTTGTTTCTGCCAGACAGGATGACTGGGCATCCTTGCTACCGTGGGCAGAGTTTGCACTTAACAATGCCGTAGCCGACTCTACTGGTCAGACTCCATTCCTCTTAAATTACGGCCAGCATCCGCGTGTTCCTGTGCCCATGCCTGTGTCTTCCGCTGATCCCAGGGTGGCAGACTGGGCTGTGGAGGCACGGGACATTTGGGATCGCACGCAGGATGCCATTCGGGCCTCCAAGGAGAGAATGAGGTCCTCCGCCGATGTTCATCGGCGCCCCGCTCCGACTTTTGCCCCTGGCGACTTGGTGTGGCTCTCCGCCCGTAACATCAGGCTGCGAGTTGAGTCCACTAAGTTTGCTCCTCGCTACTTGGGTCCCTTCAAGGTTCTCGAACAGGTTAATCCTGTGGTCTACCGCCTGGCTCTTCCTCCACGCTTGGGTATTACCGACACCTTTCATGTGTCCCTCTTGAAACCCGTATACATGTCCCGGTTTTCCGAGTCATCTGCCGGGACATCGGGTTCGTCTACGGACGATTACGAGGTGAACGCTATTTTGGGGTGCAAGGTGGTACGCGGCAAAAAGTTTTATTTGGTGGATTGGAAGGGTTATGGTCCAGAGGACAGGTCTTGGGAGCCTGCTGAAAACATTCAGGCCCCACAGCTCACTGCTGCCTTCGAGCGTAGCGAGGCCCAAGGAGGGGGGGGGCCCTAGGAGGGGGGTAATGTTAGGAGTCGAGTTTCCTCTGCTGCACAGGGGGAATCTCGATCCGTCTCCGCTGCGGTCTCCCATTCTCCTCCAGCCGCAGTGGAGTCTGCTCAGCAGGGACATCGCTCCCAGTGTCTTGCTCGCTCTCACTCTGTACAGAGAGTTACTGCTGCTTCTTCAGCTCCTGCCATTAAAGTCAGTGCTGGTCAGCGGCGAGCGGACTTCCCTGGGACTAAGTCCTTGTTTGCGCACACTGAGCATGCCCAGAGCAAGATCTCCCATTGGAGATCGAGGGTCATGTGCTCTGGCTCTGCAGCGCATTCCATTGGTCCTCTTGGCAGGTCTTGGAAGGGCAAAGTTTCTGTGGCCACTTCCTGTCCTGCAATTATATAAACTGCGCATGACCGCACGGCCATGCGCTAGTGTACAATTGAATACGTGTGTTTGTTGTGAGTGCAAGTCGTTCATTAAATACCCCTACCCTATTGTATGACTGTTCGCGTATGGTGTATGGCTGCTATCTAGCACCCGACAAATCACTCAACGTGTCACACACGTATCAGCGTCTATTGCTGTGACCGCCAGTGCGGCGCCACGCGCCAGTAGTGCGCTTCCTGACCCACGTCTGGGTGCTTAGTGGTGCCTGCCAGCACGGCACAGTTCGCACTTTGGTGCTCTAATTATAAGAGTTGCCTAACACACCCTGTTGCGGTGTTGTGCCAGCAAGGGTCTAATCGGACTTCAATCCTAGTTGGGGTTAAGTTCGCTGACTGCTTGCTCGCCTTCTATGTGCAGTACCGCGACCCTGTAACTCAACAGGATCGCTTCCTTCACGTTGGGTGAAGTTTAACCCACGCGAGTATACATATGAGTACCGCCATATAGTCCGTCATTACTCAGCAGCAGGTTCCATCTCTGCACGGTGGACCCCGGGCTACGAACGCACCGTACACTATCAGTCTTATTATTTGGTGCGTTCCGCTAGCCCTAACATTAAGTCACCTCTTCCTCCCTATCACAGTAACCTCTGCAGATGTCACAGACTATGGTTAAATAGGTGTTTTCAAGGCTTAATTTGCTTTAGTTAGTTAGACAGCTTGATGATAACCAAGTTTGCAATTGATTTGCTTTTTCTATCTGCAGTCATTCTCCTGCAATGAGAGCTTTTTATCTTTTATTGTGTTTCCATAGAGCCTGGCCTCCAAGTGTGCAATAGTTACATTCCCTTCCAATATAGGGGTTAACTCTTAACATACCAGTCACCACTCTTCAGCTCATTTATTTCTATACAGCAGTTATCTTCTTACCTACCTCTCCTTCTGATCTCCTCCCTTTCATCTTCTGAAGAGATGCAGTTATAAATCACAAGCTTTGAGAACATATATAGCATTCACCTGCACTGTCTATATTACATAAGCAAAAATAAAAAATACACCAACATCCTTGTTGCCAGAAGATCATGAAGAATTAAATATAAGCTTAACCACTAAATTTGCAACCTTGGATGAATTAAACGTGACCTCAAGCCATAACTCAATAGATGCATCTCTTGCCTTCTCAACATATAGCAACTCCACACAATATACGCCGGTATCCATCAGAAATAATAATTGCCTCATACGTACTAATTCAATTCAAGATGATACACTTCTATACATCATACAAAGAAATGAGGAAGAACCCTTGTCCTCGGAATCCCCTATCGTAGAAACAATTGAAATTCAAACACAAAACCGATTCTCCCAATTAACCTCACTGGTCGAGGAACCAAGCAACACTGAGGAATGGGAACAATCTACACCATCCACGAGTAATTATTGCAATTCACCTTTAAGAATAACCAATAAAGGACATAACAAACCAAACCGTAACTTTTTTCAATCTATTAATCCCTTGAATAAACGAACACCATTGACTAATTCAAGAAAAATCCCAGGCAAATCTGCCGTATCCAGAGGCCATTCTAATAAAATTAGCACTAACCCTAAGGGCACACATCCGTGAACCGGGATTTTTTCCGGGTACAAAGCCAAAAACAAAAAGAGGCAAGACGAGTGTGAAACTCTCCAAAAAGAAAACAATAAAGAAAAGCAAAACTGGTCTAAACGACCAGAAAATCTTTAATCTAAGTTCTTACAATTTATCACCAAACGAAGAATCCCTCTTACAAAAAGGTTTGAAATTTGCTCCCACTTCCAAGGCAAACCCATTTAACCTATATGTAGGGAAAAAAAATTTCTCCGCAATCGAGCTATAAGGAAATACTTTCTTAAGAAAAATGCAACCAATCCTGGTACGCACTATTCGACTTTAACCACCACTGCAGAATATATCCATACCAATCTTTCTCAACCATCGTCATTTAATCCTGTCCAAGAATACTCCAATGCCTTTAAAGCTTTGAAACCATGGTCACCAAGGACATTAAGAAATTAAATAAGAAAAATCCGAAGTTCATTTATCATAATCTAAATCGTCCAAAAAGACAATCCATCATTGACCTTCAAGGAAACAATGAAATAATTATCCGCACGGCAGATAAGGGAGGCGGAATTGTTGTAATGGACACATCTATACCACAACGAATCATTGAAATGTCTGAGTGATACTATCACATATAAAAAAAAATTTGGGGACCCCACTATTGAATTGACTAAGAAGCTGAATACACTTGCCACAAAAGGAAAAGCCTTGGACATACTCACTAAAAAAGAACATCAATTCATCAATAACAAAATTGCTAGTCTAGCAATTTTTTACCATATTCCAAAGATTCATAAAAATACAACATATCCTCCTGGTCGGCCAATCATATCTGGTATCAATTGCCTAACAGCAAACCTGTCTCGTTACGTAGACTCACATCTACAGCGATGCATGTCACTGATACCGGCATACCTAAAAGATACCAGCCACACATTACAAATTTTAGATAAATTCGAATAGCAAGAATGTTTCACCTTAGGGACTCTTGACATAAAATCTTTGTACACTATAATTGACCATGACAAGGGCTGCCAAGCAGCTAAATTTTACCTCCAGGGACTAGGGCAATACAAAAACTCTAAATAGAATTTATTACCGACAGTATCGAGTTCATCCTAAAGCATTTTTATTTTAAGAATGAAAAGCAGTTTTATCTCCAAACGCATGGGACCGCGATGGGTACGCAGTTCGCGCCTGGGTATGCTAATATATATGTAGGAAAATGGGAACATGATTATATATAAGAAGGGTAAATTGAGGGAGGGACTTATATTATGGCGTCGCTTCATTGACGACATCATATTCATCTGGAATGGTTCATCCCCAGCCCTACAATCATTCATTTAAAACCTGAACAACAATAATTACGGCTTGGAGTTCACGCCAACCATATGCAGAACCAGTATAAACTTTCTAGACTAGATTTAACCATCTGTGTGGAGAACAACAAATTGGTCACAAAATGTTTTCACAAAGACGTGAACTAACTCAGTTTTATTCATATGACCAGCTGTCATTTACCCATCTGGCTGTCAAATATCCCAAGGGGCCAATATATGCGAATCAGATGCAATTGTTCCAACACAAAAGATTACCATTTTGAAAGCAATCATTTGATAGCAGAATTTGTGAAAAAGGGGTACAACCCATTGGCCCTACACCAATCTAGAAATGAAATAATGCATATGTCAAGAAAAACGATGATATATAAAACCTGTACAAACCTGTTATGGACCTGGTGGTTAGGAGCACCCGGCACGACCTGATAGTTAAACTGACCCAGGACAAGCTCTGGGATGTGGGAGCTCTGCTGACCGCAACCCCTAATCCTATCACACACACTAGAAATAGCCGTGGAGCGTTCCTGACTCTCCCTAGACGCCTCTTCACAGCCTAAGAGCTAGCTAGCCCTAGAGAAAGAAAACAAAGCCTACCTTGCCTCAGAGAAATTCCCCAAAGGTAAAGGAAGCCCCCCACATATATTGACTGTGAGTTAAGATGAAGTCACAAACACAGAAATGAAACAGACTTTAGCAAAGGGAGGCCAGACTTACTAAATAGACAGAGGATAGGAAAGGTATCTTTGCGGTCAGCACAAAAAACTACAAAAGACCACGCAGAGTGTGCAAAAAGACCTCCGCACCGACTAACGGTGCGGAAATGCCACTCTGCATCCCAGAGCTTCCAGCTAGCACGGCAAAATCATGATATCCAGCTGGACAAGGAAACAATGAACAAATAATAACTATCAGGAACCTAGCTTCTGCTGGAGCAGACAGGTCACCAGAAAGATCCAAGAGCGAACTGAACCAATGCAGGAACATTGACAGCTGGCATGGAGTAACGATCTGAGAGGAGTTAAATAGAGCAGCCAATCAAAGGATAAACCACGTCACCTGTGTAAGGAACCTCAGAAGCAGCAGCTCCACTCACAGCCACCAGAGGGAGTCCATAAACAGAACTCGCCGAAGTACCATTCACGACCACAGGAGGGAGTTCGACAACAGAATTCACAACACAAACCCCAGTCCACCCACACTCCAGGAAGAGATAGGCAAATTATTTATAATCACCCAGTTCCATTCCGGATATAGAAAGTTTAATAACATAATCCGGAAACACTGGCCTATATTACAAGGCGATAAACACATTGGGGATTTATTACCGAAAAATCCAAGGTTCGTGTACACCAAAGCGCAAAATTTGGGTCTCTTACTTGCCTCCACTAATAAACCAGTACTATCTAATTCCATAAATACGAATAAAGTGCCAACTACCAGAACGATAGGTTTTCAGATGATGCGGCAGATGTTTTTGCTGCAAACATACAAAATGTGGCAGGAAAATTTACACATCTTTTGCAGATACAAATAATGTGCATAAATATCCCATCAAGTCTAACATCACATGTGACTCTGTAGGGGTCATCTACATCCTTCGTTGTCCATGTGAGAAAATTTATGCTGATCGAACCAAGAGACCCCTAAAAGTCTGCATAAAGGAACATCTGGATAATATCCAGAAGGGCTTCACAGGGCATCCGTTATCTCGACACTTTCAGGAGAAACACAACAAATCATGTGAGGGTATGTCCTTCTATGGTATTTAAATTGTACCCAAGAATCCAAGGGGTGGCAATTACATTAAAATTATCTCAAGAATAGAATCAAAATGGATTTTCTCCCTGGACAGCCTGGCACCCAAGGGGTTAAACCAGGAAATTGAACTCTATGCCTACAGCAAAGTATAATTTAGTGAACAGGTGAGCATCCCATGTTAACACCATAAATTGGTCACTACATATAGAGACAGACGTCTAACAAGTGTCAGAGGGCTCTAACTTTTTAAAACATATCTTATGTATCTTTTAATGTTTGTGCATTTTATTTCTCTATTTATACTAATATGGTGTATCTTTCTTTTTTTTTTGTCTCTCGGCTGCATTTAGTTGGCCTGGTTGAGAGCAGAACCCCATTTTAATATTTTTCAAGCTTTTAACTATTTAAAAGTAATAAAGTATTGACCTTTTAGCAATTTCAAGTTTTAGATTATTATGTATCTCAGCTTCAATTAGTAGGCAATTCCATTAAGATCCATATTCAAGCACATAAACACACACCAGCAACTTTCCTTTAAAGGTGCAAACCAATTATTTTATGCAGGTGCGATTCTTTAATTGAACAAGTGCGGCCAATAATTATACACAGGAGGGGAGGGCACGCCGCTACATAAGAGCAGACAAACTTGGGAGCAGCAATAACCCTGACGAAGAGGGCTAGAGCCCTTGAAACGCGTTGGTTTGTGGGCTGCTCTAGCGCACCTGCTCTCTTTGGCCCCGTAGCTTGGTGATGTCACCTGTAGCTCCGCCCACCTCTCCGACCGCTACCTCAGCGTTTCTTCCGGCCGGGGCACGCGAGGTTTCGCGGTCTTGTGGCTCTTGCCGCATCTATCCTTCTAACCCACCGTCTTGCTACGGCGGCGGTACAGCGGCAACACAGATTCCTCGGAACCGCTCCTCTCTGTACCAGCGAGATAGTGAGTACAGCTGTTGTGAATTCTGTGGCAGAGCTCCCTCCTGTGGTCACAAGTGGTACTTCGGCTGATTCTCTCTGTGAGCTTCTGTTGGTGGAGGGAAGTGGTACTGCGGCTTCTGAGTTTCCTCCCTCAGGTGATCTGGTGAGGTCGTTAGGTGCTTCTCTACTTAACTCCACCTAATGCTTTGATCCTGGCTTCCTGTCAATGTTCCAGTGTTGGACTTGCTTTTCCCTGGATCATTCCTGTGGCCTGCTGCTCTGCATAGCTAAGTTCTTCTTTGCTATTTGTTTGCTATTTTTTCTGTCCAGCTTGTCTAATTTGTTGCTGGAAGCTCTGGGACGCAAAGGGTGTACCTCCGTGCCGTTAGTTCGGTACGGAGGGTCTTTTTGCCCCCTTTGCGTGGTTTTCTTTAGGGTTTTGTGTAGACCGCAAAGTTACCTTTTCTATCCTCGCTCTGTTAAGAAAGTCGGGCCTCACTTTGCTGAATCTATTTCATCTCTACGTTTGTCTTTTCATCTTAACTCACAGTCATTATATGTGGGGGGCTGCCTTTTCCTTTGGGGTATTTCTCTGAGGCAAGGTAGGCTTATTTTCTATCTTCAGGCTAGTTAGTTTCTCAGGCTGTGCCGAGTTGCATAGGCAGAGTTAGGCGCAATCCACGGCTGCCTCTAGTGTTGTTTGGAGAGGATTAGGGATTGCGGTCTGCAGAGTTCCCACGTCTCAGAGCTCGTTCTATGATTTTGGGTTATTGTCAGATCACTGTATGTGCTCTGACCGCTATGTCCATTGTGGTACTGAATTGCCTTTCATAACAGTACAGGAAGCCAAAAGTACTAATGATTCTCAATAGAGGGAAAAAAGAAGTTCTGAGACCATTTTTTTTTCTTTGCACTGTGTTTTGCCTTTTTTTTCCCCTAGACATTTGGGTGGTTCAGTACACAGGTGTAGCGATGGACATTAGAAGTCTGTCTTCATTTGTGGATCAGCTCTCGACAAGAGTACAAAAGATTCAAGACACTATTGATCAGAAATCTATGTTAGAACCAAGAATTCCTATTCCTGATTTGTTTTTTGGAGATAGAACTAAGTTTCTGAGTTTCAAAAATAATTGTAAATTATTTCTGGCCTTGAAACCTCGCTCCTCTGGTGATCCAGTTCAACAGGTTTTGATTGTTATTTCTTTTTTGCGCGGCGACCCTCAGGACTGGGCATTTTCTCTTGCGCCAGGAGATCCTGCATTGAGTAATATCGATGCATTTTTCCTGGCGCTCGGATTGCTGTACGATGAACCTAATTCAGTGGATCAGGCAGAGAAAAATTTGCTGGCTCTTTGTCAGGGTCAGGATGAGATAGAGGTATATTGTCAGAAATTTAGAAAGTGGTCCGTGCTCACTCAATGGAATGAATCTGCGCTGGCAGCTATGTTCAGAAAGGGTCTCTCTGAAGCCCTTAAGGATGTCATGGTGGGATTTCCTATGCCTGCTGGTTTGAATGAGTCTGTCTTTGGCCATTCAGATCGGTCGACGCTTGTGTGAGCGTAAATCTGTGCACCATTTGGCGGTATTACCTGAGCTTAAACCTGAGCCTATGCAGTGCGATAGGACTTTGACCAGAGTTGAACGGCAAGAACACAGACGTCTGAATGGGCTGTGTTTCTACTGTGGTGATTCCACTCATGCTATCTCTGATTGTCCTAAGCGCACTAAGCGGTTCGCTAGGTCTGCCACCATTGGTACAGTACAGTCAAAATTTCTTCTGTCCGTTACCTTGATCTGCTCTTTGTCATCGTATTCTATCATGGCATTTGTGGATTCAGGCGCTGCCCTGAATTTGATGGACTTGGAGTATGCTAAGCGTTGTGGGTTTCTCTTAGAGCCCTTGCAGTGTCCTATTCCATTGAGAGGAATTGATGCCACGCCTTTGGCCAAGAATAAGCCTCAATACTGGACCCAGCTGACCATGTGCATGGCTCCTGCACATCAGGAGGTTATTCGCTTTCTGGTGTTGCATAATCTGCATGATGTGGTCGTGTTGGGGTTGCCATGGCTACAAGCCCATAATCCAGTATTAGATTGGAAATCCATGTCGGTGTCCAGCTGGGGTTGTCAGGGGGTACATGGTGATGTTCCATTTCTGTCAATTTCGTCATCCACCCCTTCTGAGGTTCCAGAGTTCTTGTCTGATTACAGGGATGTATTTGATGAGCCCAAGTCCGATGCCCTACCTCCGCATAGGGATTGTGATTGTGCTATCAATTTGATTCCTGGTAGTAAATTCCCAAAAGGTCGACTGTTTAATTTATCCATGCCTGAGCACGCCGCTATGCGCAGTTATGTGAAGGAATCCCTGGAGAAGGGGCATAGTCGCCCGTCATCGTCACCATTAGGAGCAGGGTTCTTTTTTGTAGCCAAGAAGGATGGTTCGCTGAGACCTTGTATAGATTACCGCCTTCTAAATAAGATTACGGTTAAATTTCAGTACCCCTTGCCATTGTTATCTGATTTGTTTGCTCGGATTAAGGGGGCTAGTTGGTTCACCAAGATAGATCTTCGTGGTGCGTATAATCTGGTGCGAATCAGGCAAGGAGATGAATGGAAAACTGCATTTAATACGCCCGAGGGTCATTTTGAGTATCTAGTGATGCCATTCGGACTTGCCAATGCTCCATCAGTGTTTCAGTCCTTTATGCATGACATCTTCCGAGAGTACCTGGATAAATTCCTGATTGTGTACTTGGATGACATTTTGATCTTCTCGGATGATTGGGAGTCTCATGTGAAGCAGGTCAGAACAGTTTTTCAGGTCCTGCGTGCTAATTCTTTGTTTGTGAAGGGATCAAAGTGTCTCTTTGGTGTGCAGAAGGTTTCATTTTTGGGGTTCATCTTTTCCCCTTCTACTATCGAGATGGATCCTGTTAAGGTCCAAGCCATCCATGATTGGACTCAGCCGACATCTCTGAAAAGTCTGCAAAAGTTCCTGGGCTTTGCTAATTTTTATCGTCGCTTCATCTGCAATTTTTCTAGTATTGCCAAACCATTAACCGATTTGACCAAGAAGGGTGCTGATTTGGTCAATTGATCTTCTGCTGCTGTGGAAGCTTTTCAGGAGTTGAAGCGTCGTTTTTCTTCTGCCCCTGTGTTGTGTCAACCAGATGTTTCTCTTCCGTTCCAGGTCGAGGTTGATGCTTCTGAGATTGGAGCAGGGGATGTTTTGTCGCAGAGAGGTTCTGATTGCTCAGTGATGAAACCATGCGCTTTTTTTTTCCAGGAAGTTTTCGTCTGCTGAGCGAAATTATGATGTGGGCAACCGAGAGTTGCTGGCCATGAAGTGGGCATTCGAGGAGTGGCGTCATTGGCTTGAAGGAGCTAAGCATCGCGTGGTGGTATTGACTGATCATAAGAACTTGACTTATCTTGAGTCTGCTAAGCGGTTGAATCCTAGACAGGCTCGTTGGTCGCTGTTTTTTGCCCGTTTTGACTTTGTGATTTCGTACCTTCCCGGCTCTAAATATGTGAAGGCGGATGCTCTGTCTAGGAGTTTTGTGCCCGACTCTCCGGGTTTGTCTGAGCCGGCGGGTATCCTCAAGGAAGGAGTAATTGTGTCTGCCATCTCCCCTGATTTGCGGTGGGTGCTGCAAAAATTTCAGGCTAATAAACCTGATCGTTGTCTAGCGGAGAGACTGTTTGTCCCTGATAGGTGGACCAATAAAGTTATCTCTGAGGTTCATTGTTCGGTGTTGGCTGGTCATCCTGGAATCTTTGGTACCAGAGAGTTAGTGGCTAGATCCTTTTGGTGGCCGTCTCTGTCGCGGGATGTGCGTGCTTTTGTGCAGTCCTGTGGGATTTGTGCTCGGGCTAAGCCCTGCTGTTCTCGTGCCAGTGGGTTGCTTTTGCCCTTGCCGGTCCCGAAGAGGCCTTGGACACATATCTCTATGGATTTTATTTCTGATCTTCCCGTTTCTCAAAAGATGTCAGTCATTTGGGTGGTCTGTGATCGCTTTTCTAAGATGGTCCATCTGGTACCCTTGTCTAAATTGCCTTCCTCCTCTGATTTGGTGCCATTGTTCTTCCAGCATGTGGTTCGTTTACATGGCATTCCAGAGAATATCGTTTCTGACAGAGGTTCCCAGTTTGTTTCAAGGTTTTGGCGAGCCTTTTGTGGTAGGATGGGCATTGACTTGTCTTTTTCCTCGGCTTTCCATCCTCAGACTAATGGCCAGACCGAACAAACCAATCAGACCTTGGAAACATATCTGAGATGCTTTGTTTCTGCCGATCAGGATGACTGGGTGTCCTTTTTGCCTTTGGCTGAGTTCGCCCTTAATAATCGGGCCAGCTCGGCTACCTTGGTTTCGCCATTTTTCTGCAATTCTGGGTTCCATCCTCGTTTCTCTTCAGGACAGGTTGAGTCTTCGGACTGTCCTGGTGTGGATACTGTGGTGGACAGGTTGCAGCAGATTTGGACTCATGTAGTGGACAATTTGACCTTGTCCCAGGAGAAGGCTCAACGTTTCGCTAATCGCAGACGCTGTGTGGGTCCCCGCCTTCGTGTTGGGGATCTGGTTTGGCTATCTTCTCGTCATATTCCTATGACGGTTTCCTCTCCTAAGTTTAAAACTCGTTTCATTGGTCCGTATAGTATTTCTGAGGTTCTTAATCCTGTGTCTTTTCGTCTGACCCTTCCAGATTCTTTTTCCATACATAACGTATTCCATAGGTCATTGTTGCGGAGATACTTGGCACCTATGGTTCCATCTGTTGATCCTCCTGCCCCGGTTTTGGTGGAGTGGGAATTGTAGTATATTGTGGAGAAGATTTGGGATTCTCGTGTTTCTAGACGGAAACTCCAGTATCTGGTTAAATGGAAGGGTTATGCTCAGGAAGATAATTCCTGGGTTTTTGCCTCTGATGTCCATGCTCCCGATCTTGTTCGTGCCTTTCATGTGGCTCATCCTGGTCGGCCTGGGGGCTCTGGTCAGGGTTCGGTGACCCCTCCTCAAGGGGGGGTACTGTTGTGAATTCTGTGGCAGAGCTCCCTCCTGTGGTCACAAGTGGTACTTCGGCTGATTCTCTCTGTGAGCTTCTGTTGGTGGAGGGAAGTGGTACTGCGGCTTCTGAGTTTCCTCCCTCAGGTGATCTGGTGAGGTCGTTAAATGCTTCTCTACTTAACTCCACCTAATGCTTTGATCCTGGCTTCCTGTCAATGTTCCAGTGTTGGACTTGCTTTTCCCTGGATCATTCCTGTGGCCTGCTGCTCTGCATAGCTAAGTTCTTCTTTGCTATTTGTTTGCTATTTTTTCTGTCCAGCTTGTCTAATTTGTTGCTGGAAGCTCTGGGACGCAAAGGGTGTACCTCCGTGCCGTTAGTTCGGTACGGAGGGTCTTTTTGCCCCCTTTGCGTGGTTTTCTTTAGGGTTTTGTGTAGACCGCAAAGTTACCTTTTCTATCCTCGCTCTGTTAAGAAAGTCGGGCCTCACTTTGCTGAATCTATTTAATCTCTACGTTTGTCTTTTCATCTTAACTCACAGTCATTATATGTGGGGGGCTGCCTTTTCCTTTGGGGTATTTCTCTGAGGCAAGGTAGGCTTATTTTCTATCTTCAGGCTAGTTAGTTTCTCAGGCTGTGCCGAGTTGCATAGGCAGAGTTAGGCGCAATCCACGGCTGCCTCTAGTGTTGTTTGGAGAGGATTAGGGATTGCGGTCTGCAGAGTTCCCACGTCTCAGAGCTCGTTCTATGATTTTGGGTTATTGTCAGATCACTGTTTGTGCTCTGACCGCTATGTCCATTGTGGTACTGAATTGCCTTTCATAACATACAGCCCAATTACATATGCATGCATAAGCCGTGATATATCAGTAATATTAACTGTCTCACTGGAGGAAGATTGCCATATATTTTTTATGCACGGGTAGTAACTGTCTCTATTTAAAGTAACCTACTTCAAACACCACCTGACGGCAACTTACATACTCACCAGTCACCACCAACGAAACCTCGCTTCACTCCTGACGTCATCAGTAGTAAGTATCCTTAACGTTGTGAGATCTGGATCACAGACATTGTAAAAGGGTGTATATCCGTCTAAGCAGGAGGAAACGTTCAGCCTTGGAAAAAGCACTTTTAGCCATCACAACACCAGTAATAATTGTGGACACAAAAGAATCATGGTCCCCAACCGCAAATTGCCATTCGGTACCTAAGTGAGAAGAAATTCTAAATCTCACTATTCTACTATATTTATGAATTTGATTAACATAAAAGCATCTGTTTTTTTTTATCTCTTATCCTTTAATCCATTACTTGCCAAATTAGCCATTTTCATTTTTTTTAAATAACAGATTTTTAATGATTTGGGTCCTAATGAATCAGAAACATAATTTTCAAAATTTTTTCAAGTGCGGATTTGTCAGAAAAGGGCGTCCCAATATTCAATTAAAAATGACAATGGCGTAATTTCCTATTTTGTAAACATTCATTTTACAAACACAACACAAAAAATTGGACCTAATTATAAAAATTATAATATCTTAGTTGCTAGAAGCTAAAGATTAGGCGTTCCAAAAAAAAGGCATTGGTAGATAATTGGTGGTTAAAAAGATTCTACCAGCACCTATAAGGGTTTATCAAAAAATCTACCTCATCATCAATGATGATCTAATGAGTAAGTGCTTTTTGAAATTATATCCACTTTACGACACACATTTATTTTTGCTTATGTAATGTAGACAGGACAGGTGAATGCTATATATATGTTCTCAAAGCTTGTGATTTATAACTGCATCTCTTCAGAAGATGAAAGGGAGGAGATCAGAAGGAGAGGTAGGTAAGAAGATAACTGCTGTATAGAAATAAATGGGCTGAAGAGTGGTGACTGGTATGTTAAGAGTTAACCCCTATACTACTTATTTAACAGGCCCACACAGAACCTGTTGTATTCACCAGCAGCATTGTACAGTAAGCAATTGTCTCTTCACCAGCAACTGCCTGTAGCGCCAATGTTTCCCCTTTATATCTTTAAGCTTTGAGAACAGATCTACTAAACTCGCCTCTCTGAGCTGTGTGCTTGTTCACATGCCCTGCTATCCTGATATGTAAATACAGTGATAACAGTGTACATTAATGAAGAAACCATTGATGATTGAATGTGTAATAGTAGAACTTGTGCTGAGCGTTATACTTCTAATACTAAAGTTATACTATTAACCAAAGCTGTAGCATTAGGAGAGCCCGCTCTGCCAGAAACCATGAAATAAGGAAACTGTAAGGAATCAATAGCTTTGAGCTACTGAAGATGTAATTTAAGAATACCCCTTTAAAAAATACAAATTAAGGGACTTCTAGATTCATATTTTTACCATTTTGCACAGTAAGGCGTAACACTTTTAGGCAGGTGTGGAAAAAATGCTGCAAAGTAAGAATGGTTTAAAAAAAATAGAAATGTTGATAGTGTTAATAGTTTATTTTGATCAAGTAAAAAATGTAAAGAGAATGAAAAAATATCTAAATAAATCTAGTTAGTGAGACCTTCTTTTACCCTTAAAACAGCATTAATGCTGCTATGTACACTTACACACAAGTTTTTGAAGGAATTCTGCAGGAAGGTTGTTCCAAATTTCCGAATGAACTCTCCACCGATCTTCACTGGATGGAGGGCTTGGGCAATTTCTTTGAATTTCATATCATCGGCCTCCATTACTTTAGTTTTTACTAGTCCACTGCTCAGCTCTGCTGTATTAAGTCTCTGATACTCTGCTGCTCACCTCTATTACATCAAGTCACTGCTACTCCACTGCTCAGCTCTGCTATATAATGTCCATCCTACTCCACTACTCATCTCTGCTGTATAAAATCCCTCCTACTCCACTGCTCAGCTCTGCTGTATAAAGTCTCTACTACTCCACTGCTCAGGTCTGCTGTATAAAAACTTTACTACTCCACTGCTTAGCTCTGCTATATAAAATCCCTCCTACTCCACTGCTCAGCTCTGCTGTATAAAGTCTCTACTACTCCACTGCTCAGCTCTGCTGTATAATGTCCCTCCTACTCCACTGCTCAGCTCTGCTGTATAAAGTCTCTACTATTCCACTGCTGAGCTCTTCTATCTAAAGTCCCTCCTACTCCACTGCTCAGCTCTGCTGTATAAGTCTCTGCTACTCCACTGCTCAGCTCTGCTGTATAAAGTATCTACTATCCAACTGCTTAGCGCTGCTGTATAAAGTGTCTACTATTCCACTGCTCAGCTCTGCTGTATAAAGTCTCTACTACTCCACTGCTCAGCTCTGCTGTATAAAATCTCTACTATTCCACTGCTCAGCTCTGCTGTATAAAGTATCTACTACCCAACTGCTTAGCGCTGCTGTATAAAGTGTCTACTATTCCACTGCTCAGCTCTGCTATACAAGTCTCTGCTACTCCACTGCTCAGCTCTGCTGTATAAAGTATCTACTACCCAACTGCTCAGCGCTGCTGTATAAAGTGTCTACTATTCCACTGCTCAGCTCTGCTGTATAAAGTCTCTACTACTCCCCTGCTCAGCTCTGCTGTAAAAGTCTCTACTACTCCACTGCTCAGCTCTGCTGTATAAAGTCTTTGCTACTCCACTGCTCAGCTCTGCTGTATAAAGTCTCTCCTACTCCACTGCTCAACTCTGCTGTATAAAGTCTCTACTACTCCACTGCTCAGCTCTGCTGTATAAGTCTCTGCTACTCCACTGCTCAGCTCTGCTGTATAAAGTATCTACTACCAACTGCTCAACTCTGCTGTATAAAGTCTCTACTACTCCACTGCTCAGCTCTGCTGTATAAAGTCTCTACTATTCCACTACTCAGCTCTGCTGTATAAAGTCAGTCCTACTCCACTGCTCAGCTCTGCTGTATAATGTCTCTGCTACTCCACTGCTCAGCTCTGCTGTGCAAAGTATCTACTACTCTACTGCTCGGCTCTGCTGTATAAAGTCCCACCTACTCCACTGCTCAGCTCTGCTGTATAAAGTCTCTACTATTCTACTGCTCAGCTCTGCTGTATAAAGTCACTCTTACGACACTGCTCAGCTCTGCTGTATAAAGTCTCTACTACTCCTCTGCTCAGCTCTGCTGTATAAGTCTCTGCTATTCCACTGCTCAGCTCTGCTGTATAAAGTATCTACTACCCAACTGCACAGCTCTGCGGTATAAAGTGTCTACTATTCCACTGCTCAGCTCTGCTGTATAAAGTCCCTCCTACTCCACTGCTCAGCTCTGCTGTATAAAGTCTCTACTATTCCACTGTTCAGCTCTGCTGTATAAGTCTCTGCTACTCCACTGTTCAGCTCTGCTGTATAAAGTATCTACTATTCCACTGCTCAGCTCTGCTTTATAAAGTCTTTACTACTCCACTGCTCAGCTCTGCTGTATAAAGTCTCTAATATTCCACTGCTCAACTCTGCTGTATAAAGTCTCTACTACTCTACTGCTCAGCTCTGCTGTATAAAGTATCTACTATTCCACTGCTCAGCTCTGCTGTATAAAGTCATTCCTACTACACTGCTCAGCTCTGCTGTATATAGTCTCTACTATTCCACTGCTCAGCTCTGCTGTATAAAGTATTTACTACTCAACTGCTCAGTTCTGTTGTATAAAGTCTCTCCTATTTCACTGCTCAGCTCTGCTGTATAAAGTCTCTACTACTCCACTGCTCAGCTCTGCTGTATAAAGTCTCTCATATTTCACTGCTCAGCTCTGCTGTATAAGTCTCTACTACTACACTGCTCAGCTCTGCTGTATAAAGTCTCTCATATTTCACTGTTCAGCTCTGCTGTATAAAGTATCTACTACTCCACTGCTCAGCTCTGCTTTATAAAGTCTTTACTACTCCACTGCTCAGCTCTGCTGTATAAAGTCTCTACTACTCCACTGCTTAGCTCTGCTGTCTAAAGTCTCTACTACTCCACTGCTCAGCTCTGCTGTATAAAGTCTCTACTACTCCACTGCTCAGCTCTGCTGTATAAAGTCTCTACTTCTCCACTGCTCAGCTCTGCTGTATAAAGTCTCTCCTATTTCACTGCTCAGCTCTGCTTTATAAAGTCTCTACTACTCCACTGCTCAGCTCTGCTGTATAAAGTCTCTACTACTCCACTGCTCAGCTCTGCTGTATAAAGTCTCTCTTATTTCACTGCTCAGCTCTGCTGTATAATGTCTCTATTACTCCACTGCTCAGCTCTGCTGTATAATGTCTCTCCTATTTCACTGCTCAGCTCTGCTGTATAAAGTCTCTACTACTCCACTGCTCAGCTCTGCTGTATAAAGTCTCTACTATTTCACTGCTCAGCTCTGCTGTATAAAGTCTCTACTACTCCACTGCTCAGCTCTGCTGTATAAAGTCTCTCATATTTCACTGTTCAGCTCTGCTGTATAAAGTATCTACTACTCCACTGCTCAGCTCTGCTTTATAAAGTCTTTACTACTCCACTGCTCAGCTCTGCTGTATAAAGTCTCAACTACTCCACTGCTCAGCTCTGCTGTCTAAAGTCTGTACTACTCCACTGCTCAGCTCTGCTGTATAAAGTCTCTACTACTCCACTGCTCAGCTCTGCTGTATAAAGTCTCTACTTCTCCACTGCTCAGCTCTGCTGTATAAAGTCTCTCCTATTTCACTGCTCAGCTCTGCTTTATAAAGTCTCTACTACTCCACTGCTCAGCTCTGCTGTATAAAGTCTCTACTACTCCACTGCTCAGCTCTGCTATATAAAGTCTCTCCTATTTCACTGCTCAGCTCTGCTGCATAAAGTCTCTACTACTCCACAGCTCAGCTCTGCTGTATAATGTCTCTCCTATTTCACTGCTCAGCTCTGCTGTATAAAGTCTCTACTACTCCACTGCTCAGCTCTGCTGTATAAAGTCTCTACTATTTCAGTGCTCAGCTCTGCTGTATAAAGTCTCTACTTCTCCACTGCTCAGCTCTGCTGTATAAAGTCTCCTATTTCACTGCTCAGCTCTGCTTTATAAAGTCTCTACTACTCCACTGCTCAGCTCTGCTGTATAAAGTCTCTACTACTCCACTGCTCAGCTCTCCTGTATAAAGTCTCTCCTATTTCACTGCTCAGCTCTGCTGTATAAAGTCTCTACTACTCCACTGCTCAGCTCTGCTGTATAATGTCTCTCCTATTTCACTGCTCAGCTCTGCTGTATAAAGTCGCTACTATTCCACTGCTCAGCTCTGCTGTATAAAGTCCCGCTTACTCCACTGCTCAGCTCTGCTGTATAATATCTCTACTACTCCACTGCTCAGCTCTGCTGTATAAAGTCTATACTACTCCACTGCTCAGCTCTGCTGTATAAAGTCTCTACTACTCCACTGTTCAGCTCTGCTGTATAAAGTCTTTACTACTCCACTGCTCAGCTCTGCGGTATAAAGTCTCTACTATTCCACTGCTCAGCTCTGCTGTATAAAGTCCCGCTTACTCCACTGCTCAGCTCTGCTGTATAATATCTCTACTACTCCACTGCTCAGCTCTGCTGTATAAAGTCTCTACTACTCCACTGCTCAGCTCTGCTGTATAAAGTCTCTACTACTCCACTGTTCAGCTCTGCTGTATAAAGTCTCTACTACTCTACTGCTCAGCTCTGCTGTATAAAGTCCCGCTTACTCCACTGCTCAGCTCTGCTGTATAATATCTCTACTACTCCACTGCTCAGTTCTGCTGTATAAAGTCTTTACTACTCCACTGCTCAACTCTGCTGTATAAAGTCTCTACTACTCTACTGCTCAGCTCTGCTGTATAAAGTATCTACTATTCCACTGCTCAACTCTGCTGTATAAAGTCAATCCTACTACACTGCTCAGCTCTGCTGTATATAGTCTCTACTATTCCACTGCTCAGCTCTGCTGTAAAAAGTATTTACTACTCCACTGCTCAGTTCTGTTGTATAAAGTCTCAACTACTCCACTGCTCAGCTCTGCTGTATAAAGTCTCTACTACTCCACTGCTCAGCTCTGCTGTATAAAGTCTCTCATATTTCACTGCTCAGCTCTGCTGTATAAGTCTCTACTACTCCACTGCTCAGCTCTGCTGTATAAAGTCTCTCATATTTCACTGTTCAGCTCTGCTGTATAAAGTATCTACTACTCCACTGCTCAGCTCTGCTTTATAAAGTCTTTACTACTCCACTGCTCAGCTCTGCTGTATAAAGTCTCTACTACTCCACTGCTCAGCTCTGCTGTATAAAGTCTCTACTACTCCACTGCTCAGCTCTGCTGTATAAAGTCTCTACTACTCCACTGCTCAGTTCTGCTGTATAAAGTCTCTCATATTTCACTGCTCAGCTCTGCTGTATAAGTCTCTACTACTCCACTGCTCAGCTCTGCTGTATAAAGTCTCTCATATTTCACTGTTCAGCTCTGCTGTATAAAGTATCTACTACTCCACTGCTCAGCTCTGCTTTATAAAGTCTTTACTACTCCACTGCTCAGCTCTGCTGTATAAAGTCTCTACTAGTCCACTGCTCAGCTCTGCTGTATAAAGTCTCTACTACTCCACTGCTCAGCTCTGCTGTATAAAGTCTCTACTACTCCACTGCTCAGCTCTGCTGTATAAAGTCTCTACTTCTCCACTGCTCAGCTCTGCTGTATAAAGTCTCTCCTATTTCACTGCTCAGCTCTGCTTTATAAAGTCTCTACTACTCCACTGCTCAGCTCTGCTGTATAAAGTCTCTACTACTCCACTGCTCAGCTCTGCTGTATAAAGTCTCTACTACTCCACTGCTCAGCTCTGCTGTATAAAGTCTCTACTTCTCCACTGCTCAGCTCTGCTGTATAAAGTCTCTCCTATTTCACTGCTCAGCTCTGCTGTATAAAGTCTCTACTTCTCCACTGCTCAGCTCTGCTGTATAAAGTCTCTCCTATTTCACTGCTCAGCTCTGCTTTATAAAGTCTCTACTACTCCACTGCTCAGCTCTGCTGTATAAAGTCTCTACTACTCCACTGCTCAGCTCTGCTGTATAAAGTCTCTACTTCTCCACTGCTCAGCTCTGCTGTATAAAGTCTCTCCTATTTCACTGCTCAGCTCTGCTGTATAAAGTCTCTACTACTCCACTGCTCAGCTCTGCTGTATAATGTCTCTCCTATTTCACTGCTCAGCTCTGCTGTATAAAGTCTCTACTACTCCACTGCTCAGCTCTGCTGTATAAAGTCTCTACTGTTCCACTGCTCAGCTCTGCTGTATAAAGTCCCGCTTACTCCACTGCTCAGCTCTGCTGTATAATATCTCTACTACTCCACTGCTCAGCTCTGCTGTATAAAGTCTCTACTACTCCACTGCTCAGCTCTGCTTTATAAAGTCTTTACTACTCCACTGTTCAGCTCTGCTGTATAAAGTCTCTACTACTCCACTGCTCAGCTCTGCTGTATAAAGTCTGTGCTACTCCACTGCTCAGCTCTGCTGTATAAAGTCTCTACTACTCCACTGCTCAGCTCTGCTGTATAAAGTCTCTCCTACTCCACTGCTCAGCTCTGCTGTATAAAGTCATTCCTACTCCACTGCTCAGCTCTGCTGTATAAAGTATTTACTACTCCACTGCTCAGTTCTGTTGTATAAAGTCTCTCCTACTCCACTGCTTAGCTCTGCTGTATAAAGTCATTCCTACTCCACTGCTCAGCTCTGCTGTATAAAGTATTTACTACTCCACTGCTCAGTTCTGTTGTATAAAGTCTCTACTACTCCACTGCTCAGCTCTGCTGTATAAAGTCTCTCCTACTCTACTGCTCAGCTCTGCTGTATAAAGTCATTCCTACTCCACTGCTCAGCTCTGCTGTATAAAGTATTTACTACTCCACTGCATAGTTCTGTTGTATAAAGTCTCTACTACTCCACTGCTCAGCTCTGCTGTATAAAGTCTCTACTACTCCACTGCTCAGCTCTGCTGTATAAAGTCTCTACTATTTCACTGCTCAGCTCTGCTGTATAAAGTCTCTACTTCTCCACTGCTCAGCTCTGCTGTATAAAGTCTCTCCTATTTCACTGCTCAGCTCTGCTTTATAAAGTCTCTACTACTCCACTGCTCAGCTCTGCTGTATAAAGTCTCTACTACTCCACTGCTCAGCTCTGCTGTATAAAGTCTCTCCTATTTCACTGCTCAGCTCTGCTGTATAAAGTCTCTACTACTCCACTGCTCAGCTCTGCTGTATAATGTCTCTCCTATTTCACTGCTCAGCTCTGCTGTATAAAGTCTCTACTACTCCACTGCTCAGCTCTGCTGTATAAAGTCTCTACTATTCCACTGCTCAGCTCTGCTGTATAATGTCCCGCTTACTCCACTGCTCAGCTCTGCTGTATAATATCTCTACTACTCCACTGCTCAGCTCTGCTGTATAAAGTCTCTACTACTCCACTGCTCAGCTCTGCTGTATAAAGTCTCTACTACTCCACTGTTCAGCTCTGCTGTATAAAGTCTTTACTACTCCACTGCTCAGCTCTGCGGTATAAAGTCTCTACTATTCCACTGCTCAGCTCTGCTGTATAAAGTCCCGCTTACTCCACTGCTCAGCTCTGCTGTATAATATCTCTACTACTCCACTGCTCAGCTCTGCTGTATAAAGTCTCTACTACTCCACTGCTCAGCTCTGCTGTATAAAGTCTCTACTACTCCTCTGTTCAGCTCTGCTGTATAAAGTCTCTACTACTCTACTGCTCAGCTCTGCTGTATAAAGTCCCGCTTACTCCACTGCTCAGCTCTGCTGTATAATATCTCTACTACTCCACTGCTCAGCTCTGCTGTATAAAGACTTTACTACTCCACTGCTCAGCTCTGCTGTATAAAGTCTCCACTATTCCACTGCTCATCTCTGCTGTATAAAGTCTCTACTACTCTACTGCTCAGCTCTGCTGTATAAAGTATCTACTATTCCACTGCTCAACTCTGCTGTATAAAGTCAATCCTACTACACTGCTCAGCTCTGCTGTATATAGTCTCTACTATTCCACTGCTCAGCTCTGCTGTATAAAGTATTTACTACTCCACTGCTCAGTTCTGTTGTATAAAGTCTCAACTACTCCACTGCTCAGCTCTGCTGTATAAAGTCTCTACTACTCCACTGCTCAGCTCTGCTGTATAAAGTCTCTCATATTTCACTGCACAGCTCTGCTGTATAAGTCTCTACTACTCCACTGCTCAGCTCTGCTGTATAAAGTCTCTCATATTTCACTGTTCAGCTCTGCTGTATAAAGTATCTACTACTCCACTGCTCAGCTCTGCTTTATAAAGTCTTTACTACTCCACTGCTCAGCTCTGCTGTATAAAGTCTCTACTACTCCACTGCTCAGCTCTGCTGTATAAAGTCTCTACTACTCCACTGCTCAGCTCTGCTGTATAAAGTCTCTACTACTCCACTGCTCAGTTCTGCTGTATAAAGTCTCTCATATTTCACTGCTCAGCTCTGCTGTATAAGTCTCTACTACTCCACTGCTCAGCTTTGCTGTATAAAGTCTCTCATATTTCACTGTTCAGCTCTGCTGTATAAAGTATCTACTACTCCACTGCTCAGCTCTGCTTTATAAAGTCTTTACTACTCCACTGCTCAGCTCTGCTGTATAAAGTCTCTACTAGTCCACTGCTCAGCTCTGCTGTATAAAGTCTCTACTACTCCACTGCTCAGCTCTGCTGTATAAAGTCTCTACTACTCCACTGCTCAGCTCTGCTGTATAAAGTCTCTACTTCTCCACTGCTCAGCTCTGCTGTATAAAGTCTCTCCTATTTCACTGCTCAGCTCTGCTTTATAAAGTCTCTACTACTCCACTGCTCAGCTCTGCTGTATAAAGTCTCTACTACTCCACTGCTCAGCTCTGCTGTATAAAGTCTCTACTACTCCACTGCTCAGCTCTGCTGTATAAAGTCTCTACTTCTCCACTGCTCAGCTCTGCTGTATAAAGTCTCTCCTATTTCACTGCTCAGCTCTGCTGTATAAAGTCTCTACTTCTCCACTGCTCAGCTCTGCTGTATAAAGTCTCTCCTATTTCACTGCTCAGCTCTGCTTTATAAAGTCTCTACTACTCCACTGCTCAGCTCTGCTGTATAAAGTCTCTACTTCTCCACTGCTCAGCTCTGCTGTATAAAGTCTCTCCTATTTCACTGCTCAGCTCTGCTGTATAAAGTCTCTACTACTCCACTTCTCAGCTCTGCTGTATAATGTCTCTCCTATTTCACTGCTCAGCTCTGCTGTATAAAGTCTCTACTACTCCACTGCTCAGCTCTGCTGTATAAAGTCTCTACTATTCCACTGCTCAGCTCTGCTGTATAAAGTCCCGCTTACTCCACTGCTCCGCTCTGCTGTATAATATCTCTACTACTCCACTGCTCAGCTCTGCTGTATAAAGTCTCTACTACTCCACTGCTCAGCTCTGCTTTATAAAGTCTCTACTACTCCACTGTTCAGCTCTGCTGTATAAAGTCTCTACTACTCCACTGCTCAGCTCTGCTGTATAAAGTCTGTGCTACTCCACTGCTCAGCTCTGCTGTATAAAGTCTCTACTACTCCACTGCTCAGCTCTGCTGTATAAAGTCTCTCCTACTCCACTGCTCAGCTCTGCTGTATAAAGTCATTCCTACTCCACTGCTCAGCTCTGCTGTATAAAGTATTTACTACTCCACTGCTCAGTTCTGTTGTATAAAGTCTCTCCTATTCCACTGCTCAGCTCTGCTGTATAAAGTCTCTACTACTCCACTGCTCAGCTCTGCTGTATAAAGTCATTCCTACTACAATGCTCAGCTCTGCTGTATAAAGTCTCTACTATTCCACTGCTCAGCTCTGCTGTATAAAGTCTCTCCTACTCCACTGCTCAGCTCTGCTGCATAAAGTCATTCCTACTCCACTGCTCAGCTCTGCTGTATAAAGTATTTACTACTCCACTGCTCAGTTCTGTTGTATAAAGTCTCTACTACTCCACTGCTCAGCTCTGCTGTATAAAGTCTCTCATATTTCACTGTTCAGCTCTGCTGTATAAAGTATTTACTGCTCCACTGCTCAGCTCTGCTGTATAAAGTCTCTCATATTTCACTGTTCAGCTCTGCTGTATAAAGTATCTAGTACTCCACTGCTCAGCTCTGCTTTATAAAGTGTTTACTACTTCACTGCTCAGCTCTGCTGTATAAAGTCTCTACTACTCCACTGCTCAGCTCTGCTGTATAAAGTCTCTACTACTCCACTGCTCAGCTCTGCTGTATAAAGTCTCTCATATTTCACTGTTCAGCTCTGCTGTATAAAGTATCTACTACTCCACTGCTCAGCTCTGCTTTATAAAGTCTTTACTACTCCACTGCTCAGCTCTGCTATATAAAGTCTCTACTTCTCCACTGCTCAGCTCTGCTGTATAAAATCTCTCCTATTTCACAGCTCAGCTCTGCTTTATAAAGTCTCTACTACTCCACTGCTCAGCTCTGCTGTATAAAGTCTCTACTACTCCACTGCTCAGCTCTGCTTTATAAAGTCCCTCTTACTCCACTGCTCAGCTCTGCTGTATAAAGTCTCTCCTATTTCACTGCTCAGCTTTGCTGTATAAAGTCTCTACTACTCCACTGCTCAGCTCTGCTGTATAATGTCTCTCCTATTTCACTGCTCAGCTCTGCTGTATAAAGTCTCTCCTACTCCACTGCTCAGCTCTGCTGTATAAAGTCTCTACTATTCCACTGCTCAGCTCTGCTGTATAAAGTCCCGCTTACTCCAATGCTCAGCTCTGCTGTATAATATCTTTACTACTCCACTGCTCAGCTCTGCTGTATAAAGTCTCTACTACTCCACTGCTCAGCTCTGCTGTATAAAGTCTCTACTACTCCACTGCTCAGCTCTGCTGTGTAAAGTCTCTGCTACTCCACTGCTCAGCTCTGCTGTATAAAGTCTCTGCTACTCCACTGCTCAGCTCTGCTGTATAAAGTCTCTCCTACTCCACTGCTCAGCTCTGCTGTATAAAGTCATTCCTACTCCACTGCTCAGCTCTGCTGTATAAAGTATTTACTACTCCACTGCTCAGTTCTGTTGTATAAAGTCTCTCCTATTCCACTGCTCAGCTCTGCTGTATAAAGTCTCTACTACTCCACTGCTCAGCTCTGCTGTATAAAGTCTCTTATATTTCACTTTTCAGCTCTGCTGTATAAAGTATCTACTACTCCACTGCTCAGCTCTGCTTTATAAAGTCTTTACTACTCCACTGCTCAGCTCTGCTGTATAAAGTCTCTACTACTCCACTGCTCAGCTCTGCTGTATAAAGTCTCTACTACTCCACTGCTCAGCTCTGCTGTATAAAGTCTCTACTACTCCACTGCTCAGCTCTGCTGTATAAAGTCTCTACTTCTCCACTGCTCAGCTCTGCTGTATAAAGTCTCTACTTCTCCACTGCTCAGCTCTGCTGTATAAAATCTCTCCTATTTCACTGCTCAGCTCTGCTTTATAAAGTCTCTACTACTTCACTGCTCAGCTCTGCTGTATAAAGTCTCTACTACTCCACTGCTCAGCTCTGCTGTATAAAGTCTCTACTACTCCACTGCTCAGCTCTGCTGTATAAAGTCTCTCATATTTCACTGTTCAGCTCTGCTGTATAAAGTATCTACTACTCCACTGCTCAGCTCTGCTTTATAAAGTCTTTACTACTCCACTGCTCAGCTCTGCTATATAAAGTCTCTACTTCTCCACTGCTCAGCTCTGCTGTATAAAATCTCTCCTATTTCACAGCTCAGCTCTGCTTTATAAAGTCTCTACTACTCCACTGCTCAGCTCTGCTGTATAAAGTCTCTACTACTCCACTGCTCAGCTCTGCTTTATAAAGTCCCTCTTACTCCACTGCTCAGCTCTGCTGTATAAAGTCTCTCCTATTTCACTGCTCAGCTTTGCTGTATAAAGTCTCTACTACTCCACTGCTCAGCTCTGCTGTATAATGTCTCTCCTATTTCACTGCTCAGCTCTGCTGTATAAAGTCTCTCCTACTCCACTGCTCAGCTCTGCTGTATAAAGTCTCTACTATTCCACTGCTCAGCTCTGCTGTATAAAGTCCCGCTTACTCCAATGCTCAGCTCTGCTGTATAATATCTTTACTACTCCACTGCTCAGCTCTGCTGTATAAAGTCTCTACTACTCCACTGCTCAGCTCTGCTGTATAAAGTCTCTACTACTCCACTGCTCAGCTCTGCTGTGTAAAGTCTCTGCTACTCCACTGCTCAGCTCTGCTGTATAAAGTCTCTGCTACTCCACTGCTCAGCTCTGCTGTATAAAGTCTCTCCTACTCCACTGCTCAGCTCTGCTGTATAAAGTCATTCCTACTCCACTGCTCAGCTCTGCTGTATAAAGTATTTACTACTCCACTGCTCAGTTCTGTTGTATAAAGTCTCTCCTATTCCACTGCTCAGCTCTGCTGTATAAAGTCTCTACTACTCCACTGCTCAGCTCTGCTGTATAAAGTCTCTTATATTTCACTTTTCAGCTCTGCTGTATAAAGTATCTACTACTCCACTGCTCAGCTCTGCTTTATAAAGTCTTTACTACTCCACTGCTCAGCTCTGCTGTATAAAGTCTCTACTACTCCACTGCTCAGCTCTGCTGTATAAAGTCTCTACTACTCCACTGCTCAGCTCTGCTGTATAAAGTCTCTACTACTCCACTGCTCAGCTCTGCTGTATAAAGTCTCTACTTCTCCACTGCTCAGCTCTGCTGTATAAAGTCTCTACTTCTCCACTGCTCAGCTCTGCTGTATAAAATCTCTCCTATTTCACTGCTCAGCTCTGCTTTATAAAGTCTCTACTACTCCACTGCTCAGCTCTGCTGTATAAAGTCTCTACTACTCCACTGCTCAGCTCTGCTGTATAAAGTCCCTCTTACTCCACTGCTCAGCTCTGCTGTATAAAGTCTCTCCTATTTCACTGCTCAGCTCTGCTGTATAAAGTCTCTACTACTCCACTGCTCAGCTCTGCTGTATAATGTCTCTCCTATTTCACTGCTCAGCTCTGCTGTATAAAGTCTCTCCTACTCCACTGCTCAGCTCTGCTGTATAAAGTCTCTACTATTCCACTGCTCAGCTCTGCTGTATAAAATCCCGCTTACTCCACTGCTCAGCTCTGCTGTATAATATCTTTACTACTCCACTGCTCAGCTCTGCTGTATAAAGTCTCTACTACTCCACTGCTCAGCTCTGCTGTATAAAGTCTCTACTACTCCACTGCTCAGCTCTGCTGTGTAAAGTCTCTGCTACTCCACTGCTCAGCTCTGCTGTATAAAGTCTCTGCTACTCCACTGCTCAGCTCTGCTGTATAAAGTCTCTCCTACTCCACTACTCAGCTCTGCTGTATAAAGTCATTCCTACTCCACTGCTCAGCTCTGCTGTATAAAGTATTTACTACTCCACTGCTCAGTTCTGTTGTATAAAGTCTCTCCTATTCCACTGCTCAGCTCTGCTGTATAAAGTCTCTACTATTCTACTGCTCAGCTCTGCTGTATAAAGTCACTCTTACGACACTGCTCAGCTCTGCTGTATAAAGTCTCTACTACTCCTCTGCTCAGCTCTGCTGTATAAGTCTCTGCTATTCCACTGCTCAGCTCTGCTGTATAAAGTATCTACTACCCAACTGCACAGCTCTGCGGTATAAAGTGTCTACTATTCCACTGCTCAGCTCTGCTGTATAAAGTCTCTACTATTCCACTGTTCAGCTCTGCTGTATAAGTCTCTGCTACTCCACTGTTCAGCTCTGCTGTATAAAGTATCTACTATTCCACTGCTCAGCTCTGCTTTATAAAGTCTTTACTACTCCACTGCTCAGCTCTGCTGTATAAAGTCTCTACTATTCCACTGCTCAACTCTGCTGTATAAAGTCTCTACTACTCTACTGCTCAGCTCTGCTGTATAAAGTATCTACTATTCCACTGCTCAGCTCTGCTGTATAAAGTCATTCCTACTACACTGCTCAGCTCTGCTGTATATAGTCTCTACTATTCCACTGCTCAGCTCTGCTGTATAAAGTATTTACTACTCAACTGCTCAGTTCTGTTGTATAAAGTCTCTCCTATTTCACTGCTCAGCTCTGCTGTATAAAGTCTCTACTACTCCACTGCTCAGCTCTGCTGTATAAAGTCTCTCATATTTCACTGCTCAGCTCTGCTGTATAAGTCTCTACTACTACACTGCTCAGCTCTGCTGTATAAAGTCTCTCATATTTCACTGTTCAGCTCTGCTGTATAAAGTATCTACTACTCCACTGCTCAGCTCTGCTTTATAAAGTCTTTACTACTCCACTGCTCAGCTCTGCTGTATAAAGTCTCTACTACTCCACTGCTTAGCTCTGCTGTCTAAAGTCTCTACTACTCCACTGCTCAGCTCTGCTGTATAAAGTCTCTACTACTCCACTGCTCAGCTCTGCTGTATAAAGTCTCTACTTCTCCACTGCTCAGCTCTGCTGTATAAAGTCTCTCCTATTTCACTGCTCAGCTCTGCTTTATAAAGTCTCTACTACTCCACTGCTCAGCTCTGCTGTATAAAGTCTCTACTACTCCACTGCTCAGCTCTGCTGTATAAAGTCTCTCTTATTTCACTGCTCAGCTCTGCTGTATAATGTCTCTATTACTCCACTGCTCAGCTCTGCTGTATAATGTCTCTCCTATTTCACTGCTCAGCTCTGCTGTATAAAGTCTCTACTACTCCACTGCTCAGCTCTGCTGTATAAAGTCTCTACTATTTCACTGCTCAGCTCTGCTGTATAAAGTCTCTACTACTCCACTGCTCAGCTCTGCTGTATAAAGTCTCTCATATTTCACTGTTCAGCTCTGCTGTATAAAGTATCTACTACTCCACTGCTCAGCTCTGCTTTATAAAGTCTTTACTACTCCACTGCTCAGCTCTGCTGTATAAAGTCTCAACTACTCCACTGCTCAGCTCTGCTGTCTAAAGTCTGTACTACTCCACTGCTCAGCTCTGCTGTATAAAGTCTCTACTACTCCACTGCTCAGCTCTGCTGTATAAAGTCTCTACTTCTCCACTGCTCAGCTCTGCTGTATAAAGTCTCTCCTATTTCACTGCTCAGCTCTGCTTTATAAAGTCTCTACTACTCCACTGCTCAGCTCTGCTGTATAAAGTCTCTACTACTCCACTGCTCAGCTCTGCTATATAAAGTCTCTCCTATTTCACTGCTCAGCTCTGCTGCATAAAGTCTCTACTACTCCACAGCTCAGCTCTGCTGTATAATGTCTCTCCTATTTCACTGCTCAGCTCTGCTGTATAAAGTCTCTACTACTCCACTGCTCAGCTCTGCTGTATAAAGTCTCTACTATTTCAGTGCTCAGCTCTGCTGTATAAAGTCTCTACTTCTCCACTGCTCAGCTCTGCTGTATAAAGTCTCCTATTTCACTGCTCAGCTCTGCTTTATAAAGTCTCTACTACTCCACTGCTCAGCTCTGCTGTATAAAGTCTCTACTACTCCACTGCTCAGCTCTCCTGTATAAAGTCTCTCCTATTTCACTGCTCAGCTCTGCTGTATAAAGTCTCTACTACTCCACTGCTCAGCTCTGCTGTATAATGTCTCTCCTATTTCACTGCTCAGCTCTGCTGTATAAAGTCTCTACTACTCAACTGCTCAGCTCTGCTGTATAAAGTCTCTACTATTCCACTGCTCAGCTCTGCTGTATAAAGTCCCGCTTACTCCACTGCTCAGCTCTGCTGTATAATATCTCTACTACTCCACTGCTCAGCTCTGCTGTATAAAGTCTCTACTACTCCACTGCTCAGCTCTGCTGTATAAAGTCTCTACTACTCCACTGTTCAGCTCTGCTGTATAAAGTCTTTACTACTCCACTGCTCAGCTCTGCGGTATAAAGTCTCTACTATTCCACTGCTCAGCTCTGCTGTATAAAGTCCCGCTTACTCCACTGCTCAGCTCTGCTGTATAATATCTCTACTACTCCACTGCTCAGCTCTGCTGTATAAAGTCTCTACTACTCCACTGCTCAGCTCTGCTGTATAAAGTCTCTACTACTCCACTGTTCAGCTCTGCTGTATAAAGTCTCTACTACTCTACTGCTCAGCTCTGCTGTATAAAGTCCCGCTTACTCCACTGCTCAGCTCTGCTGTATAATATCTCTACTACTCCACTGCTCAGCTCTGCTGTATAAAGTCTTTACTACTCCACTGCTCAGCTCTGCTGTATAAAGTCTCTACTATTCCACTGCTCAACTCTGCTGTATAAAGTCTCTACTACTCTACTGCTCAGCTCTGCTGTATAAAGTATCTACTATTCCACTGCTCAACTCTGCTGTATAAAGTCAATCCTACTACACTGCTCAGCTCTGCTGTATATAGTCTCTACTATTCCACTGCTCAGCTCTGCTGTAAAAAGTATTTACTACTCCACTGCTCAGTTCTGTTGTATAAAGTCTCAACTACTCCACTGCTCAGCTCTGCTGTATAAAGTCTCTACTACTCCACTGCTCAGCTCTGCTGTATAAAGTCTCTCATATTTCACTGCTCAGCTCTGCTGTATAAGTCTCTACTACTCCACTGCTCAGCTCTGCTGTATAAAGTCTCTCATATTTCACTGTTCAGCTCTGCTGTATAAAGTATCTACTACTCCACTGCTCAGCTCTGCTTTATAAAGTCTTTACTACTCCACTGCTCAGCTCTGCTGTATAAAGTCTCTACTACTCCACTGCTCAGCTCTGCTGTATAAAGTCTCTACTACTCCACTGCTCAGCTCTGCTGTATAAAGTCTCTACTACTCCACTGCTCAGTTCTGCTGTATAAAGTCTCTCATATTTCACTGCTCAGCTCTGCTGTATAAGTCTCTACTACTCCACTGCTCAGCTCTGCTGTATAAAGTCTCTCATATTTCACTGTTCAGCTCTGCTGTATAAAGTATCTACTACTCCACTGCTCAGCTCTGCTTTATAAAGTCTTTACTACTCCACTGCTCAGCTCTGCTGTATAAAGTCTCTACTAGTCCACTGCTCAGCTCTGCTGTATAAAGTCTCTACTACTCCACTGCTCAGCTCTGCTGTATAAAGTCTCTACTACTCCACTGCTCAGCTCTGCTGTATAAAGTCTCTACTTCTCCACTGCTCAGCTCTGCTGTATAAAGTCTCTCCTATTTCACTGCTCAGCTCTGCTTTATAAAGTCTCTACTACTCCACTGCTCAGCTCTGCTGTATAAAGTCTCTACTACTCCACTGCTCAGCTCTGCTGTATAAAGTCTCTACTACTCCACTGCTCAGCTCTGCTGTATAAAGTCTCTACTTCTCCACTGCTCAGCTCTGCTGTATAAAGTCTCTCCTATTTCACTGCTCAGCTCTGCTGTATAAAGTCTCTACTTCTCCACTGCTCAGCTCTGCTGTATAAAGTCTCTCCTATTTCACTGCTCAGCTCTGCTTTATAAAGTCTCTACTACTCCACTGCTCAGCTCTGCTGTATAAAGTCTCTACTACTCCACTGCTCAGCTCTGCTGTATAAAGTCTCTACTTCTCCACTGCTCAGCTCTGCTGTATAAAGTCTCTCCTATTTCACTGCTCAGCTCTGCTGTATAAAGTCTCTACTACTCCACTGCTCAGCTCTGCTGTATAATGTCTCTCCTATTTCACTGCTCAGCTCTGCTGTATAAAGTCTCTACTACTCCACTGCTCAGCTCTGCTGTATAAAGTCTCTACTATTCCACTGCTCAGCTCTGCTGTATAAAGTCCCGCTTACTCCACTGCTCAGCTCTGCTGTATAATATCTCTACTGCTCCACTGCTCAGCTCTGCTGTATAAAGTCTCTACTACTCCACTGCTCAGCTCTGCTTTATAAAGTCTTTACTACTCCACTGTTCAGCTCTGCTGTATAAAGTCTCTACTACTCCACTGCTCAGCTCTGCTGTATAAAGTCTGTGCTACTCCACTGCTCAGCTCTGCTGTATAAAGTCTCTACTACTCCACTGCTCAGCTCTGCTGTATAAAGTCTCTCCTACTCCACTGCTCAGCTCTGCTGTATAAAGTCATTCCTACTCCACTGCTCAGCTCTGCTGTATAAAGTACTTACTACTCCACTGCTCAGTTCTGTTGTATAAAGTCTCTCCTACTCCACTGCTTAGCTCTGCTGTATAAAGTCATTCCTACTCCACTGCTCAGCTCTGCTGTATAAAGTATTTACTACTTCACTGCTCAGTTCTGTTGTATAAAGTCTCTACTACTCCACTGCTCAGCTCTGCTGTATAATGTCTCTCCTATTTCACTGCTCAGCTCTGCTGTATAAAGTCTCTACTACTCCACTGCTCAGCTCTGCTGTATAAAGTCTCTACTATTTCACTGCTCAGCTCTGCTGTATAAAGTCTCTACTACTCCACTGCTCAGCTCTGCTGTATAAAGTCTCTCATATTTCACTGTTCAGCTCTGCTGTATAAAGTATCTACTACTCCACTGCTCAGCTCTGCTTTATAAAGTCTTTACTACTCCACTGCTCAGCTCTGCTGTATAAAGTCTCAACTACTCCACTGCTCAGCTCTGCTGTCTAAAGTCTGTACTACTCCACTGCTCAGCTCTGCTGTATAAAGTCTCTACTACTCCACTGCTCATCTCTGCTGTATAAAGTCTCTACTTCTCCACTGCTCAGCTCTGCTGTATAAAGTCTCTCCTATTTCACTGCTCAGCTCTGCTTTATAAAGTCTCTACTACTCCACTGCTCAGCTCTGCTGTATAAAGTCTCTATTACTCCACTGCTCAGCTCTGCTATATAAAGTCTCTCCTATTTCACTGCTCAGCTCTGCTGCATAAAGTCTCTACTACTCCACAGCTCAGCTCTGCTGTATAATGTCTCTCCTATTTCACTGCTCAGCTCTGCTGTATAAAGTCTCTACTACTCCACTGCTCAGCTCTGCTGTATAAAGTCTCTACTATTTCAGTGCTCAGCTCTGCTGTATAAAGTCTCTACTTCTCCACTGCTCAGCTCTGCTGTATAAAGTCTCCTATTTCACTGCTCAGCTCTGCTTTATAAAGTCTCTACTACTCCACTGCTCAGCTCTGCTGTATAAAGTCTCTACTACTCCACTGCTCAGCTCTCCTGTATAAAGTCTCTCCTATTTCACTGCTCAGCTCTGCTGTATAAAGTCTCTACTACTCCACTGCTCAGCTCTGCTGTATAATGTCTCTCCTATTTCACTGCTCAGCTCTGCTGTATAAAGTCTCTACTACTCAACTGCTCAGCTCTGCTGTATAAAGTCTCTACTATTCCACTGCTCAGCTCTGCTGTATAAAGTCCCGCTTACTCCACTGCTCAGCTCTGCTGTATAATATCTCTACTACTCCACTGCTCAGCTCTGCTGTATAAAGTCTCTACTACTCCACTGTTCAGCTCTGCTGTATAAAGTCTTTACTACTCCACTGCTCAGCTCTGCGGTATAAAGTCTCTACTATTCCACTGCTCAGCTCTGCTGTATAAAGTCCCGCTTACTCCACTGCTCAGCTCTGCTGTATAATATCTCTACTACTCCACTGCTCAGCTCTGCTGTATAAAGTCTCTACTACTCCACTGCTCAGCTCTGCTGTATAAAGTCTCTACTACTCCACTGTTCAGCTCTGCTGTATAAAGTCTCTACTACTCTACTGCTCAGCTCTGCTGTATAAAGTCCCGCTTACTCCACTGCTCAGCTCTGCTGTATAAAGTCTTTACTACTCCACTGCTCAGCTCTGCTGTATAAAGTCTCTACTATTCCACTGCTCAACTCTGCTGTATAAAGTCTCTACTACTCTACTGCTCAGCTCTGCTGTATAAAGTATCTACTATTCCACTGCTCAACTCTGCTGTATAAAGTCAATCCTACTACACTGCTCAGCTCTGCTGTATATAGTCTCTACTATTCCACTGCTCAGCTCTGCTGTAAAAAGTATTTACTACTCCACTGCTCAGTTCTGTTGTATAAAGTCTCAACTACTCCACTGCTCAGCTCTGCTGTATAAAGTCTCTACTACTCCACTGCTCAGCTCTGCTGTATAAAGTCTCTCATATTTCACTGCTCAGCTCTGCTGTATAAGTCTCTACTACTCCACTGCTCAGCTCTGCTGTATAAAGTCTCTCATATTTCACTGTTCAGCTCTGCTGTATAAAGTATCTACTACTCCACTGCTCAGCTCTGCTTTATAAAGTCTTTACTACTCCACTGCTCAGCTCTGCTGTATAAAGTCTCTACTACTCCACTGCTCAGCTCTGCTGTATAAAGTCTCTACTACTCCACTGCTCAGCTCTGCTGTATAAAGTCTCTACTACTCCACTGCTCAGTTCTGCTGTATAAAGTCTCTCATATTTCACTGCTCAGCTCTGCTGTATAAGTCTCTACTACTCCACTGCTCAGCTCTGCTGTATAAAGTCTCTCATATTTCACTGTTCAGCTCTGCTGTATAAAGTATCTACTACTCCACTGCTCAGCTCTGCTTTATAAAGTCTTTACTACTCCACTGCTCAGCTCTGCTGTATAAAGTCTCTACTAGTCCACTGCTCAGCTCTGCTGTATAAAGTCTCTACTACTCCACTGCTCAGCTCTGCTGTATAAAGTCTCTACTACTCCACTGCTCAGCTCTGCTGTATAAAGTCTCTACTTCTCCACTGCTCAGCTCTGCTGTATAAAGTCTCTCCTATTTCACTGCTCAGCTCTGCTTTATAAAGTCTCTACTACTCCACTGCTCAGCTCTGCTGTATAAAGTCTCTACTACTCCACTGCTCAGCTCTGCTGTATAAAGTCTCTACTACTCCACTGCTCAGCTCAGCTGTATAAAGTCTCTACTTCTCCACTGCTCAGCTCTGCTGTATAAAGTCTCTCCTATTTCACTGCTCAGCTCTGCTGTATAAAGTCTCTACTTCTCCACTGCTCAGCTCTGCTGTATAAAGTCTCTCCTATTTCACTGCTCAGCTCTGCTTTATAAAGTCTCTACTACTCCACTGCTCAGCTCTGCTGTATAAAGTCTCTACTACTCCACTGCTCATCTCTGCTTTATAAAGTCTCTACTTCTCCACTGCTCAGCTCTGCTGTATAAAGTCTCTCCTATTTCACTGCTCAGCTCTGCTGTATAAAGTCTCTACTACTCCACTGCTCAGCTCTGCTTTATAAAGTCTTTACTACTCCACTGCTCAGCTCTGCTGTATAAAGTCTCAACTACTCCACTGCTCAGCTCTGCTGTCTAAAGTCTGTACTACTCCACTGCTCAGCTCTGCTGTATAAAGTCTCAACTACTCCACTGCTCAGCTCTGCTGTCTAAAGTCTGTACTACTCCACTGCTCAGCTCTGCTGTATAAAGTCTCTACTACTCCACTGCTCATCTCTGCTGTATAAAGTCTCTACTTCTCCACTGCTCAGCTCTGCTGTATAAAGTCTCTCCTATTTCACTGCTCAGCTCTGCTTTATAAAGTCTCTACTACTCCACTGCTCAGCTCTGCTGTATAAAGTCTCTATTACTCCACTGCTCAGCTCTGCTATATAAAGTCTCTCCTATTTCACTGCTCAGCTCTGCTGCATAAAGTCTCTACTACTCCACAGCTCAGCTCTGCTGTATAATGTCTCTCCTATTTCACTGCTCAGCTCTGCTGTATAAAGTCTCTACTACTCCACTGCTCAGCTCTGCTGTATAAAGTCTCTACTATTTCAGTGCTCAGCTCTGCTGTATAAAGTCTCTACTTCTCCACTGCTCAGCTCTGCTGTATAAAGTCTCCTATTTCACTGCTCAGCTCTGCTTTATAAAGTCTCTACTACTCCACTGCTCAGCTCTGCTGTATAAAGTCTCTACTACTCCACTGCTCAGCTCTCCTGTATAAAGTCTCTCCTATTTCACTGCTCAGCTCTGCTGTATAAAGTCTCTACTACTCCACTGCTCAGCTCTGCTGTATAATGTCTCTCCTATTTCACTGCTCAGCTCTGCTGTATAAAGTCTCTACTACTCAACTGCTCAGCTCTGCTGTATAAAGTCTCTACTATTCCACTGCTCAGCTCTGCTGTATAAAGTCCCGCTTACTCCACTGCTCAGCTCTGCTGTATAATATCTCTACTACTCCACTGCTCAGCTCTGCTGTATAAAGTCTCTACTACTCCACTGCTCAGCTCTGCTGTATAAAGTCTCTACTACTCCACTGTTCAGCTCTGCTGTATAAAGTCTTTACTACTCCACTGCTCAGCTCTGCGGTATAAAGTCTCTACTATTCCACTGCTCAGCTCTGCTGTATAAAGTCCCGCTTACTCCACTGCTCAGCTCTGCTGTATAATATCTCTACTACTCCACTGCTCAGCTCTGCTGTATAAAGTCTCTACTACTCCACTGCTCAGCTCTGCTGTATAAAGTCTCTACTACTCCACTGTTCAGCTCTGCTGTATAAAGTCTCTACTACTCTACTGCTCAGCTCTGCTGTATAAAGTCCCGCTTACTCCACTGCTCAGCTCTGCTGTATAATATCTCTACTACTCCACTGCTCAGCTCTGCTGTATAAAGTCTTTACTACTCCACTGCTCAGCTCTGCTGTATAAAGTCTCTACTATTCCACTGCTCAACTCTGCTGTATAAAGTCTCTACTACTCTACTGCTTAGCTCTGCTGTATAAAGTATCTACTATTCCACTGCTCAACTCTGCTGTATAAAGTCAATCCTACTACACTGCTCAGCTCTGCTGTATATAGTCTCTACTATTCCACTGCTCAGCTCTGCTGTAAAAAGTATTTACTACTCCACTGCTCAGTTCTGTTGTATAAAGTCTCAACTACTCCACTGCTCAGCTCTGCTGTATAAAGTCTCTACTACTCCACTGCTCAGCTCTGCTGTATAAAGTCTCTCATATTTCACTGCTCAGCTCTGCTGTATAAGTCTCTACTACTCCACTGCTCAGCTCTGCTGTATAAAGTCTCTCATATTTCACTGTTCAGCTCTGCTGTATAAAGTATCTACTACTCCACTGCTCAGCTCTGCTTTATAAAGTCTTTACTACTCCACTGCTCAGCTCTGCTGTATAAAGTCTCTACTACTCCACTGCTCAGCTCTGCTGTATAAAGTCTCTACTACTCCACTGCTCAGCTCTGCTGTATAAAGTCTCTACTACTCCACTGCTCAGTTCTGCTGTATAAAGTCTCTCATATTTCACTGCTCAGCTCTGCTGTATAAGTCTCTACTACTCCACTGCTTAGCTCTGCTGTATAAAGTCTCTCATATTTCACTGTTCAGCTCTGCTGTATAAAGTATCTACTACTCCACTGCTCAGCTCTGCTTTATAAAGTCTTTACTACTCCACTGCTCAGCTCTGCTGTATAAAGTCTCTACTAGTCCACTGCTCAGCTCTGCTGTATAAAGTCTCTACTACTCCACTGCTCAGCTCTGCTGTATAAAGTCTCTACTACTCCACTGCTCAGCTCTGCTGTATAAAGTCTCTACTTCTCCACTGCTCAGCTCTGCTGTATAAAGTCTCTCCTATTTCACTGCTCAGCTCTGCTTTATAAAGTCTCTACTACTCCACTGCTCAGCTCTGCTGTATAAAGTCTCTACTACTCCACTGCTCAGCTCTGCTGTATAAAGTCTCTACTACTCCACTGCTCAGCTCTGCTGTATAAAGTCTCTACTTCTCCACTGCTCAGCTCTGCTGTATAAAGTCTCTCCTATTTCACTGCTCAGCTCTGCTGTATAAAGTCTCTACTTCTCCACTGCTCAGCTCTGCTGTATAAAGTCTCTCCTATTTCACTGCTCAGCTCTGCTTTATAAAGTCTCTACTACTCCACTGCTCAGCTCTGCTGTATAAAGTCTCTACTACTCCACTGCTCAGCTCTGCTGTATAAAGTCTCTACTTCTCCACTGCTCAGCTCTGCTGTATAAAGTCTCTCCTATTTCACTGCTCAGCTCTGCTGTATAAAGTCTCTACTACTCCACTGCTCAGCTCTGCTTTATAAAGTCTTTACTACTCCACTGCTCAGCTCTGCTGTATAAAGTCTCAACTACTCCACTGCTCAGCTCTGCTGTCTAAAGTCTGTACTACTCCACTGCTCAGCTCTGCTGTATAAAGTCTCAACTACTCCACTGCTCAGCTCTGCTGTCTAAAGTCTGTACTACTCCACTGCTCAGCTCTGCTGTATAAAGTCTCTACTACTCCACTGCTCATCTCTGCTGTATAAAGTCTCTACTTCTCCACTGCTCAGCTCTGCTGTATAAAGTCTCTCCTATTTCACTGCTCAGCTCTGCTTTATAAAGTCTCTACTACTCCACTGCTCAGCTCTGCTGTATAAAGTCTCTATTACTCCACTGCTCAGCTCTGCTATATAAAGTCTCTCCTATTTCACTGCTCAGCTCTGCTGCATAAAGTCTCTACTACTCCACAGCTCAGCTCTGCTGTATAATGTCTCTCCTATTTCACTGCTCAGCTCTGCTGTATAAAGTCTCTACTACTCCACTGCTCAGCTCTGCTGTATAAAGTCTCTACTATTTCAGTGCTCAGCTCTGCTGTATAAAGTCTCTACTTCTCCACTGCTCAGCTCTGCTGTATAAAGTCTCCTATTTCACTGCTCAGCTCTGCTTTATAAAGTCTCTACTACTCCACTGCTCATCTCTGCTGTATAAAGTCTCTACTACTCCACTGCTCAGCTCTCCTGTATAAAGTCTCTCCTATTTCACTGCTCAGCTCTGCTGTATAAAGTCTCTACTACTCCACTGCTCAGCTCTGCTGTATAATGTCTCTCCTATTTCACTGCTCAGCTCTGCTGTATAAAGTCTCTACTACTCAACTGCTCAGCTCTGCTGTATAAAGTCTCTACTATTCCACTGCTCAGCTCTGCTGTATAAAGTCCCGCTTACTCCACTGCTCAGCTCTGCTGTATAATATCTCTACTACTCCACTGCTCAGCTCTGCTGTATAAAGTCTCTACTACTCCACTGCTCAGCTCTGCTGTATAAGGTCTCTACTACTCCACTGTTCAGCTCTGCTGTATAAAGTCTTTACTACTCCACTGCTCAGCTCTGCGGTATAAAGTCTCTACTATTCCACTGCTCAGCTCTGCTGTATAAAGTCCCGCTTACTCCACTGCTCAGCTCTGCTGTATAATATCTCTACTACTCCACTGCTCAGCTCTGCTGTATAAAGTCTCTACTACTCCACTGCTCAGCTCTGCTGTATAAAGTCTCTACTACTCCACTGTTCAGCTCTGCTGTATAAAGTCTCTACTACTCTACTGCTCAGCTCTGCTGTATAAAGTCCCGCTTACTCCACTGCTCAGCTCTGCTGTATAAAGTCTTTACTACTCCACTGCTCAGCTCTGCTGTATAAAGTCTCTACTATTCCACTGCTCAACTCTGCTGTATAAAGTCTCTACTACTCTACTGCTCAGCTCTGCTGTATAAAGTATCTACTATTCCACTGCTCAACTCTGCTGTATAAAGTCAATCCTACTACACTGCTCAGCTCTGCTGTATATAGTCTCTACTATTCCACTGCTCAGCTCTGCTGTAAAAAGTATTTACTACTCCACTGCTCAGTTCTGTTGTATAAAGTCTCAACTACTCCACTGCTCAGCTCTGCTGTATAAAGTCTCTACTACTCCACTGCTCAGCTCTGCTGTATAAAGTCTCTCATATTTCACTGCTCAGCTCTGCTGTATAAGTCTCTACTACTCCACTGCTCAGCTCTGCTGTATAAAGTCTCTCATATTTCACTGTTCAGCTCTGCTGTATAAAGTATCTACTACTCCACTGCTCAGCTCTGCTTTATAAAGTCTTTACTACTCCACTGCTCAGCTCTGCTGTATAAAGTCTCTACTACTCCACTGCTCAGCTCTGCTGTATAAAGTCTCTACTACTCCACTGCTCAGCTCTGCTGTATAAAGTCTCTACTACTCCACTGCTCAGTTCTGCTGTATAAAGTCTCTCATATTTCACTGCTCAGCTCTGCTGTATAAGTCTCTACTACTCCACTGCTCAGCTCTGCTGTATAAAGTCTCTCATATTTCACTGTTCAGCTCTGCTGTATAAAGTATCTACTACTCCACTGCTCAGCTCTGCTTTATAAAGTCTTTACTACTCCACTGCTCAGCTCTGCTGTATAAAGTCTCTACTAGTCCACTGCTCAGCTCTGCTGTATAAAGTCTCTACTACTCCACTGCTCAGCTCTGCTGTATAAAGTCTCTACTACTCCACTGCTCAGCTCTGCTGTATAAAGTCTCTACTTCTCCACTGCTCAGCTCTGCTGTATAAAGTCTCTCCTATTTCACTGCTCAGCTCTGCTTTATAAAGTCTCTACTACTCCACTGCTCAGCTCTGCTGTATAAAGTCTCTACTACTCCACTGCTCAGCTCTGCTGTATAAAGTCTCTACTACTCCACTGCTCAGCTCAGCTGTATAAAGTCTCTACTTCTCCACTGCTCAGCTCTGCTGTATAAAGTCTCTCCTATTTCACTGCTCAGCTCTGCTGTATAAAGTCTCTACTTCTCCACTGCTCAGCTCTGCTGTATAAAGTCTCTCCTATTTCACTGCTCAGCTCTGCTTTATAAAGTCTCTACTACTCCACTGCTCAGCTCTGCTGTATAAAGTCTCTACTACTCCACTGCTCATCTCTGCTGTATAAAGTCTCTACTTCTCCACTGCTCAGCTCTGCTGTATAAAGTCTCTCCTATTTCACTGCTCAGCTCTGCTGTATAAAGTCTCTACTACTCCACTGCTCAGCTCTGCTTTATAAAGTCTTTACTACTCCACTGCTCAGCTCTGCTGTATAAAGTCTCAACTACTCCACTGCTCAGCTCTGCTGTCTAAAGTCTGTACTACTCCACTGCTCAGCTCTGCTGTATAAAGTCTCAACTACTCCACTGCTCAGCTCTGCTGTCTAAAGTCTGTACTACTCCACTGCTCAGCTCTGCTGTATAAAGTCTCTACTACTCCACTGCTCATCTCTGCTGTATAAAGTCTCTACTTCTCCACTGCTCAGCTCTGCTGTATAAAGTCTCTCCTATTTCACTGCTCAGCTCTGCTTTATAAAGTCTCTACTACTCCACTGCTCAACTCTGCTGTATAAAGTCTCTATTACTCCACTGCTCAGCTCTGCTATATAAAGTCTCTCCTATTTCACTGCTCAGCTCTGCTGCATAAAGTCTCTACTACTCCACAGCTCAGCTCTGCTGTATAATGTCTCTCCTATTTCACTGCTCAGCTCTGCTGTATAAAGTCTCTACTACTCCACTGCTCAGCTCTGCTGTATAAAGTCTCTACTATTTCAGTGCTCAGCTCTGCTGTATAAAGTCTCTACTTCTCCACTGCTCAGCTCTGCTGTATAAAGTCTCCTATTTCACTGCTCAGCTCTGCTTTATAAAGTCTCTACTACTCCACTGCTCAGCTCTGCTGTATAAAGTCTCTACTACTCCACTGCTCAGCTCTCCTGTATAAAGTCTCTCCTATTTCACTGCTCAGCTCTGCTGTATAAAGTCTCTACTACTCCACTGCTCAGCTCTGCTGTATAATGTCTCTCCTATTTCACTGCTCAGCTCTGCTGTATAAAGTCTCTACTACTCAACTGCTCAGCTCTGCTGTATAAAGTCTCTACTATTCCACTGCTCAGCTCTGCTGTATAAAGTCCCGCTTACTCCACTGCTCAGCTCTGCTGTATAATATCTCTACTACTCCACTGCTCAGCTCTGCTGTATAAAGTCTCTACTACTCCACTGCTCAGCTCTGCTGTATAAAGTCTCTACTACTCCACTGTTCAGCTCTGCTGTATAAAGTCTTTACTACTCCACTGCTCAGCTCTGCGGTATAAAGTCTCTACTATTCCACTGCTCAGCTCTGCTGTATAAAGTCCCGCTTACTCCACTGCTCAGCTCTGCTGTATAATATCTCTACTACTCCACTGCTCAGCTCTGCTGTATAAAGTCTCTACTACTCCACTGCTCAGCTCTGCTGTATAAAGTCTCTACTACTCCACTGTTCAGCTCTGCTGTATAAAGTCTCTACTACTCTACTGCTCAGCTCTGCTGTATAAAGTCCCGCTTACTCCACTGCTCAGCTCTGCTGTATAATATCTCTACTACTCCACTGCTCAGCTCTGCTGTATAAAGTCTTTACTACTCCACTGCTCAGCTCTGCTGTATAAAGTCTCTACTATTCCACTGCTCAACTCTGCTGTATAAAGTCTCTACTACTCTACTGCTTAGCTCTGCTGTATAAAGTATCTACTATTCCACTGCTCAACTCTGCTGTATAAAGTCAATCCTACTACACTGCTCAGCTCTGCTGTATATAGTCTCTACTATTCCACTGCTCAGCTCTGCTGTAAAAAGTATTTACTACTCCACTGCTCAGTTCTGTTGTATAAAGTCTCAACTACTCCACTGCTCAGCTCTGCTGTATAAAGTCTCTACTACTCCACTGCTCAGCTCTGCTGTATAAAGTCTCTCATATTTCACTGCTCAGCTCTGCTGTATAAGTCTCTACTACTCCACTGCTCAGCTCTGCTGTATAAAGTCTCTCATATTTCACTGTTCAGCTCTGCTGTATAAAGTATCTACTACTCCACTGCTCAGCTCTGCTTTATAAAGTCTTTACTACTCCACTGCTCAGCTCTGCTGTATAAAGTCTCTACTACTCCACTGCTCAGCTCTGCTGTATAAAGTCTCTACTACTCCACTGCTCAGCTCTGCTGCATAAAGTCTCTACTACTCCACTGCTCAGTTCTGCTGTATAAAGTCTCTCATATTTCACTGCTCAGCTCTGCTGTATAAGTCTCTACTACTCCACTGCTCAGCTCTGCTGTATAAAGTCTCTCATATTTCACTGTTCAGCTCTGCTGTATAAAGTATCTACTACTCCACTGCTCAGCTCTGCTTTATAAAGTCTTTACTACTCCACTGCTCAGCTCTGCTGTATAAAGTCTCTACTAGTCCACTGCTCAGCTCTGCTGTATAAAGTCTCTACTACTCCACTGCTCAGCTCTGCTGTATAAAGTCTCTACTACTCCACTGCTCAGCTCTGCTGTATAAAGTCTCTACTTCTCCACTGCTCAGCTCTGCTGTATAAAGTCTCTCCTATTTCACTGCTCAGCTCTGCTTTATAAAGTCTCTACTACTCCACTGCTCAGCTCTGCTGTATAAAGTCTCTACTACTCCACTGCTCAGCTCTGCTGTATAAAGTCTCTACTACTCCACTGCTCAGCTCTGCTGTATAAAGTCTCTACTTCTCCACTGCTCAGCTCTGCTGTATAAAGTCTCTCCTATTTCACTGCTCAGCTCTGCTGTATAAAGTCTCTACTTCTCCACTGCTCAGCTCTGCTGTATAAAGTCTCTCCTATTTCACTGCTCAGCTCTGCTTTATAAAGTCTCTACTACTCCACTGCTCAGCTCTGCTGAATAAAGTCTCTACTACTCCACTGCTCAGCTCTGCTGTATAAAGTCTCTACTTCTCCACTGCTCAGCTCTGCTGTATAAAGTCTCTCCTATTTCACTGCTCAGCTCTGCTGTATAAAGTCTCTACTACTCCACTGCTCAGCTCTGCTTTATAAAGTCTTTACTACTCCACTGCTCAGCTCTGCTGTATAAAGTCTCAACTACTCCACTGCTCAGCTCTGCTGTCTAAAGTCTGTACTACTCCACTGCTCAGCTCTGCTGTATAAAGTCTCAACTACTCCACTGCTCAGCTCTGCTGTCTAAAGTCTGTACTACTCCACTGCTCAGCTCTGCTGTATAAAGTCTCTACTACTCCACTGCTCATCTCTGCTGTATAAAGTCTCTACTTCTCCACTGCTCAGCTCTGCTGTATAAAGTCTCTCCTATTTCACTGCTCAGCTCTGCTTTATAAAGTCTCTACTACTCCACTGCTCAGCTCTGCTGTATAAAGTCTCTATTACTCCCCTGCTCAGCTCTGCTATATAAAGTCTCTCCTATTTCACTGCTCAGCTCTGCTGCATAAAGTCTCTACTACTCCACAGCTCAGCTCTGCTGTATAATGTCTCTCCTATTTCACTGCTCAGCTCTGCTGTATAAAGTCTCTACTACTCCACTGCTCAGCTCTGCTGTATAAAGTCTCTACTATTTCAGTGCTCAGCTCTGCTGTATAAAGTCTCTACTTCTCCACTGCTCAGCTCTGCTGTATAAAGTCTCCTATTTCACTGCTCAGCTCTGCTTTATAAAGTCTCTACTACTCCACTGCTCAGCTCTGCTGTATAAAGTCTCTACTACTCCACTGCTCAGCTCTCCTGTATAAAGTCTCTCCTATTTCACTGCTCAGCTCTGCTGTATAAAGTCTCTACTACTCCACTGCTCAGCTCTGCTGTATAATGTCTCTCCTATTTCACTGCTCAGCTCTGCTGTATAAAGTCTCTACTACTCAACTGCTCAGCTCTGCTGTATAAAGTCTCTACTATTCCACTGCTCAGCTCTGCTGTATAAAGTCCCGCTTACTCCACTGCTCAGCTCTGCTGTATAATATCTCTACTACTCCACTGCTCAGCTCTGCTGTATAAAGTCTCTACTACTCCACTGCTCAGCTCTGCTGTATAAAGTCTCTACTACTCCACTGTTCAGCTCTGCTGTATAAAGTCTCTACTACTCCACTGCTCAGCTCTGCGGTATAAAGTCTCTACTATTCCACTGCTCAGCTCTGCTGTATAAAGTCCCGCTTACTCCACTGCTCAGCTCTGCTGTATAATATCTCTACTACTCCACTGCTCAGCTCTGCTGTATAAAGTCTCTACTACTCCACTGCTCAGCTCTGCTGTATAAAGTCTCTACTACTCCACTGTTCAGCTCTGCTGTATAAAGTCTCTACTACTCTACTGCTCAGCTCTGCTGTATAAAGTCCCGCTTACTCCACTGCTCAGCTCTGCTGTATAATATCTCTACTACTCCACTGCTCAGCTCTGCTGTATAAAGTCTTTACTACTCCACTGCTCAGCTCTGCTGTATAAAGTCTCTACTATTCCACTGCTCAACTCTGCTGTATAAAGTCTCTACTACTCTACTGCTCAGCTCTGCTGTATAAAGTATCTACTATTCCACTGCTCAACTCTGCTGTATAAAGTCAATCCTACTACACTGCTCAGCTCTGCTGTATATAGTCTCTACTATTCCACTGCTCAGCTCTGCTGTAAAAAGTATTTACTACTCCACTGCTCAGTTCTGTTGTATAAAGTCTCAACTACTCCACTGCTCAGCTCTGCTGTATAAAGTCTCTACTACTCCACTGCTCAGCTCTGCTGTATAAAGTCTCTCATATTTCACTGCTCAGCTCTGCTGTATAAGTCTCTACTACTCCACTGCTCAGCTCTGCTTTATAAAGTCTTTACTACTCCACTGCTCAGCTCTGCTGTATAAAGTCTCTACTACTCCACTGCTCAGCTCTGCTGTATAAAGTCTCTACTACTCCACTGCTCAGCTCTGCTGTATAAAGTCTCTACTACTCCACTGCTCAGTTCTGCTGTATAAAGTCTCTCATATTTCACTGCTCAGCTCTGCTGTATAAGTCTCTACTACTCCACTGCTCAGCTCTGCTGTATAAAGTCTCTCATATTTCACTGTTCAGCTCTGCTGTATAAAGTATCTACTACTCCACTGCTCAGCTCTGCTTTATAAAGTCTTTACTACTCCACTGTTCAGCTCTGCTGTATAAAGTCTCTACTAGTCCACTGCTCAGCTCTGCTGTATAAAGTCTCTACTACTCCACTGCTCAGCTCTGCTGTATAAAGTCTCTACTACTCCACTGCTCAGCTCTGCTGTATAAAGTCTCTACTTCTCCACTGCTCAGCTCTGCTGTATAAAGTCTCTCCTATTTCACTGCTCAGCTCTGCTTTATAAAGTCTCTACTACTCCACTGCTCAGCTCTGCTGTATAAAGTCTCTACTACTCCACTGCTCAGCTCTGCTGTATAAAGTCTCTACTACTCCACTGCTCAGCTCTGCTGTATAAAGTCTCTACTTCTCCACTGCTCAGCTCTGCTGTATAAAGTCTCTCCTATTTCACTGCTCAGCTCTGCTGTATAAAGTCTCTACTTCTCCACTGCTCAGCTCTGCTGTATAAAGTCTCTCCTATTTCACTGCTCAGCTCTGCTTTATAAAGTCTCTAATACTCCACTGCTCAGCTCTGCTGTATAAAGTCTCTACTACTCCACTGCTCAGCTCTGCTGTATAAAGTCTCTACTTCTCCACTGCTCAGCTCTGCTGTATAAAGTCTCTCCTATTTCACTGCTCAGCTCTGCTGTATAAAGTCTCTACTACTCCACTGCTCAGCTCTGCTGTATAATGTCTCTCCTATTTCACTGCTCAGCTCTGCTGTATAAAGTCTCTACTACTCCACTGCTCAGCTCTGCTGTATAAAGTCTCTACTATTCCACTGCTCAGCTCTGCTGTATAAAGTCCCGCTTACTCCACTGCTCAGCTCTGCTGTATAATATCTCTACTACTCCACTGATCAGCTCTGCTGTATAAAGTCTCTACTACTCCACTGCTCAGCTCTGCTTTATAAAGTCTTTACTACTCCACTGTTCAGCTCTGCTGTATAAAGTCTCTACTACTCCACTGCTCAGCTCTGCTGTATAAAGTCTGTGCTACTCCACTGCTCAGCTCTGCTGTATAAAGTCTCTACTACTCCACTGCTCAGCTCTGCTGTATAAAGTCTCTCCTACTCCACTGCTCAGCTCTGCTGTATAAAGTCATTCCTACTCCACTGCTCAGCTCTGCTGTATAAAGTATTTACTACTCCACTGCTCAGTTCTGTTGTATAAAGTCTCTCCTACTCCACTGCTTAGCTCTGCTGTATAAAGTCATTCCTACTCCACTGCTCAGCTCTGCTGTATAAAGTATTTACTACTCCACTGCTCAGTTCTGTTGTATAAAGTCTCTACTACTCCACTGCTCAGCTCTGCTGTATAAAGTCTCTCCTACTCCACTGCTCAGCTCTGCTGTATAAAGTCATTCCTACTCCACTGCTCAGCTCTGCTGTATAAAGTATTTACTACTCCACTGCTCAGTTCTGTTGTATAAAGTCTCTACTACTCCACTGCTGAGCTCTGCTGTATAAAGTCTCTACTACTCCACTGCTCAGCTCTGCTGTATAAAGTCTCTACTATTTCACTGCTCAGCTCTGCTGTATAAAGTCTGTACTTCTCCACTGCTCAGCTCTGCTGTATAAAGTCTCTCCTATTTCACTGCTCAGCTCTGCTTTATAAAGTCTCTACTACTCCACTGCTCAGCTCTGCTGTATAAAGTCTCTACTACTCCACTGCTCAGCTCTGCTGTATAAAGTCTCTCCTATTTCACTGCTCAGCTCTGCTGTATAAAGTCTCTACTACTCCACTGCTCAGCTCTGCTGTATAATGTCTCTCCTATTTCACTGCTCAGCTCTGCTGTATAAAGTCTCTACTACTCCACTGCTCAGCTCTGCTGTATAAAGTCTCTACTATTCCACTGCTCAGCTCTGCTGTATAATGTCCCGCTTACTCCACTGCTCAGCTCTGCTGTATAATATCTCTACTACTCCACTGCTCAGCTCTGCTGTATAAAGTCTCTACTACTCCACTGCTCAGCTCTGCTGTATAAAGTCTCTACTACTCCACTGTTCAGCTCTGCTGTATAAAGTCTTTACTACTCCACTGCTCAGCTCTGCGGTATAAAGTCTCTACTATTCCACTGCTCAGCTCTGCTGTATAAAGTCCCGCTTACTCCACTGCTCAGCTCTGCTGTATAATATCTCTACTACTCCACTGCTCAGCTCTGCTGTATAAAGTCTCTACTACTCCACTGCTCAGCTCTGCTGTATAAAGTCTCTACTACTCCACTGTTCAGCTCTGCTGTATAAAGTCTCTACTACTCTACTGCTCAGCTCTGCTGTATAAAGTCCCGCTTACTCCACTGCTCAGCTCTGCTGTATAATATCTCTACTACTCCACTGCTCAGCTCTGCTGTATAAAGACTTTACTACTCCACTGCTCAGCTCTGCTGTATAAAGTCTCTACTATTCCACTGCTCAACTCTGCTGTATAAAGTCTCTACTACTCTACTGCTCAGCTCTGCTGTATAAAGTATCTACTATTCCACTGCTCAACTCTGCTGTATAAAGTCAATCCTACTACACTGCTCAGCTCTGCTGTATATAGTCTCTACTATTCCACTGCTCAGCTCTGCTGTATAAAGTATTTACTACTCCACTGCTCAGTTCTGTTGTATAAAGTCTCAACTACTCCACTGCTCAGCTCTGCTGTATAAAGTCTCTACTACTCCACTGCTCAGCTCTGCTGTATAAAGTCTCTCATATTTCACTGCACAGCTCTGCTGTATAAGTCTCTACTACTCCACTGCTCAGCTCTGCTGTATAAAGTCTCTCATATTTCACTGTTCAGCTCTGCTGTATAAAGTATCTACTACTCCACTGCTCAGCTCTGCTTTATAAAGTCTTTACTACTCCACTGCTCAGCTCTGCTGTATAAAGTCTCTACTACTCCACTGCTCAGCTCTGCTGTATAAAGTCTCTACTACTCCACTGCTCAGCTCTGCTGTATAAAGTCTCTACTACTCCACTGCTCAGTTCTGCTGTATAAAGTCTCTCATATTTCACTGCTCAGCTCTGCTGTATAAAGTCTCTACTACTCCACTGCTCAGCTTTGCTGTATAAAGTCTCTCATATTTCACTGTTCAGCTCTGCTGTATAAAGTATCTGCTACTCCACTGCTCAGCTCTGCTTTATAAAGTCTTTACTACTCCACTGCTCAGCTCTGCTGTATAAAGTCTCTACTAGTCCACTGCTCAGCTCTGCTGTATAAAGTCTCTACTACTCCACTGCTCAGCTCTGCTGTATAAAGTCTCTACTACTCCACTGCTCAGCTCTGCTGTATAAAGTCTCTACTTCTCCACTGCTCAGCTCTGCTGTATAAAGTCTCTCCTATTTCACTGCTCAGCTCTGCTGTATAAAGTCTCTACTTCTCCACTGCTCAGCTCTGCTGTATAAAGTCTCTCCTATTTCACTGCTCAGCTCTGCTTTATAAAGTCTCTACTACTCCACTGCTCAGCTCTGCTGTATAAAGTCTCTACTTCTCCACTGCTCAGCTCTGCTGTATAAAGTCTCTCCTATTTCACTGCTCAGCTCTGCTGTATAAAGTCTCTACTACTCCACTGCTCAGCTCTGCTGTATAATGTCTCTCCTATTTCACTGCTCAGCTCTGCTGTATAAAGTCTCTACTACTCCACTGCTCAGCTCTGCTGTATAAAGTCTCTACTATTCCACTGCTCAGCTCTGCTGTATAAAGTCCCGCTTACTCCACTGCTCAGCTCTGCTTTATAAAGTCTCTACTACTCCACTGCTCAGCTCTGCTGTATAATGTCTCTCCTATTTCACTGCTCAGCTCTGCTGTATAAAGTCTCTACTACTCCACTGCTCAGCTCTGCTGTATAAAGTCTCTACTACTCCACTGCTCAGCTCTGCTTTATAAAGTCTCTACTACTTCACTGTTCAGCTCTGCTGTATAAAGTCTCTACTACTCCACTGCTCAGCTCTGCTGTATAAAGTCTGTGCTACTCCACTGCTCAGCTCTGCTGTATAAAGTCTCTACTACTCCACTGCTCAGCTCTGCTGTATAAAGTCTCTCCTACTCCACTGCTCAGCTCTGCTGTATAAAGTCATTCCTACTCCACTGCTCAGCTCTGCTGTATAAAGTATTTACTACTCCACTGCTCAGTTCTGTTGTATAAAGTCTCTCCTATTCCACTGCTCAGCTCTGCTGTATAAAGTCTCTACTACTCCACTGCTCAGCTCTGCTGTATAAAGTCATTCCTACTACAATGCTCAGCTCTGCTGTATAAAGTCTCTACTATTCCACTGCTCAGCTCTGCTGTATAAAGTCTCTCCTACTCCACTGCTCAGCTCTGCTGTATAAAGTCATTCCTACTCCACTGCTCAGCTCTGCTGTATAAAGTATTTACTACTCCACTGCTCAGTTCTGTTGTATAAAGTCTCTACTACTCCACTGCTCAGCTCTGCTGTATAAAGTCTCTCATATTTCACTGTTCAGCTCTGCTGTATAAAGTATTTACTGCTCCACTGCTCAGCTCTGCTGTATAAAGTCTCTCATATTTCACTGTTCAGCTCTGCTGTATAAAGTATCTACTACTCCACTGCTCAGCTCTGCTTTATAAAGTGTTTACTACTTCACTGCTCAGCTCTGCTGTATAAAGTCTCTACTACTCCACTGCTCAGCTCTGCTGTATAAAGTCTCTACTACTCCACTGCTCAGCTCTGCTGTATAAAGTCTCTCATATTTCACTGTTCAGCTCTGCTGTATAAAGTATCTACTACTCCACTGCTCAGCTCTGCTTTATAAAGTCTTTACTACTCCACTGCTCAGCTCTGCTATATAAAGTCTCTACTTCTCCACTGCTCAGCTCTGCTGTATAAAATCTCTCCTATTTCACAGCTCAGCTCTGCTTTATAAAGTCTCTACTACTCCACTGCTCAGCTCTGCTGTATAAAGTCTCTACTACTCCACTGCTCAGCTCTGCTTTATAAAGTCCCTCTCACTCCACTGCTCAGCTCTGCTGTATAAAGTCTCTCCTATTTCACTGCTCAGCTTTGCTGTATAAAGTCTCTACTACTCCACTGCTCAGCTCTGCTGTATAATGTCTCTCCTATTTCACTGCTCAGCTCTGCTGTATAAAGTCTCTCCTACTCCACTGCTCAGCTCTGCTGTATAAAGTCTCTACTATTCCACTGCTCAGCTCTGCTGTATAAAGTCCCGCTTACTCCAATGCTCAGCTCTGCTGTATAATATCTTTACTACTCCACTGCTCAGCTCTGCTGTATAAAGTCTCTACTACTCCACTGCTCAGCTCTGCTGTATAAAGTCTCTACTACTCCACTGCTCAGCTCTGCTGTGTAAAGTCTCTGCTACTCCACTGCTCAGCTCTGCTGTATAAAGTCTCTGCTACTCCACTGCTCAGCTCTGCTGTATAAAGTCTCTCCTACTCCACTGCTCAGCTCTGCTGTATAAAGTCATTCCTACTCCACTGCTCAGCTCTGCTGTATAAAGTATTTACTACTCCACTGCTCAGTTCTGTTGTATAAAGTCTCTCCTATTCCACTGCTCAGCTCTGCTGTATAAAGTCTCTACTACTCCACTGCTCAGCTCTGCTGTATAAAGTCTCTTATATTTCACTTTTCAGCTCTGCTGTATAAAGTATCTACTACTCCACTGCTCAGCTCTGCTTTATAAAGTCTTTACTACTCCACTGCTCAGCTCTGCTGTATAAAGTCTCTACTACTCCACTGCTCAGCTCTGCTGTATAAAGTCTCTACTACTCCACTGCTCAGCTCTGCTGTATAAAGTCTCTACTACTCCACTGCTCAGCTCTGCTGTATAAAGTCTCTACTTCTCCACTGCTCAGCTCTGCTGTATAAAGTCTCTACTTCTCCACTGCTCAGCTCTGCTGTATAAAATCTCTCCTATTTCACTGCTCAGCTCTGCTTTATAAAGTCTCTACTACTCCACTGCTCAGCTCTGCTGTATAAAGTCTCTACTACTCCACTGCTCAGCTCTGCTGTATAAAGTCCCTCTCACTCCACTGCTCAGCTCTGCTGTATAAAGTCTCTCCTATTTCACTGCTCAGCTCTGCTGTATAAAGTCTCTACTACTCCACTGCTCAGCTCTGCTGTATAATGTCTCTCCTATTTCACTGCTCAGCTCTGCTGTATAAAGTCTCTCCTACTCCACTGCTCAGCTCTGCTGTATAAAGTCTCTACTATTCCACTGCTCAGCTCTGCTGTATAAAGTCCCGCTTACTCCACTGCTCAGCTCTGCTGTATAATATCTCTACTACTCCACTGCTCAGCTCTGCTGTATAAAGTCTCTACTACTCCACTGCTCAGCTCTGCTGTATAAAGTCTCTACTACTCCACTGCTCAGCTCTGCTGTGTAAAGTCTCTGCTACTCCACTGCTCAGCTCTGCTGTATAAAGTCTCTGCTACTCCACTGCTCAGCTCTGCTGTATAAAGTCTCTCCTACTCCACTACTCAGCTCTGCTGTATAAAGTCATTCCTACTCCACTGCTCAGCTCTGCTGTATAAAGTATTTACTACTCCACTGCTCAGTTCTGTTGTATAAAGTCTCTCCTATTCCACTGCTCAGCTCTGCTGTATAAAGTCTCTACTACTCCACTGCTCAGCTCTGCTGTATAAAGTCTCTCATATTTCACTTTTCAGCTCTGCTGTATAAAGTATCTACTACTCCACTGCTCAGCTCTGCTTTATAAAGTCTTTACTACTCCACTGCTTAGCTCTGCTGTATAAAGTCTCTACTACTCCACTGCTCAGTTCTGCTGTATAAAGTCTCTACTACTCCACTGCTCAGCTCTGCTGTATAAAGTCTCTACTACTCCACTGCTCAGCTCTGCTGTATAAAGTCTCTACTTCTCCACTGCTCAGCTCTGCTGTATAAAGTCTCTCCTATTTCACTGCTCAGCTCTGCTTTATAAAGTCTCTACTACTCCACTGCTCAGCTCTGCTGTATAAAGTCTCTACTACTCCACTGCTCAGCTCTGCTGTATAAAGTCTCTACTACTCCACTGCTCAGCTCTGCTGTATAAAGTCTCTACTTCTCCACTGCTCAGCTCTGCTGTATAAAGTCTCTCCTATTTCACTGCTCAGCTCTGCTGTATAAAGTCTCTACTTCTCCACTGCTCAGCTCTGCTGTATAAAGTCTCTCCTATTTCACTGCTCAGCTCTGCTTTATAAAGTCTCTACTACTCCACTGCTCAGCTCTGCTGTATAAAGTCTCTACTACTCCACTGCTCAGCTCTGCTGTATAAAGTCTCTCCTATTTCACTGCTCAGCCCTGCTGTATAAAGTCTCTACTACTCCACTGCTCAGCTCTGCTGTATAAAGTCTCTCCTATTTCACTGCTCAGCTCTGCTGTATAAAGTCTCTACTACTCCACTGCTCAGCTCTGCTGTATAATGTCTCTCCTATTTCACTGCTCAGCTCTGCTGTATAAAGTCTCTACTACTCCACTGCTCAGCTCTGCTGAATAAAGTCTCTACTATTCCACTGCTCAGCTCTGCTGTATAAAGTCCCGCTTACTCCACTGCTCAGCTCTGCTGTATAATATCTCTACTACTCCACTGCTCAGCTCTGCTGTATAAAGTCTCTACTACTCCACTGCTCAGCTCTGCTGTATAAAGTCTCTACTACTCCACTGTTCAGCTCTGCTGTATAAAGTCTCTACTACTCCACTGCTCAGCTCTGCTGTATAAAGTCTGTGCTACTCCACTGCTCAGCTCTGCTGTATAAAGTCTCTACTACTCCACTGCTCAGCTCTGCTGTATAAAGTCTCTCCTACTCCACTGCTCAGCTCTGCTGTATAAAGTCATTCCTACTCCACTGCTCAGCTCTGCTGTATAAAGTATTTACTACTCCACTGCTCAGTTCTGTTGTATAAAGTCTCTCCTATTCCACTGCTCAGCTCTGCTGTATAAAGTCTCTACTACTCCACTGCTCAGCTCTGCTGTATAAAGTCATTCCTACTACAATGCTCAGCTCTGCTGTATAAAGTCTCTACTATTCCACTGCTCAGCTCTGCTGTATAAAGTCTCTCCTACTCCACTGCTCAGCTCTGCTGTATAACGTCATTCCTACTCCACTGCTCAGCTCTGCTGTATAAAGTATTTACTACTCCACTTCGTAGTTCTGTTGTATAAAGTCTCTACTACTCCACTGCTCAGCTCTGCTGTATAAAGTCTCTCTTATTTCACTGTTCAGCTCTGCTGTATAAAGTATTTACTACTCCACTGCTCAGCTCTGCTTTATAAAGTCTTTACTACTTCACTGCTCAGCTCTGCTGTATAAAGTCTCTACTACTCCACTGCTCAGCTCTGCTGTATAAAGTCTCTACTACTCCACTGCTCAGCTCTGCTGTATAAAGTCTCTACTACTCCACTGCTCAGCTCTGCTGTATAAAGTCTCTCATATTTCACTGTTCAGCTCTGCTGTATAAAGTATCTACTACTCCACTGCTCAGCTCTGCTTTATAAAGTCTCTACTACTCCACTGCTCAGCTCTGCTGTATAAAGTCTCTACTTCTCCACTGCTCAGCTCTGCTGTATAAAGTCCCTCTTACTCCACTGCTCAGCTCTGCTGTATAACGTCTCTACTACTTCACTGCTCAGTTCTGCTGTATAAAGTCTCTACTACTCCACTGCTCAGCTCTGCTGTATAAAGTCTCTACTATTCCACTGCTCAGCTCTGCTGTATAAAGTCCCGCTTACTCCACTGCTCAGCTCTGCTGTATAATATCTCTACTACTTCACTGCTCAGCGCTGCTGTATAAAGTCTCTGCTACTCCACTGCTCAGCTCTGCTGTATAAAGTCTCTACTATTCCACTGCTCAGCTCTACTGTATAAAGTCCCGCTTACTCCACTGCTCAGCTCTGCTGTATAATATCTCTACTACTCCACTGCTCAGCTCTGCTGTATAAAGTCTCTGCTACTCCACTGCTCAGCTCTGCTGTATAAAGTCTCTGCTACTCCACTGCTCAGCTCTGCTGTATAAAGTCTCTACTACTCCACTGCTCAGCTCTGCTGTATAAAGTCTCTACTATTCCACTGCTCAGCTCTGCTGTATAAAGTCTCTGCTGCTCCACTGCTCAGCTCTGCTGTATAAAGTCTCTACTACTCCACTGCTCAGCTCTGCTGTATAAAGTCTCTGCTACTCCATTGCTCAGCTCTGCTGTGTAAAGTCTCTGCTACTCCACTGCTCAGCTCTGCTGTATAAAGTCTCTACTATTCCACTGCTCAGCTCTGCTGTATAAAGTCCCGCTTACTCCACTGCTCAGCTCTGCTGTATAATATCTCTACTACTCCACTGCTCAGCTCTGCTGTATAAAGTCTCTGCTACTCCACTGCTCAGCTCTGCTGTATAAAGTCCCGCTTACTCCACTGCTCAGCTCTGCTGTATAAAGTCTCTACTACTCCACTGCTCAGCTCTGCTGTATAAAGTCTCTACTACTCCACTGCTCAGGTCTGCTGTATAAAGTCTCTGCTACTCCACTGCTCAGCTCTGCTGTATAAAGTCTCCGCTACTCCACTGCTCAGCTCTGCTGTATAAAGTCTCTACTACTCCACTGCTCAGCTCTGCTGTATAAAGTCTCTACTACTCCACTGCTCAGCTCTGCTGTATAAAGTCTCTGCTACTCAACTGCTCAGCTCTGCTGTTTAAAGTCTCTCCTCCACTGCTCAGCTCTGCTGTATAAAGTCTCTACTACTCCACTGCTCAGCTCTGCTGTGTAAAGTCCCTCCTACTCCACTGCTCAGCTCTGCTGTATAAAGTCCCTCCTACTCCACTGCTCAGCTCTGCTGTATCATGCCTCTAATATTTTTTGATCAGAACTGCTGTATGAAGCTTTCATTACAACTGTCATTACAACTCTGTTGTTCCAGCTCTGCTACATTTACTCTCCATTACAATAATTTGGTCATTCCAACTCCACTTTATATGATCTCCATTACTATTTCTCCACTTTTCCAGCTCTCGAGCATCTTGTTTTCACTGAAGCAACTCTGCTGTTTCTGCTCTGCTACATCAACTCTCCAGTAAGTCAATTCCACTCTGCCCCATCTAGTCTCCACTTCTCCAGTTCTGCTGCTCTGCTCCACTAATCTGTCCTGCACATCTGTATGCCAATTTATCTGCTCTGCTGCACCACCATTCACGCTGTACAAGATGTGCTTATATGGGCCAGAAGCTTTGAGGATTCACCTTTCCTTTAGACATACCTTATTTATTCTTTGAGAAATGTTATTCAATAACTGTTTTTCTAAATGGACCAACTTCTTTTATATTCATATTAGCAATTTTTTTGTATTGTTTGAAGATATCTAATATGGAAAAAAAGAACAAATAGTCGTTTTTATTTACTATTTATTTAATCACATCATTTCCCTAATTATAATGCACATACGTTTGATAGATAAGCCAAATGTAGGGGACGTTTGATCCCTTTCGGTGTTATTATTATAGAGTATAAATTTTAAGGAAAAAAATTAAGTTTACTAATCTATTATCTTTATTACTGTAAAAGAATTCTCTTTTCTTAATTGAGATAGCTTAAAGTGTTGGGAATATTTGGTTGTGAAACGACGGCTTCATTATAATTTGCATGGACCTGTTCTATTTATATAATTAGATGTTATTCAGTAATTGATACATTATATAAATATTTTTACTTGCCAAGATTTCATACAAGGGTAACATTGTTTTCTCCCTCTCGGCCCTGAAACCTGTAAACAATTTACAAGTTATGCAGCGGTGAGTCTTAGGGATTTTTCTTCCAGCGATGTGTCAGTCTGAAATGTCTGAATAAATTAAATATATACTTTAAAAACTTTTCTTGACAATTCCCTTCATGCAATCTGAAGCTGAAACTGACGGGACGCTACCTAGAATGACCTTCCTCACCGAGTCCAGAAATTCTGCACATTATCTACTGTTGTCCAGATAGCACCTCATCCAGACCAAGGATGTATATAGAAATACACATTTCCCACGGGTATCTCCGGCTGTGTTAAGTACTACTTTCCCCTGAGATATAAGAGTGTTATGCGACTTTATTCTGAATTTATGAAATATTATTTTTTAAAATGAAAGATGAAGGACTAGTTCTGCGAAGTGTTAGAGCATTATCGACTGTCTTCTGCTTTCTTAAGAATCAGAACAGATCGTTTATAGATAAGCTTTGTTTATTAAAGATGGAAAATCATGACATCTATTTAAAGATTAATTATTTCCCACGAAAAAATATGAGCTCCTTGGAGATGCTCTGGAAAACAAAATAATAGTGTGCCTTATGTTTGTGGTTGCAGGTGGCATATGTACGGATAATTCATATGGCCTATAGAGTTAAGAAAAGAAAATACACAGACCCCAGTCCAGCAGCCACTTCATGATTAGCCGACATAAACGTGGTGTGATCATTGCAGCATGACATCACGTCAGGCCTTGTTTTTAAATATTTTGATAAAATTTTTAATATAACAGATTCATTGGGAGGGGAGGGAAGGAGGGAAAACCAGGTAAAGGAAAATGGGGAAGGTAAAGGGGAATTACATATTAGAGAACTCAAGATACAGATACATATAAAAGTAACATAGTTAACAATATAAGGCTTAATGTGTATCTAACAAACACTATAATAAACATATTATAATATTTTAACATTAAGTGTTACTAAAAGAAAAAGGAAATGTCTCAACCAAACCCACCACATAATAAAATAAAATATCGCTATTGGCTAAAGCTTAGGAAATGTTAAGTTCCATTCGTCCCATTTTCTGGAATACTTAGCGAGGCAATTGTTATTTATTGCAATTCTCAATTCCATGGAACTATGTAAATACATCTCGTCCATAATGTCAGAGAACTTAGGTATATCAGGCTTTTTCCAGTAAAAGGCCAAGGAATTTTTCACCGCTAAAAGAATGTGGATTAAAACAAATCTAGTTGAAAAATCAATATCAGCCAAGCCGACTGAAAGTAGTGTAACCTGAGAAGCATTCAGAAATTCTCTATTAAGAAGTAGATTTACGGTTGAGAAAACATGTTTCCATAAATTTTTAATTTTTGGGCAGCTCCAAAAAATATAGAATAAATTGCCTGGACTACCACAGTTCCTCCAGCCAAGCGGTGAGTTACCGTATTTTTCGGACCATAAGACGCACCCGAAATTTTCAGAAGGACAATGGGGGAAAAAAATGAATGCATCAAATGGGGTCCGTCTTACAGTCCTGAATTCATTTTACCGGGAGGGATCGGCAGCGCTGGTGGAGCGGAGTCACAGGGGGTGTTTGGTGGCCCAGTGATATGTCCCAGACTGGTGTGCAGGTTCAGCAATACTTGGGGGTGCGAGGGCTTCGGCGACATTTTGTGAAAGTCCGGAGCCCCCGCACATCCATTGCTGCGATGCAGTGGTCTCTCAGAAATCCCATCCCAGTGCTGCATGTGTGGCAGTGTGTGGTGATGCGGGGGCTACGGCGACATTTTGTGAAAGCCAGAAGCCCCCGCACTTCTATTGCCTCAATACTGTGGCCTCCAGGAAAATGGCCATCGAAGGCAGTGTATGCACAGATTGAGATCTCGGCAACAAGATCTTGTCCTGAGATCTCGGGAGACAAGATCTCGAGCCTAGATCTCAATCTGCGCATGCGCCTTTTCCAGCTGCCATTTTCCTGGAGGCCACAGCATTGAGGTAATAGAAGTGCAGGGCCTCCGGGCTGTCACAAAATGTCACCGGAGTTCCCCTCACCACCGAGCACAGCCGAACCTGCCGCACCAGCTGCACCAGGCTGGGATGGGAGCGAGATCATTGCCCTGCAGCATCAGACCACCAGAAGAATCACCACGCTAAATGTAAGTATATTCCGACTGTAAGACGCACCCCTGTTTTCCTCCAAAATTTTTTTGGGGAAAAAGTGCGTCTTATAGTCCGAAAAATACGGTATCTGAATTGATATGGAAAGGTCTAGAGGGAGTATAATACCATCTAACTAGAATTTTATAATAAGATTCATGTAGAACCATTGATATAGTGGGGCAAAAAAGTATTTAGTCAGTCAGCAATAGTGCAAGTTCCACCACTTAAAAAGATGAGAGGCGTCTGTAATTTACATCATAGGTAGACCTCAACTATGGGAGACAAACTGAGAAAAAAAAATCCAGAAAATCACATTGTCTGTTTTTTTAACAATTTATTTGCATATTATGGTGGAAAATAAGTATTTGGTCAGAAACAAACAATCAAGATTTCTGGCTCTCACAGACCTTTCTTTCTTACATGACTATCTTTATTTAAGTAACTGTATATGTTCTTAATACTCCAGAGAAATTTGTGATTTACATCACTCAAAAGTAATGTAATTATTTTTGCCTTTGGGGATTTATTATGGATACACTTTTTAATATTTTATTTTAGTATTAAGAAAAACATGAAATCTGAGGATGATAGACTATGTTTATCTTTAATTTCCTTGAAAGTTGCAAAGTTGGTTCTCACGTCAGGCCTTGTAATCCGAAGAGACGTACGCAATGCAAGCAGGTAGGAGGAGGTTCGTAGACAGCTAGTCTTTCTGGCCACTGACCAGAGTCCTGAGAATCTTTCTTAAAGGCGTTAAGCAGCTTTAGTCTACAAGTCTGCAGTCACTGTGACTGCAAGTATGTGACTTACATATTTCTGGCCACATTCCGACTAGACTTGTCCAGCCTCGGTCAATACACTTGCACTGAGCGAGGCTGCGCACATCTACTCAGAATGTGGCCGAAAATGAAATACATGACCGTATGTATGGAAATCACATACTTGTGGTCACTAGCCCGCCGCATAGAGTGACTGGAGACTTGTAGCCTAAAACCGGATAACACCGTTAACTTCTAAGGCATGTAATATACGGATCCAATAGAGCACTCTATGATTTTTATTTTCTGGTACAAAAGGAATATTGGAAAGATACTCATGCACTCTGCGTGCACTCTTTTTATGAAATCTCAATGAAATCTAAAACATATAAGAGTACAGCACTGTCTCATAGAAAATGATGGGTGGCGTACGACTGCTCTGTGCAGCACGTAAGAACCCCTAAGTTGCTTTTTTGCATGCCGCCCAATGCTGTTTTCCAATTATTGTGACCCTATTAATGAAGGTCTGATGACAGTATTTCCATGTAAAGAAATATGTTCATGCTATCGTAGAGCAAGCAAAACATTTGCAAACACAAAATGTGTGTATTAAAAAGTACAACTGTTTCCTAATAAAAGATTACTTATCCTTTTGGCACCATGCGCCTGCTTTAGTGATGTGGATTTGTACTCTTGTTTGGAAAAATATAAGGTCACCCTAGTAATTTGTTACTCTGGATATACTTTTCTTCACTAGGTATTTCTTCACTGTATGCTGCATCTATAAAGGCTTTGTGGTCACCACAGAACAGTCAAAGTATGTTCACATGGTGTTTTTTCAGTGGATTTTGAAGTGGATCTGCTTAAACATTTGCATTCAATACTGCTTCAAACAGTCTTTGAACAATCTTTGATGAGAATCCACATAAAAAGTCTGTGTTAACATACCCTAAAGGTCCATTCCTAGGATTCTTTCATAACGATCTTGCAGTCTAAACAAGCTGCTAATAATCAGTCATGAGAGGAGGAGGGTGTTGGCCTCAGTGATAAAGAGCACCAGAATATCTGGTCAACAAATCCTCTAAGGACAGGTTTGCTTCTTCAATTTGGGATCAGATGATGCTGCAGCTGCTTTTGTCGGGTGAGACTCAACAGTGGTCAAAAGCACTTGTCAGGGTCATATTAAGTCCTATGTGTGGACATCTCGGGTGTGGATTTTATTTTCCATATTGCCGGCTGATGAATCTTTTGCAGCATGCAGGCTCTACAGGAGGGATTAAGCCATGGACGTCTCAGCTGCTGAAAAAGACTAAGAATTAGAACCCTCCATCAGTACATGAAGCGACTTCACCTGCTCAGTTGGGAAAATCAATTCCGGCAGGAATTGGAGCCGACCTCAAGTTGTCCTCGTCACGCTAGTCTTCCTGGCTTTCTCAAGTAGTACCTGGTTGGTGTCATCATCCACAACTACTGCCCTAGAACCTTCAATGCTACACATGTTAGAACATCTGTGCAAGCAGCGTAAAGCTGTGACTGATTACATCATGCAGCAGGCAAACTGCAACTCGGATTCCTTTGAAACGTGCCATTGGCAGTTGTTGAAAGATGTGTGTTGCCTACTTAGGCCCTTTGAAGAGACTACTAAATTTGTCATAAGGGACAACTGTGGCATCAACATTGTCATCCATCTCATACTTGTTTTGAAAAGAAACAATTAATTGTAGATTCAACATGAGATGGAGGAAGAACAGAAACTTCTACATTTTTATTGCCACCCTGGGGCTATTGGAGACCCTCAAAGTCAATGTTGTGTGCAGCAAGATGTGAAGGGGGGAAACAGCAGCAGCAAGTGGATTTGGAAGGGAACATTATGCTATCCCATGCAAAGGCATGGATGAGGTGAATAATCAGTGTGAAATTATTGATGGCATCATTGTGGCTGGATGCAGAAGGAGAATCAATGATTGCTTGTGGGATGATAGGCGTATCGTCAGCACTAGGCAAATTGATGACTATTGGAGAGACAGTTTTTTAGACATTTCCTCTAAAATCAAAATGAAGAAATTTTTTCTTGCTTCCAAAAGGTAGTCAAACTGGCGTATTACCAGCAAAAGCCGTGTTCCCTGCTCGGAGAACATTTCACTAAGCAGAGGCCTGCTGATCACACGTCTGACTGGGAGACATCACTCTGCTTCCTGAAAAGTTGATTCTCCCTATCTATGCCAGTGCTAGGATTACAACAAGTAGCCGAGACAGCAGTAGCGATTACAGTACATATGACATGATAGATTAGATGTTTTTAGATGTTTGTGACAACCTCACATGTCAGCAGAGACCCATCACCTTAACAGCCAGATTTAGTCATACCTAAGCTGTGTCTTTTTTCCTTCAGATACCCTGAGTATTGACCACATGGACTTCTGGGCCAGCAGATTGGATCAGTGTCAAGAACTGGCACAGTTTGCCTTAGGTGTACAGTGTTGCCCCGCTTCCAGTGTACTGTCAGAGAGCGTAAACAGCACCGACAGAGACTTTGTCATTCTGAAGCAGACCAGGTGGTCCTCTGCAAATATGGAAAACCTTGCATTTGTCAAAACAAATCACGCATAGATCAGTTCCAACTGCCTGTCCATTGTGCTCTATAGCTATACTGCACTTTTGCTGGGAATCTTATCCTACCCATGGTGAAGTAAACCTGAAACTACTTCCAAACACTCTTAATGCAGGAATGAATGTGTCACATGGATTTATGTCTTTTTACATCAACTAAGGAACTTGCCCCTCAGACCATGAAGGGTCATTAAAACAGAGACCCTAATCACAGGACAATAAAACAATCCTTATCTAAGAATTGGCCCAATATTTATGGACGTAACTGTTTATCACCCATGGTAATTCTGCTTCATGTCACCTGGCTTATCCATGGTTTTTTTTTTTTTTTTTTTTTTTTTTCCTATACTATGTTGTGCATAAATATGTGATTCTTCAGAATTTGTTTTAGTCTTTGCCTGATGAAGAGACCTGTGTAGTCTCGAAAGCTTGCAATTTGTTACCATCTTTTCAGTTAGCCATTAAAAGGTATCAACCACTGAGGACTCTCAATTCTAAATATTTTTCCAAACAAAGGATAATTTTTCTGTGGCTTGCTAAAATGCCATTCCCTTTTCATTTTTCAAACAGCAAACCTGCTTCTGATACTCAAGAAAAGGATAATTTTTGCACAGCTTGTTAAAAAGACTGTATGTTCAATTTTTCAAACAGCAAAGCTATTGATACCGAAAAACAGATATTGTTTGGACAGCTTGTTAAAAAAATATTGATTTTTCCCTTTCAAACAGCTAAACCATCTATTGCTGCTTCTAAAAAAGGGATAATTTTTGAACAGCTTGTTAAAAAGGCCAATGATTCTTCACTTTGGAAGTAGCAATAGGTTTGCTGTTTGCAAAGAAAAAAAATCATTTTTGTAAGGCATTGAGTCTTTATTTTTTTCAAACAAAGAGCACTAGTCAAAATGATCGGCTTCCATTTGAAATGCCTATGTGGCATATGACACCAAAATGGGATAATTTTATACAGTCTTAGGACACTCCAGAGTGCTTTTCAGGAAAACTGAAGTCTTTGAAATACTTGCAATTTGCTGCAAATCGATTAACTGTTAATTTCTTTCAATTAATTCCGTGAAGACGGCGAATTTGAATTTCAAAAGATTCGCTCATCCCTACATTGTCCTTATGCTGCACCATCATATAATGAATTGCAGAACTTGGATTTGGTTTAGACTCTAAAATGAGAACAATATCCAGGATATGATCTTGTTTTCATAATAGAATCCACCTTGGATAACCCCTGTTGAGAAAATAGATCTTGATGGGACAATATTTCTATTCATTTTGACAGTTTTCTTGATGGATTAATAGACAGATCAGAATTGATTTGTAGCTAAGCAGAGATATTGCTGATATGGGAAGGCATGATTGAAAACACTTGTGAAATAGAAGAAATAGAAAAGCTGGTTTCAGTGCAAAACCCCAAACTGCAATATCCAACATGTTCAAAAGTGTTCTTGTGTTGATTGGTGGAGACTAGACAAGATTTTCTTGGGAGATATATCAACAGCTATGGGGGGGGGGGGGGGGGGGGAATTATAGATCTGAAGGAACAGGTTGATGGCATCAGGTTTGGGGACAGGTTAAACCCCTGGTGGTCCCCAGTGCAGAAGTAGGTCCCTAATCCACTCTATGAACAGTAGTTAGCACAATTCATAATACACTATTTGTGAATAGGGTAATGTAATATTTGCATAACAGCAATCTAGTCAGCAGTGGGGTACTGTAGTCAACAGTGGGGCACCGAAAGGATCGGTGCTAGGGGGCGATTCTTTCTAATCTCTTTATTAATGACCTTGTGGATGGGATTGAGAGAAAAGTGTCAGTCTTTGCTGACGACACCAAACTATGTAGGATATGATAAGCTGACCTTGACATTACAATATTGCAAAACGATCTAGATAAGATGTCTGAATGGGCAAACACTTGGCAAATGAGATTTAATCTAGATAAATGTAGAGTAATGCACCTAGGACGGAGTAATCCTATACATTATATGGGACCCTACTTGGGGCTACAGAACAGGAGAAGGACTTGGGTAGCCTGGTTACAAGTAAACTGAGCAGCAGTCCTCAATGTCAAGCAGCAGCCGCAAAAGCAAGCAAGTTTTTAGGATATATAAAAAGAGTGATAAAATCCTGTGATCCCTTTATTAATCACTGGTGAGGCCTCATCTAGAATATGGGATCCAGTTTTGTGATACACATTAGGATACACAAAAGGATATTCAGAAATTAGAGTCAGTTCAAAGACAGTCAGCTAGATTATTACAAGGGATGGAGGCCTCTCACATGAGGAGAGGTTGGAAAAGTTGGGCTTGTTTAAGTTAGAAAACAGACACTTCAGAGGGGATCTCATTTACATGTATAAATATATGTGTGGCCAGTACAGAGGACTGGCACATGACTTTTTCCTTCCAAAGACCGTGCTGAGGACCAGGGGGCACTCATTACGGGTGGAAGAAAGGAGATCTGGCAGCTAACCAGGAAAGGGTTCTTTACAGTTAGAGCAGTCAGAATGTGGAATGCCGACCACAAGAGGTAGTAATGGCCGACACTATGACAGCTTTTAAAAAAGGGCTCAGTAATGATGGCATTGTGAGGTATGAATAATTTAGTGACAAAGAATGGTGGAGAAAGGTTGAATTTGATGGACCTAGGTCTTTTTTCAATCTATGGAACTATGGAACATGTAGCAGAACAGTGGACCCCCAGAATCCATGTCACTGATAGCATCCTAGTTGTAACAACTGTACCATGGTATCCATGGCTCTTTCTTCTTTTGGTGGAAGAGGCCGGTCTGGTCACAGCGAGAGGGAAAGATGGTGGGCCTCAGGAACACCAGATAGAAAGCTCCTGGAACCAACAGACGATGTTGAGGAGGGGGCTAGTAGGGCAGAACGGAGGCAAGAACTGACAGCACACTGGGCAATGGGAACATCAACCAAAAGGGACTCCGTCTCGTACTGTATGCCATAGCCGAATGTACCTGAACTGTACAGTAAAAAAGAACCTGTTGAACCGGATCCAAGATCTCCTGTTACGTGTGAGACTGTATCTGATCCAGTGGATGGGGGAGGGGGGGTGACAAGGACCCCCAAATGACAAGTGAGTACAAATGCGTCCTGCAGCACAATACACACATGAGGCTGATTCCTGTTTAGAAGAGAGGTTTCAAGGTGAAGAGAAGTCCGCTCCGAACCACAGAAACCAGAATCACAGCAGAACCTCAACATCGGAATTAATCCATCATATAGTATTGCTGCCGATCCTTCATGGTTAAATACATAGGGATTACTGAATAAATGCAATTAAGAATCCTGAACAGAAAGAAAGAGCATTTGACTTGAATAGTTCAGATTTTATTACTCGAGTTGGTAATAACCTGCATATCCTCCCACACAGACAAATATATCTCAAGTTCAATAATACATTTTCATTTTCTCTGGTTGCTTCTGAGATAATACGACTTAAAGCCATAAAGTACATTTTCATTAAAAAAAAAAAAAAAAAAAGCATTTTCATAAAAAAATCTGAAAAAACACTGTCACTACTATACAGTCTGTGCAGATACGGAATGCATGATAATTCCTATCATTAAATGGAAAGTTGACATTGACAACTATTTATTACTATTGTTCCAATGCATCTAAAATGAAATATGAAGCAATTTTACAATTAATTTTGAAAGTGGATAACAGTAAAGAAGTGAATGTTTTAGGTATACAGCTTCTATGCAGACATATGTTACTCCCATGGTTGCAGACTGAAAATAAACACTGACACTGAAAAGTCGTATTCTGCAATTGTTCTCCATTCTACCTTCTCCATACATCTTACTAGCATGCATTTGAAAGGTTATCAAGGTGTAGCAGGATTATAGAAGGAGAATATGTACAATCAAACCACACAGGTATATTTGTAGTCTGAAACTATGGAGACACATAGGTCTGCATAAGAGCTGTATACACAATATGGGCTATTGCATTTGCACCTGTTTTTTTTGTTTAATTTTTAGTATTTTTCATTTGTATCTAGTTTTTGTAGTTTGTGCCTTTTTTTTAAAGTCTATTTTATATATGTTCGCCTGATTTTTTTTCTTATGTTCGCCAGATGTTTTTGCCTGATCGATCAATTATGACTTTTTAAAAGGTCAAAAATATGGATTAAATGTACTGAAGACCCCCACCGGAGCGATTTTAAGTCCTCAAGTTATTTTGGTGCAATGTTTGCCCCATTTAGCGAAACGCGCAACTTATTTTGCTACAAGGTCACAAAAACTGATAACGATAGAAGAAGAGATTATTTTTGACTTTGCACAAACCTCATGAATCCTGTTGCCATTTTGAAAAATTTGTTGTAAAAAATGGCAACGATTGCAAGATGAAAAAGAAAAGCGACATAAAAAAAATTGCAAAATGATGAATCTGTTCATGCATTGGAATGAAAAATGGTTGTGAAAGTGCACAAAGCGTTTAACATATGATCTACTGAAAATATTATAGACTGTTAAAAGAAGAATAAGAAAGCACATTGAATAATATATGAAAGCAGGTGATCTCTCAAGAAAGGCCGAAGATTTGCAAGGGATACTGGAAACATCAGTGTAAAAAAAATCCATATATTCAAAAACTGACAGATTGCTCGATTGTTCCTCTCATTACATGCTCTTTGATCTTTCTACTGGATCTTCCAGGCTTTTATTCTATGATTGTTTGAATACGATACATATGTAACATTTGATAACAAATTAGATTAACATAAAACATTGCTATTGTGCCATGAGGAAATAGTCAATCTGATGAGAAAAATAACATACATCCTGGGAGGAGGGAATGATTTCATTTGCTTCGACTGTAGCATTTTATTAAAGTCCGAGAAGTTCAAATGAATTAATCATAAAAACCATCTAAAGTGGTGCCCTTAATCCTGCCCCATGCGCCTCAACAACAGAGATGAAATGTACTATTCCTCTCTAGTTCCAAATCTATTAGTTGCTACTGTGAGCCTAAAAGCAAAGTAAGATCAAAATGCCCCTACCAAAACAGAATATCCCATAGGAAAAAAATATATCAAGATAGGTCAGTCCTAAACCAAAAGTGAGCTGGCATAAGATGCGCCAAAAGCGAAGAATGCCTCTTAAAAAAATATTAATAATAACGGCCCCCACACCCGTACTGCCTGTTTGGAACTGAGAGCTCAAAGATGTCTGTAATTATTCTTTTGTCTGTTGTGCTCAACTTGTAATTGCTCTGCCGTGAGATCGGAAAACGAGGTAATTAAATCTCACACAGGAGTAACCTGCCTGTTCTGGACTACCCCTGCATGATATATAATGACACCCTGCTCTGATCTCTTTGATGAAAAATTACAGGTTGAGCACCCCAGACATAAATGTGAATACTGACATCCATTTTGAGCTCTCATCTCCGGACAAGCAGTGCAGGGGAAGGGCAGAACAGTAGAGCTGACAGTGCGAAGAAAGGAGAATAACTGGGTTTGTAATGTCACACAGCTAATCTCAGCTGTGCTACCCCTCTCCGCACACTGACTCATGCAGAAAGTTAGACCAGGAAATCAGAACTGTATCCTTACATCTCACACACTGAGAAACATGCTATGGTGGGGGCGTGTTCTTCTTTCCTCTGATTGTTGCCACCTGCTTAGGATTGGTCAGCATTATACAGGGAGAAGAAGTACACACCCCCAGTGAAAACTATCTGATTACACCCACTTGGGCTTAACGGAAATTAACTGACTACATCTCAAATAGTTTGATAGCTAATATCTCCACAACGGAGATGCAAAATTAAAATAAAAACATACAAATTTGTGTCCAATTTAACATGAAAAACGTGGAGAGAGGTCCTCTTTAAAATAATATTGCATATTCACTTCAATTACATTTGCTCTGACATTATTGTACGTTTGTAATCAGGCCAAAGTTAAAAGAAAGTCTGAAGCAAACAAAAGTCAATTAAAGTTTTCTGACAAGTTCGAAAGTACTTATAAGTCTTTGGGATTATTTTAGAAGTCTCTGATGATCACAGGACTGTGAGAAGTAATGAGAAAAACTTCTAGATAATGAGAAAAATGTTTTTAGAATCCCAAATGAGTTTCTGGTGCTCTTAAGTCTTACCGTGCAGTTCTTGTACAACAGGAGGATATACATCACAGATTTTCCTGTGTCAAACAATAAACCCAAGGCCAGAGTAATTTTTAGGATGCTTTCACCAGATAACAGTCTCTTACATGAACATACTGCAGAGAGTAAAATTCTGATAATCAATCTTGGTATTGATGTTTGTATAGACAATCAATGCAGGCGATGGACACAGTCATCCACTCCTCAGCTCCTGACGGGGTTCAGCTAGGGAAGTGGTCACTTGGGTTCATCTCATGATTTTGCCCATCTTGAGTCCTGCATGGTGACTAATGCTTGGATGTTCAATGCATGGCCAACAAGGGACTTAAAGGCAGGGAGTCAGAATCAAAGGGATTTGGGGTTTCCGTGAAAAAACAAATACTATTCATTTAGACCCTTAAATATTGTAGTGTAGATATTAAAATGTTGATATCGTCAAAGTATGCAAATATTGTCCATATTTTTTAAGATTTCTGCCATACTTTTTCACATTTTTAGCAAGTGTAAGTATTTTTTTTAATAAAAATGTAAAGTATAACTGCAAGGCTCTGTTCACATCTTGGCTAAAGTTTCCATTCATCATGGAATTCTGCGTGCAGTAGTTTTGAAAGAGTTCTAACGAACGACTATGACTTTATGTTGGGGTCTACTAGTATTCTGTCCGGCCGATTTGGATAAGAAAAACAACACTGCATAATTCACTGCTTCTTCTGGCAAAGACCCTGATAGGAAGAGTTGTTGTCAAATTAATTTTCTGTATACATGGCAAAAGAGTAAAAAAAAACAACTACTTTTACTTTAATTAGTTCTTCTTGAGCACTACATTTGTGAGTTAAGGGGACCAACAATAGAAACATGCTGTACTGGCAGCCTACAAGCAAAGAAATGAACAAAAAACAGAAGTGTAAAAAAAAGTAGATCAACAACTCTGTTGCACGCGATAAACTGACCATCAGAGGACTGACCCAAAATGGAAATCAAACGCCAAGAAGCACAAATGTAAAACAAACAGATAATGGCTTAACATTAACCTAACTAATATATGACCAATGAAAAAATAATCTTTCCACTCACTATTTCCTCGCTTAGGCATTAGTTAGTATAATATTAGTGATGAGCGAGTGTACTCGGGTGACCTCCGAGTATTTATGACTGCTCAGAGATTTAGTTTTCATCCATCTGAATGATTAACAGCTACTAGCCAGGCTGAGTACATGTGGGGGTTGCCTGGTTGCTAGGGAATCCCCACATGTAATCAAGCTGTCTGGTAGCTGCAAATCATCCAGCTGCCGAGATGAAAACTAAATCTCCGAGCAGTCAAATACTCGGAGACCACCCAAGCAACGAGTACACTCACTCATCACTAGTTAATATCCATTTATTTCATTGCTACTATGAAGTTTTTCTTCATTTTTCAGTGATCTCCATAAGGGCTAGTTTTATTTTTGCATTAATAATACAAATAAAAAGAATCATGTGACTTTCTTTTAATGGAGTCCGTCAGCACTATTGACTTCTTAAAACTGCTGACAGTGGTGGATAAGAGATGTTTCTACCAGGGGCATACATAGAAATCATGGGGCCCCATAGCAGAAGTTCTAATCAGCTTCCCCCCAACCCCCCCCCAAAAAAAAAAAATAATAATATTTGTTGGGGCACAGTAGAGCATATTTTACAACTTTGCTGCCTTTACAGAATAATTTTCCTTCTACTGAAGTCCAAGATTCCCCTTTCATTGCCCCTATAAAGTATGATGCCAACAAAAGTACAACACAAACACATAATGATACCCACACTGTGATTTTCTACACAGTACCCACCAATATTATGACCGTACTGTCCCCACCCGGAAAAGTATGGTGACCCCAACACAGTATGATGCTCCAACTGTGATCTCAACACAGCCCTCCACACAATATGATGGCCCCCTACCCAGTATGATGGATCCCAAACAAACCTCCACTCTGCATAACTGCCCCACTAGACCTCCACACAGTATAATGACCCCCACACTGCCCTGCTTGGCACAGCGAATGCGTTGTAGTGACATCATTGCATACCCTGTGATGTCAGATGCGGAGGGAGAATGATGGATGATGAGCCTGATGCTCTTTCCTCATCACTGATTTTAACTGTGTCGACATTGGATGTTGATACAGTTGAAAGTGCGATGCCAGGAAGGGTGCCTGGTGCTGATGCTGGGCCCCCCAGAGTCACTGGCCCCATAGTGGATTTGCGGTCTGGCACCATTGGCAGTACACTACAGGTGTGTATGTTCTTATTATCAGCAAACAGAAAAACTGACCGGAATATCCAAATGTGTACAGGTTCAAGCTCGGACAACTACGTCAATAAAACTAAGAAAAAATAGCTGCACCCTGAAATGCAAAACGTTAAATCTAGAAAATTGGAACTGCATTACTGCCATAGAAAATAGGTGAATGCTATAATAAGTACATATGAAATATAGAAGAATGGAACTTCGATATTGCTACAGAAAAAATTGCTACAGAAAAACGAAGTTACTTAGCGCATAAATTGACCAATTCAAGACAGCTGAGAGCCCAACAGCCAACGACAAGGCGTTCCTCATTGTTGGGTACCCAAACTGATTATGACACCTCTGCTGGACTAAAAGGCCTACAATTGAAAGGGCAGGAAGGATATAGCTAAATAAAACCTCCACAGTGGCTGTGTCGTCTGCCGCTATCAGTGGTAACCAACTGGAGTGTACATTCTTATTATCAAGAAGACCAAGAAGTAAAGGTTTTAAAGAAACATCTACAAAATCAGACAGTTTCTAACTATAGAAAGTCCTAGCCTCTCGGCGTGGGCTAATGGCTAAGATAGAACATAACATTAACTCTCTACACTCCATCCATATCGGCCCCTCTGTCCTTGCCTCTCCTATGTATAGCACTCATGCTCTGTTCACATTGCTTAGCAGCGCAGATCCATTCAGTCCCACCATCCAACACAAGAGACGCTCTCACAAATCACTTAACCATCTGCTCACTCTTTCGATCCTCCTCCTCCTAGTTGCTGGAGACATCTCTCCAAACCCCGGCCCCCCATGTTATAGCCAGTCAAACCTCCCAATTGCTACACCCAGAAACCCCTCTAACCTTATTAATATTCCCTGCATGCCTTCTGTCTCTTTGAATTGTGCCCTTTGGAATTCTCGCTCTGTGTGTAATAAACTCTCCTTCATCCATGACTTCTTCCTTTCTAATTCTCTTAATCTCCTGGCTCTTACTGAAACCTGGATCCAGCAGTCAGACACCACCGCTGCTGCTGCTCTTTCATATGGTGCACTACACTTTTCTCATACCCCAAGATCGGACAACAGAGCAGGTGGAGGCGTTGGTCTGCTCCTTTCACCAAAATGTACTTTCCAAGTTATCCCCCAAGTACCCTCACTTGTCTTCCCTTCCTTTGAGGTCCATGTGGTCAGACTCTACGTCCCCTTCTCCATGCGAGTGGTGGTGGTGTATCGTCCTCCCGGCCCCTCTCATCAGTTCCTGGATCACTTTGCCACCTGGCTTCCACACTTTCTTTCCTGTGACACCCCCACCCTTATCATGGGTGATTTCAACATCCCTATTGCCTCTCCCCTCTCCCCATCTGCTTCTCACCTTTTGGCTCTAACCTCCTCTTTCGGCCTCTCGCAGCATACTAACTCGCCAACACATGAAGATGGAAACTCCCTTGACTTGGTCTTCTCCCGGCTTTGCTCAGTGGATGATTTCACAAACTCCCCTCTCCCACTCTCTGACCACCACCTTCTTTCATTCTCTATCAAGAACTGCCATCCCGCTCAGGTCACCCCCACTTTCCACACTTATAGAAACATACAGGCCATTAACACCCAGGAACTTATGAAGAACTTGCAGTCCTCATTGGCCCCAATCTCCTCCATCTCATGTCCTGATTCTGCTCTGAAGCATTACAATGAAACCCTGCAAAGTGCCCTGGATGAAGCTGCTCCTCCTATACATAAAACAACTCGGCACAGACGGCAACAACCGTGGCACACGCTGCAAACACGTTTCCTGCAGCGGTGCTCCAGGTGCGCAGAACGTCTGTGGAGAAAATCTAATCTACCCGAAGATTTCATCCATTATAAGTTCATGCTAAAGACATACAATTCTGCCCTTCACCTCTCCAAACAAACCTACTTCAACACCCTCATCACCTCCCTGTCCAATAACCCTAAACGTCTCTTTGACACGTTCCAGTCCCTACTCAACCCAAGAGCGCAGGCCCCAACCACGGATCTCCGTGCTGACAATCTGGCCAATTACTTCAAAGAAAAAATTGACCATATTCGACAGGAAATCATCTCCCAATCTCTTCATACCATGCACTGTCCTCCCTCCCCCACTGCATCTAGTTCACTCTCTGACTTTGAACCAGTTACAGAAGAAGAAGTAAGCAGGCTCCTTGTATCTTCTCGCCCGACCACTTGCACCAGTGACCCCATTCCGTCACATTTCCTCCAGTCCCTTTCCCCGGCTGTCACCTCTCACCTAACAAAAATATTCAACCTTTCCCTCACTTCCGGTATTTTTCCCTCCTCATTTAAGCATGCCATCATACATCCATTACTTAAAAAACCATCCCTCGACCAAAACTGTGCCGCTAATTATAGACCTGTCTCTAATCTTCCCTTCATCTCTAAACTCCTCGAACGCCTGGTCCACTCCCGTCTTACCCGCTATCTCTCAGATAACTCTCTTCTCGACCCTCTTCAATCTGGTTTCCGCTCTTTACACTCTACTGAAACTGCCCTCACTAAAGTCTCTAATGACCTACTAACAGCTAAATCTAATGGTCACTACTCCATGCTAATTCTCTTGGATCTCTCTGCAGCATTTGATACTGTGGATCATCAGCTCCTCCTCACTATGCTCCGCTCCATCGGCCTCAAGGACACCGTTCTCTCCTGGTTCTCCTCCTATCTCTCTGACCGATCCTTCACTGTATGTTTCGCTGGTTCCTCCTCCTCTCACCTTCCCCTTACTGTTGGGGTTCCTCAAGGATCAGTCCTAGGCCCCCTCCTCTTCTCTTTGTATACTGCCCCTATTGGACAAACAATCAGTAGATTTGGCTTCCAGTACCATCTCTATGCTGACGACACCCAACTATACACTTCTTCTCCTGATCTCACGCCTGCCTTATTAGAAAACACCAGTGATTGTCTTACCGCTGTCTCTAGCATCATGTCCTCCCTCTATCTGAAACTAAACCTGTCAAAAACTGAACTCCTCGTGTTTTCTCCCTCTACTAACCTACCTTTGCCTGACATTGCCATCTCCATTTGCGGTTCCACCATTACTCCAAAGCAACATGCCCGCTGCCTTGGGGTCATCCTTGATTCTGACCTTTCATTCACCCCCCACATCCGATCACTGGCTCGCTCTTCTTACCTGCATCTCAAAAACATTTCTAGAATTCGCCCTTTTCTTACTTTCGACTCTGCAAAAACTCTTACTGTTTCACTTATTCATTCTCGTCTGGACTATTGTAACTCTCTACTAATCGGCCTCCCTCTTACCAAACTCTCCCCACTCCAATCTGTCCTGAATGCTGCTGCCAGGATCATATTCCTCACCAACCGTTACACCGATGCCTCTACCTTGTGCCAGTCATTACACTGGTTACCCATCCACTCAAGAATCCAGTACAAAACTACTACCCTCATCCACAAAGCACTCCATGGCTCAGCACCACCCTACATCTCCTCTCTGGTCTCAGTCTACCACCCTACCCGTGCCCTCCGCTCCGCTGATGACCTCAGGTTAGCATCCTCAATAATCAGAACCTCCCACTCCCGTCTCCAAGACTTTACACGTGCTGCGCCGATTCTTTGGAATGCACTACCTAGGATAATACGATTAATCCCCAATCCCCACAGTTTTAAGCGTGCCCTAAAAACTCATTTGTTCAGACTGGCCTACCGCCTCAATGCATTAACCTAACGATCCCTGTGTGGCCTATATTAAAAAAAAAAAAAAAATTAATTAACTGGTTCATGCAGCTTTACACGAACACCCAAGCCTTACACTATGGCTGGTCCGAATAACTATAGCAATTGTTACCATCCACCTCTCGTGTCTCCCCTTTTCCTCATAGTTTGTAAGCTTACGAGCAGGGCCCTCACTCCTCTTGGTATCTGTTTTGAACTGTATTTCTGTTATGCTGTAATGTCTATTGTATGTACAAGTCCCCTCTATAATTTGTAAAGCGCTGCGGAATATGTTGGCGCTATATAAATAAAAATTATTATAACATAGAGGCAAATTCCCCAAAAAATAAAAAATGCAAGGTAAAACAATGTGTTTCAGTGTTGATTTGCACCTTCATCAAGTTAAATACAATGTAGAGAAACGTTCCAGAAAGTGAGGTCATTAAGAATGGGTGCGCCAATAAGTGGATGGAAGTCACCTTCATGGATGTATTTATATTTTAGGTTTCCTAAGTTTCTGTATATTGTATTTATACCTATAAAAGTGCAACTCCTGCACTGAAACGCCTTGTTATACACTGATTTTTCATCATTAGATTTTATTTTTTGAAATTTGCCTCCATGTTCATTCAAGGAGCAGCGCTCGGCACAAGGTTATTGTATTATTATTATTTATTTATATAGCACCATTGATTCCATGGTGCTGTACATGAGAAGGGGTTACATACAAGTTACAGATATCACTCACAGTAAGCAAACTAACAATGACAGACTGATACAGAGGGGCGAGGACCCTGCCCTTGCGGGCTTACATTCTACAGGATTATGGGGAAGGAGACAGTAGGTTGAGGGTTGCAGGAGCTCCGGTGTTAGTGAGGCAGTAGCTTCAGTAGTGATGAGGAGGCAGCGGGGTAAGTGCAGGCTGTAGGCTTTCCTGAAGAGGTGGGTTTTCAGGTTCCGTCTGAAGGTTCCAAATGTGGTTGATAGTCGAATGTGTTGGGGCAAAGAATTCCAGAGGATGGGGGATATCGCAGAAAAGGATGATGCAGTAGACAAGGCGGGAGATGATGAGGGCATGCACAATCATTTTAGTAGATTGACGGTTGAAGAAAATTGTATCTTAGCTATTAACTTTTACTTGCCTCCTACTTTGGCTGCAGAGACTATAGGATTTCAGCCAGATGGAGCAGCAGTCCACACCCGCTCGGAGGTGTTTGAGGTCCCAGCCACACACATCGTAGATTTGTGCCTTTTATGTGCAAAGCTATATAAAGTTAGGAACCTCATTCCACTCATACTTTCCTCGATATTGGAACTTATTGTGCTAGGGAGTGCAACAGGATTCTTTTAGCCTTTTTAAGCACTTTTTAAGCACTTGGCATGTTACGCTCTTCAAACCCTTCCCTTTGCACTTTAGTGATGGCTCTAGATGTCTTCTGGATTGACACTACAGCTGTTGCTTAGACCTGACTCGAAGGGTTGGGGAGTGTTGAGTGCCGAGAGTCAAAGACCCTTCACATTTTGGAAACGTCTCTTGGAGATTGTGTATGGTTGTTCATACAGGATTGAAACATACCGTATTCTTTTTGGTCTTTGTAATAAAAAAAAAAAAAAACATAACTATGGCCACAGTTTTGCAAAGTCAAAACTGCCAATAGTCTATTTCTTTTACTGCATTTTCCGAGCTTCTGTTCCAATTAATTGTAACAAACATAAAGCTGGAAGTGAATATTCAAAAGTTGAAAACTGTGTAGTATTGCAATAATTCACATTTAGTGATCAAAATGCAGAAGTTGAGCGCTTCTCAGTATTTCTTGCTTTTTGCTCTGAGTGCTGAAAGATGAGAACACGAAAAAAAGATTGGTTTTCCTGTAGAAGATACCGTATGTCTTATTTTTATGATTAGATATTATGTCAAGCAAGAAAAAGCTAATGCATAAAAGCTACAAATCCCAAAGGGTTTACATGTTCTAAAAAATTGGGAAAAAAATAACAACTGTAAAAATAAAATAGGACAATGGAGATATCAAGAATAAAGTATGGGAGTGTTATTAATATTGAAGGGTATTATTGAATGCTAGCTAAAACTGATACATAAAAATTCTGGTGCGTTTAACTTGATAAATATGCCCCAGTGTAATTTGTGAGAAAAATCCCCTGTGCTTCATATTTATTATGTGTCTTAGATACTTTTTTTACATCATATATGGCCTCACTTAAAATGAGTGGCATTTTCCAGAAACAAGGGGCAGCGTAACTTGCAAGCCATTGCACCAAAATATGCAACACAATTTTGGCCCAAAGTTTTGGAGCAAAGTAATCCCAGTAACAGAAGGTGTAAACTTAGACCAAACAGTTTCCACTGTCTAAGGATCTGACAGTATTAAAGCACCACTCCAGATGTGCCTTTATTGCAGCGCTGGAGTGGTGCTAATAATCTAAGTTCCCTTCCCCTATTCTCATACTTACCAGCTGCCACATTCATCTATCCGTGCCGCTTCCGTCGGTCTCCAACAGTTTGTGACCTCCTTGATTGCTCCAGTGATCGCTAAGATGCTGTTGTTATTGCTCCTGTTCTCCTTTACCCAAAAAGAGGAGCTTTTTTTATTTTTTATTCAGGCCCGGATTAAGGGGGGGGCCAAGGGGCCCGGGCCCTGGGCCACCCACCACGCGGGGGCCTCCCACCAATATAGGGATAAATCTCTCAAAATATGTAAAAGACATGTCTCTTTGCTGTGAACTGTTTCTAAACATTTAACAAAAGAGAAACTATTGAAAGTGTAGGGACCTGGTTACTGTTCTACATCTCAGTGGCTGGCGCAGAGCGGCGGAGTCATGGCACCTTCCAGACTTCCTTAGTGCCCTCCCTGTACCTAATGCTTAGCTTATGGCATGTGGCAGCCTTCTCCGATCCCAACAGAAGCTTCTAGGCGCTACCTATTCAGCTATATGATCGCTCCCTCGCATTAGATCAGATGAGAGTTTGTTCAGCGACCTTCGAGGAAGGAGGTGGAGCCACGATGTCGGCGCGAGAAGAGGATTCTCCACCACGGAACGCGGCAGGACTTCACTCTGGATCTTCAGTCACTGAAGATCCAGAGGTGAAGTGGTTCAGTCTTCAGTGTCGTGGTGGGTGAGTATGATCTCAGTCTGTCTGTCTCTGTGTGTCTGTCTGTCTGTCTGTCTGTGTATCTTTCTTGCAGCCCCTGTCCTACACAGTACCATACTTTATATACAAGTCCACACTATATCCTGCATTACAGTGAGTCTGTGTATACTGTATGTACAGTGCCTTGCGAAAGTATTCAGCCCCCTGGAACTTTTCAACCTTTTCCCACATATCATGCTTCAAACATAAAGATACCAAATGTAAATTTTTGGTGAAGAATCAACAACAAGTAGAACACAATTGTGAAGTTGAACGAAATTTATTGGTTATTTTAAATTTTTGTGGAAATTCAAAAACTGAAAAGTGGGGCGTGCAATATTATTTGGCCCCTTTACTTTTAGTGCAGCAAACTCACTCCAGAAGTTCATTGTGGATCTCTGAATGATCCAATGTTGTCCTAAATGCCTAATGATGATAAATATAATCCACCTGTGTGTAATCAAGTCTCCGTATAAATGCACCTGCTCTGTGGTAGGCTCAGGGTTCTGTTTGAAGCACAGACAGCATCATGAAGACCAAGGAACACAACAGGCAGGTCTGTGATACTGTTGTGGAGAAGTTTAAAGCCGGATTTGGATACAAAATGATTTCAAAAACTTTAAACATCCCAAGGAGCACTGTACAAGCGATCATATTGAAATAGAAGGAGTATCATACCACTGCAAATCTACCAAGACCCGGCCGTCCCTCTGAACTTTCATCTCAAACAAGGAGAAGACTGATCAGAGATGCAGCGAAGAGGCCCATGATCACTCTGGATGAACTGCAGAGATCTACAGCTGAGGTGGGACGGTCTGTCCATAGGACCACAATCAGTCGTACACTGCAAAAATCTGGCCTTTATGGAAGAGTGGCAAGAAGAAAGCCATTTCTCAAAGATATCCATAAAAAGTGTCATTTAAAGTTTGCAACAAGCCACCTGGGAGACACACCAAACATGTGGAAGAAGGCGCTCTGGTCAGATGAAACCAAAATCGAACTTTTTGGCAACTATGCCAAATTATATGTTTGGTGTAAAGGCAACACAGCTCATCACCCTGAACACACCATCCCCACTGTCAAACATGGTGGTGGCAGCATCATGGTTTGGGCCTGCTTTTCTTCAGCAGGGACAGGGAAGATGGTTAAAATTGATGGGAAGATGGATGGAGCCAAATACAGGACCATTCTTGAAGAAAACCTGTTGCAGTCTGCAAAAGACCTGAGACTGGGACGGAGATTTGTATTCCAACAAGACAATGATCCCAAACATAAATCCAAATCTACAATGGAATGGTTCACAAATAAACGTATCCAGGTGTTAGAATGGCCAAGTCAAAGTCCAGACCTCAATCCAATCGAGAATCTGTGGAAAGAGCTGAAAACTGCGGTTCACAAACGATCTCCATCAAACCTCACTGAGCTCGAGCTGTTTGCCAAGGAAGAATGGGCAAGAATTTCAGTCTCTCGATGTACAAAACTGATAGAGACATACCCCAAGCAACTACCAGCTGTAATCGCAGCAAAAAGTGGCGCAACAAAGTATTACCGTAAGTTAAAGGACCCAAATAATAATTTTATGGTAACAAACTGCAGTGGTGAGCGTTCCTTCTCAAAACTCAAATTAGTTGAAAACCGATTAAAGACATCCATGAAGCAGGAACGACTTTTAAATTTGTTTATCATGAGCATCGAGTCAGAGCTACTGCGTGAATTGGACTTTAGTGACATCATTAGTGATTTTGCAGCACGAAAATGAAGGAAAGTGCCTGCATTGTAAAAAATGAATGATTTTACCTGAATTACTCTGCGTAAATGTTTTTTGTAAATAAACTTGCGTTTGTTTCATTTTGTGCTTTTGCATTACATATTGCAACACCTTGAAAAATGGGCCTCCCTTCAAAATGGGCCCCGGGCCACCCACCTCTTAAATCCGGCCCTGTTTTTATTCTTTCGGCATATTATAAGATGTGTGCACTGCAGAGGGAATCACAGTCCATGCTGGGAAGTGAAAGCAAGATAGTTCCAGCTCATATAATGCTAGCAGAATGCTGAGACATAGACATCCACTCAATTCAAGTTAATCTGACCATGGCAGTTTCTGACCGAATATGACGACCATCATGTTTAAGATTTGTTTGAAATGAAAGCTATATTTATTGTCCTAGATATCAGAATGCACCGGTCAATGACATCCAGTCAACAGGCATTATATACTACTAACTTATCTTCAGTATGGCAGGACAGACTATCAATCTGTTCGCGGTCACAATATAGTTGCAATAGCAGCTTCCACTGACAGCTGTTCCCTTCAACATGCAGGAAAAATACAGACAATATTAAGATTCATTTCCAGCTTGAAAATTTGTTCGATTTGTTTTATTATAATTATTTTGGTCAGCTATCAAGTAGACTTTGTCTTCACTGCATCTGAATATTAAAAATGGCCTTTAATGTTCGCTTACTCAAAATAACAGATGGCAAAACAAATTAAAAATGTATGCCCTCATTCATTATTATATATTCATAATGACGTGACACGGAACAGATGTTGTGATTAACTGCGCTATTTGTGGGTGTCCGGTCTGGATCTTAACTAAAAACAACGTGAAATGATAAGACAAACCATAATACTGATAATCTAACAACAGTAGGACCACGTGAGATTCAGATTTCCATATAAATCTTAATTCTTAAAAGCTTTAGATGCCCTGAACTACTCTTTAAATTTTAGCCAGTTTTCGAACTCTGCACTAGTGCTATGTTCACACTGCTTTTTTGCTGCAGTTTTTCTACAGTCAAAGCCTGATCTCTTGGCAGTAAAAAAAAGCTGCAGGCAAAACACAGGTTTTGCTTCCACTCAAGTGTTACATCAGTTCATGAAATATACACAAATGCAAATGTAAAAGCAGCATGTTAAGTTGAATTGGTAAGACGCTGATTACTTAACACATTGGTAGGGCATTATTTACTTTCACATATTGGTAGGGCATTGTTTACTTTTGCTCATTGGTACGGCATTGTTTACTTTCACACATTGGTAGGGCATTGTTTACTTTCCCTCATTGGTAGGGCATTGTTTACTTTCACATATTGGTAGGGCATTGCTTACTTTCACGTATTGGTAGGGCATTGTTTACTTTCACATATTGGTAGGGCATTGCTTACTTTCACGTATTGGTAGGGCATTGTTTACTTTCACACATTTGTAGAGCATTGTTTACATTGACACATTGGTAGGGCATTGTTTACTTTCACATATTGGTAGGGCATTGTTTACTTTCGCTCATTGGTAGGGCATTGTTTACTTTCACACATTGGTAGGGCATTGTTTACTTTCGCTCATTGGTAGGGCATTGTTTACTTTTACACATTGGTAGGGCATTGTTTACTTTTCGCTCATTGGTAGGGCATTGTTTACTTTCACACGTTGGTAGGGCATTGTTTACTTTCGCTCATTGGTAGGGCATTGTTTACTTTTACACAGTGGTAGGGCATTGTTTACTTTCACATATTGGTAGGCCATTGTTTACTTTCACACAGTGGTAGGGCATTGTTTACTTTCACATATTGGTAGGCCATTGTTTACTTTCACATATTGGTAGGGCATTGTTTACTTTCACATATTGGTAGGGCATTGTTTGCTTTAACACATATGACTAATTTAATTAAACTGTGCTAATACTATGCTCATGTTTGGACACAAGACATTATGATTTCTACTCAGGAAAATCACAAAACAAATGGGTTTCACATCCTGCTGTACCTGCATTTTGTTCACCAAAAACACTGAAAAAAATGATAGCAGCATTTTTGCTGCTTTTTTGCACTTACTCATTGTTTTTTATGGGTGAAAAAATGGTGCAAAAGTGCTGAAAGAAACTTTCATATTTCTCTGCAAAAATTCAGAGGTATATAGAGCTAATTTAAAGGGGTTGTCCCCTATTCTAAACATGACTGCACCACTCCCCAGCCTCCTGGCTTACTGCTTACCAGGGGGCATGGTTACTCCTGCTTTTTTTGACTATAAACTCTTTGCTGCTTTGAAAGGAGGCAGCTTCAGCTTTGCAGAATCAGATGGGCACAGCTTCAGAGCAGTGATTACTAGTATTCAAAACAGCTTGTAAGCACTGAACAATGATTTTTATTGACAAGTAAACTGCAAAGTTACATTGCTTTTACAAGCACTTTGTAATTTTACCCATTTCCCTTCCCGACCTCCGTACTATTACTGTGGAGGTCGGGTCCCCTGCTTTGATGTGGGCTCCGGCGCTGAGCCCACCTCAAAGCCGGGACATGTCAGCTGTTTTGAACAGCTGACATGTGCCCGCAATAGCGACGGGTGGAATCACGATTCACCCGCCGCTATTAACCAGTTAAATGCCGCTGTCAAACGCTGACAGCGTCATTTAACCGGCGCTTCCGGCCGCGCGGCCGGGAATGATCGCATCGCCGCCCCCGTCACATGATCGGGGGTCAGCGATGCATCAGGATGGTAACTATAGAGGTCCTTGAGACCTCTCTGGTTACTGATGCCGGCCTGCTGTGAGCGCCCCCCTGTGGTCGGCACTCATAGCAAGCCTGTATTTCAGCTACATAGCAGCGATCTGATGATGATGATAGTTGTGAATTCTGTTGTCGAACTCCCTCCTGTGGTCGTGAATGGTACTTCGGCGAGTTCTGTCTATGGGCTCCCTCTGGTGGCTGTGAGTGAAGCTGCTGCTTCTGAGGTTCCTTACACAGGTGACGTGGTTTATCCTTTGGTTGACTGCTCTATTTAACTCCTCTCAGATCGTTACTCCATGCCAGCTGTCAATGTTTTTGCATTGGTTCAGTTCGCTCCTGGATCTCTCTGGTGACCTGCCTTCTCCTGCAGAAGCTAAGTTCCTGATAGTCATTATTTGTTCATTGTTTTCTTGTCCGGCTGGTTTTCATGATTGTGTCTTGCTAGCTGGAAGCTCTGGGATGCAGAGTGGCCCCTCCGCACCGTGAGTCGGTGCGGAGGTCTTTTTGCACACTCTGCGTATCTCTAGGGCTAGATAGTTCTTAGGCTGTGACGAGGCACCTAGGTCTGGTCAGGAGCGCTCCACGGCTATTTTTAGTGTGTGTGATAGGATTAGGGCTTGCGGTCAGCAGAGCTCCCACATCCCAGAGCTCGTCCTGTATGAGGTTTAACTATCAGGTCATTCCGGGTGCTCCTAACCACCAGGTCATAACAGATGATGTAGCACAGCCGATCGAGTGGTGCCAGCTTCTAGCCTCCCATGGAGGCTATTGAAGCATGGCAAAAGTAAAAAAAAAATGTTTAAAAACATATGAAAAAAATAATAAATATATAAAAGTTTAAATCACCCCCCTTTCGCCCCATTCAAAATAAAACAATGAAAAAAAATTAAACCTACACATATTTGGTATCGTCGCGTTCAGAATCGCCCGATCTATCAATAAAAAAAAGGATAAACCTGATTGCTAAACGGTGTAGCGAGAAAAAAATTCAAAACGCCAGAATTACGTTTTTTTGGTCGCCGCGACATTGCATTTAAATGTAATAACGGGCGATCAAAAGAACATATCTGCACCAAAATGGTATAATTCAAAATGCCAGTTCGGCACGCAAAAAATAAGTCCTCAACCTACCCCAGATCACGAAAAATGGAGACGCTACGGGAATCGGAAAATTGCGCAATTTTTTTTAGCAAAGTTTGGAATTTTTTTTTACCACTTAGATGAAACGTAACCTAGACATGTTTGGTGTCTATGAACTCGTAATGACCTGGAGAATCAAAATGGCAGGTTAGTTTTAGCATTTAGTGAACCTAGTAAAAAAGCCAAACAAAAAACCAGTGTGGGATTGCACTTTTTTTGCAATTTCACCGCACTTGGAATTTTTTTTTTGTTTTCTAGTACATGACATGCTAAAACCAATGATGTCGTTGAAAAGTGCAACTTGTTCCACAAAAACAACCCCTCACTTGGCCATATTGACGGAAAAATAAAAAAGTTATGGCTCTGGGAAGGAGGGGAGCGAAAAACGAAACCGCTAAAACGGAAAAGGGCAAGGTCGTGAAGGGGTTAAACTAAAACTTTAAGCGTTAATCCACTTGCTGCTGAGTCATAAAATGGCTTTGTATAGCTTGTTCAATGGAGCCGTAAGACCATGTGTCCTTAGGATTGATATTGCTATGTACTTCAATCAATGTTCTCCCTTGATACAGAGTTTATTACACATTTAAAGAAAATCTGCCAGGAGGTTGGTTCTATGTAACCTGAGAGCAGCATGTTGTAGGGGCTGAGAGCCTGATTCCAGTGATTTGTAACTCACTGGACTGCTTGGTGCAGTTTTGTTTTGATAATATCCCTGTTTTCTCTGCTGTAGATGTAGCAGAGCTCGTTATGCCGAGCTCTGTATAACTCCACCCACATCCCCTGATTGGCAGTTTCTTGTGTGCCTTGTATATTGTCAGCAAGCAGCCAATCAGTGGTGGGGGCAGGGTTACACAGATTAGCTGGACTGTTGTGCATGTGAGACCTAGTCGGGCAATGATATTCACCTGCTAATAAAACACTGATTGTATTGAAACTACAACACACAGCCTAATAAATGGCACATCCTTGGAATCAGGCTCTGTTGCTCTATATTATGCTGGCTCAGATAAAAATTGGCTGTTCCCTTTAAAAGATTATCCCATCTCAGTCCTTCATGGTTGAGATGAAAATTCAGCTCAGACCATTGGTCTTGGAACTATGACACAAGATAGGCTGAGCTACGCTAGTTCTGGAGCTCAGCTCGTATAAGAATAGAGCTCGTATAAGAATGGGAGTTACAGAAACAGTTTGGCGCAGCCACTCATGGTTGATTCTGTAGCTCCCCCTCCAGTGGTCGGAGCAAGGACAGGATATCCTGTCTCGGTCATGACAAGCTCAGATTAGAAAAAAAAACCTCTTTTAGTATTTTTGTAATAGATGGGGATAAATTTGATGAATTGGGCAAACATTTTGGTGCAAATGCAATGACAAATGTTTCCCAATATATTTTATCGCAACAGTTAGAAATGAAAGACAAGTTCTGATTAGTCACTGTGAGCAACACGGCTCGTTCTTAATGATAACATTGACCCAGAGAGATGAACAGATGACTATCACAGCCAATAACAGCAATCATCCATCCAACAGAGGTCAATCACCGGAACCTTTAGGTTGTGCACATAATTGTCCAATTATCAAGACCGGTGATATTCTTGCCAGTCTCGGTTAGCGGGCGTTTAGTAGTCTCCTACTGAATCAGGAGTGGTGTGCACGTCTGCGCGAGATGCCAAAAATCTTACTCCAGGAGCAAAGAATGCCACAGCTCATCCTGAATTAGATGTGGTGTCACACCTCCGCCATGCCACGATCCCATCCCAGCGCTGTATAATTTGACAGAACTGGAAGAAATCAATATGAAAATGTTAAAAGTCATCAAAAATATTTATGGAACTGCAAGTTGAGAGAAAATGTTGTGATTTTTCAAAGCTTTTTACAGCAGAATTCTGGCATAAAAGGTTTGATGAGTCTGATCCAATAATTTTTAGACACCGATGTAGCCGCCTAATTTTTGCAGTCACGCTTTGCTTTGTTTGTAGGAGTGGACCCATTGGAGAAAAATGCAATATGAAAATACTAGTGATGAGCGAATATACTCGTTACTTGAGATTTCTCGAGCACGTTCGGGGGTCCTCTGAGTATTTTTTAGTGCTCGTAAATTTAATTTTCATCGCAGCGCCTGAATGGTTTACATCTGTTAGCCAGCATAAGTACATGTGGGGGTTGCCTGGTTGCTAGGGAATCCCCACATGTACTTATGCTGGCTAACAGATGTCAATCATTCAGCTGTGGCAAGAAAAACTAAATCTCTGAGCACTAAAAAATACTCGGAGGACCCCCGAGCGTGCTCGAGAAATCTCGAGTAACGAGTATATTCGCTCATCACTAGAAAATACCCTTACTGACCGCTATAACAGGGAACTCCAAGACTTCAGTGTTACCCCTCTATGAGAAAGTGTTGAACCAAAAAGTGACAAATGGCCTTTTAATAAGTAGAATAAACAACTACTGTGCCTAATACTGTTCTAAGAGCCATCATTTTGTTCTGTTTTTTTCCCAATCATGTATCTGTAAGATGGATTGTTTTCTATTCCAAGATGAGTTGTATTTTTCAATGGCACTTTTTTGGAAAACAAATACCTTAGACCCTAACTTTCATCAACTATTTCTATTACGGAATAGCAAAAAACAGCAATTCCAGATTTTTTTTATTTGCGCAATTTACTGCACAGCATAACGCAACATTTTATTTTTATCAATATATTCTGCAAAACGTTACAATTACAACGATATCTCACTTATATGGTTATATTTTAATAATCATTAAGCCTTTTCGGGAAGCGAATCATCAGAAAGTAACCTAATGTTTAAATTACGCTTTTGTGTTTTATGTCTTTAAAAAAAAATAATGTATTTTTTACATTATAATTTTATTTAAAAAAAAAAACACCTAAAATAATGATCTTGCAATTTTCACTATGAACACTGGAGCTTTTTTAAGCACATTTTTAATCTCTTCGAAACGAGTTTACAGGAGTTTACTGCTCAGTAGTGGCAGGAGTATAATGAGGAGTGAGATCCAGTGGATCACAATAGGCAACGCCAAGGCTGACTGTCATCCTTCACAATGACCTTTGCAAAAGCTCGTTAGACACTTCAATACAAAACTAGCCCTACATGTTCAGTGACAGAAAAATAGGGATGAATGATATTTATTGGATGGTTATGGGTATATTTTATAAATGTTCTTTCTCGAAAAATAGTGTCTTGAAAAGGGAGTGTTCAATGTAGCCAACTTCTCATCAGATAATGGTGGCGTTCTGTCATTGGTCAGATAAAACTATAATTGTTGTTACATTTCGCCCAGAGAAAAATTTGATTGAAATTGTCTGTATTGATCATTTTAGACTAGTGTGTAGTCACTTTAAAGGAGTGGTCTGAAACCAAAGGTGATTTTCATGCTATAGGTCTATCTATTCAATTAATGAGTCCAATCACTTTTAATTAAAAGTTCCCTACCATTCCCTCTTTACACTAACTTGCTGGGCTAGTCCCTGCTCTAGTGAGCATGCACCAGTTTTCAATTCTGACGCATGCACAGTATGTGCTTCCTGCTTCTTCTAATGCCCACTGACTTTGCACTCCCTCTCTGGGTCCAAAGAGAAGTGACATTTTGGCAAAATAAGTATACAATGTAGCAAATAGCTCCCAAAACAGATGTCACTGGCCTGTAATGGGATGTCATCATTAATGTCTATTTTGGGGTTGGTGTCTGCTCTGCTTGCTCATCCCTTTCTCTCCTTTGCAATACGCACTGACAGTGCACTCTCTTGCCGGCTCATTGCTTCTGTTTAGAGCCGTCGAGGGAGCGCACTGTCAGTGTACTGTATTTTCAAAGGAATATAGATCAGGAATGCGTCAGAATTAACAACTGGCGTATGTCCAGTAGTGCAGGGACTAGCCAAGTCCCTGAAACAGACGACAGTGGTAACGCTTCATTTCCGGGTGGGAACAAAGGCTGCTGCAGTGATCGCAGCCCCGGCATACTGACAAAGTCCCATTTGAGTATCCCAGCATGCACTAGGGATTTTCAAGGAAAATGTCATCTTATGTGTAAAAATTAAAAAAGCAGACAGGAGGTTAGAGTAGAGAGGGAAAGGTTGGTAATTTTTCATTGGAGTATATAAGAAAAATGATTGAATTATTAAATTAAATAAATAGACATTTAATATGAAATTCACCTTTGTTTCAGACCACCCCTTTAAGAAATGGACAGTGACATAAAAAAATATGTTCATGTAAGTAGAAAATAACCTCATTGTATAGAAGATTAGATGCAAATACAGGATATTACTGTAATCATAAGCTCCAGCAAAAGCAAACGAACAGCAATCAAATGTCAGTCCAATCTCTAACATAAGCTCTTTAGTTTTAATAATGTAACCTTTACTTTTACTCCTCAGAAGATAAATGACCTCTTATAGCAATTATGAGTATTAGAGATGCATTATCTGGAGAGCATAACCTCTGGATAAAGTACACTCAAATTAAATGTCATATTCTTATGTAACTATTCGGTGTCCTTATTTTAAAGTCAGGTTCACACAGGGTAAATTAGTGCAATTTTAGCTGCAATTTTTTTTTGGTAAAAGGCCATGAAGGGATCTTGAAGACTGTAAGTGTAGGATTAAACAACTGCACTATATAAAACAGGGTTAATTAAGAATCAAAGTTCAAACGCTTTCTATACTGCTTAGAAATTCTGTGTTCTCCTATATACAAGAGACCGTCATGACTAAGAACTGGGAAGTTCGGAATGTGTAAGCTAAGCTACACTGCTGCCTACATGCCTGACTGTCTGTATGTTATATCTTTTTAATGGATTAAAATAGAAATTGTAAGCAGTGCTGGAAAGTGTTTTTACTTTGATATTGGAGTTATTGATACCCTAGCAGGTCAGAGGGTACTCTGCACGCTATGATGGGGAAATGTTTCCAAAGATATGCAACAAGAAGTGGGTGAGACAATCTCTCGTTTACACATCGCCAACTCAAACGGAATGTCTTGAAGTGACAGAATCATGGATTGCCTACTCTAGATTAATCGAAGGAACATCTAGCATTTGTGCGGAATGATCAATGTATAAGCTATGAAAATGTCTTATCTATATACATAATTGTCTAAGGGGTACTTCCGTCTGTCTGTCCTTCTGTCACGGATATTCATTGGTCGTGGGCTCTGTCTATCATGAAAATCACTGATTGGTCGCCGCAAAACAGCCATGACCAATCAGCGACGGGCACAGTCCGGAAGAACATGGCCGCTCCATACTCCCCGCAGTCAGTGTCCCCGACACTCCGCTCCCCGCAGTCAGTGTCCCCGGCGCTCCGCTCCCCGCAGTCAGTGTCCCCGGCGCCCGCTCCATACCCCCCTCTGGTAACCGCTAACACAGGGTTAATGCCGGCGGTAACGGACCACGTTATGCCGTGAGTAACGCATTCCGTTACCGCCGCTATTAACCCTCTGTGTCCCCAACCTTTTACTATTGATGCTGCCTATGCGGCATCAATAGTAAAAGAAAGTAATGTTAAAAATAGTAAAAAAAAAAAAAACCTGCTATACTCACCCTCCGTTGTCTGCTCAGCCGCTCGCGCCTGCCGCCATCTTCCTTTCCCAGCGATGCTTTGCGAAATTACCTACAAGACCTAGCGGTCTTGCGAGACCGCTAAGTCATATGGGTAATTTCACACAGCATCCGGGGAACGCAAGATGGCGTCAGCCGCGCGCCCATCTGCACAGCGCCGTTGGATCCCAGGAAGCGGACAGACGGGATGCTGAGGAGCAGCGACAAGAATGGTGAGTATGTTCAACTACAAGGGGCCCTCGGATCGTTAGGTGAGTATGTTTATTTTTTATTTTTTTAACCTGTGACATACGTGGCTCGGTAATATACTACGTCACTGGGCAATATACTACGTGGCTCTGTGCTGTATACTACAAGGCTGGGCAATATACTACGTCGCTGTGCAATATACTACGTGGCTCTGTGCTGTATACTACATGGCTGGACAATATACTACGTGGCTCTGTGCTGTATACTACAAGGCTCGCCAATATACTACGTCGCTGTGCAATATACTACGTCGCTGTGCAATATACTACGTGGCTGGACAATATACTACCTCGCTCTGCAATATACTATGTGGCTCTGTGCTGTATACTACGTTGCTGGGCAATGTACTACGTCGCTGTGCACTATACCACGTGGCTCTGTGCTGTATACTATGTGGCTCGGCAATATACTATGTACATGGGCAATATACTACGTGGCTGGGCAATATACTACGTAGCTGGGCAATATACTACGTAGCTGGGCAATATACTACGTAGCTGGGCAATATACTACATGACTGGGCAATATACTACGTGGCTGGGCAATATACTACGTGGCTGGGCAATATACAGTATTACGTGGACATGCATATTCTAGAATACCCGATGCGTTAGAATCGGGTCACCATCTAGTTATATACATAAACACCCAACTTTGAAAGACAGGAAAGAAAGACAAATACTGCATAGTGCACCCCGAAAATTTATATTTTGTACTAAGTAACTTCTCTAACCGCGCCCAGTCCATTATATGTCAGTATGTTGCCCACATAAGCATCCCACTGAATGGTTGTAGATGACGAGGTAAAAGCTAACATATTAAACACCTTCTTCTCCACGGTATTCACGGTGGAAAATGAAATGCTAGGTGACATCCCAAGAAACAATGAAAACCCTATATTAAGGGTCACCAATCTAACCCAAGAAGAGATGCGAAAGCGGCTAAATAAGATTAAAATAGATAAATCTCCGGGTCCGGATGGCATACACCCACGAGTACTAAGAGAACTAAGTAATGTAATAGATAAACCATTATTTCTTATTTTTAGGGACTCTATAGCGACGGGGTCTGTTCCGCAAGACTGGCGCATAGCAAATGTGGTGCCAATATTCAAAAAGGGCTCTAAAAGTGAACCTGGAAATTATAGGCCAGTAAGTCTAACCTCTATTGTTGGTAAAATATTTGAAGGGTTTCTGAGGGAAGTTATTCTGGATTATCTCAATGAAAATAACTGTTTAACTCCATATCAGCATGGGTTTATGAGAAATCGCTCCTGTCAAACCAATCTAATCAGTTTTTATGAAGAGGTAAGCTATAGGCTGGACCACGGTGAGTCATTGGACGTGGTATATCTCGATTTTTCCAAAGCGTTTGATACCGTGCCGCACAAGAGGTTGGTACACAAAATGAGAATGCTTGGTCTTGGGGAAAATGTGTGTAAATGGGTTAGTAACTGGCTTAGTGATAGAAAGCAGAGGGTGGTTATAAATGGTATAGTCTCTAACTGGGTCGCTGTGACCAGTGGGGTACCGCAGGGGTCAGTATTGGGACCTGTTCTCTTCAACATATTCATTAATGATCTGGTAGAAGGTTTACACAGTAAAATATCGATATTTGCAGATGATACAAAACTATGTAAAGCAGTCAATACAAGAGAAGATAGTATTCTGCAACAGATGGATCTGGATAAGTTGGAAACTTGGGCTGAAAGGTGGCAGATGAGGTTTAACAATGATAAATGTAAGGTTATACACATGGGAAGAGGGAATCAATATCACCATTACACACTGAACGGGAAACCACTGGGTAAATCTGACAGGGAGAAGGACTTGGGGATCCTAGTTAATGATAAACTTACCTGGAGCAGCCAGTACCAGGAAGCAGCTGCCAAGGCAAACAGGATCATGGGGTGCATTAACAGAGGTCTGGATACACATGATGACAGCATTATACTGCCTCTGTACAAATCCCTAGTTAGACCGCACATGGAGTACTGTGTCCAGTTTTGGGCACCGGTGCTGAGGAAGGATATAATGGAACTAGAGAGAGTACAAAGGAGGGCAACAAAATTAATAAAGGGGATGGGAGAACTACAATACCCAGATAGATTAGAGAAATTAGGATTATTTAGTCTAGAAAAAAGACGACTGAGGGGCGATCTAATAACCATGTATAAGTATATAAGGGAATAAACGGAAGAGCTAGCACTCGACAAGTAGATAGAGTTTGACGGTGCAAGTGTATGGGATCCGAGGACCCCCAGATACTAGAAGAAAGTCAAAACACTGCACTCATCCCAGTTCAGGTTTGCTAAATGTGAGTATATTTATTTTGAAGACGTGAAGGTCAAGACGACAAAACAGTGAGGCAACAAATTAACGTTTCGGCCACACAGTGGCCTTGATCACAAATGGTGCTGTAAAAAATAAAAAAACAGTGTATGAACATCACATATAAACAGATTTCAAACTTTACAAAATATATACAAGGCTATTTACATAATGGTGGAGAAAAGGACACATGTCGTACATTATAGAGATGGGAGATGGTTCTAGAACTCCTGTACAATAATGCTAAAGTCAAGGACAAGAAAACTAAGGATGGGGTACTGGAGAGAAGTGTGTCCAATAAGGAGAGAGAAACTGCAGGAAGTAAATACGAAATGTCATACCCTAGGAAGGTGTTTGTCGCATGTCATGTATGCAGTAGCAAATAGTAGTATATTCCGAGGTGGAAGAGATCCAGTTCATCACTGTAGGGGAAACATAGAACAAAGTGTGGAGGTACAGCTATCTAAATAGGACCGGAATAAACTTGACTCAAGTCCGCCCAAGTACCACTATGGTCTGTGGGAAGATCTGTGTAAAGTGGTTCATAGCGTATAAAATACAAAAAGAATTTACCCCAGAAAATGGATGTAGTGTCTTTCCTTGTGGTGGCAATTGTCCAAAAGACAGTCTATCTGTAGTTTGGAGACATCTGTAAACAGGTGGATTGGCTGTAATATACATAATATGAGGTGTATGCACAATAGACACCATAGGATCACACAGAAGAACAGGTACGGCAAAAGAATTGCTACCTTGGAGATTCCTATATTTCAAATGGTCCAGAAAGTCCGGACGTCCCAAAAAGGGAAGGTAATGGGGGCAGGGGTACCCACGCTGAGTCTGATGCCTTAGGTGGAGGGTACACGTACCTATAGGGAACTATAGATCGATACATGTTATATTATAGAAAAGAGAGTGGCATGTTAACTTATCTGTCGGTGTGCATACATGACATGCGACAAACACCTTCCTAGGGTATGACATTTCGTATTTACTTCCTGCAGTTTCTCTCTCCTTATTGGACACACTTCTCTCCAGTACCCCATCCTTAGTTTTCTTGTCCTTGACTTTAGCATTATTGTACAGGAGTTCTAGAACCATCTCCCATCTCTATAATGTACGACATGTGTCCTTTTCTCCACCATTATGTAAATAGCCTTGTATATATTTTGTAAAGTTTTAAATCTGTTTATATGTGATGTTCATACACTGTTTTTTTATTTTTTATTTTTTATTTATTTTTATTTTTTTTACAGCACCATTTTTTTTTTATTTTTTTTTTTATTTTTTTATTTTTTTTTAATTTTATTTATTTATTTTTTTTTTACAGCACCATTTGTGATCAAGGCCACTGTGTGGCCGAAACGTTAATTTGTTGCCTCACTGTTTTGTCGTCTTGACCTTCACGTCTTCAAAATAAATATACTCACATTTAGCAAACCTGAACTGGGATGAGTGCAGTGTTTTGACTTTCTTCTAGTATCTGGGGGTCCTCGGATCCCGTACACTTGCACCGTCAAACTCCATCTACTTGTCGAGTGCTAGCTCTTCCGTTTATTCTACTATACAGTCTCTTGGAGCTTACAGCACCGACTGGACTCATGTCAGCTGAGACCCACGTTTATGATGATGCCACTGGCTCTTCTATCCTGTCTAAAATAAGGACCGATACTGACTTTTTACATATCCCCAGCAAGGACATTAAAACAAGGGACTGGGAAAAAGAGAGAAAGAGACTGATCTTGTTTGACCTACACTGTGCCACTCTGGGTGAGTACCACTGCCAGGGAAAGATACCACGTGGACTACGCTGTAACCTGAGACCCACCCTTTTTGCCGATAATGAAAAATATTGCACTACGTTTCAAAAGATCCTGAATAAATGTTCCTTTGACATCATCTTGTTAACCATTGAGTACCTCCAGGAAGCCATAAAGACCACCAAGGAAAAGATTACGTCCATAGAGACCCAACTAACCACAACTTTAAGCAGCACTGAATTTTCAACTCTGAAAGGCAAAGTGGACTCTGTACTCTCTAGCCATCAGAAAACCTTGGAAGAGAGAAAGAGAACTAAATTCCAGAGAGACACTGAGGATTACCTCACAAATAGAGTATACAGATGGGAGGACCCATTTCCCCGCCAATCACGTCAGCGATACCGCCGGACACAAAGAGGGAACTACCGCTCAGGAGGCTCCTCACCAGCAGAAGGTTCCTCAGCCGGGTCCGGCAGCGAAATTACCTCACCAGGTCCCCGTTTTTTAGGACCAAACGGACGCCTACCAGGAGGTCAAGGAGGAAGAGCACCAGACCGTCACATGACCCTGAGGTCCCAGGTAGGAGTCCAAACTCGGTAGTTAACATATCCGATTATTCTCTATCTCCCCTTGAGTTGAAGGTATTAAAAATGGGTTTATCTTTTTGTCCCACACCAAGATGGGACTCTTTTCAGTTGGAGAGGGATCTCCAATGCTTCTATAGGAGTATTAGATTAAAGGTACATTTTGACGCTAGCTCCACAGATAGGGGCAATACTGTTATGAAAGGCAATTCAGTTCCACAATGGACATAGCGGTCAGAGCACATACAGTGATCTGACAATAACCCAAAATCATAGAACGAGCTCTGAGACGTGGGAACTCTGCAGACCGCAATCCCTAATCCTCTCCAAACAACACTAGAGGCAGCCGTGGATTGCGCCTAACTCTGCCTATGCAACTCGGCACAGCTTGAGAAACTAACTAGCCTAAAGATAGAAAATAAGCCTACCTTGCCTCAGAGAAATACCCCAAAGGAAAAGGCAGCCCCCCACATATAATGACTGTGAGTTAAGATGAAAAGACAAACGTAGAGATGAAATAGATTCAGCAAAGTGAGGACCGACTTTCTTAACAGAGCGATGATAGGAAAGGTAACTTTGCGGTCTACACAAAACCCTAAAGAAAACCACGCAAAGGGGGCAAAAAGACCCTCCGTACCGAACTAACGGCACGAAGGTACACCCTTTGCGTCCCAGAGCTACCAGCAAAACAATTAGACAAGCTGGACAGAAAAAATAGCAAACAAATAGCAAAGAAGAACTTAGCTATGCAGAGCAGCAGGCCACAGGAATGATTTTTCCTCTCTGAACCCTGTTCACACAGGTTATATACAGATGATCAGGTTTTTAAATACATCAGATAGGGATTGCATACATTAGTTAGGACTGCTCTGATAAGGGTATACCGTGAAGATTGGTAGAGCAGCTTAGTATACATTTTTTGCAAAAAACGTATCAACCAAATACCCTGTTTTTTACATCTTTTACTAGCACTTGCGGATTACTGCAACATTTTTTCAAACTGAGTGTTTTTGGTTTTACTATTCTCTTTTGTGTCTTCAGGTTTCTTGGTGGTGTGTGAACATGATCATACAGACTTGTTCACTGTGCAAGTAGCCCATGTGTTCCTGTTTCCATAATTGTTCTCTTGTGTCTACAAGACTGGGGAGTTCCACCACTCCTCTTGGGCTATCTGCACAAAAGCTGTTCTACCCTGTATGCACACATGGATTTTTCCTCTCTGAACCCTGTTCACACAGGTTATATACAGATGATCAGGTTTTTAAATACATCAGATAGGGATTGCATACATTAGTTAGGACTGCTCTGATAAGGGTATACCGTGAAGATTGGTAGAGCAGCTTAGTATACATTTTTTGCAAAAAACGTATCAACCAAATACCCTGTTTTTTACATCTTTTACTAGCACTTGCGGATTACTGCAACATTTTTTCAAACTGAGTGTTTTTGGTTTTACTATTCTCTTTTGTGTCTTCAGGTTTCTTGGTGGTGTGTGAACATGATCATACAGACTTGTTCACTGTGCAAGTAGCCCATGTGTTCCTGTTTCCATAATTGTTCTCTTGTGTCTACAAGACTGGGGAGTTCCACCACTCCTCTTGGGCTATCTGCACAAAAGCTGTTCTACCCTGTATGCACACATGGATTTTTCCTCTCTGAACCCTGTTCACACAGGTTATATACTGATGATCAGGTTTTTAAATACATCAGATAGGGATTGCATACATTAGTTAGGACTGCTCTGATAAGGGTATACCGTGAAGATTGGTAGAGCAGCTTAGTATACATTTTTTGCAAAAAACGTATCAACCAAATACCCTGTTTTTTACATCTTTTACTAGCACTTGCGGATTACTGCAACATTTTTTCAAACTGAGTGTTTTTGGTTTTACTATTCTCTTTTGTGTCTTCAGGAATGATCCAGGGAAAAACAAGTCCAACACTGGAACATTGACAGGAAGCCAGGATCAAAGCATTAGGTGGAGTTAAGTAGAGAAGCACCTAACGACCTCACCACATCACCTGAGGGAGGAAACTCAGAAGCCGCAGTACCACTTTCCTCCACCAACAGAAGCTCACAGAGAGAATCAGCCGAAGTACCACTTGTGACCACAGGAGAGAGCTCTGCCACAGAATTCACAACAGTACCCCCCCTTGAGGAGGGGTCACCGAACCCTCACCAGAGCCCCCAGGCCGACCAGGATGAGCCACATGAAAGGCACGAACAAGATCGGGAGCATGGACATCAGAGGCAAAAACCCAGGAATTATCTTCCTGAGCATAACCCTTCCATTTAACCAGATACTGGAGTTTCCGTCTTGAAACACGAGAATCCAAAATCTTCTCCACAATACACTCCAACTCCCCCTCCACCAAAACCGGGGCAGGAGGGTCAACAGATGGAACCATAGGTGCCATGTATCTCCGCAACAATGACCTATGGAATACGTTATGTATGGAAAAAGAATCTGGAAGGGTCAGACGAAAAGACACAGGATTAAGAACCTCAGAAATCCTATACGGACCAATGAAACGAGGTTTAAACTTAGGAGAGGAAACCTTCATAGGAATATGACGAGAAGATAACCAAACCAGATCCCCAACACGAAGTCGGGGACCCACACGGCGTCTGCGATTAGCGAAACGTTGAGCCTTCTCCTGGGACAAGGTCAAATTGTCCACTACATGAGTCCAAATCCGCTGCAACCTGTCCACCACAGTATCCACACCAGGACAGTCCGAAGACTCAACCTGTCCTGAAGAGAAACGAGGATGGAACCCAGAATTGCAGAAAAATGGCGAAACCAAGGTAGCGGAGCTGGCCCGATTATTAAGGGCGAACTCAGCCAAAGGCAAAAAGGACACCCAGTCATCCTGATCAGCAGAAACAAAGCATCTCAGATATGTTTCCAAGGTCTGATTGGTTCGTTCGGTCTGGCCATTAGTCTGAGGATGGAAAGCCGAGGAAAAAGACAAGTCAATGCCCATCCTACCACAAAAGGCTCGCCAAAACCTCGAAACAAACTGGGAACCTCTGTCAGAAACGATATTCTCTGGAATGCCATGTAAACGAACCACATGCTGGAAGAACAATGGCACCAAATCAGAGGAGGAAGGCAATTTAGACAAGGGTACCAGATGGACCATCTTAGAAAAGCGATCACAGACCACCCAAATGACTGACATCTTTTGAGAAACGGGAAGATCTGAAATAAAATCCATAGAGAAATGTGTCCAAGGCCTCTTCGGGACCGGCAAGGGTAAAAGCAACCCACTGGCACGAGAACAGCAGGGCTTAGCCGGAGCACAAATCCCACAGGACTGCACAAAAGTACGCACATCCCGCGACAGAGATGGCCACCAAAAGGATCTAGCCACTAACTCTCTGGTACCAAAGATTCCAGGATGACCAGCCAACACCGAACAATGAACCTCAGAGACAACTTTATTCGTCCACCTATCAGGGACAAACAGTTTCTCCGCTGGACAACGATCAGGTTTATTAGCCTGAAATTTTTGCAGCACCCGCCGCAAATCAGGGGAGATGGCAGACACAATCACTCCTTCCTTGAGGATACCCGCCGGCTCAGACAAACCCGGAGAGTCGGGCACAAAACTCCTAGACAGAGCATCCGCCTTCACATTTTTAGAGCCCGGAAGGTACGAAATCACAAAGTCAAAACGGGCAAAAAACAGCGACCAACGAGCCTGTCTAGGATTCAACCGCTTAGCAGACTCGAGATAAGTCAAGTTCTTATGATCAGTCAATACCACCACGCGATGCTTAGCTCCTTCAAGCCAATGACGCCACTCCTCGAATGCCCACTTCATGGCCAGCAACTCTCGGTTGCCCACATCATAATTTCGCTCAGCAGGCGAAAACTTCCTGGAAAAAAATGCGCATGGTTTCATCACTGAGCAATCAGAAACTCTCTGCGACAAAACAGCCCCTGCTCCAATCTCAGAAGCATCCACCTCGACCTGGAACGAAAGAGAAACATCTGGTTGACACAACACAGGGGCAGAAGAAAAACGACGCTTCAACTCCTGAAAAGCTTCCACAGCAGCAGAAGACCAATTGACCACATCAGCACCCTTCTTGGTCAAATCGGTCAATGGTTTGGCAATACTAGAAAAATTGCAGATGAAGCGACGGTAAAAATTAGCAAAGCCCAGGAACTTTTGCAGACTTTTCAGAGATGTCGGCTGAGTCCAATCATGGATGGCTTGGACCTTAACAGGATCCATCTCGATAGTAGAAGGGGAAAAGATGAACCCCAAAAATGAAACCTTCTGCACACCAAAGAGACACTTTGATCCCTTCACAAACAAAGAATTAGCACGCAGGACCTGAAAAACCGTTCTGACCTGCTTCACATGAGACTCCCAATCATCCGAGAAGATCAAAATGTCATCCAAGTACACAATCAGGAATTTATCCAGGTACTCTCGGAAGATGTCATGCATAAAGGACTGAAACACTGATGGAGCATTGGCAAGTCCGAATGGCATCACTAGATACTCAAAATGACCCTCGGGCATATTAAATGCAGTTTTCCATTCATCGCCTCGCCTGATTCGCACCAGATTATACGCACCACGAAGATCTATCTTGGTGAACCAATTAGCCCCCTTAATCCGAGCAAACAAATCAGATAACAATGGCAAGGGGTACTGAAATTGGACCGTGATCTTATTTAGAAGGCGGTAATCTATACAAGGTCTCAGCGAACCATCCTTCTTGGCTACAAAAAAGAACCCTGCTCCTAATGGCGACGATGACGGGCGAATATGCCCCTTCTCCAGGGATTCCTTCACATAACTGCGCATAGCGGCGTGCTCAGGCACGGATAAATTAAACAGTCAACCTTTTGGGAATTTACTACCAGGAATCAAATTGATAGCACAATCACAATCCCTATGCGGAGGTAGGGTATCGGACTTGGGCTCATCAAATACATCCCGGTAATCAGACAAGAACTCTGGAACCTCAGAAGGGGTGGATGACGAAATTGACAGAAATGGAACATCACCATGTACCCCGTGACAACCCCAGCTGGACACCGACATGGATTTCCAATCTAATACTGGATTATGGGCTTGTAGCCATGGCAACCCCAACACGACCACATCATGCAGATTATGCAACACCAGAAAGCGAATAACCTCCTGATGTGCAGGAGCCATGCACATGGTCAGCTGTGTCCAGTATTGAGGCTTATTCTTGGCCAAAGGCGTAGCATCAATTCCTCTCAATGGAATAGGACACTGCAAGGGCTCCAAGAAAAACCCACAACGCTTAGCATATTCCAAGTCCATCAAATCCAGGGCAGCGCCTGAATCCACAAATGCCATGACAGAATACGATGACAAAGAGCAGATCAAGGTAATGGACAAAAGAAATTTTGACTGTACCGTACCAATGGTGGCAGACCTAGCGAACCGCTTAGTGCGCTTAGGACAATCAGAGATAGCATGAGTGGAATCACCACAGTAGAAACACAGCCCATTCAGACGTCTGTGTTCTTGCCGTTCAACTCTGGTCAAAGTCCTATCGCACTGCATAGGCTCAGGTTTAAGCTCAGGTAATGACGCCAAATGGTGCACAGATTTACGCTCACGCAAGCGTCGACCGATCTGAATGGCCAAAGACATAGACTCATTCAAACCAGCAGGCATAGGAAATCCCACCATGACATCCTTAAGGGCTTCAGAGAGACCCTTTCTGAACATAGCTGCCAGCGCAGATTCATTCCATTGAGTGAGCACGGACCACTTTCTAAATTTCTGACAATATACCTCTATCTCATCCTGAGCCTGACAAAGAGCCAGCAAATTTTTTTCTGCCTGATCCACTGAATTAGGCTCATCGTACAGCAATCCAAGCGCCAGGAAAAACGCATCGATATTACTTAATGCAGGATCTCCTGACGCAAGAGAAAATGCCCAGTCCTGAGGGTCGCCACGCAAAAAAGAAATGACGATCCTAACCTGTTGAACTGGGTCACCAGAGGAGCGAGGTTTCAAAGCCAGAAATAGTTTACAATTATTTTTGAAACTCAGAAATTTAGTTCTATCTCCAAAAAACAAATCTGGAATAGGAATTCTCGGTTCTAACAAAGAATTCTGAACCACAAAATCTTGAATATTTTGAACTCTTGCCGTGAGCTGATCCACACATGAACACAGGCCTTTAATGTCCATTGCTACACCTGTGTCCTGAACCACCCAAATGTCTAGGGGAAAAAAAAGGCAAAACACAGTGCAAAGAAAAAAAAATGGTCTCAGAACTTTTTTTTTCCCTCTATTGAGAATCATTAGCACTTTTGGCTTCCTGTACTGTTATGAAAGGCAATTCAGTTCCACAATGGACATAGCGGTCAGAGCACATACAGTGATCTGACAATAACCCAAAATCATAGAACGAGCTCTGAGACGTGGAAACTCTGCAGACCGCAATCCCTAATCCTCTCCAAACAACACTAGAGGCAGCCGTGGATTGCGCCTAACTCTGCCTATGCAACTCGGCACAGCCTGAGAAACTAACTAGCCTGAAGATAGAAAATAAGCCTACCTTGCCTCAGAGAAATACCCCAAAGGAAAAGGCAGCCCCCCACATATAATGACTGTGAGTTAAGATGAAAAGACAAACGTAGAGATGAAATAGATTCAGCAAAGTGAGGCCCGACTTTCTTAACAGAGCGAGGATAGGAAAGGTAACTTTGCGGTCTACACAAAACCCTAAAGAAAACCACGCAAAGGGGGCAAAAAGACCCTCCGTACCGAACTAACGGCACGGAGGTACACCCTTTGCGTCCCAGAGCTACCAGCAAAACAATTAGACAAGCTGGACAGAAAAAATAGCAAACAAATAGCAAAGAAGAACTTAGCTATGCAGAGCAGCAGGCCACAGGAATGATCCAGGGAAAAACAAGTCCAACACTGGAACATTGACAGGAAGCCAGGATCAAAGTATTAGGTGGAGTTAAGTAGAGAAGCACCTAACGACCTCACCACATCACCTGAGGGAGGAAACTCAGAAGCCGCAGTACCACTTTCCTCCACCAACGGAAGCTCACAGAGAGAATCAGCCGAAGTACCACTTGTGACCACAGGAGGGAGCTCTGCCACAGAATTCACAACACAATACAATAGGCACTGTATCCGACCATGTCCCACCCTGTGTCACTATTGATTCCCTAGGACTTAGGAATCCTAGTACATTCATGCCACCTAAATCTCACCATGCAGTAGAGACGTTTATCAACCTTCTAGATAGGGACATTAAGAGTACTATCCATGATCAACGCTTGGGTCTTCTCCCGGTGCAACACAATCTTAGTCCCCTGGAGAAGCAGGCCTTGGATTCATTAAGTAGGAACAAAAACATTATTATTAAACCGGCGGACAAGGGTGGGGCCACAGTTGTTATGAACAAGAATCAGTACACTACTGAAGTTAGACGCCAACTCTCGGATCAAACTACGTACAGAAAACTACAAACTGACCCCACGCATAGTATACGCCAGAAGATCAACACTATTCTAGACAAACATGTCCAGCTTAAAACGATAGATACCAAAACCAGAACATACCTCGTTAACCATCATCCGGTGACACCAGTACTTTACATCCTACCTAAAATACATAAAGACCTTCATAACCCTCCTGGTCGCCCCATTGTGGCATCCACCAACTCAATACTTAATCCGTTGTCCATCTTTTTGGAGAAAATCCTCACCCCTCACGCTCGGTCTACTAAATCGTACATCCTTGACACAGGTGATTTCCTGAACAAAATCCACAACATCAAAAATGTTCCACCTGAGAGTACCTTGTGTACTCTAGATGTGAACAGCCTATATACCTCCATTGAACACGACAAGGGTATAGAAGCTGTCACTCTCACCCTTCGTGAAGCCAACATGGATACCAATTCACTTGATCTATGCATTGATTTACTCAACATTGTTTTAAGGGAGAACTTCTTCATGTTTGAAGATGATTTTTCCTACAAATATGTGGCACTGCCATGGGGTCAAACGTGGCCCCGGCATATGCAAATATATACATGGATCATTTTGAACGCACATATGTATACCCTAATCCCAGTTTCCAACAGAATGCGTTGACATGGTATAGGTATATAGACGACATTTTCTGCATATGGGGAGGGGACCAGACCAGCTTACAGGAATTTTTCAACACCATCAATGAGGTGAGACCTGAACTATCATTTACACTGGTACAACATCACGAGGAAATCGCCTTCTTAGACACCAAAATCCTTAAAGATACATCGGGTAACTTGAGTACGGATCTGTATGTTAAACCAACTGATTGCAATAGTTTATTGCTCTACAGTAGTTGTCACCCTAAATCTACCCGTGATAGCCTCCCCAGATCCCAGTTCAAGAGGGTAGCCAGAATTGTTTCCAATACCGAAATTAGACACACCAGAGTACAGGAAATGTCTGACAAATTCAAGGCACGCAACTATCCTACAAGACTCCTTGAGCTTGAATCCTCCAAAGCTCTTGTACACACTGAGGATACTGACTTAACCACTCTCAAGAACCCTAGACTTCCGTTCGTCCATAGTCACCATCCAACTATTTACAGAATCCATAACCTTATCCGTAGACATTGGCCACTCCTGACGAAAGCCTACCCACATATCCCGACCTTCAGAGATCCTCCCCTGATGAGCATGAGACGACCTCGTAATATACGGGACAAAGTAGTACGAGCCGATCTAGGTACATCAAGAACCCCACCACTTAGAACACTCACGGGCCAGAAACGTACTGGCACTTTCCCTTGTCTCAACTGTATGTGTTGTTCAAACATTATTAAGGGTAGTGAAGTACTACACCCCCACACCGGAAAGGCCTTTCCAATTAAAGAATACCACACGTGTGATTCAGGTTTTGTAATATACATCATTAAATGCCCATGTGGATTGCTCTATGTGGGTGAGACCACCCAGGCCATTAGAAATAGGATTTCTAGCCACAAATCCACTATCAGGTGTGGTAAGACCTGGTTGCCGCTACCTCTCCACTTCAAGGAAGCTCAACATACGGTTGCTCAACTACACTTCCAGGTCATCGAGAGAGTCCCTCGACCTAGGAGAGGGGGGAACCATATCCAATTGCTCAAACAGAGGGAGACTTTCTGGATTTATACGCTTGATACCCTTCACCCCAAAGGTCTGAATAGGGAATTAGACTGGCTAACCTAAATAGATTTTCTCTCCCTTAGGCGAACTAATCTACTGCACTTGTAGAACTCGTATCGTACCTCCACAGGATGATAAGACGCATACCCTTTAGGAGTCCCTCAGGTTTCATTTAAAATTTCCCCCGTTTTTTCTATTTTTTCATTTTCTTTTTTCTTTATTATTCATTTATTTATTATTTTTCTATTGTTGTTACATTTAGGTATTTTTTTTTGGTTTATATCATCTTTCTCCATTTCATTTATTTATTTATTTATTTATTTTTTTACATTTTTTTACATTTTGTCCCTTATTAACTTTATATAAAGAAATTTTTTTTGCTTCTATTTCATTAATTATCCGCAACCATTTTTCCTGTTTGTCATTTTTTTATTAGTTTTTATTTTTCCGGTCCTATTTAGATAGCTGTACCTCCACACTTTGTTCTATGTTTCCCCTACAGTGATGAACTGGATCTCTTCCACCTCGGAATATACTACTATTTGCTACTGCATACATGACATGCGACAAACACCTTCCTAGGGTATGACATTTCGTATTTACTTCCTGCAGTTTCTCTCTCCTTATTGGACACACTTCTCTCCAGTACCCCATCCTTAGTTTTCTTGTCCTTGACTTTAGCATTATTGTACAGGAGTTCTAGAACCATCTCCCATCTCTATAATGTACGACATGTGTCCTTTTCTCCACCATTATGTAAATAGCCTTGTATATATTTTGTAAAGTTTGAAATCTGTTTATATGTGATGTTCATACACTGTTTTTTTATTTTTTACAGCACCATTTGTGATCAAGGCCACTGTGTGGCCGAAACGTTAATTTGTTGCCTCACTGTTTTGTCGTCTTGACCTTCACGTCTTCAAAATAAGTATATAAGTGGACAATACAAATATCTCGCTGAGGATCTGTTTATACCAAGGAAGGTGACGGGCACAAGGGGGCATTCTTTGCGTCTGGAGGAGAGAAGGTTTTTCCACCAACATAGAAGAGGATTCTTTACTGTTAGGGCAGTGAGAATCTGGAATTGCTTGCCTGAGGAGGTGGTGATGGCGAACTCAGTCAAGGGGTTCAAGAGAGGCCTGGATGTCTTCCTGGAGCAGAACAATATTGTATCATACAATTATTAGGTTCTGTAGAAGGACATAGATCTGGGGATTTATTATGATGGAATACAGGCTGAACTGGATGGACAAATGTCTTTTTTCGGCCTTACTAACTATGTTACTATGTTACTATGTTACTCACACAGTATAATACCCAAGGAGAACATTTTCCCCACACCAAGAATGATGCCCCCCGCGGTACTTTATCCCAATAAACAGCATAATGCCCCCACAATGCATTTTCCCCTTACCAAATATTTGCACTCCACAGTATGTTCCCTCACACACAGTTCATGGCCCCTCACATAGTATAACGTCCCCACATTATGTTCTCTCATACACAGTATAATGCCCCCACGGTATATGCCCTCCACACAGAGTATAAAATCCCACATAGCATATATTTTCCCTATGCAAATTATAACGTCCCTACAGTACACCCCCTCACAGAACATTTCCCCCACACAGCATAATGCCCCCACAGTACTTTCCCTCACACAGAGTATAATACTCCCCAGAACATTCCTCCCACACAGTGTAATGCCACCGCAGTACATTCCCCCACACATAGTATAATGCTCCCCATAGTACTTTCCTCTACATAAAACCTACACAGAGTATATTACCCCCACAGTACATTCCTCCCACACAGTATTATTCCCCCACAGTACATTCCTCCACACAGTATGATTCCCCCACAGTACATTCCTCCACACAGTATGATTCCCCCACAGTACATTCCTCCACACAGTATGATTCCCCCACAGTACATTCCTCCCACACAGCATGATTCCCCCACAGTACATTCCTCCACACAGTATGATTCCTCCACAGTACATTCCTCCCACACAGTATGATTCCTCCACAGTACATTCCTCCACACACAGTACTATGCCCCCACAATACATTCCTCTACATAAAGCCTACAGATAGTATATTACCACCACAGTACATTCCTCCACACAGTATGATTCCCCCACAGTACATTCCTCCACACAGTATGATTCCCCCACAGTACATTCCTCCCACACAGTATGATTCCCCCACAGTACATTCCTCCCACACAGTATGATTCAACCACAGTACATTCCTCCACACAGTATGATTCCCCCACAGTACATTCCTCCCACACAGTATGATTCCCCCACAGTACATTCCTCCACACAGTATGATTCAACCACAGTACATTCCTCCACACAGTATGATTCCCCCACAGTACATTCCTCCCACACAGTATGATTCCCCCACAGTACATTCCTCCCACACAGTATGATTCCCCCACAGTACATTCCTCCACACAGTATGATTCCCCTACAGTACATTCCTCCACACAGTATGATTCCCCCACAGTACATTCCTCCACACAGTATGATTCCCCCACAGTACATTCCTCCACACAGTATGATTCCCCCACAGTACATTCCTCCACACAGTATGATTCCCCCACAGTACATTCCTCCCACACAGTATGATTCCCCCACAGCACATTTCTCAACACAGTATGATTCCCCCACAATACATTCCTCCACATACAGTGCTATGCCCCCACAATACATTCCTCTACATAAAGCCTACACACAGTATATTACCCCCACAGTACATTGCCCCACAGACAGTATAATGCCTCCCAAAGAACATTACCCCCTAGACAGTATGATGTCCCCAAAAATGAATTCCCTCACGCAGTATCATCCCTCCAAAATACAATCCCCCAAACAGTCTAATGCCCCCACAGTACTTTCACTCACACAGAGTATAATACTCCCCAGAACATTCCTCCCACACAGTATAATGCCACCGCAGTACATTCCCTCCACATAGTATGATTCCCCCGCAATACATTCCTTCATGTACAGGACTATGTCCCCACAATACATTCCTCTACATAAAGCCTGCACATAGTATATTACCCCCACAGTACATTCCCTTACACACAGTATAATGCCTCCCAAATAACATTCCCTCCACACACAGTATGATGTCCCCATAATGTTTTCCTTCACACAGTATCATCTCTCCAAAATACATTTCCCCAGTCTAATACCCCTTACAGTACTTTCCTACTCACACACACTATGATATCCCCCACAGTATATTCCTCCATATGGAGTACTATGCAACACACAGTAAATTCCTTCACACACAGTATAAGGCCACCCACACATTTTGATGCCCCTACAATATGATGTCCTTACAGCACCTCACACAAAGTGTAATGTCCCCACAGTCTTCTGCACAGTATGATGCCCACACAGTCCTCCCACACACAGTACAAGGCCTCCAAAGTCCCCACCATACACAATTTGATGCCCCAACAGTCCCACAAAGAGTACGATACCCCTTAGATCCCCCCACACAGTATGTTGCCCCTATAATGCCCCCACACACAGTATGATGCCCTACACAGCTACTCACACACACAGTAAGATGCCCACCCCCAGTGACCCACACAGAGTCTGATGCCCCCACACAAGCTTCAATTGGACTTTCCTATCCCTACTTACTGCTCCTGTGCTACTAGTCTCAGTTGTAAGTCTATGTTTGACTAGTATATAGTACGTTGGAATTAATTTCAAAATTAACTACAGTACATTAAAACACATTTACAATTGGATTTTCAATACAGCTACACATAATCCCTTTTAATGGGAGTAAATTGCAGACTTATGGAGATGCAGCATAGGTTCGAATGGTCTTGCAATGTATAATATTGTGTTGATGAGTACAAAGCAACTACACAGATGTGAGGTTTCCCTGTTATGTAACACTTTTTTTTCTTAGCAGAAAATACTTTCTTGTATGTAAGCCACAAAGAATGCTAATGAAATGCTAAGCTTCGTTTTTGGCCAAATTTTTTTAGCTTTGGAAAACAAAGGTAAGGGGGTTTGTACTGCAAACTGCCTCCCTCCACATCATTAAACCTTTGCCCAGTGTGGCACTGAATGTGGAGAGTTTATAACTGCAAGTTGGGTGGCACTGTTGTCGTGCTAATGGTTTGACATCCAAATACTACAATTCTAAAGTCTCTCCCTTCCTGGGCTAAATGCAGATTGTATCTGACACAAACAGTAAAGCACAAGATTTAGCCTTTAGAAGGACTGTTAGCTTGATGGTTCAGCTTGAGCACCAGTATCAACATTACAGGACACTGATTTGTTACACTATGCACACACACGCCTGGACAAGCACTCTCTCCCTCCAATATCAACAGTCACAGAGCTATGTAATGGCATCAGTGTGCTGAGTCTGTACTTTTGAAATCCCTGATGATGTCACATGGCCAGCCAATCACAGTAATGCCACTACCAAGATGGCTACGGCATTATAGTGACGCACAGGCAATCCCCGCAAGCTTATTGGCTATGTAACAGGCGCAAAACATGCGGGGCAGGAATTCAAGGTTGAAATTAAGGAATTCGAGGTTGAAACCGAGTGCTGAGCACATCCGAGTGCCCAGATACTCGAGTGACATCAGAGTATCACTGAGCACGTTCGTTCATTCCAATTGTTAACTCAAGTATGCATTATATGAAATAATGCCACTATCTGCACTGCTAAGGCTACGTTCACATTTGCGGTGTTGGGCGCAGCATCGGCGTCATGCGCCCCTATCTTTAACATGGGGGGCGCATGGACATGCGCTGGTATGCGTTGTATTGCGTTTTGCGACGCATGCGTCATATTGACTCACAGAGAGGGCGCAGAAAACGCTACTTGCAGCGTTTTTCCTGCGCCGAAATTCCTGCTCTGTACGATCCTATGACAATGCATGCGTCGCAAAACGCTGCGTTATGTATTTGCGTGGTTGGTCGCGTCGCGTCGCCGACGCTGCGCCCAACACCGCAAATGTGAACGTAGCCTAATAAGGAAGATCAAGTGATATTCTGGCCACCTGCTCTGCCTTCAGAGCACCAGGGACATCTCTGCCTACCACCACTAATTGACTAAAAAGGAAACAACTCGCAATCGAAATACACACAAAAAAAAAAAACATGAAAAATAATTATGTAAAATATTGCATGAGTATAGATCGTTGTTTCAAGCAACAACTAATTAACACTTTGAGAAATAAATCAATACTTAGCTGCAAAGTGAAATCTCCGGCTAGTGAAGCAATGAAAACGGCAGACTTTATTGGATTATCGACCACTCGGTACATGTTTGCTTAGGATTTGAGATGTACATGGAAGCCCCTTTCCAATTAATTTTGAAGCCTTTTCTGTTTACTTAAAGATCTGGTTCAGCACTAAAAACTGATACATACAGAGATAGGGTTCATGTATCAAGGATACATGACCCTGGTATTGTTTGCCAAGAACAATCTGTATTTACAAAGTTAATCTATGATTAACTATTATGATGTACAATAATATATTATATTGTGGTACCATTTATGCCAGGAAAAAAAAATGTAATACTTTTATTTAAAAAAAAGACAAAAAAAAGTGTTCTGCAGGGATAACTCATTAGCTAGTAATTTAACCCCTTCATGACCCAGCCTATTTTGACCTTAAAGACCTGGCCGTTTTTTGCAATTCTGACCAGTGTCCCTTTATGAGGTAATAACTCAGGAACGCTTCAATGGATCCTAGCGGTTCTGAGATTGTTTTTTCGTGACATATCGGGCTTCATGTTAGTGGTAAATTTAGGTCAATAAATTCTGTGTTTATTTGTGATAAAAACGGAAATTTGGCGAAAATTTTGAAAATTTCGCAATTTTCACATTTTGAATTTTTATTCTGTTAAACCAGAGAGTTATGTGACACAAAATAGTTAATAAATAACATTTCCCACACGTCTACTTTACATCAGCACAATTTTGGAAACAAAATTTTTTTTTCTTAGGAAGTTATAAGGGTTAAAATTTGACCAGTGATTTCTCATTTTTACAACGAAATTTACAAAACCATTTTTTTAGGGACCACCTCACATTTGAAGTCAGTTTGAGGGGTCTATATGGCTAAAAATACCCAAAAGTGACACCATTCTAAAAACTGCACCCCTCAAGGTGCACAAAACCACATTCAAGAAGTTTATTAACCCTTCAGGTGCTTCACAGCAGCAGAAGCAACATGGAAGGAAAAAATGAACATTTAACTTTTTAGTCACAAAAATGATTTTTCAGCAACAATTTTTTTATTTTCCCAATGGTAAAAGGAGAAACTGAACCATGAAAGTTGTTGTCCAATTTGTCCTGAGTACGCTGATACCTCATATGTGGGGGTAAACCACTGTTTGGGCGCACGGCAGGGCTTGGAAGGGAAGGAGCGCCATTTGACTTTTTGAATGAAAAATTGGCTGCACTCTTTAGCGGACACCATGTCACGTTTGGAGAGCCCCCGTGTGCCTAAAAATTAGAGCTCCCCCACAAGTGACCCCATTTTGGAAACTAGATGCCCCAAGGAACTTATCTACATGCATAGTGAGCCCTTTAAACCCCCAGGTGCTTCACAAATTGATCCGTAAAAATGAAAAAGTACGTTTTTTTCACAAAAAAAATTCTTTTAGCCTCAATTTTTTCATTTTCACATGGACAACAGGATAAAATGGATCCTAAAATTTGTTGGGCAATTTCTCCTGAGTACATTGATACCTCACATGTGGAGGTAAACCACTGTTTGGACACATGGTAAGGCTCGGAAGGGAAGGAGCGCCATTTGACTTTTTGAATGAAAAATTATCTCCATCATTAGCGGACACCATGTCGCGTTTGGATAGCTCCTGTGTGCCTAAACATTGGAGCTCCCCCACAAGTGACCCCATTTTGGAAACTGGACCCACCAAGGAACTTATCTAGATGCCTAGTGAGCACTTTAAACCCTCAGGTGCTTCACAAATCGATCCGTAAAAATGAAAAAGTACTTTTTTTTCACAAAAAATTTCTTTTCGCCTCAATTTTTTCATTTTCACATGGGCAATAGGATAAGATGGATCCTAAAATTTGTTGAGCAATTTCTCCCGAGTACGCCGATACCTCATATGTGGGGGTAAACCACTGTTTGGGCACACGGCAGGGCTCGGAAGGGAAGGCGCGCCTTTTGACTTTTTGAATGGAAAATTAGCTCCAATTGTTAGCGGACACCATGTCGCGTTTGGAGAGCCCCTGTGTGCCTATGCATTGGAGCTCCCCCACAAGTGACCCCATTTTGGAAACTAGACCCCCCAAGGAACTTATCTAGATGCATACTGAGCACTTTAAACCCCCAGGTGCTTCACAGAAGTTTATAATGCAGAGCCATGAAAATAAAAAATAATTTTTCTTTTCTCAAAAATGATGTTTTAGCCTGGAATTTCCTATTTTGCCAATGGTAATAGGAGAAATTGGACCACAAATGTTGTTGTCCAGTTTGTCCTGAGTACGCAGATACCCCATATGTGGGGGTAAACCACTGTTTGGGCGCACGGCAGGGCTCAGAAGGGAAGGCACGCCATTTGGCTTTTTAAATGGAAGATTAGCTCCAATCATTAGCGGACACCATGTCGCGTTTGGAGAGCCCCTGTGTGCCTAAACATTGGAGATCCCCCAGAAATGACACCATTTTGGAAACTAGACCCCCAAAGGAACTAATCTAGATGTGTGGTGAGCACTTTGAACCCTCAAGTGCTTCACAGAAGTTTATAACGCAGAGCCATGAAAATTTTAAAAAAAATTTCTTTTCTCAAAAATGATTTTTTAGCCCGCTATTTTTTATTTTCTCAAGGGTAACAGGAGAAATTTGACCCCAAAAGTTGTTGTCCAGTTTCTTCTGAGTACGCTGATACCCCATATGTGGGGGTAAACCACTGTTTAGGCACATGCTGGGGCTCGGAAGTGAAGTAGTGATGTTTTGAAATGCAGACTTTGATGCAATGCTCTGCGGGCGTCACGTTGCGTTTGCAGAGCCTCTGATGTGGCTAAACAGTAGAAACCCCCCACAAGTGACCCCATTTTGGAAACTAGACCCCGAAAGGAACTTATCTAGATGTGAGGTGAGCACTTTGAACCCCCAAGTGCTTCACAGAAGTTCATAACACAGAGCAGTGAAAATAATAAATACGTTTTCTTTCCTCAAAAATAATTTTTAGCCCAGAATTTTTTATTTTCCCAAGGGTTACAGGAGATATTGGACCCCAAAAGTTGTTGTCCAGTTTCTCCTGAGTATGCTGATACCCCATGTGTGGGGGTAAACCACTGTTTGGGCACACGTCGGGGCTCAGAAGGGAAGTAGTGACTTTTGAAATGCAGACTTTGATGGAATGCTCTGCGGGCGTAACGTTGCGTTTGCAGAGCCCCTGATGTGGCTAAACAGTAGAAACCCCCCACAAGTGACCCCATTTTGGAAACTAGACCCTGAAAGGAACTTATCTAGATGTGAGGTGAGCACTTTGAACCCCCAAGTGCTTCACAGAAGTTCATAACACAGAGCAGTGAAAATAATAAATACGTTTTCTTTCCTCAAAAATAATTTTTTAGCCCAGAATTTTTTATTTTCCCAAGGGTTACAGGAGAAATTGGACCACAAAAGTTGTTGTCCAGTTTCTCCTGAGTACGCTGATACCCCATGTGTGGGGGTAAACCACTGTTTGGGCACACGTCGGGGCTCAGAAGGGAAGTAGTGACTTTTGAAATGCAGACTTTCATGGAATGGTCTGCGGGCGTCACGTTGCGTTTGCAGAGCCCCTGGTGTGCCTAAACAGTAGAAACCCCCCACAAGTGACCCCATTTTGGAAACTAGACCCACAAAGGAACTTAGCTAGATATGTGGTGAGCACTTTCAACCCCCAAGTGCTTTACAGAAGTTTATAACACAGAGCCGTGAAAATAATAAATACGTTTTCTTTCCTCAAAAATAATTTTTTAGCCCAGAATTTTTTATTTTCCCAAGGGTTACAGGAGAAATTGGACCCCAAAAGTTGTTGTCCAGTTTCTCCTGAGTACGCTGATACCCCATGTGTGGGGGTAAACCACTGTTTGGGCACATGTCGGGGCTCAGAAGGGAAGTAGTGACTTTTGAAATGCAGACTTTGATGGAATGGTCTGCGGACGTCACGTTGCATTTGCAGAGCCCCTGGTGTGCCTAAACAGTAGAAAGCCCCCAGAAGTGACCCCATTTTAGAATCTAGACCCCCCAAGGAACTTATCTAGATATGTGGTGAGCACTTTGAACTCCCAAGTGCTTCACAGACGTTTACAACGCAGAGCCGTGAAAATAAAAAATAATTTTTCTTTCCTCAAAAATGATGTTTTAGCAAGCATTTTTTTTATTTTCACAAGGGTTACAGGAGAAATTGGACCCCAGTAATTGTTGCGCAGTTTGTCCTGAGTATGCTGGTACCCCATATGTGGGGGTAAACCACTGTTTGGGCACACGTCGGGGCTCGGAAGTGAGGGAGCACCATTTGACTTTATGAATACAAGATTGGCTGGAATCAATGGTGGCGCCATGTTGCGTTTGGAGACCCCTGATGTGCCTAAACAGTGGAAACCCCTCAATTCTAACTCCAACACTAACCCCAACACACCCCTAACCCTAATCCCAACTGTAGCCATAACCCTAATCACACCCATAACCCCAACACACCCCAAACCACAACCCTAACCCCAACACACCCCTAACCCTAACCACAACCCTAATTCCAACCCAACCCTAACCCTAAGGCTATGTGCCAACGTTGTGGATTCGTATGAGATTTTTCAGCACCATTTTTGAAAAATCCGCGGGTAAAAGGCACTGCGTTTTACCTGCGGATTTACAGCGGATTGCCAGTGTTTTTTGTGCGGATTTCACCTGTGGATTCTTATTGAGGAACAGGTGTAAAACGCTGCGGAATCCGCAGAAAGAATTGACATGCTGCGGAAAATACAACGCAGCGTTTCCGCGTGGTATTTTCCGCACCATGGGCACAGCGGATTTAGTTTTCCATATGTTTACATGGAACTGTAAACCTGATGGAACACTGCTGCGAATCCGCAGCGGCCAATCCGCAGCCAAATCCGCACAGTGTGCACATAGCCTAATTCTAAAGGTATGTGCACACGCTGCAGAAAACGCTGCGGATCCGCAGCAGTTTCCCATGAGTTTACAGTTCAATGTAAACCTACGGGAAACAAAAATCGCTGTACACATGCTGCGGAAAAACTGCACGGAAACGCAACGGTTTACATTCCGCAGCATGTCACTTCTTTCTGCGGATTCCGCAGCGGTTTTACAACTGCTCCAATAGAAAATCGCAGTTGTAAAACCGCAGTGAAAGGCGCAGAAAAACCGCGGTAAATCCGCGATAAATCCACAGCGGTTTAGCACTGCGGATTTATCAAATCCGCAGCGGAAAAATCCGCAGAGGAACAGAATACGTGTGCACATACCGAAACCCTAACCCTACCCCTACCCCTAACCCTACCCCTAACCCTAACCCTACCCCCAACCCTAACCCTACCCCTAACCCTACCCCTACCCCTACCCCTAACCCTACCCCTAACCCTACCCCTAACCCTACACCTAACCCTACCCCTAACCCTAACCCTAGTTCTTACACCAACCTTAGTGGAAATTTTTTTTTTTTTTTTTTATTGTCCCTACCTATGGGGGTGACAAAGGGGGGGGATTTACTATTTTTTTTATTTTGATCACTGAGATAGGTTATATCTCAGTGATCAAAACTCACTTTGGAACGAATCTGCCGGCCGGTCTGGCAAAGATACATAGACGACATTTTGTTGTTGTGGACGGGCTCTCTAGATGAATGTAATGGTTTCATTGCGGATCTCAACTGTAATGCTCATAATATTAAGCTTACATCTACCATTTCAGACCAGACAATCGAATTCTTGGACATCAGACTCTCCATCGAACAGTCGAGTATTGTTTGTACTCTTTATCGGAAGCCAACGTCCACAAACAGTCTCCTCCATTATACAAGCTTCCACCCACAACATCTTAAAAACGGCATACCCAGGGGTCAATTCCTTCGACTTAAGAGAAATTGTAGTAAAGAGACAGAATTTGTACAGCAATCCAGGGATCTCTCGGAACGTTTCAAAAGGAGGGGATACCCACAGAAGAGTATCTCTAGGGCATACCAATATGCACGTCAACAGGATAGGAAAAATCTTTTTCAAAAGAAGGTACGTGATTCCTCTCGTCCACTGTCATTGATTACAACTTATAATAACCAGTGGTCGGATATTCGGCATGTGTTGGAACGTAATTGGGGCATCCTGATGAGTGACACAAGTACTATCCCATTTATTTCCTCCTCGCCCTGTCTTGTAGCTAGGAGGGCTAGAAATTTGAAGGACAACTTATGCCACAGCCACTATCAGAGACCAGTGACTAAACTCAAGGGTGGCAAGAGGACCTTTGGTTCTTATCCATGCGGCAATTGCAACATATGTCAGTTTATGATTGCACAGGACGGATTTTCAGTTTCTACTTTGTCTTTCCAGATCCAGCCGAAGGAATTTTTTACATGCAGATCACATAATCTCGTCTATGCCATATTTTGTGACTGTCCAAAGATCTATGTGGGACAGATGACGCAGGAAATAAGGAGAAGGATGCAACAACACCTTTCCAATATCTCTACGGCTAAGAGAGATCGGGACAGGAGTAAAACGTTAACATCAGTTGCTGCACACTTTCTGGATAGACATCATGGAAAGACTTCTAGTTTTAAAGTGATGGGTCTGGAATCCGTCAAGATGAACATTAGGGGAAGTGACATTCACAACCACCTGCTCCGTCGCGAGACAGAGTGGATATATGAACTCCAAAGCCTTGCACCAAAAGGCCTGAATGAAGAATTATTGTTCACAGGATACTACAAACAATTATAGACTTTTCAGGACTCTTTCTATTAGTTTAGTTTTGTTTCGTTATGGTTTTTGTTGCGCCTCGGGTGGGATGTTGTATCTGTACCACCCTTTTTTGGTAGAACTTGTCTATATGATGATGTACAGGTTTATATGACCAGCCAAACTCTTACCTTAGGGGGGTGCATCTGTATTTATTTGTTGTTTTGTTTTTTTTTTGTTTTTTTTTCAGCCTTGGCCTCTGTTCGGTTTAATACTTATAGATACTATTGCCTCTGGATTAGCTTTACTATTTTCCTGTTGTTCAAGCCCTCTGTTTTGTGGGGTTTATAGATTCATGGGAGCTACAACTACTCTATAAATTGCTAGCGACTATAATAACTCTTGTTGGTTTCCATCTGGCTATTGGTAGGTTTGGGCCTTATGGCCCTTATGGGATCACTATTACGAATGTGCGCCTTGCAGTTAAATACGTCGCTATTGGTGCCATCACTCTGTGGTATTTATGTACTAATTTATTACACTTTGGAATTGCTTCCGCAGTGCTCTGATTAATTAGCGTTTTGTTGAATTAGCGTGTATGTACTTACATTTTCTGTGGATAAATAGCTTTTGCCCCTTGTACCTATGCCATCTCCCCCTCCCCCCCCCCTTTTTTTGGGGTAGGGTTGCTATCTATTAAACCTTAGACGCCCTTTACTCATGGCCTTGTCTCATCTGTTATATACTACTCATGTGCTCTTATTACCGTTTTGGTAGGGGATACATCTAGGCGGGTTTCTTTGTTATATGGGGATTATTTACTATATATTTCCCTGTATACCTCTCTATATGGATAGCGTTCCCTAATAGGTATATGCGTCTATATGCCTTGAGTTGTTGGGGATGTAAAAATTTCTTTATGTATTTAGTACTATTTCCACTTGATGTTCGTCTTTGGGAGGGTGGCGCTAGTCTTATTTATGTGGGCATGTTGGTATCCTTCACTTGTCATAGTGGGGAGGATATGTACTGCTGTACATGTGTCTTCTGCTAATTCGTACTGATGTAGCATTCATATTTGGACTTAATGCGGTCATCTACTGATTCATGGAGCAGATACCTCCACTATGACAGGAGTTATGGTCTAGATCCATCTGCACAGGTGTGGTACTAGTGTAGTTTCTCGCATCCAGCTCTGGGAACTCTATATTTGGGTGCCTTGGTGCTGGATGCGAGATTTTTTATATATGATTAGGTTGTTTCTATTGTGGGACTCCTTACTGTAATAAGCGCCGCTATCTCCGGTCTGTTCTGGCTCTGTGTATTACGATACTGCAGGTGGGCGGGCTCCATCTAAGCTGACTGTGATTTTTGCGCACGCGCCCTGTGTCTGCCCATTCGCCATCTTTGTACACCAGTATTATAGCCGCTACACCTGCGTTTATTTCCGGCTTGACATCACTGCGATCTTTGCGCACGCGCACTGTGTCTGCTCATCCGCCATCTTTGTACATCTGTTTTGTAGCCGCTACACCAGTGTTTATTTCCGGCTTTACATCACTTCCGGCTGTATGCTGCGCCTTCTCTCACAGCTGTTCAGGATCCCTCAATATCGGGTAAAGTACTTATACCTGTATTGGAATCTAATGGCTCATACCACTTCCTACCCCTGATGAAGCCACGGATGTGGCGACACGCGTCGGGTGCTTAACCCCCCCTGGACCCCTCCTTCGGGTCTTGCACCTCCTTTTTGTTCGGACATGAGACTTGGAGCATGATTTTTTAGATCAGCAGCTGTTATTGGTCATCTCGGGCTCCCCTGCCACGCTTCAATAGGTTATGTATCCACTCTCTCTCCATGTGTATATGCGCTGTGGATGACAGCAACCTACTTTGTTATTGATTTATTGTTATATATATTCTGGCCTGACAGCGCATTTTCCTCATGGATAGTTTTGTGTGGGTACATATACCTTTTGTCTTTTGGGGTTTGACACTATGTATCCGATTGTGCTAGATATATTTGGCATTCATTTGTGCAGGTGGGGTTAGTTCCCCACTCTTCATGCATTACAGCTATATGCTGGATATATATGTATGTGTCCTCTAGCAGATGAATCGATTTATTTAGTTGTCAACACCTGGGTACTGGATGTTTTTGTACAGTTTGGCTGGTTATATAAGGTCTACCATTTATTTTTTTGGGTGGGCTTTTCATATATGTGCATATAATGTTATTGTAGCACTTTGATCAACCAACCACTTTGTTGTATTGGTTTTCATTAGGTTTATGGGCATAATACTCTGTCCATACTGGCATTACCAGTACCCCTTTTTCTTGTCCCATGTCCTATAACTATTTATTGTATAGTTACTCATATATGATGTATTCTTTGTCGAGTGCATACTAGACCCATTGTTTGGGGTCCAGGGGGTCTTATTTTCACCTTCTCTCTTTGGGATGGTCTCTAGTATTGGTGTTTTTAATTCTTTTGGTTTTATATTCTTTCTACTGTCTATGTGGTATGTGTTGTTTGGATTCATATAAATAAAATTTATACATATATTTATATTTAGGGTGGTCCCCAGGTCTTGGTATGTCTCTTTTCTTTTTGTGCTTTGTATACCCTTATTTGACATACCTCTGGGTAGATCCCCTTTATCATTTTTGTTGCTATTGTTGATGATGCCCTCCCTTTTGTTTTTGTTCACCGCCATTTTGGAAGATGGCGGCGCCTTGGGAGAAGACGGACGGATCCCGGGAGGTAAGTATAAGGGGGGGGGGAGATCTGGGCACGGGGGGGGCGTCGGAGCACGGGGGGGGCGTCGGAGCACGGGGGGGTGAATCGGAGCATGGGGGAGTGGATCGGAACACAGGGGGGTGGATTGGAGCACGGGGTGGGGGATCGCTGTGCGGGGGGGTGGATCGGAGCACAGGGGGGGGATCGCAGTGCGGGGGGGTGGATCGGAGTGCGGGGGGGTTTGATTGGAGCACGGGGGGTGTGATTGGAGCACAGGGGGAGCGGACAGGAGGACGGGGGAGCGGAGCACAGGACGGAGGGGAGTGGAGCACAGATCGGGGGGCTGGAGGACGATCGGTGGGGTGGGGTGGGGGTACATAAGTGTTTCCAGCCATGGCCGATGATATTGCAGCATCGGCCATGGCTGGATTGTAATATTTCACCAGTTTTTTAGGTGAAATATTACAAATCGCTCTGATTGGCAGTTTCACTTTCAACAGCCAATCAGAGCGATCGTAGCCACGGGGGGTGAAGCCACCCCCCCTGGGCTAAACTACCACTCCCCCTGTCCCTGCAGATCGGGTGAAATGGGAGTTAACCCTTTCACCCGATCTGCAGGGACGCGATCATTCTGTGACACAGCATATGCGTCACAGGTCGGATTGGCACCGACTTTCATGACGCATACGCTGTGTCACAGGTCGGGAAGGGGTTAAAAAAAATTGCAAAGAGCAAAGAAAAATAGGAAACTTCAGAATCACCTAACGAGGAAGCATTCAGCTCCGTACTGATGATTTTCTGCTCCTTTTCCCTGCGGCTAAGGCCGGTTTCACACGTCAGTGGCTCCGGTACGTGAGGTGACAGTTTCCTCACGTACCAGGGCCACTGACACACGTAGAGACATTAAAATCAATGCATCTTTTCAGATGTCATTGATATTTTGCGGACCGCGTCTCCGCGTGCCAAACACGGAGACATGTCAGTGTTCGTGGGAGCGCACGGATTACACGGACCCATTAAAGTCAATGGGTCCATGTAAAACACGTACCGCACACGGACGTTGTCCGTGTGCAGTCCGTGTGCCGTGCAGGAGACAGCGCTACATTAAGCGCTGTCCCCCTCACTGGTGCTGAAGCCCCATTCATATCTTCCCTGCAGCAGCGTTTGCTGTAGAGAAGATATGAATATTAGTGTGTAAAATCAATATCCAGGTCACCACCCCCTCCCACCCCCTATATGCCCCCCCCCCCCCCCCCCGCTGTGATTAAAATACTCACCTAGCTTCCGGATCCCTCGCAGCGTCCTGTCCTGGCCGCACCTTGTACTGTATGAGCGGTCACGTGGTGCCGCCGATTACAATCATGAATATGCGGCTCCACCTCCCAAAGGGGTGGAGCTGCATATTCATTACTGTAAATGAGCGGCCCCACGTGACCGCTCATACAGTACAAGGTACGGCCAGGACAGGACGCTGCGAGGGATCCGGAAGCTAGGTGAGTATTTAAATCACAGCGGGGGGGGGGGGGGGGGGGCGCACAGGCGGTGGGAGGGGGTGGGGACCTGGATATTGATTTTACACACTAATATTCATATCTTTTCTACAGCAAATGCTGCTGCAGGGAAGATATGAATGGGGCTTCAGCACGATGCCGGGGACAGCGCTAAACTTTACGGTGCGTCTGGTACCCAGTGGGCACACGGGCGGCACACGTGTGCCGCACGTGTGCCACACTGATGTGCCACAGAAACGCATCGGCACTCGGACACGGATAATTCCGGTACCGATTTTTCCGGTACCGGAAAAATCTGGACGTGTGAGACTGCCCTAACAGAGCATTTGGACAAGGGTAATCCTAAATAAGTAGCCACTTACATTTACTTTTGCTACTTTATTGAAAAACAAAAAAGTAGTTTTGCTTGTCTGCAGGCCTCCAAGGAGCTATTAATGACTGTTTTTATATTATTTGTCAACTCCATTCACTTCAAGTGGGCTGAGTTGTAATATGAAACATAAACTATTTTCAGGAGTGGTGCTGTTTTTGAAAGAAAGTAGCCATATTTTCTAATCTTGGACAACCCCTTTAGGCGACACTCCCATGCAGCAGTAATCTTCGGCTTTTAACTGCAGGAGTCCTCACACAACCACTTAATCTTGCAGGTGAATGCACTAGTTCCCTGCAAAAAAAACACTGGAGCTAACGCAACAACACAAGGCTAAAAACCGCAGCATGAGCGCTGTGTGTGAATGCAGCCTTAAAGGGAACCTGTCACCCCCAAAATCGAAGGTGAGCTAAGCCCACCGCCATCAGGGGCTTATCTACAGCATTCTGGAATGCTGTAGATAAGCCCCCGATGTAACCTGAAAGATGAGAAATAAAGGTTAGATTATACTCACCCAGGGGCGGTCCTGGTTCGGATCCGAAGGGCGTTGTGGTCCGGTCCGGGGCCTCCCATTTTCTTACGTTGACGTCCTATTCTTGTAGTCACGCTGCAGCTCTGTTGCAGGCGTACTTTATCAACCCTGAAGAGGGGAGAGCAATGTACTGCAGTGCGCAGGCGCTGGGCCTCTCTGACATTTTCCAGCGCCTGCGCACTGCAGTGCTTTGCTCTGCCCACAAGTGGGCAAACAAAGTACGCCTGCGCCGGGGCCGCAGCATGACTACAAGAAGAGGACGTCAACGTAAGAAGATGGGAGGCCCCGGACTGGACCGCGATGCCCATCGGACCGGACCGCCCCTGGGTGAGTATAATCTAACCTCTTTCTCTCATCTTTTAGGATACATCGGGGGCTTATCTACAGCATTACAGAATGCTGCATTCTAGGTTCCATTTAATGTATGTATAATATGCTCATGGATATTTAGTTTCTTATTATTATTTTTATTATACTTAAACTTATTATAATTAAACATGTTTTATTACATACATCAGTAGTCTACAATCCTGCCATATGTATCTTTTCAGTTAAAGAGGAAATGTTCTCATTTTTCTTTCTCCATAAATCAATAGTACACATAAAAAAAATTTTTTTGTAACATATCTTAGAAGAGTAATCTGGTTTTTCCTCCTCCTGGACTGATATATCATCATCAAAATTCTTAATTCTGGTGTCTGAGGAATAACGTTACGGAGAGTCACATGCCTGACATTCCAGTGTAAGGAGACTTATCGGCCATGTGATGATCCCTTGGGAAATTAATAATGTAAATTGCCTTTTCAGAGAGGAAGAGGACTTAAACTTTACCAGTTGCTTGAAACCTAAGGAAAATGAGTCAAGTGCAACTTGCAACCAACAACACAAAATCAAACACATCTAAAAACACTGCAGTTGCGGTAGGTCACGGGTTGCAAAGAGACCCCATAGGAGACCAGCAGATGCAATATCACCTAGTGACACTGTGATCTCATTGTTGCGAGAGCGGCGCATGTCAATGTGTTCCCTGAGTCAGTTTAACTGTACAGGTAAGATAACTCTACGGTGTAATAGGTGTAAGGGTGACTCTACATGTAACAGCCATGGCTACGTTATTACTCTGATGTATCACTTATTGGGCTGCTTGGTGCAGTTTTGATAAAATCTCTGCTTTTTCTGCTAAAGATGTAGCAGCACTATGAATGCTGAGCTGTGCATAACCCCGCCCACGCGAATGACTGGGAGCTTCCTATGTACAGTGTACACTGCCAACAAGCTGTGGCCAATCAGTGTTGGGGGCGGAGTTACGCAGATTAGATGGACTGCAGTGCAAGTGAGATCTAGTCTGGCAGTGATAATCTCCTGCTGATAAAACACTGTATTGAAACTACATCACACAGACCAGTAAGTGATACAACAGTGGAATCAGGCTCTCTGCCCCTACATTATGCTGCTCTCAGATTAAATAGGAAAACCCTGCTTATAGATTCCCTTTAAAAAGTAAATGTTTCAAAAGGTTAGGACAGATCTGAATCTTTCTTTCTTCGCGCATATTGGAAAAAGCATATTTCTGCTTTTAGCAACACCTAACTTAATGTCAACCAGTTATGTGAATGTCATATTCCAGTGTTTTCATTACGTGCACCTGAGTAATATAAAATGATATGGAGGCTAGCCCATGTTTTCCGGAGTTTAGATTTTAACAGGGCTGGTTGGCTGGTCACTTTTGGAAAATCTGTCAGTTTTAGGGCAGGAACAAGATTTTCACGCCAAGAACTTTGGCTGAGGGTAAATGTTAATTAATGAAGCACAAGCACCTGCAGTCAGCGCTGGCAGCTGTCCTGTAACCCCGGCCAAGCCATGATGGGAAGGCCCGGAGACTTACAGGATTTCATGCTGTTATTCCCCCTTGCATAAGCTTTGCTGACTGCGTGTAGCATTGTTTTTATTAATTGTTCTTTTATTTTATGCTTAGCTTTCATTTATTTGTTTATTTCGAATTAAGCTAAATATATTTAGCCATTAACCCCTTAAAAGGGTTATCCGCTACTTTTATATTAATGATGAACCCTCCTATCAAATCTGAGGAACGGCGACACTCAGCGCTCCCACCGTTCCCGAATGTGATCAGTTGTGGAGCTGCAGAGCACAACTCCGTCAACTATAGGGTGGTCGCGGATGGATTCTGCACATCCGCCCCTATCAGAATAAATGGGAGTGATCTGTAGTACCCCGCTGCAGCCACCGTACAGATGGCAGAGTTGTTCTGCTCCACTCTGCAATTGACACTGACCGGCTGTCATCAGCTGATGGGGGTGATCTGACATTGAGGAGGGGTCATCAATGTAAAGGCAGTAGACAACCTCTTATAATGAGTAACGCTGAGAAAAGGCATTAAAGGGAACCTGTCACCAAGTTCTTGCTCTGTCCCAATCCCTTTGACTAACTAGTCTTTACCTATACAGATACACATAAGGAGATACCTGTCATTCCAGGGTAGCAATGTGGGAAATAGCCGTAGGGAACCTGCCTCGTACTGGCCAGCCCAGACACATAGTCCTCTGTAATCTTTATTTCTTGCTGCTCACATTTCTGGCTACATGAACCAGATGACAGGTTGCCTTTAATGACCATCCATTTTTTATTTTTTTTATTTTTGCCTTTTTGCATTTAAAGGGGTTTTCCCATGAACAAAGTTAATTTTACTGAATAGATCTTTGAATAATAATAATTTCCACAATTTCAAAATAATGTTCCTGTGCTGAGATAATCTTATAAATGTGCCCCTGCTGTGTGCTGTGTAATGGCCGTGTCTGACCGTACAGGGACATGGTCTGATCATACCACAGCTCCTGGGCAGGGGAGGAAGCAAAAGAGGATATACAGACAGGACAGCATGGGATCACTGCTGATTCTTTTTTAGGTAAAACATTGCTTAAAAACAGGCAGAGAAATGCAAAGAATCAGCTGTGATCCCGTGCTGTAATTTCTGTATATTCTTTTGCTTCCTCCCCTGCCCAGGAGCTGTGGTATGATCAGACCATGTTCCTGTACGGTCAGACACGGCCGTTACACAGTACACAGCAGGGGCACATTTATAGGATTATCTCAGCAAAGGAACATTCATTTTTAAATTGTGGAAATTATTATTATTCAGAGATCTATTCAGTAAAATGTTGATTAAAATTAACTTTGTTTATGGGAAACCCCTTTAAACGCAAAAAGGCAAAAATAAAAAAAAATAAAAAATGGAACATTATTTTCTAACACTTCCAATTGTGGAAATTATTATTATTATTCCAAGATCTATTTATTAAAATGTACTTCATTTGTTGGACAACCTAAAAAACTATTAAAATATGTTTATTATTGTGGGGAAAGGTCTTTTTTTTCCTACATTGTATCCTCTTTGTAAATATAATTTTCATGTTACATATAGTACAGACCAAAAGTTTGGACACACCTTCTCATTTAAATATTTTTCTGTATTTTCATGACTATGAAAATTGTACATTCACACTGAAGGCATCAAAACTATGAATTAACACATGTGGAATTATATACTTAACAAAAAAGTGTGAAACAACTGAAATTATGTCTTATATTCTAGGTTCCTCAAAGTAGCCACCTTTTGCTTTGATGACTGCTTTGCACACTCTTGGCATTCTCTTGATGAGCTTCAAGACGTAGTCACCGGAAATGGTTTTCACTTCACAGGTGTGCCCTGTCAGGTTTAATAAGTGGGATTTCTTGCCTTATAAATGGGGTTTGGACCATCAGTTGTGTTGTGCAGAAGTCTGGTGGATACACAGCTGATAATCCTACTGAATAGACTGTTAGAATTTGTATTATGGCAAGAAAAAAGCCGCTAAGTAAAGAAAGGATTTACAGCACTTTTACATGGCGATATTTTGCATCAGTATTTGTTAATAGACTCCAGGAGTGGATCCAAAACACAGAAGAGGTTAAAGTCATTCAGTTATTATTATTCTCAGTGTTTGCTCCCGACTGTTTTTTTAGCTGACAAATACTGATGTAAAATAGTGGCCAAAATACTCACTGTATGAATGAGGCGAGGAAGCTGCTTGTAATCCTGCTGTCATATAAGTCCTTATTCCAATGATGAGTGCACACTTGCTTGTCTTCTCTGCTCCATGATATTCAGCAGAGCAGGAGCAACACTTGGGGCAAAACTGTGGCCGGCAGATGTCTGGCCCTGTGACACAGTGACATGTGATGGACCCCGACTCCCAAACAAAATGAATCACACAGACGCACACAAAATAAATACATGAAGCATTGTAATTAGGTATCAAACATTCTCAATTTTATTTACATTCACATGACACCAAAAATGGCACAACCCCCGACTCACAAAGTCACCCTCCAGCACTCAGGAGAGGAAAACACCCCTGTGGTGGAAACCTCTAGGGAACCATGGCTGGAGGATTGTCCTTCCGTTGGGCTTAGAGAGTTAGTGCCGATATATAGCAGATGTAACAAGTTTTAACATTTGTACATTTTACCAAATTTACAGAGAACGATAAAACAAATATAGACTATAAATGTGATAAACCAGATGTGGGAGAGATCTGGCTGCGATATCTGTCACCACATTGGTTGTTAGACCCAATTTAGTTGATCTGATTGTCCAGATGGATGAACCATTTCTTCCTTACAAATCCAGGTCCACCTCTCATAAATTTAGACTTTCGGTTACAGGGATTGTTCATAATGGATAACCCCTAATAGGAGAAATATCCCCTCCCCCTTTCTCCCAACCCAATTTATCACCCATTAAACTCATAGATGCTTCCATGAACTCCCAAAGGAGAGCAGCTCTTTGTAGAGGATAACAGAAGGGGAAACGTGTGCTGATGACCCCCCTTACCTTCCCATGCCCTGGGGGTGTCTGAAGCAGACAAACCCTTTCCCTGCTAGAACCTCCAAATTTCACCAAGGTCGGCACATTACGTGGGGTGGTCAAGCTCAACGTCCTCAGGCGCATCAGTAATGGCGCCGATCGTGGCAGCGCGGCCTTCTATTATCGAATCATCTTATCACACGTATTTATGACCTCATAACAGTTGTCTTGATTACTGCAGGGCCTATTACTGATGCAGGACCCAAGTATTAACCCTTTCATCATTGGTAATTCACTTCATTATAGAGGCAAATAACTGCACTTGTTACCAAGCAGGCGTCTATCATTATGGCTTCCCTTAGGCACCATAAGAAATACAGATTAAACGTGCTTCAGGAATGTTTTGCAATTTTTTAGATCCAGAGATTGGATTTATAGCTAGCACTTTACACAGAAAAAAATAAGGGGAAATTACTTGTAAAATAATATTATAGGGAATTACATTTCAAGCATTTTCCTAATGTACAGTTCACATAATTACATAGGTTGAAACAAGACCTAGGACCATCAAGTTCAACCTATCTTCAAAGTTATATATTTTATATTGCTAGATTATTTATAACTCACAATGTCATGTTTTAGTAAAAGTAGACTGAAGCAGAAAAGGCAGAAGTGGTGAGAAATCGGTTCTGTCTTCTCCCCAGAGACCCATTATGCTTCTGCTAGACTGCAAGAAAGTTACTACCGCAGCGCCAAAAAAACTTTGCTGCAGATTTGGAATCCACGTGGTCTAATGTGAAAATATAGTGGACGCCATTAAGAGATTAATGTTTAAGAGCTCAAGCATGCATCCTTATGCCACCATAATCCTTTCTCTGTTGTATTCTGTATCAATAAGAGAAGATAAAAAAAATTGTTCTGTAATATGGAAAACATTCAACAAATATATTCATCATTAGATGCAACCAATGCTGTATGGGAAAGAGATTTCCTTATCTGAAAAGAGAACATTGACGGCTAATCCACAGCATCAATCTCCAGAATATGGCTTGTCCAGTCAGCCCTTTTGAATTCAGAAAAAATGTCTAGTGATAAAATATTATTCTAAAATATGTCTAGAAATAAAAGGGCATTTACATCTAGGTCACGTATGGCAAATCCACATGAACCATTCTGGGCAATTTTCGGAACTTACGAGTAAATAGATTCTATTCACTATTGGAAGGCGCTTGTGAATGAATAGGTGCAGTTCACTCATTTGGAAGTTCTAAAAATTGTCGAGCAAGCTTCCTGTGGATATGCCATAAATGTCCCAGATGTGAATATCCTTTTTTTTCCCCATACATATTTTTTCTGCATAAATCAATCGTTTTTTTTTACATATTTGTAACTAATTACATATTTACTCTGTAATTCCAAAAGTATAATTGGTTTAATTTTGCAAAACATGATGCGCTAATGATCAAGTAATGTGCTAAGAGGCTCTTTGTAGCCGCTTTGCAAACTAAGCCGAAATTTGTATTGTCTCTAAAATTATCATGAACATCAAAAGATCTAGACAATAACAAAAACTAAAATGGAAGACTAGAAACTGATGTTTTCATAATTGTAGAAGTATGTTCATACTTGTTGTTTAGGCTAGGGTCACCCGACCGTATTTTATCTCATCTGAGAGAATCGGTCTAATTATGCTAATCACACTCTGATCATCATGTGAGATGACAGTGTGATTCAATTTTCTCGATTGTGTAGAAGATGAAAAAAAAAATGTCTCCATCTTTTCCATTCTGTTAGTCCACAAAAATCGGACCGCACTCAGCTGTTTTCCGAGTGTGGTCTGATTTCTTTGATGGACCCACTGACTTGCATGGCCGAGTGCGATTCGATTTGGGGATGCAAATTGTGTATGTTGTAATTTTTTTTCCTATAACAGACTCAGTCCAAGGAAAAAATGTGACATGTGCACGGCCCCATGGAATAACATTGGTCCGAGTGCCATCTGATGTTTTGTCGGATCGCACTCAGACTGAGAGAGTGTGTACAAATGTTGCATCTTTAGAACACATTTTTTCAGTAGATAAGATTCCTGAAATCTCACACACACGTTGCTTATTTTTTCCTTGCAGATTTGAAGCAGTTTCAAATCTGCAGTTTTTTACCCATTTGATTTTTTATGGAAAAATATCCATAAAAATGCATCTAAAAAATGCCCCAAAATGCTGCAAACACACGTGCATTTTACATTGCAATTTTACTGTCAGCACTCCAGTTTTTGCAACCGATTCTTTTCCTAGAAATAATGAAGGTGAAGTAATTATCCCCCTCTACTTCTCCTTTGTCAGGCCTCATCTGGAATACTGGGTCCAGTTCTGGGCACCACGTTCTAAAAAAGGACATTGAGAAACTGGAGAAAGTTCAGAGAAGAGCATCCAGGATGGTGAGTGAACTGCAAACTATGTCCTACAAGGAATGGTCAAAGGATCTGGGAATGCTTAACTTGCAAAAAAGAAGGCAAAGAGCAGACTTAATAGTTGTCTACAAATATCTGAAGGGATGTCACAGTGTAGAGGGGTCATCATTATTCTCATTTGCATAAGGAAACACGAGAAGCAACGGAATGAAACTGAAAGGGAGAAGATACAGATTAGATATTGGAAAAAACTTTTTGACAGTGAGGGTGATCAATGAGTGGAACAGGCGGCCATGAGAGGTGGTGAGTTCTCCTTCAATGGAAGTCTTCAGACAGAGGCTGGACAGACATCTGTCTGAGATGGTTTAGTGACTCCTGCATTGAGCAGGGGGTTGGACTTGATGACCCTGGAGGTCCCTCCAACTCTAACATTCTAGGATTCCATGATGAACATGTGTGCATATTCTTAATGTGTTGGCTACAAATGGCTGCCATGTAATAACACATAAACTCAAGGTGGAGCTCTTTTCTGGCAAAATCATGTTTGTTGGTGATATAAGAAGCCAAATCTGCACTGATCCTTTGACCGTCGCAGCATCTGTCATCTGAAAAGGAGTTTTCCTCATGAGACAAAAATATAATTTTCCTTTTACTCAACTCCTTTTTACCTCCTGTTCACTTCATCTCTTAAAAGAATATATTTGCACCACAGATTGGATACAACTAAGTCTCCTTATGATAATCACTATTTCATATCTAGGTTAAGCCTGAAACTTACTGGAAATTAATTTATACATTTTATTAGGGGACAGACTTTTGCAGTTGCTATTTACTTCGGTAACTTTCCTCTGCACTGGATAAATATGAATGTTATTTTCTTGATAAACTTTCCAAGGAGTTAACTTCTGGTTAAAGAAGGAATGATGAATCGAGTTCATCTGAGTGAAAGATACATTGTGCCAATGCTAATTTGCAAGCAACAGTGTGACAGAAAATAATTATCCCATTGGGGTTTACTGCCCAAAAATAGGTCAACTTCATGTTGAAAATGATTGACTTCAAAGCCCTGGGAGTAGCTGAAAGATTTACCTATTAGGCAGATTTTGTGATTCCTCCAGCTAATTCCCTTTACATACAAGCACTAATATTCTGCAATGACCTAGAAACTAATGTGACACAGATTAATCCTGCGCTTTTAATCTCCTGCAGCAATTACATCGGCAATTCTATACCAACTCTCAGGTCAGAGTCCAACTTTATTGGTGTTTTCTACTCCCTCAGTTCCATTTACCACATAGAAAAGAAGAAGAGAAAATGTGTTACCCTTAATATAGGACACAGCAAGCAAAGGAGTGTCTATTCTCACCTGCCTGGGTTTTGACCTGGCACAACTCCGTATTTATAAGAATGAAGAGCGGCTGCTCCGACCACTGACCTACACACCGGTGGGAAGAAATTCATCCAAACCAAACAAGAAATAGAGTGGTGATGCCACGGAGTGAAGAAGGGGTATGTTCTCTGGATCCTTATTCATTCATACAATGCATTTCGAAGTCGGGTTGATGCCTTCATCAAGCTTATACCTGAAACCCATACCTGATGAAGGAGTCAACATGACATCGAAATGCATTGTATGAATGAATAAGGATCTAGAGAACATACACCCTTGTCTTCACTCCATGGCATCACCCAGGAATCACCACCGTTTTTTTTCCTGTTTGGTTTGAATGCATTTCTTCCCACCAGCGTGTGGGTCAGAGGTCAAAATGAATATTTATCACATAGAGAGAACTGATTCTGGCAAAATGCTAAGTTTAGCAGTGGTTTGTAAAAAAAATATTTTCTATATTACAAAAGATTAAAAATGATACATTTTTACGTAAATTATATAATGGAGCATAACTTTTTTTTATTACTAGACAACAATTTATGGCTTGGTTTAAGTGGACAATCATCTGGTAAATTCTTCGATAGTATATATTAGCAGATAGTAATTTTTCCATCTCTACTGCTAAATATATGACATCATTTATTGATTGACAGCACACGGCCCAATCCTGTTTTGTATGATCATATAGACTGGCGTGTATTGTGTATTGGAAGTTGGGATGCCATTATGATAACTATTTAACTAGGCTTCAAGTCTTAATTCAAGTCTTAAAGGGAATCTGTCACCTACTTTTTCATATATAAGCTGCGGCCACCGCCATCAGGGGCTTATCTACTGCATTCTGGAATGCTGTAGATAAGCCTCCGATGTAACCTGAAAGATGAGAAAAACAAGTTAGATTATGCTCACTCAGGGGTGGTCCCGGTGGGGTCCGGTCCGATGGGCATCGTGGTCCGGGTCCAGCGCCTCCCATCTTCATGCGATGATGTCCTCTTCCTTGCTTCCTTCGAGGCTCCGGCGCAGGCGTACTTTATCTGCCCTCTTGAGGGCAGAGCAAAGTACTGCAGTGTCCAGGCGCTGGGCCTCTCTGACCTTTCCTGGCACCTGCGCACTGCAGTACTTTGCTCTGCCCTCAAGAGAGCAGATAAAGTAAGCCTGCGCCGGAGCCACGAAGGAAGCAAGGAAGAGGACACCATCGGACTGGACCGCCCCTGGGTGAGTATAATCTAAGTTGTTTTTCTTATCTTTCAGGTTACATCGGAGGCTTATCTACAGCATTACAGATTGCTGTAGATAAGCCCCTGATGGCGGTGGCCGCAGCTTATATATGAAAAAGTAGGTGACAGATTCCCTTTAATAGATCGTGGACACTTAACCTCACTTGACGTCTAGTAGAGTTGGATCAGTGTCACACTTTTAAATTACTGCTATTGAATTGTACAGGCTGGGCCATATTGCACATTAATTTCATTCCATGTAGATCTTGAGCTACAAGCAACCCATACATTGTGCTGTGCTGAGTTGCTTATGTGCATGGTGAAGGCGCTATACTGACCGCGCTAAAGTAGAACATAATACCGTGTTGCTTTATGCCTCTGCCTCTATATCCTGCACTTCTAAACCTTTCAGTAAGTAAACCTTACAGAATGTCTAAGGTTCACTCTCACTTAAAGGAAATCTGTCATGTAAAATAACGCTATATTAACCTGCAGAAATGGGGTTAATCTACAGGTTAATAGTGTTATGACTCTGCACTGACTGACAGCAGGTATTAGAATTGACTGTCAGTCAGCCCCGGAGTATGGTTACAGCGGCACTGAGTGGTGACTGAAATAGTGCCAGCTGCCCTCTATGACTGAAAGAGCGAAGCTTCCAAGGGGAATAATGTTAAATATCGATTGGCAGCTTTTTCCTATGCACAGTGGTGTGATTATAATAAGCTAAATACTTACAGAACTACAGCAGATAAAACAATGATATTAGCAAAAAAAGAGTAAGAAGCCCTGTTAGTGACAATAGTTTTAGAATCGGGGTCTCTCCTATTTTATACTGCCCTCATATTGGGAAGCATTAACCTGGTGACTGATTCCCTTTAATTTTACAATGTAGATGTTGGTTCTGGATAATCCTGTATCTATAGGACTATTCTAATTCAGAATTACATTTTGCTTGTCACCCGCTTTAAGCATTTGTTTTGTTTCCATAGCCCTTCTTACTTTGTCTGTAACCTAAAATCTTTGTCACTACCTGTTAAGTTGTAACTGTAGGAAAGTCTGGGAGGAGGTACCCTATACTGTCCCTTAATCTAGGGAGGCCCTAGTATATATCTCTAATCCATGGTTACCCCTGAAGGTGGAGATGCCTGGGTCTTGTAACTCTCTGTGCCCTATGAAATCCTATGTAGCTCCCACCCTCCCCCCAGGGAGGAAAGGGGCAGGAGTAAAAGGGTAACACCAGCTGAACAGACAAAGGGAAACCAAGGCAAAATCAAACGATTGACACATCAGATAAAATAAAAAGGGAACATTGGTACACAGTAAAGAGGAAGAAGGAGAAGGTAGAGGTATTCACAACAAACTGCATGCAACAATCTCAAGATGACAAAAGCCACTCTCCAGAACACTTTCACCAATGAAGCCAGGAACAGAATAAAGATTTTATTGCTTGCATGGAGGGAAGCCAGACACAGGTTTATATAATGGAAAGGTGTGGTTCCAATAAGCAGCACAGCCATTAGACCACAATGAACTCTAAACCCTTTCCATGCCACAAGAAAACTGTTAAAACATAAATGGCAGTGTAGATTTAAAGAGGACTTGTGCTCAGCTAATCTTCTTATCTCAGATGTACCACGGGGCCCAGTAGAATGCGGCGCATCTATGACACTACCAGACCATGTATTGCAGAAACTATTCTCAGGAAGGCTGGACTTGCCAAAAAAGAAGAAAGAATCAAAATTGCTGGAAGAATCATCAACAATCTTAAATACGCAGATGGTACAGCATTGATAGCAAGAGGCAAGAGCCATAGATGGAAGGAAGGACTTATTACAGAGTGTCAAGATGGAAAGGTCAAACATGGGACTGCTACTCAACACAAGAAAGACAAAGTTATTGACTATGGCCAGGTATGACTAAAGTACATTTGAGATGGGCGGCGAAGAACTGGAAGTTGTAAAGGACTTCAAACTACTCAGATCGATGATCGGTCAAGATGCAGCGACGACAGCGGAAGTCAATAGGAGACTAGCAATGGGCAACAAAGTCACTGGATAATGTCTTCAAATTGCTGAACATTTCACTGGCGATGAAGACACGACTCGTATAGTCTAGTCTTTTCTGTGCTATTGTATGGATGTGAAACCTGGACGATAAAAAGAGAAGAAGAATTTACGCCTTTGAAATGCGACACTGGAGAAGAAGGTTATTAATACCATGGATGGCATGAAGAACAGACAAATCAATTTTGGAACAAATCAAGCTAGACATGTCACTCGAAGCAAGTATCAGCAAGACCAATCACTGGAGAAGGACATCATGATAAGAAAAATAGAAGGAGCAAAGCGAAGAAGAAGACCAGCAACTCGATGGCTTGATGCTATCAAGATAACAGTGGAGAAGACCCTGGTGGACCTATCTAGGCTTGCAGAAGATCAATCTTCCTACAGATCATTCATCCATCAGGTTTCGAGAGCAAGCCGAAGGCCTTCAAATAAATATTTAATAATAATATTTATTATATCTATAGCTGTATTTTATACTTATATACTTTCTTTTTTATGTACCATGGAACCTTAATAAAGAAAAAAATAATTCTAAAATGATTAACTAACTGGAAAAAGAAAAGGTGTCGATTTTGAACCTATAAAATCAGACGTGCTAATGCACGTGACTATTATGTAGTTTATTACGGAATATGTTGCACAAAGAAAGTTGTGATTACTGGCTTTGCTAAGGCAGCTCCTTACAAGGGTGGTGGAAAATCATTAATCTATGAGCCATAAATAACTATGAAATGAGGGCAGAAGTTAAAGGCTTTAAGAAAGAGACATAAGTACTTATGTGGGAAGGACAGATTTGGCAAATACATAATTAGACCAATTGCAGGAATTCTCCCCTGGATTAGTGAAACTAATTAGCAGCCCATGTCACAGTATTTCGGTTATTAGGACTTGGTCTGCTTTTTTGCTTGGGATCAACACTATCTGGATAATAGAAGAATGAATGTTTTACTATTATGTGAGTGTGATAAAGTAGGGTTTAGACTTGAGATTAATTAATAGGGCAGAAGAGGGTTTATTGCATTTGCCAATGTGTTGATTGAAGTGTACAGGAAAGGCACAATTAAATGGTAACTGACAACATTAAAAATAAAATCCCATCCCAGAGAACATACGACCATTAGGTGCTGGGAGGAAACAAGAGTTCTTGGGTCTTAGCAGAACCAGATTAGTTCTCTAGCGTACACAGGAAGATGAGTTTGTCCTGCAACTGGGGCTAAAATGCCATCTCCAGTTACAGGGGAAATCAACAATAAAAAGTACATTTTAATGTTGCAATTCCCGTAAACTTTTTCTGTTGTTTGGTGGCAGCGCTGTTTACGAGTTATCTGCTCTGCAGAAAGTCAGTGAGGTCAGTAGCTCTTGCCATCTACGTAGGCTGAACCACTGACCTCAGTGATTGGCTGCAGGTCTGTTGTCGTGAAGAGAACACTCCAGGCAAATAACAGTGACTAGGGCAGTAATGGAGAGTTGACGTTTGACCTGAGGAGGGTAAGCAATAGTTTGTTGTTTGATGTAACTACTGCAGCTTAAAGGGCATTTTCTGAAAGGAGACAACCCCTTTAAGTCAAGCAACTGAACCACCTACCACATGCTGAAAATATATGGTGTTAAATATAATTAAATTATGTAGTTAGTTTTAATATAGTGCAACATGAAGTTATGCCTTATAGTTTTAAAGTTTGGAAAGTTACAATTTTTTAGAAAAAAGCAGTGGAGAATTGTTATTTTTATGATAGGAAGTAAAGCAGCACAGCTTTCCAAACATAATAAAGATGGATGGATTTTCTTTAAATGTTACCTGCCACCTCCCTGTGCCTTGGTTTGGACAGATTAAACAATGTTGAGTGGAATAACTACCTTTATTGACAGCATAACATCTCTCTCGAAGAAACAGCAAGTGGCAGTTTCACATTTGACATTACAAATACCGGTATATAGTTTCCGTTCCTTTCTAAGTAACTGCCTCTAACTATGTCCACATGTCTTGCAATCAACATTAGGTTATGTGCACATTGAGTCTTTTTGTTGAGATTTCGGAAAAGAAACTGAACAGAACCCCAAAGTTTTTGAGGAGTTTTAAGATTTGGAGGAGGATTAGGAGAGTTTCTGCTCACTGGATATGTGCACACGAGGTCTTCTTCAGGCGGATTCTGAAAGTGCCGTAAAAGTGCCACAAATATCAAAATAATTCACAGCAATATCAAAATCACATTGCTGTGCATATGTTCAGCATTTTGTTACTACTATCTGCTTGAGGATTCAAAAAAATGTTTGTTGTTTGGGCAGTTTAATTTGGAAGCTACCTGCACTGTTTAATAGGAGACAGTGGCAAAATACACCAGCGGAGTCACTCAGAAAATGTGCACAAAAACACAGGATACTTCAGGAAAACCAGCTTTATGAAAGAAAACTCAAAGATGCTTAAAGATTAAAGACATTGTGTGCATATAGCCACTGAGCAGATACTCCAAGTGTTTGAGGAGTTTGGCATTTTTGAGAAGGGTTTTGGAGATTTTCCAATCATGGTCTGCTCTGAAAACTCCATGAAAAACTCGAGTACACAATCCACATAGCCAGTTTCTGCCCCTAAAACACAGCAAAAGTCTTTATTTGCAAAAAGCCCAAAAACTAATAAAAATTGCTTCAGAAAAAGAAAACCTCTTCTCCAAAACTCCTCAGAAAAGGAACATTTTCTGAAGTAATCTCTGCTTGAAATTTTTTTGGTTTTTGAACACCTCAAATACCTCTGTGTGCATATAGCACATGGTGTTTGCACATATTGCCTATTTAAGTTGGATTCTGCCTGGAACCTCCCCTGAAAAACCACTCAATAAACTTTGAAAATAGTGAACATACTGTATACACAACAATATCAAAATGACTTGCTGTGCACATGTCCTGCCTTTTGTAACTTCTTTTAACTGCTTAAGACTTCAAAAGCCATGAAACGGCAGGTCCATTCTTCAGGCAGCTGAAAATTTTTCAAATAAACTCGCAAAACCACAGCAAGAAAGATGACAAACAAGATGCTTCAGGACAAAAGACAATCAGCATTTTCCTGAAGCGTCTTCTGCCTCAAAAAACAATGCGGGTATCATGGCATCTATAAGAAATTCTGCGCACACACCATAACCGGTATCTTTAGATTTTATACAGAGTTTAGGTAGTTTATATAATTTTTAGATTTCTTAATCGTTACTGTAGGAAATTAGCTGGCAGAGCTCATGCTCATATACCGACCACCGGGCTCAGCCACTGCCTTCATTGACCAATTCTCCACCTAGCTTCTTCACTTTCTCTCTACTGACATCCCCACCATCATAAAGGGTGACTTTAATATCCCTACTGACACCCGCCAGCCAGCAGCCTCCAAGCTTCAGGCTCTTACTTCATCCTTTGGACTTACTCAGTGGTCCTCCACAGCCACCCACGCAGATGGACATACACTAGACCTCATCGTCACCCGCCTCTGTTCCTTATCTAATCTCATGATCTCTCCCTTCCCTCTATCTGACCACCATCTACTCATCTTCTCATCCTTGTCCTCCTCACCCGCCCCCCCATGTCCAACCACTACTACATCCTCGCAGAAACCTTGCACACCTAGACTTTCACAGACTCTCAGACTCTCTTCTACCCCTGTCCTCCATATATTCACTCCTCAACACGGACAGCGCCACCGCTTTCTATAACTCCACCCTCACATCAGCAATAGACTCAGTTGCCCCTCACATGCATGGCAAAGTGCGACAAATCAATAGGCAACCCTGGCAGAACAATCTCACAAAAAAACTCCAACAAGCATCCAGTGTTGCGGAGCGGCGTTGGATGAAAACATGCCTGCCAGACGATTTCACTACTCTCAAACAAGCTACACTCTCCTTAAAACTAGCCCTCACTTCCGCTAAACAGACCTATTTCACTAACCTTGTATCTTCATTATCCTACAACCCAAAACAACTGTTCAGCACATTTAACTCTCTCCTCCGCCCACCACTGCCACCTCCGACTCCCCTCATCTCTTCCGAGGACTTTGCCACCTACTTCAAAAACAAGATAGACCAAACAAGGCAAACCTTTACTGTTCCAGCACCCCAGCCACTCCCTATATTAGACCTCTGCTCTTCCCTAATAACTTCCCTCTCCAATATCACTGAAGGAGAACTTACTCACCTCCTTTCCAAATCACACCTCACCACCTGTGCCATTGACCCATCCCTTCCCACCTGCCAACCTCACTAACATGCTCATTCCAGCCCTAAGCCATCTCTTCAACCTATTGCTATCTTCTGGTACCCTCCCCTCTGCCTTCAAACATGCCACCAAAACACACCCATCCTCAAAAAAACTAACCTTGACCCAACTGCTATGCCCAGCTATAGCCCCATATCACTGCTCCCGTTTGATCCCAAACTCCTTGAGCAGCATGTCCATGCTCAACTTTCCTCCCACATCTCATCTATCTCTCTCCTTGACAACCTCCAATATGGCTCCCGCCCCCACCACTCCACCGAAACTGCTCTGACCAAAATTACTAATAACTTACTCACAGCCAAAGCTAACAGGCAGTTCTCAATTCCCCTCCTTCTCGACCTGTCCTCTGCTTTCGACACAGTCAACCACTGCCTACTGCTACAGATTCTCTCTTCCCTTGGCATCAAAGGCCTTGCCCTGTCCTGGATTGCCTCATTCCTTTCTGACCGCACATTTAGCGTTACCCACTCCCACTACCTCCTCATCCTGCCCTCTCTCTGTTGGAGTCTCTCAAGGCTCTGTCCTAGGGCCCCTACTTTTTCCATCTATACCCTTGGCTCTAGGACAACTCATAAAGTCCCATGGCTTCCAGTACCACCTGTATGCGGACGACACTCAGATCTACCTCTCTGGCCCAGATGTCACCTCTCTGCTGTACAGAATCATATCCTCCTTCTTCAACTCTCGCTTCATAAAACTCAATGCAGATGAAACTGAATTCATCATCTTGTCCCCATCTTGCATACCCCCCTACCTGATCTATCTATTATGGTAAACGGCATCACGCTCTCTCCCGCACCTGAAATCCGCTGCCTCGGGGTAACTCTCGACTGTGCCCTGTCCTTCAAGCCGCATGTCCAAACTCTTGCCTCCTCCTGTCGCCTCCAACTCAAAAATATTGCCAGGATCCGTCCCTTCCTCAGCCCACAATCTACTAAAACTCTTGTGCATGCCCTCATCATCTCCCGCCTCGATTACTGCAACACCCTCCTCTGTGGACACCCCGCTAACTCTCTTGCACCACTCAAGTCTGTCCTCAACTCTGCTGCCCGGCTAATCCTCCTGTCTCCTTGCTAATCCTCTGTTTCTCCCCTCTGCAAATCCCTCCACTGGATCCCAATTCCCCAAAGAATCCAGTTCAAACTACTAACACTGATCTACAAAGCCATCCACAACCTGTCCCCTCCCTATATCTCTGAACTAATCTCCCACTATCTTCCCTCACTAATCTTCGACCCTCCCAAGACCTCCTACTCTCCTCCACACTTATTTGTTCCTCACACAACCGCCTCCAAGATTTCTCCCATATATCCCCCATCGTCTGGAATTCCACGCCTGACACATCCGATTATCCACCACCCACAGATCCTTCAGACAGAACTTGAAAAAAACCCATCTCTTCAGGAAAGCCTACAGCCTGCAATAACCATTCTGTCGCCTCACCCCCACCCGAGCTGCCACCTCACCAACCACCCGAGCTGCCGCCTCACCAACCACCTGAGCTGCCGCCTCACCAACCACCCGAGCTGCCGCCTCACCAACCAGCCGAGCTGCCACCTCACCAACCACCCGATCTGCTGCCTCACCAACCATCATCAGAGCTGTTGTGAATTCAGTTGTCGAGCTCCTTCCTGTGGTCGTGAGTGGTACTTCGGCGAGTTCTGTCCATGGACTCCCTCTGGTGGCTGTGAGTGGAGCTGCTGCTTCTGAGGTTCCTTACACAGGTGACGTGGTTTATCATAAAGCAATCCAAGCGCCAGAAAAAACGCATCAACATCACGCAATGCAGGATCTCCTGGCGCAAGGGAAAATGCCCAGTCTTGAGGGTCACCACGCAACAAAGAAATAATGATTTTTACTTGTTGAACGGGGTCACTAGAGGAGCGGGGTTTCAAAGCTAGAAACAGTTTACAATTATTTTTGAAATTCAGGAACCTAGATCTATCCCCAGAAAATAAATCAGGAATAGGAATTCTAGGCTCTAACATCGGATTCTGAACCACAAAATCTTGAATGTTTTGTACCCTTGCAGTGAGATGATCCACACAAGAGGACAGACCTTGAATGTCCATATCTACATCTGTGTCCTGAACCACCCAAAGGTTTAGGGGAAAAGAAAGACAAAACACAGTGCAAAGAAAAAAAAATGGTCTCAGAACTTCTCTTATCCCTCTATTGAGGTGCATTAATACTTTTGGCCAGCTGTACTGTTATGGACCTGGTGGTTAAGAGCACCCGGCACGACCTGATAGTTAAACTCAACAGGACAAGCTCTGGGATGTGGGAGCTCTGCTGACCGCAACCCCTAATCCTATCACAACAACTAGAAATAGCCGTGGAGCGTTCCTGACTCTCCCTAGATGCCTCTTCACAGCCTAAGAGCTAGCTAGCCCTAGAGATAGAAAATAAAGCCTACCTTGCCTCAGAGAAATTCCCCAAAGGAAAAGGCAGCCCCCCACATATATTGACTGTGAGTAAAGATGAAAGTCACAAACACAGAAATGAAACAGGTTTCAGCAAAGGGAGGCCAGACTTACTAAACAGACAGAGGATAGGAAAGGTATATTTGTGGTCAGCACAAAAAACTACAAAAGACCACGCAGAGTGTGCAAAAAGACCTCCGCACCGACTAACGGTGCGGAGATGCCACTCTGCATCCCAGAGCTTCCAGCTAGCAAGACAAAATCATGATAGCCAACTGGACAAGGAAACAATGAACAAATAATAACAAGCAGGAACTTAGCTTCTGCTGGAGTAGACAGGTCACCAGAAAGATCCAAGAGCGAACTGAACCAATGCAGGAACATTGACAGCTGGCATGGAGTAACGATCTGAGTGGAGTTAAATAGAGCAGCCAACCAAAGGATAAACCACATCACCTGTGTAAGGAACCTTAGAAGCAGCAATTCCACTCACAGCCACCAGAGGGAGTCCATGGACAGAACTCGCCGAAGTACCACTCACGACCACAGGAGGGAGCTCGACAACAGAATTCACAACACAGAGCTACCGCCTCACCACCATCAGAGCTGCCGCCTCACCACCCTCAGTGCTGCCACGTCACCACCACCAGAGCTGTCGCCTCACTACCACCAGAGCTGCCACATCCCCGACCTTCTGTCTCTTCCCCATTATCCTGTAGAATATAAGTCCGCAAGGACAGGGTCCTCTCCCCTCTGTACCAATCTGTCATTGTAAATTTGTTTACTGTAAACGATATCTATAACTCTGTATGTAACCCCTTTCTCATGTACAGCACCATGAAATTAATGGTGTTATATAAATAAATTATAGTAATATTTGTTGTAGGCTTGTTCACATTGCGCATTTACATGTACTGAGCACATATGTAAAGGAAACGTCCAACCCAAGAGTTAAGGTACCTTCACACTGAACGATATCGCTAGCAATCCGTGACGTTGCAGCGTCCTAGCTAGCGATATCGTTGTGTTTGACACGCAGCAGCGATCAGGATCCTGCTGTGCCATCGTTGGTCGGAGCAGAAAGTCCAGGACTTTATTTCGTCGCTGGACTCCCGCAGACAGCGCTGAATCGGCGTGTGTGACGCCGATTCAGCGATGTCTTCACTGGTAACCAGGGTAAACATCGGGTTTCTAAGCGCAGGGCCGCGCTTAGTAACCCGATGTTTACCCTGGTTACCAGTGTAAATGTAAAAAAAAACAAACACTACATACTTACATTCCGGTGTCTGTCGTGTCCCTCGGCGTTCTGCTTCCCTGCACTGTCAGCGCCGGCCAGCCGTAAAGCAGATTACAGCGGTGACGTCACCGCTGTGCTTTACGGCCAGCCGGCGCTCACAGTCAGTGCAGGAAACCACAGCGCCGGGGGACAGACACCGGAATGTAAGTATGTAGTGTTTGTTTTTTTTACATTAGCACTGGTAACCAGGGTAAACATCGGGTTACTAAGCGCGGCCCTGCGTTTAGTAACCTGATGTTTACCCTGGTTACCCGGGGACCGGCATCGTTGTTCGCTGGAGAGCTGTCTGTGTGACAGCTCTCCAGCGACCACACAGCGACGCTGCAGCGATCGGCATCGTTGTCTAGATCGCTGCAGCGTCGCTAAATGTGACGGTACCCTTAAACGTCTCAAGGGGTCTTAATATACCCAAAAGGAGGCTGAAAGCTTTCAGTTTGAGGTGTAAGACATCGAATACTCCTAACATACATGTGTAAAGAGACTTATAGACCTTTCCGCTATTCAAATGCTCATGGTGGGACTTTTTAAGTAACTGTTGTGCGTATATAACCTTTTTTTCAATGAACCCTCACACTGCCAAGACTAAGGCTGGCGTCACACTCAGCGTATAAGAATACGGTCCGTAATTTACGGCCGTAATACGCAGAAAAGTCCCCAAAATACTGGTCCGTATCTCCTCCGTAGGCAGGGTGTGTCAGCGTATTTTGCGCATGGCATCCTCCGTATGGCATCCGTACTGCGAGATTTTCTCGCAGGCTTGCAAAACCGACATACGGATATACAAAGGATCCATGTGCTCAAAAAATAATAAAAACATATGTACTGTCTATATATATTTATATATATATATATATATATATATACAGTATATGTTAGTGAGACACATATATATATATATATATTAATATTTCATCCAGCGCTAGATAGCTTAAAAGCCGGTAATTCAATTGCCGGCTTTTGCTATCTCCTTCCAAAACCCGACATGATATGAGACATGGTTTACATACAGTAAACCATGTCATATTCCCATTTTTTTTGCATATTCCACACTACTAATGTTAGTAGTGTGTATTTGCAAAATTTGGGCGTTCTAGCTATTAAATTAAAGGGTTAAATGGCGTAAAAAATTGGCGTGGGCTCCCACGCAATTTTCTCCGCCAGAGTAGTAAAGCCAGTGACTGACGGCAGATATTAATAGCCTAGAGAGGGTCCACGGTTATTGGCCCCCCCTGGCTAAAAACACCTGCCCCCAGCCACCCCAGAAAAGGCACATCTGGAAGATGCGCCTATTCTGGCACTTGGCCACTCTCTTCCCATTCCCGTGTAGCGGTGGGATATGGGGTAATGAAGGGTTAATGTCACCTTGCTATTGTAAGGTGACATTAAGCCAGATTAATAATGGAGAGGCGTCAATTATGACACCTATCCATTATTAATCCAATAGTAGGAAAGAGTTAAAAAAAACACACACATTATTTAAAAGTCTTTTAATGAAATAAAAACACATGTTGTTTTAATATTTTATTATTCTGGTAATCCACCTGAAGACCCTTGCTCTGTGACAAAGAAAAAATAATAAACCAACAATATCCATACCTTCCGAGGATCTGTCACGTCCCACGATGTAAATCCATCTGAAGGGGTTAATTTTTTTTACAGCCAGGAACTCTGCTATAATGCAGCTGTACTCCTGACTGTAAAACCCCAGCGAATGAATGGAAACTAGGTCAATGACCTGTAGTTACCTTCATTCGCGGTGAGGCGCCCTCTGCTGGTTGTCCTCATATGAACTCGAGCCTGGGAACTTTTCTGATTTTTTCCCACGCTCGAAGGACATCCAGCAGAGGGCGCCTCATCGCGAATGAAGGTAACTACAGGTCATTGACCTAGTTTCCATTCATTCGCTGGGGTTTTACAGTCAGGAGCATAGCTGCATTATAGCAGAGCTCCTGGCTGTAAAAAAAATTAACCCCTTCAGATGGATTTACATCGTGGGACGTGACAGATCCTCGGAAGGTATGGATATTGTTGGATTATTATTTTTTCTTTGTCACAGAGCGAGGGTCTTCAGGTGGATTACCAGAATAATAAAATATTAAAACAACATGTGATTTTATTTCATTAAAAGACTTTTTAATAATGTGTGTGGGTTTTTTTAACCATTTCCTACTATTGGATTAATAATGGATAGGTGTCATAATTGACTCCTCTCCATTATTAATCTGGCTTAATATCACCTTACAATAGCCAGGTGACATTAACCCTTCATTACTCCATATCCCACCCCTACACGGGAATGGGAAGAGAGAGGCCAAGTGCCAGAATAGGCGCATCTTCCAGATGTGCCTTTTCTGGGGTGGCTGGGGGCAGATGTTTTTAGCCGGGGGGGGCAATAACCGTGGACCCTCTCCAGGCTATTAATATCTGCCCTCAGTAACTGGCTTTACTACTCTGGCGGAGAAAATTGCGCGGGAGCCCACACCAATTTTTTCCGCCATTTAACCCTTTAATTTAATAGCTAGAACGCCCAAATTTTGCACATACACACTACTAACATTAGTAGTGTGGAATATGCAAAAAAAATGGAAATATGACATGGTTTACTGTATGTAAACCATGTCTCATATCATGTCGGGTTTTGGAAGGAGAAATGAAAAGCCGGCAATTGAATTACCGGCTTTTAAGCTATCTAGCGCTGTATGAAATATTAATATATATATATATATATGTGTCTCACTGACATATATATATATATATACAGTATATATATATACCTATTCTATGTGTACACATTTATTCTACCTATTCTATTGTAAGCTGTCGGTGTGATTTTACTGTACACCGCACTGAATTGCCGGCTTTTCTCTCTAACACCGCTGCGTATTTCTCGCAAGTCACACTGCTGGTCCGTGTGTAATCCGTATTTTTCTGGTTTCCATAGACTTTCATTGGTGAATTTTTGCGCAATACGGTGACAAACGCAGCATGCTGCGATTTTCTACGTCCGTAGAAAGCCGTATAATACGGATCAGTAAAATACGGCAGATAGGAGCAGGGGCATAGAGAATAATTGGGCCGTGTGTAATGCGTGTTTTATGGACGTATTTTATGCGCTCATACGTCCGTAAAACTCGCTAGTGTGACGCCGGCCTAAATGCGATTACAGTAGCCAAACCAGCACTGACTAGCTTATTATTGGGATGGCTACATTCTATAAAGGATTGTCCACCTGAGATAACATCTTTAACAACTAATCAGCTTTCTTTACAAGTATTAGCACTTTTTTTTTTTTTTTTTTATCCTAGCGCAGGGGCCATGACTAATCTTCTCTGTATCGTTCCAATTTTAGTATATGTGCTGCCGAAGCAAGCACGGTCACCAGTATTAGCACTTTTAAGATTGGCAAATAACCACTTGAAACGAAGAGAAAAGGGTCTCTAAAGACACTGCTTGGAGGTAGCAATGCAAGAAATCTATATTAACCCCTTAATCCCATATGACGTACTATCCCGTCCAGGTGACCTGGGACTTAATTCCCATGGACGGGATAGTACGTCATATGCGATCGGCCGCGCTCACGGGGGGAGCGCGGCCGATCGCGGCCGGGTGTCAGCTGCCTATCGCAGCTGACATCCGGCACTATGTGCCAGGAGCGGTCACGGACCGCTCCCGGCACATTAACCCCCGGCACACCGCGATCAAAGATGATCGCGGTGTGCCGGCGGTGCAGGGAAGCATCGCGCAGGGAGGGGGCTCCCTGCGGGCTTCCCTGAGACGATCGGTACACGGTGATGTGCTCACCGTGTACCGAGCGTCTTCTCCCTGCAGTCCCCGGATCCAAAATGGCCGCCGGGCTGCATCCGGGTCCTGCAGGGAGCACTTCCGGGTCAGGATCAGGCTGCAGCTGCAGCTCTAATCCTGCCCGGCTGTATGTTAGATCACCGATCTAACAGAGTGCTGTGCACACTGTCAGATCGGTGATCTGTGATGTCCCCCCCTGGGACAAAGTGAAAAAGTAAAAAAAAAAATTTCCACACTTGTAAAAAAAAAAATAAAAAAAAAATTCCTAAATAAAGCAGAAAAAAAAAAATATTATTCCCATAAATACATTTCTTTACATAAAAAAAAACAAAAAAACAATAAAAGTACACATATTTAGTATCGCCGCGTCCGTAACGACCCGACCTATAAAACTGGCCCACTAGTTAACCCCTTCAGTGAACACCGTAAGAAAAAAAAAAAAAAAACGAGCCAAAAAACAACGCTTTATTATCATAACGCTGAACAAAGAGTGGAATAACACGCGATCAAAAAGACGGATATAAATAACCATGTTACCTCTGAAAACGTCATCTTGTCCCGCAAAAAACGAGCCGCCATATAGCATCATAACCAAAAAAATAAAAAAGTTATAGTCCTCTGAATAAAGCGATGCCAAAATAATTATTTTTTCTATAAAATAGCTTTTATCGTATAAAAGCGCCAAAACATAAAAAAAATGATATAAATGAGGTGTCGCTGTAATCGTACTGACCCGAAGAATAAAACTGCTTCATCAATTTTACCAAACGCGGAACGGTATAAACGCCTCCCCCAAAAGAAATTCATGAATAGCTGGTTTTTGGTCATTCTGCCTCACAAAAAAATCGGAATAAAAAGCGATCAAAAACTGTCACGTGTCCGAAAATGTAACCGATAAAAACGTCAACTCGTCCCGCAAAAAACAAGACCTCACATGACTCTGTGGACCAAAATATGGAAAAATTATAGGTCTCAAAATGTGGAGACGCAAAAACTTTTTTGCTATAAAAAGCGTCTTTTAGTGTGTGACGGCTGCCAATCATAAAAATCCGCTAAAAAACTCGCTATAAAAGTAAATCAAACCCCCCTTCATCACCCCCTTAGTTAGGCTAGGTTCACATTGCGTTAATGGGTTAACGCTAACGGACAGCGTTGCACGGCGAAAATGTCACAATTAACGCCGTGCAACGGGTCCGTTAGCACAACCATTGACAGCAATGTGATTTTCAGGTGTAGCGCATCGCTAGAGCGTGCCATTTTCGGCTCGCGCTAGCAAGGTGCCATTCTTTTGTGGCGCGCCTCAGACGCTGCTTGCAGCGTCCGCGGCGCGCCCGAGGTCCGATCCCCGATCTTCCAGAGCGGGGACGTTAACGCGACCACTAAACACGACACCTAAAAAGACATTGTGTTAGCGCAATCCGCTAGTGCTAAACGGATTTCCCTAACGCAATGTGAACCTAGCCTTAGGGAAAAATAATAAAATTAAAAAAAATGTATTTATTTCCATTTTCCGGTTAGGGTTAGGGTTAGGGCTAGGGTTGGGGCTAGGGTTAGGGTTTGGATTACATTTACGGTTGGGATTAGGGTTGGGATTAGAATTAGGGGTGTGTCTGGGTTAGGTGTGTGGTTAGGGTTACAGTTGGGATTAGGGTTAGTGGTGCGTTTGGATTAGGGTTTCATTTATAATTGGGGGGTTTCCACTGTTTAGACACATCAGGGGCTCTCCAAACGCGACATGGCGTCCGATCTCAATTCCAGCCAATTCTGCATTGAAAAAGTAAAACAGTGCTCCTTCACTTCCGAGCTCTCCCGTGCGCCCAAACAGGGGTTTACCCCAACATATGGGGTATCAGCGTACTCGAGACAAATTGGACAACAACTTTTTGGGTCCAAGTTCTCTTGTTATCCTTGGGAAAATAAAAATTTGGGGGGCTAAAAATCATTTTTGTGGGAAAAAAAAGGATTTTTATTTTCACGGCTCTGCGTTGTAAACTGTAGTGAAACACTTGGGGGTTCAAAGTTTTCACAACACATCTAGATAAGTTCCATGGGAGGTCTAGTTTCCAATATGGGGTCACTTGTGGGTGGTTTCTACTGTTTGGGTACATCAGGGGCTCTGCAAATGCAACGTGACGCCTGCAGACCAATCCATCTAAGTCTGCATTCCAAATGGCGCTCCTTCCCTTCCGAGCTCTGCCATGAGCCCAAACAGTGGTTCCCCCCCACATATGGGGTATCAGCGTACTCAGGACAAATTGAACAACAACTTTTGGGGTCCAATTTATTCTGTTACCCTTGTAAAAATACAAAGCTGGGGGCTAAAAAATCATTTTTGTGAAAAAAAAAAGAATTTTTATTTTCACGGGTCTGCGTTATAAACTGTAGTGAAACACTTAGGGGTTCAAAGTTCTCACAACACATCTAGATAAGTTCCATGGGAGGTCTAGTTTCTAATATGGGGTCACTTGTGGGGGGTTTGTACTGTTTGGGTACATCAGGGGCTCTGCAAATGCAACGTGACTCCTGCAGACCAATCCATCTAAGTCTGCATTCCAAATGGCGCTCCTTCCCTTCCGAGCTCTGCCATGCGCCCAAACAGTGGTTCCCCCCCACATATGGGGTATCAGCGTACTCAGGACAAATTGGACAACAACTTTTGGGGTCCAATTTATTATGTTACCCTTGTGAAAATACAAAACTGGGGGCTAAAAAATTTTTGCGAAAAAAAAATAAATTTATTTTAACAGCTCTGCGTTATAAACTGTAGTGAAACACTTGGGGGTTCAAAGCTCTCAAAACACATCTAGATAAGTTCCTTAGAGGGTCTAGTTTCCAAAATGGTGTCACTTGTGGGGGTTTTTAATGTTTAGGCACATCAGGGGCTCTCCAAACCAACATGGCGTCCCATCTTAATTCCAGTCAATTTTGCATTGAAAAGTCAAATGGCGCTCCTTCCCTTCCGAGCTCTGCTATGCACCCAAAAAGTGGTTTACCCCCACATATGGGGTATCGTCGCACTCAGGACAAATTGCACAACAATTTTTGTGGTCTAATTTCTTCTCTTACCCTTGGGAAAATAAAAAATTGGGGGCGAAAAGATCATTTTTGTGAAAAAATAAGATTTTTTATTTTTACGGCTCTGCATTATAAACTTCTGTGAAGCACTTGTTGGGTCAAAGTGCTCACCACACATCTAGATAAGTTCCTTAAGGGGTCTACTTTTCAAAATGGTGTCACTTGTGAGGGGTTCCAATGTTTAGGCACATCAGGGGCTCTCCAAACGCAACATGGCGTCCCATCTCAATTCCAGTCAATTTTGCATTGAAAAGTCAAATGGCGCTCCTTTCCTTCCGAGCTCTGCCATGCGCCCAAACAGTGGTTTACCCCCACATATGGGGTATCGTCGCACTCAGGACAAATTGCACAACAACTTTTGTGGTCTAATTTCTTCTCTTACCCTTGGGAAAATAAAAAATTGGTTGCGAAAAGATTATTTTTGTGAAAAAATATGATTTTTTATTTTTACGGCTCTGCATTATAAACTTCTGTGAAGCACTTGTTGGGTCAAAGTGCTCACCACACCTCTAGATAAGTTCCTTAAGGGGTCTACTTTCCAAAATGGTGTCACTTGTGGGGATTTCAATGTTTAGGCACATCAGGGGCTCTCCAAACGCAACATGGCATCCCATCTCAATTCCAGTCAATTTTGCATTGAAAAGTAAAATGGCGCTCCTTCCCTTCCGAGCTCTGCCATACGCCCAAACAATGGTTTACACCCATATACGGGGTATCAGCGTACTCAGGACAAATTGGCCAACAATTTTTGAGGTTCAATTTCTTCTCTTACTCTTGGGAAAATAAAAAATTGGGGGCGAAAAGATCATTTTTGTGAAAAAATATGATTTTTTATTTTTACGGCTCTGCATTATAAACTTCTGTGAAGCAATTGGTGGGTCAAAGTGGTCACCACACATCTAGATAAGTTCCTTAGGGTGTCTACTTTCCAAAATGGTGTCACTTGTGGGGGGTTTCAATGTTTAGGCACATCAGTGGCTCTCCAAACGCAACATGGTGTCCCATCTCAATTCCTGTCAATTTTGCATTTAAAAGTCAAATGGCGCTCCTTCCCTTCCGAGCTCTGCCATGCGCCCAAACAGTGGTTTACCCCCACATATGGGGTATCAGCGTACTCAGTACAGATTGTACAACAATGTTTGGCATCCATTTTATCCTGTTACCCTTGGTAAAATAAAACAAATTGGAGCTGAAATAAATTTTGTGTGAAAAAAAGTTAAATATTCATTTTTATTTAAACATTCCAAAAATTCCTGTGAAACCCCTGAAGGGTTAATAAACTTCTTGAATGTGGTTTTGAGCACCTTGAGGGGTGCAGTTTTTAGAATGGTGTCACACTTGGGTATTTTCTATCATATAGACCCCTCAAAATGACATCAAATGAGATGTGGTCCCTAAAAAAAAATGGTGTTGTAAAAATGAGAAATTGCTGGTCAACTTTGAACCCTTATAACTCCCTAACAAAAAAAAATTTTGGTTCCAAAATTGTGCTGATGTAAAGGAGACATGTGGGAAATGTTACTTATTAAGTATTTTGCGTGACATATCTCTGTGATTTAAGGGCATAAAAATTTAAAGTTGGAAAATTGCGAAATTTTCAAAATTTTCGCCAAATTTCCGTTTTTTTCACAAATAAACGCAAGTTATATCGAATAAATGTTACTACTAAAATGAAGTACAATATGTCACGAGAAAACAATGTCAGAATCGCCAAGATCCGTTGAAGCGTTCCAGAGTTATAACCTCATAAAGGGACAGTGGTCAGAATTGTAAAAATTGGCCCGGTCATTAACGTGCAAACCACCCTCGGGGCTTAAGGGGTTAAAGTATTGTAAGGAAGCTGTTGATGCTATAATTGCAATAAAAATCCAAAAGATGGTGTAGAACGTAGTCAGTGTGGTTTAATATCAATGCGTTTTGAAGTTGAACAACAGAGATGTTGGAGAAGCTGGAAATGTTTAGTTTCAATTTCTTTTTCCTTTGCTGTGGGTTGCACAACCCTACAAGGTGAGCAGTTACCTTAAGGCTATGTGCACAAGTTCAGGATTTTTTGTGTTTTGTTTTGGCAGTTTTCCGCTGCAGAAACTAATAAAACCCCTTACATTAAGCATCACATCATTTTTAATGCATTCTGCCATTTTTGTGCACATGGTGTATTTCTTTCCACGAAAAAAAAAACGCATCGCGGAAAAAAAACTCAGCATGTTCATTAATTTTATGGTTTTTCCGCTATATTATTGCATTGAAAAAAACACGAAAAATCCGCCAAAACCCCCCTGCAAAAAACGTGCAAAAAATGCAAGCGGATTTCCAGAGCAGGGAGTCCGGTTTTGCTCAGGAAAATTCTGCACACATTACTGAACGTGTGCACATAGCCTAACTCTTTCAACCTTTCATTCATTGGATAAGACCCTCTTGCACTTGTATTGTCCCTTCATTGCTCTAAGAAATGTATATTGACTGTTTCAAGGGCTTTGACACATGACTTAGGATATAGAGCCAAACCTGAATTTCCATTTGCAAACAGCTGTTTCAGGATTTTTGCCCCTCATCAGTGCAGAGTAGACGCCTGGTTTGAAGGCATTTTACTCAGCTTCCTCTTTGAAAAGGCAATATGGATACTTTTATCCTGGGACCATTGTCTGATCTGTACGTTTCCCTATGTCAGATTGGCGCTGTCCTCAAGGAGAAAATTTAATTCTTAGAACTCCATCAAATCCTACTTTCAACTGATGAAAAGCAATTGCCTGAAACAATTGCTTGCAAACGGAGGTCTATTCTTTTGTGGAGAAGATTTTGATTTGATTTTATAGCCTTAGTCGTGTGGCAAGGTTCTTCAGAGAGCCAGTATCGACTTCTACCCTTGTTATTTTCTTCTTTGAAAAGTCTACTTCATTTAAGAGTTGAGAAGAGCAGATCAGTCACAATTTGAATGAATCTGTTCTCGTGGATTTTCCTAGGAAATTCAATTTGTAGAGAATTCATTGTCAGCTAACTTAATGTCTCTTATTATTCTTAGGGGTGTCTTCAGACTCCAGAGTATAATTCATGTACGATGTAAAAAATAAAGAAAAGTCCTTATTCTCATTTTACCTCTCAGCTCTCCGATCCCTCTGCTCATCACCATTAAACATCTGGCCCTCCACGTATCTTCTGATCTCCAATCCAATCATTGAAATCCCTGGGCCTCTGTCATTGAGGCCTGGGAGGATTCTGTGCTAGCTCACAAGAGTTCATGATGTCACAACATGTGTTGTGACCTTGTGCACATGGAGCGTCTGCCAGGGCCTAGGGGGTTACTCAGTAGCGGGTCCGGTCGTCATTAAAGGGGTGGTCACGGTGGCAGTGACGCAGTCCGTGGCCCTGGGTGTCCATGTAAAAGGGAAGGGGTTTGTAAAATAAGAAATGTTCGTGACGCCACCTGTGGTACTTGGTCAGGGATGACCGACGCTGCTTAAAGGGATCTTCTGGGGGTGTTGGTACTGCAGCAAGGATGGTATGGCTTCCCACAGGTGAAGCTGGGTCCCCAGGGTTCCCAGGGTAATAGGCAAAGATGGTGTGGTGCCAGAAATAATCAGAGGACACAGGGTTGCAGTCTCTTTACCTGTTTACTGATGGTTTATGGCCACAGTCTAGGGTACCAGTAACAGGTGTGGGTGAGGTCCGGTCGGCCTGGAAGCAATTATGGATCCTGTTATGGCTGGCAATCAGGCAACACAGCGTGCAGTAATCAGCGCACATACAGAGATCTGGCAATAACCAAAAACAATAGGACGAGCTCTGAGACGTGGAATCTCTGTAGACTGCAGTACCTAATCTATCCTCACACAACTATAAGCAGCAGTGGATTGCGCCTAACAACTACCTATGCAACTCGGCACTGCCTGAGGAGCTGACTAGCCTGAAGATAGAAATACAAGCCTGACTTACCTCAGAGAAATACCCCAAAGGAATAGGCAGCCCCCCACATATAATGACTGTTAGCAAGATGAAAAGACAAACGTAGGAATGAAATAGATTCAGCAAAGTGAGGCCCGATATTCTAGACAGAGCGAGGATAGCAAAGAGAACTATGCAGTCTACAAAAAACCCTAAAACGAAAACCACGCAAAGGGGCAAAAAGACCCACCGTGCCGAACTAACAGCACGGCGGTGCACCCCTTTGCTTCTCAGAGCTTCCAGCAAAAGTTAATAGCAAGCTGGACAGAAAAAACAGAAAACAAACTAGAAGCACTTATCTAGCAGAGCAGCAGGCCCAAGGAAAGATGCAGTAGCTCAGATCCAACACTGGAACATTGACAAGGAGCAAGGAAGACAGACTCAGGTGGAGCTAAATAGCAAGGCAGCCAACGAGCTCACCAAAACACCTGAGGGAGGAAGCCCAGAGACTGCAATACCACTTGTGACCACAGAAGTGAACTCAGCCACAGAATTCACAACAGTACCCCCCCCTTGAGGAGGGGTCACCGAACCCTCACCAGAACCCCCAGGCCGACCAGGATGAGCCACATGAAAGGCACGAACAAGATCTGGGGCATGGACATCAGAGGCAAAAACCCAGGAATTATCTTCCTGAGCATAACCCTTCCATTTGACCAGATACTGGAGTTTCCGTCTAGAGACACGAGAATCCAAAATCTTCTCCACAATATACTCCAATTCCCCCTCCACCAAAACAGGGGCAGGAGGCTCCACAGATGGAACCATAGGTGCCACGTATCTCCTCAACAACGACCTATGGAATACATTATGTATGGAAAAGGAGTCTGGGAGGGTCAGACGAAAAGACACCGGATTGAGAATCTCAGAAATCCTATACGGACCAATAAAACGAGGTTTAAATTTAGGAGAGGAAACCTTCATAGGAATATGACGAGAAGATAACCAAACCAGATCCCCAACACGAAGTCGGGGTCCCACACGGCGTCTGCGATTAGCGAAAAGCTGAGCCTTCTCCTGGGACAAGGTCAAATTGTCCACTACCTGAGTCCAGATCTGCTGCAACCTGTCCACCACATAATCCACACCAGGACAGTCCGAAGACTCAACCTGTCCTGAAGAGAAACGAGGATGGAACCCAGAATTGCAGAAAAATGGAGAGACCAAGGTAGCCGAGCTGGCCCGATTATTAAGGGCGAACTCAGCCAACGGCAAAAATGACACCCAATCATCCTGGTCAGCGGAAACAAAACATCTCAGATATGTTTCCAAGGTCTGATTGGTTCGTTCGGTCTGGCCATTAGTCTGAGGATGGAAGGCCGAGGAAAAAGATAGGTCAATGCCCATCCTACCACAAAAGGCTCGCCAGAACCTCGAGACAAACTGGGAACCTCTGTCAGAAACAATATTCTCAGGAATGCCATATAAACGAACCACATGCTGGAAGAACAAAGGCACCAAATCAGAGGAGGAAGGCAATTTAACCAAGGGCACCAGATGGACCATTTTAGAAAAGCGATCACAGACCACCCAAATGACCGACATCTTTTGAGAAACGGGAAGGTCAGAAATGAAATCCATCGAAATATGTGTCCAAGGCCTCTTCGGGACCGGCAAGGGCAAAAGCAACCCACTGGCACGTGAACAGCAGGGCTTAGCCCTAGCACAAATTCCACAGGACTGCACAAAAGCACGCACATCCCGTGACAGAGATGGCCACCAGAAGGATCTAGCAACCAACTCCCTGGTACCAAAGATTCCTGGATGACCGGCCAGCACCGAACAATGAAGTTCAGAGATAACTTTACTAGTCCACCTATCAGGGACGAACAGTTTCTCGGCCGGACAACGATCAGGTTTATTAGCCTGAAATTTCTGCAACACTCTCCGCAAATCAGGGGAGATGGCAGACACAATGACTCCTTCCTTGAGGATACTCGCCGGCTCAGATAACCCCGGAGAGTCGGGCACAAAACTCCTAGACAGAGCATCCGCCTTCACATTTTTAGAGCCCGGAAGGTATGAAATCACAAAATCAAAACGAGCAAAAAATAACGACCAACGGGCCTGTCTAGGATTCAAGCGCTTGGCAGACTCAAGATAAGTAAGGTTCTTATGATCAGTCAAAACCACCACGCGATGCTTAGCACCCTCAAGCCAATGACGCCACTCCTCGAATGCCCACTTCATGGCCAGCAACTCTCGGTTGCCCACATCATAATTACGCTCAGCAGCAGAAAATTTCCTGGAAAAGAAAGCACATGGTTTGAACACTGAGCAACCAGAACCTCTCTGTGACAAAACCGCCCCTGCACCAATCTCAGAAGCATCAACCTCGACCTGGAACGGAAGAGAAACATCAGGTTGACACAACACAGGGGCACAGCAAAAACGACGCTTCAACTCCTGAAAAGCTTCCACGGCAGCAGAAGACCAATTAACCAAATCAGCACCCTTCTTGGTCAAATCGGTCAATGGTCTGGCAATGCTAGAAAAATTACAGATGAAGCGACGATAAAAATTAGCAAAGCCCAGGAATTTCTGCAGACTTTTTAGAGATGTCGGCTGAGTCCAATCCTGGATGGCCTGAACCTTAACCGGATCCATCTCAATAGTAGAAGGGGAAAAGATGAACCCCAAAAATGAAACTTTCTGCACACCGAAGAGACACTTAGATCCCTTCACGAACAAGGAATTAGCACGCAGTACCTGGAAAACCATTCTGACTTGCTTCACATGAGACTCCCAATCATCTGAGAAGATCAAAATGTCATCCAAGTAAACAATCAAGAATTTATCCAGATACTCACGGAAAATGTCATGCATAAAAGACTGAAAAACAGATGGAGCATTGGCAAGTCCGAACGGCATCACCAGATACTCAAAATGACCCTCGGGCGTATTAAATGCCGTTTTCCATTCATCTCCCTGCCTGATTCTCACCAGATTATACGCACCACGAAGATCAATCTTAGTAAACCAACTAGCCCCCTTAATCCGAGCAAACAAGTCAGAAATCAATGGCAAGGGATACTGAATCTTAACAGTGATCTTATTAAGAAGGCGGTAATCAATACACGGTCTTAGCGAACCATCCTTCTTGGCTACAAAAAAGAACCCTGCTCCCAATGGTGACGACGATGGGCGAATATGTCCCTTCTCCAGGGACTCCTTCACATAACTGCGCATAGCGGTGTGTTCAGGTACGGACAAATTAAATAAACGACCCTTAGGGAATTTACTACCAGGAATCAAATCGATAGCACAATCACAATTCCTATGCGGAGGTAGGGCATCAGACTTGGACTCTTCAAATACATCCTGAAAGTCCGACAAGAACTCTGGGATGTCAGAAGGAATGGATGACGAAATAGACAAAAATGGAACATCACCATGTACTCCCTGACAACCCCAGCTGGTTACCGACATAGAGTTCCAATCCAATACTGGATTATGGGTTTGTAGCCATGGCAACCCCAACACGACCACATCATGCAAATTATGCAGTACCAAAAAGCGAATAACTTCCTGATGTGCAGGAGCCATGCACATGGTCAGCTGGGCCCAGTACTGAGGCTTATTCTTGGCCAAAGGTGTAGCATCAATTCCTCTCAACGGAATAGGACACCGCAAAGGCTCCAAGAAAAATCCACAACGTTTAGCATAATCCAAATCCATCAGATTCAGGGCAGCGCCTGAATCCACAAACGCCATGACAGAATACGATGACAAAGAGCACATTAAGGTAATGGACAAAAGGAATTTGGACTGTACAGTACCAATAACGGCAGAGCTATCGAACCGCCTAGTGCGTTTAGGACAATTAGAAATAGCATGAGTAGAATCACCACAATAGAAACACAGTCTGTTCAGACGTCTGTGTTCGTGCCGTTCTACTTTAGTCATAGTCCTGTCGCACTGCATAGGCTCAGGCTTACTCTCAGACAATACCGCCAGATGGTGCACAGATTTACGCTCGCGCAAGCGACGACCGATCTGAATGGCCAAGGACATAGACTCATTCAAACCAGCAGGCATAGGAAATCCCACCATTACATCCTTAAGAGCTTCAGAGAGACCCTTTCTGAACAAAGCCGCTAGTGCAGATTCATTCCACAGAGTGATTACTGACCATTTCCTAAATTTCTGGCAATATACTTCTACATCATCCTGACCCTGGCATAAAGCCAGCAGATTTTTCTCAGCTTGATCCACTGAATTAGGCTCATCGTAAAGCAATCCCAGCGCCTGGAAAAATGCATCAACATTACTCAATGCAGAATCTCCTGGTGCAAGAGAAAACGCCCAGTCCTGTGGGTCGCCGCGCAAAAAAGAAATAATAATCAAAACCTGTTGAATAGGATTACCAGAAGAATGAGGTTTCAAGGCCAAAAATAGCTTACAATTATTTCTGAAGCTCAGGAACTTAGTTCTGTCACCAAAAAACAAATCAGGAATCGGAATTCTTGGTTCTAGCATCGATTTCTGATCAATAGTATCTTGAATCTTTTGTACATTTACAACGAGATTATCCATTGAGGAGCACAGAGCCTGAATATCCATGTCCACAGCTGTGTCCTGAAGCACTCTAATGTCTAGGGGAAAAAAAAGACTGAAGACAGAGCTAAGAAAAAAAAATGATGTCAGGATTTCTTTTTTCCCTCTATTGGAAATCATTGGTGTGGCTCCTTGTACTGTTATGGCTGGCAATCAGGCAACACAGCGTGCAGTAATCAGCGCACATACAGAGATCTGGCAATAACCAAAAACAATAGGACGAGCTCTGAGACGTGGAATCTCTGTAGACTGCAGTACCTAATCTATCCTCACACAACTATAAGCAGCAGTGGATTGCGCCTAACAACTACCTATGCAACTCGGCACTGCCTGAGGAGCTGACTAGCCTGAAGATAGAAATACAAGCCTGACTTACCTCAGAGAAATACCCCAAAGGAATAGGCAGCCCCCCACATATAATGACTGTTAGCAAGATGAAAAGACAAACGTAGGAATGAAATAGATTCAGCAAAGTGAGGCCCGATATTCTAGACAGAGCGAGGATAGCAAAGAGAACTATGCAGTCTACAAAAAACCCTAAAACGAAAACCACGCAAAGGGGCAAAAAGACCCACCGTGCCGAACTAACAGCACGGCGGTGCACCCCTTTGCTTCTCAGAGCTTCCAGCAAAAGTTAATAGCAAGCTGGACAGAAAAAACAGAAAACAAACTAGAAGCACTTATCTAGCAGAGCAGCAGGCCCAAGGAAAGATGCAGTAGCTCAGATCCAACACTGGAACATTGACAAGGAGCAAGGAAGACAGACTCAGGTGGAGCTAAATAGCAAGGCAGCCAACGAGCTCACCAAAACACCTGAGGGAGGAAGCCCAGAGACTGCAATACCACTTGTGACCACAGAAGTGAACTCAGCCACAGAATTCACAACAGTACCCCCCCCTTGAGGAGGGGTCACCGAACCCTCACCAGAACCCCCAGGCCGACCAGGATGAGCCACATGAAAGGCACGAACAAGATCTGGGGCATGGACATCAGAGGCAAAAACCCAGGAATTATCTTCCTGAGCATAACCCTTCCATTTGACCAGATACTGGAGTTTCCGTCTAGAGACACGAGAATCCAAAATCTTCTCCACAATATACTCCAATTCCCCCTCCACCAAAACAGGGGCAGGAGGCTCCACAGATGGAACCATAGGTGCCACGTATCTCCTCAACAACGACCTATGGAATACATTATGTATGGAAAAGGAGTCTGGGAGGGTCAGACGAAAAGACACCGGATTGAGAATCTCAGAAATCCTATACGGACCAATAAAACGAGGTTTAAATTTAGGAGAGGAAACCTTCATAGGAATATGACGAGAAGATAACCAAACCAGATCCCCAACACGAAGTCGGGGTCCCACACGGCGTCTGCGATTAGCGAAAAGCTGAGCCTTCTCCTGGGACAAGGTCAAATTGTCCACTACCTGAGTCCAGATCTGCTGCAACCTGTCCACCACATAATCCACACCAGGACAGTCCGAAGACTCAACCTGTCCTGAAGAGAAACGAGGATGGAACCCAGAATTGCAGAAAAATGGAGAGACCAAGGTAGCCGAGCTGGCCCGATTATTAAGGGCGAACTCAGCCAACGGCAAAAATGACACCCAATCATCCTGGTCAGCGGAAACAAAACATCTCAGATATATTTCCAAGGTCTGATTGGTTCGTTCGGTCTGGCCATTAGTCTGAGGATGGAAGGCCGAGGAAAAAGATAGGTCAATGCCCATCCTACCACAAAAGGCTCGCCAGAACCTCGAGACAAACTGGGAACCTCTGTCAGAAACAATATTCTCAGGAATGCCATATAAACGAACCACATGCTGGAAGAACAAAGGCACCAAATCAGAGGAGGAAGGCAATTTAACCAAGGGCACCAGATGGACCATTTTAGAAAAGCGATCACAGACCACCCAAATGACCGACATCTTTTGAGAAACGGGAAGGTCAGAAATGAAATCCATCGAAATATGTGTCCAAGGCCTCTTCGGGACCGGCAAGGGCAAAAGCAACCCACTGGCACGTGAACAGCAGGGCTTAGCCCTAGCACAAATTCCACAGGACTGCACAAAAGCACGCACATCCCGTGACAGAGATGGCCACCAGAAGGATCTAGCAACCAACTCCCTGGTACCAAAGATTCCTGGATGACCGGCCAGCACCGAACAATGAAGTTCAGAGATAACTTTACTAGTCCACCTATCAGGGACGAACAGTTTCTCGGCCGGACAACGATCAGGTTTATTAGCCTGAAATTTCTGCAACACTCTCCGCAAATCAGGGGAGATGGCAGACACAATGACTCCTTCCTTGAGGATACTCGCCGGCTCAGATAACCCCGGAGAGTCGGGCACAAAACTCCTAGACAGAGCATCCGCCTTCACATTTTTAGAGCCCGGAAGGTATGAAATCACAAAATCAAAACGAGCAAAAAATAACGACCAACGGGCCTGTCTAGGATTCAAGCGCTTGGCAGACTCAAGATAAGTAAGGTTCTTATGATCAGTCAAAACCACCACGCGATGCTTAGCACCCTCAAGCCAATGACGCCACTCCTCGAATGCCCACTTCATGGCCAGCAACTCTCGGTTGCCCACATCATAATTACGCTCAGCAGCAGAAAATTTCCTGGAAAAGAAAGCACATGGTTTGAACACTGAGCAACCAGAACCTCTCTGTGACAAAACCGCCCCTGCACCAATCTCAGAAGCATCAACCTCGACCTGGAACGGAAGAGAAACATCAGGTTGACACAACACAGGGGCACAGCAAAAACGACGCTTCAACTCCTGAAAAGCTTCCACGGCAGCAGAAGACCAATTAACCAAATCAGCACCCTTCTTGGTCAAATCGGTCAATGGTCTGGCAATGCTAGAAAAATTACAGATGAAGCGACGATAAAAATTAGCAAAGCCCAGGAATTTCTGCAGACTTTTTAGAGATGTCGGCTGAGTCCAATCCTGGATGGCCTGAACCTTAACCGGATCCATCTCGATAGTAGAAGGGGAAAAGATGAACCCCAAAAATGAAACTTTCTGCACACCGAAGAGACACTTAGATCCCTTCACGAACAAGGAATTAGCACGCAGTACCTGGAAAACCATTCTGACTTGCTTCACATGAGACTCCCAATCATCTGAGAAGATCAAAATGTCATCCAAGTAAACAATCAAGAATTTATCCAGATACTCACGGAAAATGTCATGCATAAAAGACTGAAAAACAGATGGAGCATTGGCAAGTCCGAACGGCATCACCAGATACTCAAAATGACCCTCGGGCGTATTAAATGCCGTTTTCCATTCATCTCCCTGCCTGATTCTCACCAGATTATACGCACCACGAAGATCAATCTTAGTAAACCAACTAGCCCCCTTAATCCGAGCAAACAAGTCAGAAATCAATGGCAAGGGATACTGAATCTTAACAGTGATCTTATTAAGAAGGCGGTAATCAATACACGGTCTTAGCGAACCATCCTTCTTGGCTACAAAAAAGAACCCTGCTCCCAATGGTGACGACGATGGGCGAATATGTCCCTTCTCCAGGGACTCCTTCACATAACTGCGCATAGCGGTGTGTTCAGGTACGGACAAATTAAATAAACGACCCTTAGGGAATTTACTACCAGGAATCAAATCGATAGCACAATCACAATTCCTATGCGGAGGTAGGGCATCAGACTTGGACTCTTCAAATACATCCTGAAAGTCCGACAAGAACTCTGGGATGTCAGAAGGAATGGATGACGAAATAGACAAAAATGGAACATCACCATGTACTCCCTGACAACCCCAGCTGGTTACCGACATAGAGTTCCAATCCAATACTGGATTATGGGTTTGTAGCCATGGCAACCCCAACACGACCACATCATGCAAATTATGCAGTACCAAAAAGCGAATAACTTCCTGATGTGCAGGAGCCATGCACATGGTCAGCTGGGCCCAGTACTGAGGCTTATTCTTGGCCAAAGGTGTAGCATCAATTCCTCTCAACGGAATAGGACACCGCAAAGGCTCCAAGAAAAATCCACAACGTTTAGCATAATCCAAATCCATCAGATTCAGGGCAGCGCCTGAATCCACAAACGCCATGACAGAATACGATGACAAAGAGCACATTAAGGTAATGGACAAAAGGAATTTGGACTGTACAGTACCAATAACGGCAGAGCTATCGAACCGCCTAGTGCGTTTAGGACAATTAGAAATAGCATGAGTAGAATCACCACAATAGAAACACAGTCTGTTCAGACGTCTGTGTTCGTGCCGTTCTACTTTAGTCATAGTCCTGTCGCACTGCATAGGCTCAGGCTTACTCTCAGACAATACCGCCAGATGGTGCACAGATTTACGCTCGCGCAAGCGACGACCGATCTGAATGGCCAAGGACATAGACTCATTCAAACCAGCAGGCATAGGAAATCCCACCATTACATCCTTAAGAGCTTCAGAGAGACCCTTTCTGAACAAAGCCGCTAGTGCAGATTCATTCCACAGAGTGAGTACTGACCATTTCCTAAATTTCTGGCAATATACTTCTACATCATCCTGACCCTGGCATAAAGCCAGCAGATTTTTCTCAGCTTGATCCACTGAATTAGGCTCATCGTAAAGCAATCCCAGCGCCTGGAAAAATGCATCAACATTACTCAATGCAGAATCTCCTGGTGCAAGAGAAAACGCCCAGTCCTGTGGGTCGCCGCGCAAAAAAGAAATAATAATCAAAACCTGTTGAATAGGATTACCAGAAGAATGAGGTTTCAAGGCCAAAAATAGCTTACAATTATTTCTGAAGCTCAGGAACTTAGTTCTGTCACCAAAAAACAAATCAGGAATCGGAATTCTTGGTTCTAGCATCGATTTCTGATCAATAGTATCTTGAATCTTTTGTACATTTACAACGAGATTATCCATTGAGGAGCACAGAGCCTGAATATCCATGTCCACAGCTGTGTCCTGAAGCACTCTAATGTCTAGGGGAAAAAAAAGACTGAAGACAGAGCTAAGAAAAAAAAATGATGTCAGGATTTCTTTTTTCCCTCTATTGGAAATCATTGGTGTGGCTCCTTGTACTGTTATGGCTGGCAATCAGGCAACACAGCGTGCAGTAATCAGCGCACATACAGAGATCTGGCAATAACCAAAAACAATAGGACGAGCTCTGAGACGTGGAATCTCTGTAGACTGCAGTACCTAATCTATCCTCACACAACTATAAGCAGCAGTGGATTGCGCCTAACAACTACCTATGCAACTCGGCACTGCCTGAGGAGCTGACTAGCCTGAAGATAGAAATACAAGCCTGACTTACCTCAGAGAAATACCCCAAAGGAATAGGCAGCCCCCCACATATAATGGCTGTTAGCAAGATGAAAAGACAAACGTAGGAATGAAATAGATTCAGCAAAGTGAGGCCCGATATTCTAGACAGAGCGAGGATAGCAAAGAGAACTATGCAGTCTACAAAAAACCCTAAAACGAAAACCACGCAAAGGGGCAAAAAGACCCACCGTGCCGAACTAACAGCACGGCGGTGCACCCCTTTGCTTCTCAGAGCTTCCAGCAAAAGTTAATAGCAAGCTGGACAGAAAAAACAGAAAACAAACTAGAAGCACTTATCTAGCAGAGCAGCAGGCCCAAGGAAAGATGCAGTAGCTCAGATCCAACACTGGAACATTGACAAGGAGCAAGGAAGACAGACTCAGGTGGAGCTAAATAGCAAGGCAGCCAACGAGCTCACCAAAACACCTGAGGGAGGAAGCCCAGAGACTGCAATACCACTTGTGACCACAGAAGTGAACTCAGCCACAGAATTCACAACAGGATCCCTTTCTTAGGTGAGGTTCGAAAGCCTTCCTTCTCGTGATGTAAGGCGAGTCCCTTGTTGCCTATGGCTTCTCACAAGTCTTCTCTTTCCCTGTCTTAGGACAGTAACCGCATGGTAGGCAACGCAAGCCTTTTTACAGATGCCTCTAAGATGACTCCAGGCTCTGTGTGATGCTGTACCTTCGGGTGTGGATGCGGACAGATGACCTAGAATCTTCTGCCTTCCAGTTCTGCTGTGGGACATACAGTACCACACAGCCTCAGGCTCCCGGTGACCGGTTCCTACGCTTCAGCTTGGAGGGAGCCGAGTCACAGCTCCCCTCCAGCTCCGTAGTTCTCCTGCTTCTCCCCTCTTTCACTTGTTACCAATGCAACCGATCTGCTTCTCTTCTCTGGCCTGGAGCTACAGCACACGTGGCTGCACGGCCCCAGCTCTGCTGCTCACTCTCCTCTCTCCTCCACTGTCTACTACCGACTATCAACTGCCTAACTCCTCCTCCAAGCCAGAATATATATATCTGCGGGAAGCTCCCCTGATGTGTCCGTTTTTACATCCGTGTGAAATCCATTTTCATACATCTACAGTAAAAAAATGTACCGTACATTTTTTTCACAGATAGTTGAACCAAGAAAAAAAATTGTTCATGTGAACAGCCCTATTGAATTACAGGGGTCAGTGTGCTGTTTGTATGTTATTCGATCAAAAATCCGCCAGCTCATGTTTGAAATATGAGTACTGTAAAAAAAAGCGCTACCGATAAGATGAAGTCTTCTACCTTAATTTAAATCATTACGCAGTTTCTTTTTTCAACACTAAGAAAGGGATTAATGTTCATTTTCTCCTAGGTCTATAAAGTCACACATTTTCTTTCTTCCTTTTGTCAGCTCGGCGCTGTTCACACTTTTCAAATCTAATTTAGAATTTAATCACTCTGCATGTCGCTTATAATTAACACGTTTTTATTTTAGGCTCTTTTTTTTTTTTTACCTTTGGCTTGTTAATAATTGGCTCTTTATCCGTTGCTTGCAGAGATGCTGCTTTTTTGTGTAAATTCATTCTAGGATATTTTATACCGGCCATGTACTCTTTTTCTGGCAATGAGGAGCTTCATTTATCTCCACAAGCTCTTCTCATCTTGAATAGATATGATGATGTACAAGCTACAGTACGGTAGCTATTGCAATATTAACTTACATAAGGGTATTTTGGAAAATATTCAGAAACCAGAAAAAAAATGAATGAATGTGGCGCACCTTTCAGCTGCCATGTGCCATTGTCGGAAATGTATTCTAGTTATACAATTTATGGACCATTTCTGTTATACGTTTTCGCCAATTTTGTGGCTTAAATTATAATAAATTTGGCAAGCTCCTTCTGCTAAACTCCACCTATCCATACCCATCACAGTAACACTCTGTTTAATGTTACTTTCTGACTTAATATACTTTATATTCTGGAACAATACCTGCATTTTATTTCCCTCCTTAGGTCACGGCCTTACTATGGATCGTAATGTCCTGTTTGGTCATGGGTCTCTTATACCGAAATTAATTATAGGCAAAAATGAGGCTGTTGAGTTCAGGTCAGGAGACAATGATTGGCATTGATATGACCATACTCGGAGCATGAACATCATATGTGAGAAACTATATTAATACTATTTTATTATTATTAATAGTAATACTAAAGGCACTATTATGTCGTTTGGCAGCAAAAAAAAAATACACCCAAAAATCATTTAAAATATGTATATAAAACTTGCTTTTTCTTTTTGAATCACACACGCCTTTTGCAATATTAATCATTATCACTGATGCAAAAAAGGAAAATGTCGGAGCGCTTTTATATGTGGGTTTTAACTGCTTTATTGGTGGCCTAAATTGGGATTAGAATAAACACTGGGGTATATGGTGAAAAGTTATTCTTCAAATTATGTGGAGTCAAGAAAATATGTAATGCAGTGACTGGACATTTAAAATATAACTCAGAAATATAATTTACTGGAATCTCAAATGAAACACTGTTATAGCCTGTTTCAAGAAGCATTTCCCTACTTGTTTTATCACAGGATTGAGTGTTTCTGCCTTGTCTCCAGCCCCCTGAGCTTGTCATAAATCTAGTCAGTGTCGTAGGAGCTCCAGTAGCGTTGAGTTTATATGTCACTGACTTGATTTTTGATTATGTAATGTGGTTTGAGGCGGTAGCCATGGGTGAGGTGCTCATCTCTCAGGACCCGACAAGTTACATGAAGGTGGGGGTTCTGGATGGGTGTGCGGACTTGTGCTGTGAGGGCGCATATAACTGATGACGCCGGTTTGCAGGACCAGATATTTCACAGTTCAAGTAAGAAGACCACCAGTCAAAAATAAACTTTTTACTGGGAAGGGATTATATACAGGAGATAGTGGGCATATATCTTGATGAACATTTCTTTTGCAATACAAAGCATGTTCCACACACAGATTCCTTCATCTTTTCTCATGTGCCCTCGATCTTCACCTCTCCTCTTTTTTTCACAACAGCCAACTTCAATACTACAGTCCAGTATGTTAAGGTACCTTCACACTGATCAACTTTCCAATGGTCACGACCAGCGATACGACCTGGCCGTGATCGTTGGTAAGTCGTTGTGTGGTCGCTGGGGAGCTGTCACACAGACAGCTCTCCAGCGACCAACGATGCCGAAGTCCCCGGGTAACCTGGGTAAACATCGGGTTACTAAGCGCAGGGCCCTGCGCTTAGTAACCCGATGTTTACCCTGGTTACCATTGTAAAAGTAAAAAAAAAAAAAACACTACATACTTACATTCCGGTGTCTGTCACGTCCCTCGCCCTCAGCTTCCCGCACTGACTGAGCGCCGGCCGTAAATCACAGCGGTGACGTCACCGCTGTGCTGTGCTTTACGGCCGACGCTCACAGTCAGTGCGGGAAGCTGACGGCAAGGGACGTGACAGACACCGGAATGTGAGTATGTAGTGTTTTTCTTTTTACTTTTACAATGGTAACCAGGGTAAACATCGGGTTACTAAGTGCGGCCCTGCGCTTAGTAACCCGATGTTTACCCTGGTTACCCGGGGACTCATCGCTGGATCGGCGTCACACACGCCGATCCAGAGATGACAGCGGGTGACCTGACGACAAAGTAAAGTTCTGGCCTTTCTGCTCTGACCAGCAATGTCACAGCAGGATCCTGATCGCTGCTGCGTGTCAAACACAACGAGATCGCTATCCAGGACGCTGCAACGTCACGGATCGCTATCGTTATCGTTCAAAAGTTGCTCAGTGTGACGGTACCTTAAGAGTCCTATGTTCAACTCACAGTTCGTGTCCTTTTCTCCTTAAGGACTAAATTGCCAGTATGGCCGGAACTTAGCTTCTCTACTACCGATGCTGTGAAACTCCTGCCCGTGGCACTGTGTTCATCTTACGTACTCAGTCCCGTTTAGGCCTGTTACCTTTGTGAGTTAAACATTCTAGGCCATACTATTAGGCATCCTGACCCAGGACCTGTCTCCAATTGATCACTCTGTTCCTTCAGTCACTTTTCTTCTACTGCTCTGCTCAGGATCTCGCTATCCTCTGTCTCTGTCTCCTCATACGGTAAGGACACCCACTTCATGTGGCACTGCTTACACTTGTCTTTAGGTCTTTCTCTTCCCTGCTTACACTGGGACCTTTCTGCCATTCTAACAGGAAACTGTTTCTTTCCCTTCAACTTATCTACACTAACTCCCAAACATTAACTCTCACTCTCCCTACTATCAAACTACACAAATTATCAGCACTGCTATGGTAAGTCACAAATCACATTACACATTACAATAATACACCTGTTCTTCAAGGGGAAATGTGGCATTCATCTCCTTACAATGAACTCAGAGGGCTAGAGAGGTGGCAGAAACACTCGCTCCTGTGATAAAACAGGGAAGTGTGTTACCTCAGACCATAGCAGATGTGAGCCTCTGCTGTATCAGCTGTATGCTCACTTATGATGAGGGAATTATGCTTTATCCCCTGACCAGGAGATGAGGTATGTACTGACCATGAACTGGAGCAGCTCTGCATTGTAGGACACAGCAAATAAAAGTATACAGCAGGGGCACAATTATAAGATTATCTCAGCACAGTAACATTTCTTAACACATTAAATTGTGAGACTTATTATTATTCCAAGATCTATTAAAAATGGTACCGGTGTTATCAGTCTTGTGCATCAACGTGTCATCCTTATGTTGATTTTTACTAGTGTATCATCAGTGTGTCACCCTTCTGTTTGCTTTTACCATCAGTGTGTCATCCGTGTGTCCGTTTTTACTATCAGTGTGTCATCCGTGTGTCCGTTTTTACCATCAGTGTGTCATCCCCATATTCTTTTTTGCTATCAGTGTTTTTCATGGACAGGTAAAGAAATATATAAATCACACATGTTCTCATGTCCTTTGCAATGTTACACACGTACAGTACACAGATGTGGTTTTCATGGACCCATAGACTTGCATTAGCCGTTATCATACATGCTGCCGGAAAAAAGGACATGTCTCCATGTGTTTTACCTGCACACATGGTCTGTTGAAAAAAAGATGTCCATGTGAATAGCACCATAGATTCTAATGGGTACATAAAAAACCGGATGCAACGCTTACGTCCAAGACGGACATCTGAATTCCAGTGACATAGAATAAAGAAAATGATAAGTAGGATATGATAAAATAGAAGATGCAAGTAACTCAAATTATACTGAAGTTAAGAATAAGCTCTTGTCTTGGATAGGGTTCTCCCCTGTACTGCCATTTTGAATGCAATATAGTACAGTATCTGCTAACTTCCTGCTGTTATAGGCCATGTTCACACCTTGTGTTTTTGCTGCAATTTTTCTTTCACCGTTTTTGCACTCATAGAATGCAATGAAATAGTGAAAAAAGACTTCAAAAAACGCCTTTTTGGTCATGATTAAGAGAGCCTAGTCTCCAGAAACGCGTTGAGATTCTTACCCATATGGTTGTGCTGAAGTCTGTATCCTCCATGTTTAAAGTTTGTTAATAAAGAAATCGCTTTTTTACGGACTAGGTGAAGCTGGACATTTCTTTCTTTTTTTCAAAAAACGCAACAGAAATTTTTGCAGAATTTCTGTAGGACTTTTGGTGAATAGTACTAACTTAATTAAACATGTACAGTTATAAGAAAAAGTTTGGGCACCCCTATTAATCTTGAGCTTAATGTATTATAAAAATTGTTTTTTTTGCAACAGCTATTTCAGTTTCATATATCTAATAACTGTTGGACACAGTAATGGTTCTGCCTTGAAATGAGGTTTATTGTACTAACAGAAAATGTGCAATCTGCATTCAAACAAAGTTTTACAGGTGCATAAATATGGGCACCCTTATCATTTTCTTGTTTTAAATACTCCTACCTACTTTTTACTAACTTACTAAAGCACTTTTTTTGGTTTTCTAACCTCATTGAGCTTTGAACTTCATAGCCAGGTGTATGCAATCATGAGAAAAGCTCCTTAACCCCTTTACCCCCAAGGGTGGTTTGCACGTTAATGACCGGGCCAATTTTTACAATTCTGACCACTGTCAGAGGTTATAACTCTGGAACGCTTCAATGGATCCTGGTGATTCTGACATTGTTTTCTCGTGACATATTGTACTTCATGACAATGGTAAAAATTCTTTGATAGTACCTGCGTTTATTTGTGAAAAAAACGGAAATTTGGCGAAAATTATGAAAATTTCGCAATTTTCCAACTTTGAATTTTTATGCAATTAAATCACAGAGATATGTCACACAAAATACTTAATAAGTAACATTTCCCACATGTCTACTTTACATCAACACAATTTTGGAACCAAAATTTTTTTTTGTTAGGGAGTTATAAGGGTTAAAAGTTGACCAGCAATTTCTCATTTCTACAACACCATTTTATTTTAGGGACCACATCTCATTTGAAGTCATTTTGAGGGGTCTATATGATAGAAAATACCCAAGTGTGACACCATTCTAAAAACTACACCCCTCAAGGTGCTCAAAACCATATTCAAGAAGTTTATTATCCCTTCTGGTGCTTCACAGGAATTTTTTGAATGTTTAAATAAAAATGAACATTTAACTTTTTTTCACAAAAAATTTAATTCAGCTCCAATTTGTTTTATTTTACCAAGGGTAACAGGAGAAAATGGACCCCAAACATTGTTGTACAATTTGTCCTGAGTATGCCAATACCCCACATGTGGGGGTAAACCACTGTTTGGGCGCATGGCAGAGCTCGGAAGCGAAGGAGTGCCATTTGACTTTTCAATGCAAAATTGACTGGAATTGAGATGGGACGCCATGTTGCGTTTGAAGAGCCACTGATGTGCCTAAACATTGAAACCCCCCACAAGTGACACCATTTTGGAAAGTAGACCCCTAAGGAACTTATCTAGAGGTGTGGTGAGCACTTTGACCCACCAAGTGCTTCACAGAAGTTTATAATGTAGAACCGTAAAAATAAAAAATCATATTTTTTCACAAAAATTATCTTTTCGCCCCCAATGTTTTATTTTGTCAAGGGTAAGAGAAGAAATTGGACCCCAAAAGTTGTTGTACAATTTGTCCTGAGTACGCTGATACCCCATATGTGGGGGTAAACCACTGTTTGGGCGGATGGGAGAGCTCGGAAGGGAAGGAGCGCCGTTTGACTTTTCAAAGCAAAATTGACAGGAATTGAGATAGAACGCCATGTTGCGTTTGAAGAGCCACTGATGTGCCTAAACATTGAAACCCCCCACAAATGACACCATTTTGGAAAGTAGACCCCCTAAGGAACTTATCTAGAGGTGTGGTGAGCACTTTGACCCACCAAGTGCTTCACAGAAGTTTATAATGCAGAGCCGTAAAAATAAAACAAAATTTTTTTCCCACAAAAATTATTTTTTTAGCCCCCAATTTTGTATTTTCCTGAGGGTAACAGGAGAAATTGGACCCCAAAATTTGTTGCCCAATTTGTCCTGAGTGCGATGATACACCATATGTGGGGGGGAACCACTGTTTGGGCACATGGGAGGGCTTAGAAGGGAAGGAGTGCCATTTGAATGCAGACTTAGATGGAATGGTCTGCAGGTGTCACATTGCGTTTGCAGAGCCCCTAATGTACCTAAACAGTAGAAACCCCCCACAAGTGACACCATTTTGGAAAGTAGACCCCCTTAGGAACTTATCTAGATGTGTGCTGAGCACTTTGACCCACCAAGGGCTTCACAGAAGTTTATAATGGAGAGCCGTAAAAATAAAACAAAAATTTTTTCCCACAAAAATTATTTTTTAGCCCCCAGTTTTGTATTTTCCCGAGGGTAACAGGAGAAATTCGACCCCACAATTTGTTGTCCAATTTGTCCTGAGTGCGCTGATACCCCATATGTGGGGGGGAACCACTGTTTGGGCGCATGGGAGGGCTCGGAAGGGAAGGAGCTCCATTTGGAATGAGGACTTAGATGGAATGGTCTGCAGGTGTCACATTGCATTTGCAGAGCCCCTAATGTACCTAAACAGTAGAAACCTCCCACAAGTGACACCATTTTGGAAACTAGACCCCCTAAGGAACTCATCTAGATGTGTTGTGATAGCTTTGAACCCCCAAGTGTTTCACTACAGTTTGTAACGCAGAGCCGTGAAAATTAAAAAAAAAAATCTTTCCCCCCAAAATTATTTTTTAGCCCCCAGTTTTGTATTTTCCCGAGGGTAAGAGGAGAAATTCGACCCCAAAAGTTGTTGTCCAATTTGTCCTGAGTACGCTGATACCCCGTATGTTGGGGGAAACCACCGTTTGAGCGCATGGCAGAGCTCGGAAGGAAAGGAGCGCCATTTGGAATGCAGACTTAGATGGAATGGTCTGCAGACGTCACATTGCGTTTGCAGAACCCCTAATGTACCTAAACAGTAGAAACCCCCCACAAGTGACCCCATATTGGAAACTAGACCCCCCAGGGAACTAATCTAGATGTGTTGTGAGAACTTTGAACCCCCAAGTGTTTCACTACAGTTTATAACGCAGAGCCGTGAAAATAAAAAATCCTTTTTTTTCCCACAAAAAATATGTTTTAGCCCCGAGTTTTGTATTTTCCCAAGGGTAACAGGAGAAATTGGACCCCAAAAGTTGTTGTCCTATTTGTCCTGAGTACGCTGATACCCCATATGTTGGGGTAAACCCCTGTTTGGGCACACGGGAGAGCTCGGAAGGGAAGAAGCACTGTTTTACTTTTTCAACGCAGAATTGGCTGGAATTGAGATCGGACGCCATATCGCGTTTGGAGAGCCCCTGATGTGCCTAAACAGTGGAAACCCCCCAATTATAACTGAAACCCTAATCCAAACACACCCCTAACCCTAATCCCAACAGTAACCCTAACCACACCTCTAACCCAGACACACCCCTTACCCTAATCCCAAACCTATTCCCAACTGTAAATGTAATCTAAACCCTAACTGTAACTTTAGCCCCAACCCAAACTGTAGCCCTAGCCCTAACCCTAACCCTAATCCTAGCCCTAACCCTAGCCCTAACCCTAGCCCTAACCCTAATCCTAACCCTAGCCCTAACCCTAGCCCTAACCCTAACCCTAATCCTAACCCTAGCCCTAACCCTAGCCCTAACCCTAGCCCTAACCCTAACCCTAGCCCTAACCCTAGCCCTAACCCTAGCCCTAACCCTAGCCCTAGCCCTAATGGGAAAATGGAAATAAATACATTTTTTTAATTTTTCCCTAAGTAAGGGGGTGATGAAGGGGGGTTTGATTTACTTTTATAGCGAGTTTTTTAGCGGATTTTTATGATTGGCAGCCGTCACACACTGAAAGACGCTTTTTATTGCAAAAAATATTTTTTGCGTTACCACATTTTGAGAGCTATAATTTTTCTATATTTTGGTCCACAGAGTCATGTGAGGTCTTGTTTTTTGCGGGACGAGTTGATGTTTCTATTGGTAACATTTTCGGGCACGTGACATTTTTTGATCGCTTTTTATTCCGATTTTTGTGAGGCAGAATGACCAAAAACCAGCTATTCATGAATTTCTTTTGGGGGAGGCGTTTATACCGTTCCGCGTTTGGTAAAATTGATAAAGCAGTTTTATTCTTCGGGTCAGTACAATTACAGCGACACCTCATTTATATCATTTTTTTATGTTTTGGTGCTTTTATACGATAAAAACTATTTTATAGAAAAAATAATTATTTTGGCATCGCTTTATTCTCAGGACTATAACTTTTTTATTTTTTTGCTGATGATGCTGTATGGGGGCTCGTTTTTTGCGGGACAAGATGACGTTTTCAGCGGTACCATGGTTATTTATATCTGTCTTTTTGATCGCGTGTTATTCCACTTTTTGTTCGGCGGTATGATAATAAAGTGTTGTTTTTTGCCTCGTTTTTTTTTTTTTTTTCTTACGGTGTTTACTGAAGGGGTTAACTAGTGGGCCAGTTTTATAGGTCGGGCCGTTACGGACGCGGCGATACTAAATATGTGTACTTTTATTGTTTTTTTTTTTTTATTTAGATAAAGAAATGTATTTATGGGAATAATATACAGTGGGGCAAAAAAGTATTTAGTCAGTCAGCAATAGTGCAAGTTCCACCACTTAAAAAGATGAGAGGCGTCTGTAATTTACATCATAGGTAGACCTCAACTATGGGAGACAAACTGAGAAAAAAAAATCCAGAAAATCACATTGTCTGTTTTTTTTAACATTTTATTTGCATATTATGGTGGAAAATAAGTATTTGGTCAGAAACAAAATTTCATCTCAATACTTTGTAATATATCCTTTTTTGGCAATGACAGAGGTCAAACGTTTTCTGTAAGTCTTCACAAGGTTGCCACACATTGTTGTTGGTATGTTGGCCCATTCCTCCATGCAGATCTCCTCTAGAGCAGTGATCTTTTTGGCTTTTCGCTTGGCAACACGGACTTTCAACTCCCTCCAAAGGTTTTCTATAGGGTTGAGATCTGGAGACTGGCTAGGCCACTCCAGGACCTTGAAATGCTTCTTACGAAGCCACTCCTTTGTTGCCCTGGCGGTGTGCTTTGGATCATTGTCATGTTGAAAGACCCAGCCACGTTTCATCTTCAATGCCCTTGCTGATGGAAGGAGGTTTGCACTTAAAATCTCACGATACATGGCCCCATTCATTCTTTCATGTACCCGGATCAGTCGTCCTGGCCCCTTTGCAGAGAAACAGCCCCAAAGCATGATGTTTCCACCACCATGCTTTACAGTAGGTATGGTGTTTGATGGATGCAACTCAGTATTCTTTTTCCTCCAAACACGACAAGTTGTGTTTCTACCAAACAGTTCCAGTTTGGTTTCATCAGACCATAGGACATTCTCCTAAAACTCCTCTGGATCATCCAAATGCTCTCTAGAAAACTTCAGACGGGCCCTGACATGTACTGGCTTAAGCAGAGGGATACGTCTGGCACTGCAGGATCTGAGTCCATGGTGGCGTAGTGTGTTACTTATGGTAGGCCTTGTTACATTGGTCCCAGCTCTCTGCAGTTCATTCACTAGGTCCCCCCGCGTGGTTCTGGGATTTTTGCTCACCGTTCTTGTGATCATTCTGACCCCACGGGGTGGGATTTTGCGTGGAGCTCCAGATCGAGGGAGATTATCAGTGGTCTTGTATGTCTTCCATTTTCTAATTATTGCTCCCACTGTTGATTTCTTCACTCCAAGCTGGTTGGCTATTGCAGATTCAGTCTTCCCAGCCTGGTGCAGGGCTACAATTTTGTTTCTGGTGTCCTTTGACAGCTCTTTGGTCTTCACCATAGTGGAGTTTGGAGTCAGACTGTTTGAGGGTGTGCACAGGTGTCTTTTTATACTGATAACAAGTTTAAACAGGTGCCATTACTACAGGTAATGAGTGGAGGAAAGAGGAGACTCTTAAAGAAGAAGTTACAGGTCTGTGAGAGCCAGAAATCTTGATTGTTTGTTTCTGACCAAATACTTATTTTCCACCATAATATGCAAATAAAATGTTAAAAAAACAGACAATGTGATTTTCTGGATTTTTTGTTCTCAGTTTGTCTCCCATAGTTGAGGTCTACCTATGATGTAAATTACAAACACCTCTCATCTTTTTAAGTGGTGGAACTTGCACTATTGCTGACTGACTAAATACTTTTTTGCCCCACTGTATATATTTTTTTTTCATTATTTTGGAATATTTTTTTTTACACGTTTGAAAATTTTTTTTTTAACTTTTTTACTTTGTCCCAGGGGGGGACATCACAGATCAGTGATCTGACAGTTTGCACAGCACTCTGTCAGATCACTGATCTGACGTGCAGCGCTGCAGGCTTCACAGTGCCTGCTCTGAGCAGGCTCTGTGAAGCCACCTCCCTCCCTGCAGGACCCGGATCCGCGGCCATCTTGGATCCGGGGCTCGAGCAGGGAGGGAGGGAGGTAAGACCCTCGCAGCAACGCGATCACATCGCGTAGCTGCGGGGGGCTCAGGGAAGCCCGCAGGGAGCCCCCTCCCTGCGCGATGCTTCCTTGCACCGCCGGCACATCGCGATCATCTTTGATCGCGGTGTGCCAGGGGTTAATGTGCCGGGGGCGGTCCGTGACCGCTCCTGGCACATAGTGCCGGATGTCAGCTGCGATAGGCAGCTGACACCCGGCCGCGATCGGCGGCGCTCCCCCCGTGAGCGCCGCCGATCGCGCTGGATGTACTATCCCGTCCATGGTCATAGGGGCCCACCCCACATGGACGGGATAGTACATCCGATGTCAGAAAGGGGTTAAAGTGGCCACTTGCAAGTTGTTCTCCTGTTTGAATCTCCTCTGAAGATTGGAATCGTGGGCTCCTCAAAACAACTATCTAACGATCTGAAAACAAAGATTATTCAACATAGTTGTTCAGGGGAAGGATACAAAAAGCTGTCTCAGAGATTTAACCTGTCAATTTCCACTGTGAGGAACATAGTAAGGAAATGGAAGAACACAGATACAGTTCTTGTTAAGGCCAGAAGTGTCAGGCCAAGAAAAACATCAGAAAGGCAGACTTGAAGAATGGTGAGATCAGTCAAGGACAATCCTCAGACCACCTCCAGAGAGCTGCAGCATCAACTTGCTGCAGATGGTGTCACTGTGCATCGGTCAACTACACAACGCACTTTGCACAAGGAGAAGCTGTATGGGAGAGTGATGCGAAAGAAGCCGTTTCTGCAAGCACGCCACAAACAGAGTCGGCTGAGGTATGCAAAAGCACATTTGGAGAAGCCAATTTCTTTTTGGAAGAAGGTCCTTTGGACTGATGAAACCAAGATTGAGTTGTTTCGTCATACAAAAAGGCGTTATGCATTGTGGCCAAACAACACAGCATTCCAAGAAAAACACTTGCTACACACAGTAAAAAATGGTGGAGGTTCCATCATGCTTTGGGGCTGTGTGGCCAATGCCGGCACCGGGAATCTTGTTAAAGTTGAGGGATGCATGGATTCCTCTCAGTATCAGCAGATTCTTGACAATAATGTTCATGAATCAGTGACAAAGTTGAAGTTACGCAGGGGATGGATCTTTCAGCAAGACAATGATCCAAAACACCGCTCCAAATCTACTCAGGCATTCATGCAGAGGAACAATTACACTGTTCTGGAATGGCCATCCCAGTCCCCAGACCTGAATATCATTGAACATCTGTGGGATCATTTGAAGAGAGCTGTCCATGCTCGGGGACCATCAAACTTAACTGAACTGGAATTGTTTTGTAAAGAGGAATGGTCAAAAATACCTTCATCCAGGATCCAGGAACTCATTAAAAGCTACAGGAAGCGACTAGAGGCTGTTATTTTTGCAAAAGGAGGATCTACTAAATATTAATGTCACTTTTCTGGTGGGGTGCCCATAGTTATGCACCTGTCAAATTTTGTTTGAATGCAGAGTGCACATTTTCTGTTAGTACAATAAACCTCATTTCAAGGCAGAAACATTACTGTGTCCAACAGTTATTAGATATATGAAACTGAAATAGCTGTTGCAAAAAAAACAATTTTTATAAAACATTAAGCTTAAGATTAATAGGGGTGCCCAAACTTTTTCATATAACTGTGCTATAAAGCACACATGAAATCCAAAACCCAAAAGCTATACATCAAAAACGCTGCGAAAACACTGCAAGACAGGCAGTTTGAATGCAGCATTTTTACTGCAGGTTTCAGCTACAGAAAAAAACACATCAAAACGCTGCATGCATAGCCTTGATCAACTAACTAACTTATTATCCTTAAAAAAAAACCTGCAGAAATTCAGCAGATACTTTTTTGACAAAGTACAGTGGATTTGAATAATTCATAAGTTTATGCTAAAAATAAGATGTACTAAATATTTTGTAGGCCTAATAAGTTAACCGTCATCACTCTGTAATAAATCATTTAACAGTTCTCTGTTTTATGGTCAGTGAGTTGACAACATTTATAGTGATGGCTCAGAATTAGTCACATGCCCAATGTTTGCCTACAGCAGCTGCAACAGCGCCATCTGCAGGTTAGAAAACTGTAAATGTTTTTGTTCAAGTTTGCTTCATTTTATACAAGCGTTTTGAAAACCAACTGGAATTTTCTTTTGTACGACGGTCGGGTGAAAACTCGGTCATTGTTAAAACTGCGATTCCTGATGAAATACTTCAGTCTACAAAAGTTTACAGTGCCAATTTAACCCTCATTGAGTCTGTTAGCCCATTATATACGCACCAAAAACTAACTCTGCAAGTCACAAAGTATCCCAGAAGTATATCCAAACAATTTCAGGCCTCCTTATCCTCATCTATGAACTTTCAGGGACTTTATTAAGATTTGTACTGTATGGCAGTCTTAAACGGAATCTAACTGGAGAAAGATGCGCTAAATTTATTAAAAGGCTCTCTGGACAAATTTGATGTGTTTTGGTCTTTACAAGAGTCTAAGGCTCATTCAGATGTCCAATTTTTCCATGTACGAGAAAAATGGATGGATTATTTCGATCAGACTTTGATCAGAGTGTGGTCCGAGTCTCATCCGTTGAGAAAACAAAAAACAACATTTCTTAACCCCTTCCCGACCTTTGACGCATACGCTGCGTCATGAAAGTCGGTGCCATTCCGACCCATGACACAGCATATGCGTCATGGAAAGATCGCGTCCCTGCAGATCGGGTGAAAGGGTTAACTCCCATTTCACCCGATCTGCAGGGACAGGGGGAGTGGTAGTTTAGCCCAGGGGGGGTGGCTTCACCCCCTCGTGGCTACGATCGCTCTGATTGGCTGTTGAAAGTGAAACTGCCAATCAGAGCGATTTGTAATATTTCACCTAAAAAAATGGTGAAATATTACAATCCAGCCATGGCCGATGCTGCAATATCATCGGCCATGGCTGGACACACTAATGTGCACCCACCCCACCCCTCCGATCGCCCCCCAGCCCCCCGATCTGTGGTCCGCTCCCCTCGGTCCTGTGCTCCGCTCCCCCGTCCTCCTGCCCGCTCCCCCCGTGCTCCAATCACACCCCCCGTGCTCCAAACAAACCCCCCCGCACTCCGATCCCACCCCCCGCACAGCGGTCCCCCCCGCACAGCGATCCCCCCCCCATGCTCCAATCCACCCGCCCGCATAGCAATCCCCCACTCCGTGCTCCAATCCAACCCCCCGTGTTCCGATCCACCCCCCCCCGTGCTCCGACGCCCCCCCCGTGCCCTGATTTCCCCCCCCTTATACTTACCTGGCCTCCCGGGGATCGTCCGTCTTCTTTCCTGGGCGCCGCCATCTTCCAAAATGGCGGGCGCATATGCAGTGCGCCCGCCGAATCTGCCGGCCGGCAGATTCGTTCCAGAGTGAATTTTGATCACTGAGATAGGTTATATCTCAGTGATCAAAATAAAAAAAAAAGTAAATGACCCCCCCCCCCCCTTTGTCACCCCCATAGGTAGGGACAATAAAAAAAATATATATATATTTTTTTCCACTAAGGTTGGGGTAAGAACTAGGGTTAGGGGGTAGGGTTAGGGTTAGGGGTAGGGTTAGGGGTAGGGTTAGGGTTTCGGTATGTGCACACGTATTCTGGTCCTCTGCGGATTTTTCCACTGCGGATTTGATAAATCTGCAGTGCTAAACCGCTGCGGAATTATGGTGGATTTACCGCGTTTTTTCTGCGCATTTCAATGCGGTTTTACAACAGCGATTTTCTATTTGAGCAGTTGTAAAACCGCTGCGGAATCCGCAGAAAGAAGTGACATGCTGCGGAATGTAAACCGCTGCGTTTCCGTGCAGTTTTTCTGCAGCATGTGTACAGCGATTTTTGTTTCCCATAGGTTTGCATTGAACTGTAAACTCATGGGAAACTGCTGCTGATCCGCAGCGTTTTCCGCAGCGTGTGCACATACCTTTAGAATTAGGCTATGTGCACACGGTGCGGATTGGCCGCTGCGGATTCGCAGCAGTGTTCCATCAGGTTTACAGTACCATGTAAACATATGGAAAGCCAAATCCGCTGTGCCCATGGTGCGGAAAATACCGCACGGGAACGCTGCGTTGTATTTTCCGCAGCATGTCAATTCTTTGTGCGGATTCCGCAGCGTTTTACACCTGTTCCTCAATAGGAATCCGCAGGTGAAATCCGGACAAAAAACACTGGAAATCCACGGTAAATCCGCAGGTAAAACGCAGTGCCTTTTACCCGTGGATTTTTCAAAAATTGTGCTGAAAAATCTCATACGAATCCGCAACGTGGGCACATAGCCTTAGGGCTAGGGTTGGGTTGGAATTAGGGTTGTGGTTAGGGTTAGGGGTGTGTTGGGGTTACGGGTGTGTTGGGGTTAGGGTTGTGATTAGGGTTATGGCTACAGTTGGGATTAGAGTTAGGGGTGTGTTGGGGTTAGTGTTGGAGTTAGAATTGAGGGGTTTCCACTGTTTAGGCACATCAGGGGGTCTCCAAACGCAACATGGCGCCACCATTGATTCCAGCCAATCTTGTATTCAAAAAGTCAAATGGTGCTCCCTCACTTCCGAGCCCCGACATGTGCCTAAACAGTGGTTTACCCCCACATATGGGGTACCAGCATACTCAGGACAAACTGCACAACAATTACTGGGGTCCAATTTCTCCTGTTACCCTTGAGAAAATAAAAAATTGCTTGCTAAAACATCATTTTTGAGGAAAGAAAAATGATTTTTTATTTTCACGGCTCTGCGTTGTAAACGTCTGTGAAGCACTTGGGGGTTCAAAGTGCTCACCACATATCTAGATAAGTTCCTTGGGGGGTCTAGTTTCCAAAATGGGGTCACTTGTGGGGGGTTTCTACTGTTTAGGCACACCAGGGGCTCTGCAAACGCAACATGACGTCCGCATACCATTCCATCAAAGTCTGCATTTCAAAACGTCACTACTTCACTTCCGAGCCCCAGCATGTGCCTAAACAGTGGTTTACCCCCACATATTGGGTATCAGCGTACTCAGGAGAAACTGGACAACAACTTTTGGGGTCAAATTTCTCCTGTTACCCTTGGGAAAATAAAAAATTGCGGGCTAAAAAATCATTTTTGAGAAAAGAATTTTTTTTTTTTATTTTCATGGCTCTGCGTTATAAACTTCTGTGAAGCACTTGAGGGTTCAAAGTGCTCACCACACATCTAGATTAGTTCCTTTGGGGGTCTAGTTTCCAAAATGGGGTCATTTGTGGGGGATCTCTAATGTTTAGGCACACAGGGGCTCTCCAAACGCGACATGGTGTCCGCTAATGATTGGAGCTAATTTTCCATTTAAAAAGCCAAATGGCGTGCCTTCCCTTCTGAGCCCTGCCGTGCGCCCAAACAGTGGTTTACCCCCACATATGGGGTATCTGCGTACTCAGGACAAACTGGACAACAACATTTGTGGTCCAATTTCTCCTATTACCATTGGCAAAATAGGAAATTCCAGGCTAAAAAATCATTTTTGAGAAAAGAAAAATTATTTTTTATTTTCATGGCCCTGCATTATAAACTTCTGTGAAGCACCTGGGGGTTTAAAGTGCTCAGTATGCATCTAGATAAGTTCCTTGGGGGGTCTAGTTTCCAAAATGGGGTCACTTGTAGGGGAGCTCCATTGCATAGGCACACAGGGGCTCTCCAAATGCGACATGGTGTCCGCTAACAAATGGAGCTAATTTTCCATTCAAAAAGTCAAAAGGCGCGCCTTCCCTTCTGAGCCCTGCCGTGTGCCCAAACAGTGGTTTACCCCCACATATGAGGTATCGGCGTACTCGTGAGAAATTGCTCAACAAATTTTAGGATCCATTTTATCCTATTGCCCATGTGAAAATGAAAAAATTGAGGCGAAAAGAAATTTTTTGTGAAAAAAAAGTACTTTTTCATTTTTACGGATCAATTTGTGAAGCACCTGAGGGTTTAAAGTGCTCACTAGGCATCTAGATAAGTTCCTTGGGGGGTCCAGTTTCCAAAATGGGGTCACTTGTGGGGGAGCTCCAATGTTTAAGCACACAGGGTCTCTCCAAACGCGACATGGTGTCCGCTAACGATGGAGATAATTTTTCATTCAAAAAGTCAAATGGCGCTCCTTCCCTTCCGAGCCTTACCATGTGCCCAAACAGTGGTTTACCCCCACATGTGAGGTATCGGTGTGCTCAGGAGAAATTGCCAAACAAATTTTACGATCCATTTTATCCTGTTGTCCATGTGAAAATGAAAAAATTGAGGCTAAAAGAATTTTTTTTGTGAAAAAATAGTACTTTTTCATTTTTACGGATCAATTTGTGAAGCAGCTGGGGGTTTAAAGGGCTCATTATGCATCTAGATAAGTTCCTTGGGGCGTCTAGTTTCCAAAATGGGGTCACTTGTGGGGGAGCTCCAATTTTTAGGCACACGGGGGCTCTCCAAACTTGACATGGTGTCCGCTAAAGAGTGCAGCCAATTTTTCATTCAAAAAGTCAAATGGCGCTCCTTCCCTTCCAAGCCCTGCCGTGCGCCCAAACAGTGGTTTACCCCCACAAATGAGGTATCAGCGTACTCAGGACAAATTGGACAACAACTTTCGTGGTTCAGTTTCTCCTTTTACCATTGGGAAAATACAAAAATTGTTGCTGAAAAATCATTTTTGTGACTAAAAAGTTAAATGTTCATTTTTTCCTTCCATGTTGCTTCTGCTGCTGTGAAGCACCTGAAGGGTTAATAAACTTCTGGAATGTGGTTTTGTGCACCTTGAGGAGTGCAGTTTTTAGAATGGTGTCACTTTTGGGTATTTTCAGCCATATAGACCCCTCAAACTGACTTCAAATGTGAGGTGGTCCCTAAAAAAAATGGTTTTGTAAATTTCGTTGTAAAAATGAGAAATCGCTGGTCAAATTTTAACCCTTATAACTTCCTAGCAAAAAAAAATTTTGTTTCCAAAATTGTGCTGATGTAAAGTAGACGTGTGGGAAATGTTATTTATTAACTATTTTGTGTCACATACCTCTCTGGTTTAACAGAATAAAAATTCAAAATGTGAAAATTGCGAAATTTTCAAAATTTTCGCCAAATTTCCGTTTTTAGCACAAATAAACACAGAATTTATTGACCTAAATTTACCACTAACATGAAGCCCAATATGTCACGAAAAAACAATCTCAGAACCGCTAGGATCCATTGAAGCGTTCCTGAGTTATTACCTCATAAAGGGACACTGGTCAGAATTGCAAAAAACGGCAAGGTCTTTAAGGTCAAAATAGGCTGGGTCATGAAGGGGTTAACCTCCTCCATTCTGACAGTCTGGGAAAATCAGACCACGCTCGGATGTCATCCAAGTGGATTTTTTCACGAACGCATTCACTTGCACTGATTCTAGATTTTGAATGTTCTCAGAAATCCTCTTCTCTTCAGTTCTGCAAAAAAAAAAAAAAATGAATAATTGAGCTAAATTTCCCGAACTTCTGATGAATGCTATGGAAAGAGCTTTGCTTTGTGATATACTTAATTCCAAAAAACTTCAAGTGTCTGATGAACTTCAAAGTACGAGACAAAATTAGGACATTGCCTGCAGGGAGCTGAGAAAAACACATGAAGAGCTTTGAGTTAGGCACCTTTTAGCCATTTCTGTTCATCGGATTACCATTCTGATCGCTTTCTTCTGTTTTCCTTTCTATCCTTTTTTCCTCTCCTATCTGGGATAAAAAGACAAAGGGCAGACACCAACACTTCCCAGTCTTTGGCACTTGCAAAGGTTTTAGTGCCGCTCTCTATTTTAGTGCTGCTCTCTATTTTCTCTTAAGCTGCACTAAAACACATATACAGGCAGACAGAATCAGAATTTTAGGGAGACACAGATTGTCGTTGGCATAGCACTTTATGCTTTAACCTGGGGAATGAATACAACCAAAGATAACTACGGTGCGAGCTAAAGATTTACTTTCAGCAAGTATTTTTTTATTCCTTGTACTTGCTGTACTAAAAACTCCTGAAAGAAAATATCCTTTACTTACCCTCTGCCATTTTCCGCCTTTCCGTTGTTCATTTTCCATCACCATCCCTGGTCTTTGTTGATGTGGCTGTGGTGATAATATTTCGACAGCAGCACATGACCACCGCAGCCAATCATTGAGCAGTCTCGTGCCGTTTACATTGACATCACCACTGATCTCAGTGATTGGCTGCAGCGATGACATGCTGTCGTCATGATGTCACTGCTACAGCTTCGTAAACAAAGACGGGGCCGTGGCGGGGAGGCAGCACTGAAGCTGCAGGGGGTAAGTTAAGTTCTTTGAGAACTTAAAAATCAAGTATTAAATTAAGATTGAAAATTCAAGCAGAAAAATTACTTTTATTCTACACCCCTAGCCTAGGCTATGTATTTCTTGGAACAGATGATGGTAGTGCTAATCATCCCTTTCACCTATGAGTCCAAAGATATCATAGCATAACTATAGTGGTTGAAAATGTAGCAGTTGAACCAGTACCTAGGTTCCCTAGGGTGCCCAGAGACACCAGTATTATAAATATCACTGCTCATGGCTAGAAACCCCGTCCTAGAATGAACACTGGGCCCGAGAGATGCACTGTGACAAAGGCGTGGAAGACCAGACATTGGACAGAGAACTGCAGGGGTTGTCCGGAGTGGTGAGTGGTATGTTTTTTTTCTTTTAATTTTTTGCTGACCCTCTGTAAGGAGATGAGCCAGAGAGAAGACACACACAGTAATTACCTAGTAGAGTAGTTGCAAGCGAAGACCACCATCGACTGGTCAGGGGAGCTGTAGAGAAAATGAAAGCAAAAAGTACAGTAACAGGAACCCAAGAGTGAAGTACATGTTCCCTTGGGGAAGAGATTGGAGAAGACACCAGGTCACATGACAGCTATAGTGCAGTTATTAATGATAAAAATCCAGGAAAGGTAGAGGAAAGGGAGAAGTTGGTGCCAAAACTTGCAACAGGACGGATGTGTAGTGTAGCAGAACTGGCTTATAGCCGCCATTGCAAGTAAGGACTGAGCAATTACATCCGAGTGCATGACTGAATAACCTGATCCGAGCTGTAAATATAAAGCAGAGTGTGGATACAGATATATTGCTGAATAGATATACTGTTTCATTGTGTTACTGTGTTCTGATTATTATTTTAAAATACAAACTGATGTAAATCTATATATGATATATAGTCTTGATTATCGAGTAACTGTCATTTTCTTTTTTTTCATAAATCAATAGTATGTTACCAGAGGGTATTTACTGTGTGTGGGAGGTATTACTGTGTGTGGGTGTATTTACTGTGTGGGGGATGTATTTACTATGTGGGGGGTGTTTACTGTGTGTGTGTGTGTGGGGGGTATTTACTGTGGGGATATTTACTGAGTGTGGGGAAGATTTACAGGCCTAGGCGAGATTTACTATGATGGAGTATTTAGTGTAATGGGGCTGGAGGAGATTTATTGTTGTGGGGGATGATTTGAAGACATAAGTTTAGGGAGCAAACAAAAGGACAGGTGCAGACACAATATGGGGAGCGAGAGAAATTTGAAGACACAATAGGAATGGGGAAATGGGGGCATGTATGGGGGGATAGGTGCAGACACAGTATAGTGAGTGGGGGTATGAGTATATGCACAGTATGAGAATGAGGGGAAATATAATACAGCTCCCCATAGAGAATATAATATAGCCCACCTCCCCATAGAATATAATACAGCCCACCATAGAAAGTAATACAGCCCCCATAGAATGTAATACAGCCCACCTCCCCATAGAATGTAATAGAGCCCCCATAGAATATAATACAGCCCACCTCCCCATAGAATGTAATACAGCCCACCTTTCCAAATAATGTTATACAGCCCCCATAGAATGTAATACAGCCCCCATAGAATGTTATACAGCTCCCCATAGAATGTAATATAGTCCCCCATAGAATGTAATACAGCCGCCCCTAGAATGTAATACAGCCCACTTCCCCATAGAATTTAATACATTAATACAGCCCCCATAGAATGTAATAAAGCCTACCTCCCCATAGAATGTAATACAGACCCCCATAGAATGTAATACAGCCGACCTTCCCATAAAATGTTATACAGCCCCCAATACAATGTAATACAGCCCCCCATAGAATATAATACTGCCCACCTCCCCATAGAATGTAATACAGCCCCCCATAGAATATAATACACCCCTCCCCGAGAATGGCCCCACAGTCCAGCACTCATTGATAGATTTTAAAAAAACAAACCCACACAATCCTCACCTCTCCTCATGCCCCGCGTTGCTCCTGGCTCTGGTCTCAATGGCTGCACTGCCCGGGTCCGTCACACAGCAGGTACGCGATGATGTGACATCATCGTGCACCCGCAGTGTCAGAGGCAGAGGGGATTGATGGGAGAGGGAGCGTCAGCTGACGCGCTCTCCTCCATCATTGCATTGAACTCTACCGGCGTCTTAGACGCTGGTATAGTTGAATGCATCGGCGCTGGGGGGGGGGGGAGTTGGCGCTGGTGGGGGGCCTGCATGCAAACGCCGACCCTGAATGGGGTAACAGTGTAAGGGCACAGCCAAGAGGGTACAATATACCACGGGGGGAAGTATGAAGAGGAGGCATAGAATGGAGACCTATAGTGGGGACCCAGTAGGAAGAGGGGGCCAGTACGGAAAGGCGAGGACAGTGTGGAGGGCATGTACCATAAGTAGTACAGTGTGGGGGTCATAATTTGTGCAGGGAATATAGTGAGGGGCAATTATTTATTCAGAGACTCAGCGTAAGGCAGATATTTTTATTCAGGAGCACTATAATACACTGCTATGTTTAAGGGCGTTGTGTGGAGAGGTGCTACAGAAGACCGGAGAAGATGGAAGTCTGCAGAGACAGCTGTGGATGAGAAATCTCATGGCGTCTGGACAAGATGAAGAAAAGGAGAACGACTCCAGAGATGACGTCATCTATAAGGTACCGGGTGTAAGGCCATGTTCACACGTTCCTGATTTCCATCCTTTTTTTTCTGCACTAAAAACCGCAGCTCTTGGCAGAAAACGCAGGTCCTTTTTTTGGTGCTTTTTTGGTGCGTTTTTTTATGCGTTTTTTGATGCGTTTTTTAGTGCGTTTTTTATGCAATTTTCTATGCAGAGTCTGTGTGTTTTCTAGGGAGTTTTTTAGGGTTAAAATGGCTGAAAATACCCTAACCCTACCCCTAACCCTAACCCTACCCCTAACCCTACCCCTAACCCTAACCTTACCCCTAACCCTACCCCTACCCCTAACCCTAACCCTATTCTAACCTTAGTGGAAAAAAAAAATTCTTTATTTTTTTATTGTCCCTACCTATGGGGGTGACAAAGGGGGGGGGGCCATTTACTATTTTTTTTATTTTGATCACTGAGATAGGTTATATCTCAGTGATCAAAATGCACTTTGGAACGAATCTGCCGGCCGGCAGATTCGGCGGGAGCACTGCGCATGCGCGCGCCATTTTGGAAGATGGCGGCGCCCAGGGAGAAGACGGACGGACGGACACCGGGAGGCCGGGTAAGTATAAGGGGGGGAGATGAGGGCACGGGGGGGGGGGCGTCGGAGCACGGGGGGTGGCATCGGGGCATGGGGGGGTGGGATTGGGGCACGGGGGGCAGCCACACTGCAGCGGTTCTGCACCACAAACCGCAGTAAAATCCGCAGATATATTTTTCATCTGCGGGTTTTACTGCGGGTTTGACCTCACAATGGAGGTCAATGGGTGCAGAACCGCTGCAGTTTTGCAAAAAGAAGTGACATGGTACTTCTTTTTTACCGCAGCTATTCAGCGCGGCTTTTTTTCCCGATTCCCGCATCATGTGCACAGTGGTTCCTGTTTTCCATAGGGTACAGTGTACTGTACCCTGCATGGAAAACAGCTGCGGAGCCGCAGCGGCAAAATCGCGGCGGTTCCGCAGTAAAAAACGCACTGTGTGAACATGGCCTAAATGTTTTTTTGTGATACTAATTCTTATATTTTTATTTATGTTAGGAGCATTGAAGAGGTTGTCCAAGTTTGTGATGAGTCTGCAGTAATTCTATGTTACTGCAGACTTCTGAAGAATCACAGTGCGCACACTGCACGCTGTCAGGATTCTCACGTACCGGCGATTTGCACACATATGGTCACATGCTGACTAGACCTCAATGAAAATTAGTTGAGTGAGGCTGGACATGTCTAGTCGGAAGGTGGCCAGAAGTATACAAATCACATACTTGTGCAAGGGAGAATCCTAAAAGTCTGCAGTGCATTGCGCTGTGAGAATTCAGAAGCCTGCAGTCTTTAGTGACAGCAGACATTCATCTGAAACCTGGACAAGCCCTATAATTGTAAAATGAAGCGGTGTAACCAATTCTAACAGCGTGTAATATCCTCACTGTGAGGATTCATCACATGGCAGCTTCACTCATATGCGATTTTCATACTTTCGCTGTTGTGTGACAATGAGCTTCTCTTCTGCTTCTCTCAGTTGGCAGGTGGCTAAGGCTACATTCACATTTGCGTTGTGCGCCGCTGCAAATAAAAACGCACCAAAACGCACGCAAAAACGCTGCATTTTGCGACGCATGCATCCTTTTTTGCCGAAATTTGGACGCAAGAAAAATGCAACTTGCTGCGTTTTCTGCGCCCGACGCTTGCGGCAAAAAAAACGCATGCGTCGCACAATGCAGCACAACGCATGTCCATGCGTCCCCCGTGTTAAATATAGGGGCGCATGACGCATGCGTCGCCGCTGCGTTGCCCGACGCAAACACGCAAAACGCTAATGTGAACGTAGCCTTAAGGTATCGTCACACTAGACGATATCGCTAGCAATCCGTGACGTTGCAGCGTCCTCGCTAGCGATATCGTCCAGTGTGACAGGCAGCAGCGATCAGGCCCCTGCTGTGATGTCGCTGCTCAGGGAAGAAAGTCCAGAACTTTGTTTCGTCGCTGGATCTCCCGCTGACATCGCTGAATCGGCGTGTGTGACGCCGATTCAGCGATGTCTTCGCTGGTAACCAGGGTAAACATCGGGTTACTAAGCGCAGGGCCGCGCTTAGTAACCCGATGTTTACCCTGGTTACCATCGTTAAAGTAAAAAAAACAACCACTACATACTTACCTACCGCTGTCTGTCCCCGGCGCTCAGCTTCTCTGCACTCCTCCTGCACTGGCTGTGAGCACAGCGGCCGGACAGCCAGTGCAGGAGGAGTGCAGAGAAGCTGAGCGCCGGGGACAGACAGCGGTAGGTATGTAGTGGTTGTTTTTCTTACTTTAACGATGGTAACCAGGGTAAACATCAGGTTACTAAGCGCGGCCCTGCGCTTAGTAACCCGATGTTTAACCTGGTTACCGGCATCGTTGGTCGCTGGAGAGCTCTCTGTGTGACAGCTCTTCAGCGACCAAACAGCGACGCTGCAGCGATCTGGATCGTTGTCGGTATCGCTGCAGCGTCGCTAAGTGTGACGGTACCTTAAGTGTGCAAGTCGCATATGTGCTTGGTGTTGGTGGGGGAGGGGACCTAGATACAGCTCTGATGTTACTAGGATAACAAACTAGAGGGAGATAGAGGCATGGCAGACAAGTTCACCAGAAATGTCTGCTCTTATGCAGACGTGGAAATAAACCTGACATAGTGTGATGCTGCAGACATGCTGATGTAGCCAACTTTAACTTGACAAATAACGCACCATCTTGATAACTTTTCTTTGAAGGTTATCTCACTTGAGAGGATTAAGATAAACTAACATTGCACAAGGCACTGACTGATATATATGGTGTCATCTTTGCTAAAAGGAATCTGCCATCTGGATTTCGCACCACAAACTATTTATATGTGCACGTACAGTTGCTCTCTCAAACAAAAGTCAAGCAATATGTCCAAGAAAAGTAAATAGATTAAGGCTGGTTTCACACTTGCGTTTCAAAACGCATGCGTTTAAAAAAAAAAACGCATGGTGAAAAAACGCGTGCAAACGCTGCGTTTTTTTTACGCATGCGTTTGCATTTTTTAAACGCATGCAGATAAATGTGTGACAGCTGCCAATCATCAAAATAAAGTAAAAAACCCACTATAAACAGAAAGAGCTAGGGTTAGGGGTAGGGGTAGGGTTAGGGGTAGGGATCCTAACCCTAACCCTAAAGGGATGCTAACCCTATCCCTAACCCTAACCCTAAAGGGACCCTAACCCTACCCCTAACCCTACCCCTAACCCTACCCCTAACCCTACCCTTAAAGGGATTAGGGTTAGGGGTAGGGTTAGGGGTAGGGTTAGGCTTCTTTCACACTAGCGTCGGAATCTCCCCGTCGCAATGAGTCGGGGAGAGATTCTGACGCTAGCGTTTGCTGCATTTCACAATGGGTGCAGCGGATGCATTTTTCCGGCGCATTCGCAGCCCCATTGTAAGGTGCGGGGAGGTGGGGGCGGAGTTCCGACCGCGCATGCGCGGCCGGAAAAAGCGGTCCGTCAGGAGAAAAAAACGTTACATGTAGCGTTTTTTTCTCCCGACGGGCCGCAAAAGCATGACACATCCGTCGCTCGACGGATGCAACGTGTAGCAATCCGTCGCAAATGCGTCGTCAATGCAAGTCTATGGGGAAAAAACGCATCCTGCAAGCACTTTTGCAGGATGCGTTTTCTTCTGCAAAACGACGCATTGTGACGGATTGCAGAAAACGCTAGTGTGAAAGGAGCCTTAGGGTTAGGGGTAGGGTTAGGGTTAGGGTTAGGGGTAGGGTTAGGGGTAGGATCCCTTTATCAATTTTATGGTGTGAGGTGGTTTATCAGTGTGTTTTTATGTTTAAAAAAAAACGCATGCAAACGCATGCACAAATGACTCCAATGTGTTTTTTGACCCAAAAAAACCGCATGAAAACGCATGCGTTTTTTGTGTCCAAAAAACGCCTCTCAAAAATACTACAAGTTGCATTTTTAAAAATGATTGAAAACGCAACCAAACGCGTACACAAAAAAAGCATGCGTTTTCAATGTTAAATATAGGGAAAAAAACGCATGCGTTTTTTTGTGCAAAAAACGCTGCAGACAAAAACGCAAGTGTGAAACCACCCTAAAATAATTCAAATAATTAAAATATTCAAATTTTATTCCATAAGTATCAAACAATTAAAAACCACATGCTGGTGATAGAAAAAAACAGTCTGACACGTTTCAGGCGCTTTGTGTGCCCTTAGTCATAAGGTCCAGCAATACCTGTTAGGGCTGACGGAACGCGCCGAGTAAATAGATGAAGTTATTGGTGCGTTCGCAGCCCGGGGTCCACCATGCAGGAGGAACCTGCTGCTAGCAAATGGCACTATATGGCGGTATAAGCGAACTCTGTTACTTCACAGAGTCGCCGACGAAAGAAAGCACTGAGCCCTGTAAGACTCACAGGAATACACAGCTAACTGCTGAGCTGATAGCAGTCAGTGGTCTTGCACACACACAAACTCCTCACCGGAGGTGCCTGCATACTAGGGGCTTATTTCATCCGGGACCCTAATACATACACACAAAACTCCTCACCGGAGGTCCCGGTATTCTAGGGGCTTATTTCAGCTGGGGCCCTAAATACATACACACAAGACCACACTGGCGCACAGCACATAACATAGATTGATACTAGCACATGGTCATGCGGTCATGCGAACCTTTTATAGCTGCAGCAACTTCAGGACCTTCCCATAGGGACCAATGGGAGGCTGCCACTGAACTTGAGCAACTTCAGGACCTTCCTAGAGGACCAATGGGAGTTGCTGCAGTACCTGAGCATGTGACCCTTGATCTCCATCGAGAGATCTTACCCTGGGCATGCTCAGAAGGGGAAAAGTAGGACTTAGTCCCAAAGACGTCTGCTCGCCGCTTACCAGTACTGGTTACAATGGCAGAAGCTGGAAAGGCAGCAGTAACCCTTTGCACAGTATCAGACTGAGCGAGACACTGGGACCGACACCTCTGCTGAGCAGGTTCCACTGTGGCAGGAGAAGAATGGGAGACCGCAGCGGAGATGGCTCAAGATTCCCCCTGTGCAGAGGTGGGAACTCGACCCCTAACAATACCTTTAGTTGAAAAGTAGGTTCCTCCATTACTGAGAAATTGGCAGCTGAATCGATATGTAAATGAGGCTGAAGAACTATGGTAGATCTGAAGCCTCTGTCACTCCAGCTCTATTCTCCACCCAGTGCTGCCTCTTTCTGCTTGACTAATGGCAAATTTGCATGAAGTCACACAGAACCAATGAAGAAAAAAGAGGAAAAAACAGCTCACCAAAAAAAATATCACAGCAAATGTGTATGAAAGTTCACAAAATGATGCTTGGATAAAGCAGGAAAAATATCATAGGCAGAAAGTACAGAAAAATGGAGAGAAAAAAAACAGCACCAAAAGTTGAAAAAAATTATAATAATAAAAAAAAATTGCATCCGCTAAAATCAGTAACCAACATACGATGTAAAAAATTGGGGATCCAAGAAAGCTTATGTGTTTCGGACATCCATGTTGATAGATATGACGTATAAGTAAGGAAATGGATTTCTGAAATGCGCATGGTTACTGATTTTAACCCCTCTGTGACCTTAGACGTACTATCCCGTCGAGGTGCCCTGGGCTTATCTGACCCTGGACGGGATAGTACGTCATAGCCGATCGGCCGTGCTCACGGGGGGAGCGCGGCCGATCGCGGCCGGGTGTCAGCTGCTTATCGCAGCTGACATCCGGCACTATGTGCCAGGAGCGGTCACGGACCGCCCCCGGCACATTAACCCCTGACACACCGCGATCAAAGATGATCGCGATGTGCCGGCGGTGCAGGGAAGCACCGCGCAGGGAGGGGGCTCCCTGCGGGCTTCCCTGAGACCCCCGGAGCAACGCGATGTGATCGCGTTGCTGCGAGGGTCTCACCTCCCTCCCTGCTCCCTCCAGCCCCGGATCCAAGATGGCCGCGGATCCGGGTCCTGCAGGGAGGGAGGTGGCTTCACAGAGCCTGCTCAGAGCAGGCACTGTGAAGGCTGCAGCGCTGCATGTCAGATCAGTGATCTGACAGAGTGCTGTGCAAACTGTCAGATCACTGATCTGTGATGTCCCCCCCTGGGACAAAGTAAAAAAGTTAAAAAAAAATTTTCCAAATGTGTAAAAAAAATAAAAAAAATATTCCAAAATAATGAAAAAAAAAAAAAAATATTATTCCCATAAATACATTTCTTCATCTAAATAAAAAAAAAACCAATAAAAGTACACATATTTAGTATCGCCGCATCCGTAACGACCCGACCTATAAAACTGTCCCACTAGTTAACCCCTTTAGTAAACACCGTAAGAAAAAAAAAAAAAAAACGAGGCAAAAAACAACGCTTTATTATCATACCGCCGAACAAAAAGTGGAATAACACGCGATCAAAAGGACAGATATAAATAACCATGGTACCGCTGAAAGCGTCATATTGTCCCGCAAAAAAAGAGCCACCATACAGCATCATCAGCAAAAAAATAAAAAAGTTATAGTCCTGAGAATAAAGCGATGCAAAAATAATTATTTTTTCTGTAAAATAGTTTTTATCGTATAAAAGCGCCAAACCATAAAAAAATGATATAAATGAGGTATTGCTGTAATCGTACTGACCCGAAGAATAAAACTGATTTATCAATTTTACCAAACGCGGAACGGTATAAACGCCTCCCCCAATAGAAATTCATGAATAGCTGGCTTTTGGTCATTCTTCCTCACAAAAATCGGAATAAAAAGCGATCAAAAAATGTCACGTGCCCAAAAATGTTTTCAATAAAAACGTCAACTCGTCCCGCAAAAAACAAGACCTCACATGACTCTGTGGACCAAAATATGGAAAAATTATAGCTCTCAAAATGTGGTATTGCAAAAAATATTTTTTGCAATAAAAAGGGTCTTTCAGTGTGTGACGGCTGCCAATCATAAAAATCCGCTAAAAAACTCGCTATAAAAGTAAATCAAACCCCCCTTCATCACCCCCTTAGTTAGGGAAAAATAAAAAAAAATGTATTTATTTCCATTTTCCCATTAGGGCTAGGGTTAGGGCTAGGGTTAGGGCTAGGGCTAGGGTTAGGGCTAGGGTTAGGGCTAGGGTTAGGGCTAGGGCTAGGGTTAGGGCTAGGGTTAGGGCTAGGGCTAGGGTTAGGGTTAGGGCTAGGGCTAGGGTTAGGGTTAGGGCTAGGGTTAGGGCTAGGGTTAGGGCTAGGGTTAGGGCTAGGGTTATGGCTAGGGTTAGGGTTAGGGTTAGGGCTAGGGTTAGGGCTAGGGTTAGGGCTAGGGTTAGGGCTAGGGTTAGGGCTAGGGTTAGGGTTAGGGCTAGGGTTAGGGCTAGGGTTAGGGCTAGGGTTAGGGTTAGGGTTGGGGCTACAGTTAGGGTTGGGGCTAAAGTTATGGTTAGGGTTTAGATTACATTTACAGTTGGGAATAGGGTTGGGATTAGGGTTAGGGGTGTGTCAGGGTTAGAGGTGTGGTTAGGGTTACCGTTGGAATTAGGGTTAGGGGTGTGTTTAGATTAGGGTTTCAGTTATAATTGGGGGGTTTCCACTGTTTCGGCACATCAGGGGCTCTCCAAACACGACATGGCGTCCGATCTCAATTCCAGCCAATTCTGCGTTGAAAAAGTAAAACAGTGCTCCTTCCCTTCCGAGCTCTCCTGTGTGCCCAAACAGGGGTTTACCCCAACATATGGGGTATCAGCGTACTCAGGACAAATTGGACAACAACTTTTGTGGACCAATTTCTCCTGTTACCCTTGGGAAAATACAAAACTGGGGCTAAAAAATAATTTTTGTGGGAAAACAAAAAGATTTTTTATTTTCACGGCTCTGCGTTATAAACTGTAGTGAAACACTTGGGGGTTCAAAGTTCTCACAACACATCTAGATAAGTTCATTGAGGGGTCTAGTTTCCAATATGGGGTCACTTGTGGGGGGTTTCTACTGTTTAGGTACATTAGGGGCTCTGCAAACGCAATGTGACGCCTGCAGACCAATCCATCTAAGTCTGCATTCCAAATGATGCTCCTTCCCTTCCGAGCCCTCCCATGCGCCCAAACGGTGGTTCCCCCCCACATATCGGGTATCAGCGTACTCAGGACAAATTGGACAACAACATTTAGGGTCCAATTTCTCCTGCTAACCTTGGAAAAATACAAAACTGGGGGCTAAAATATAATTTTTGTGGAAAAAAAAATATTTTTTATTTGCATGGCTCTGCGTTATAAACTGTAGTGAAATACTTGGGGGTTCAAAGCTCTCACAACACATCAAGATGAGTTCCTTAGGGGGTCTACTTTCCAAAATGGTGTCACTTGTGGGGGGTTTCTACTGTTTAGGTACATTAGGGGCTCTGCAAATGCAATGTGACGCCTGCAGACCATTCAATCTAAGTCTGCATTCCAAATGGCGCTCCTTCCCTTCCGAACCCTCCCATGCGCCCAAACGGTGGTTCCCCCCCACATATGGGGTATCAGCGTACTCAGGACAAATTGGACAACAACTTTTGGGGTCCAATTTCTCCTGTTACCCTAGGGAAAATACAAAACTGGGGGCTAAAAAATAATTTTTGTGGGAAAAAAATTTTGTTTTATTTTTATGGCTCTGCATTATAAACTTCTGTGAAGCCCTTGGTGGGTCAAAGTGCTCACCACACATCCAGATAAGTTCCTTAGGGGGTCTACTTTCCAAAATGGTGTCACTTGTGGGGGGTTTCAATGTTTAGGCATATCAGTGGCTCTCCAAACGCAACATGGCGTCCCATCTCAATTCCTGTCAATTTTGCATTGAAAAGTCAAACGGCGCTCCTTCCCTTCCGAGCTCTCCCATGCGCCCAAACAGTGGTTTACTGCCACATATGGGGTATCAGCGTACTCGGGACAAATTGGACAACAACTTTTGAGGTCCAATTTCTTCTCTTACCCTTGGAAAAATAAAAAATTGGGGGCAAAAATATTATTTTTGTGAAAAAATATGATTTTTTATTTTTACGGTTCTGCATTATAAACTTCTGTGAAGCACTTGGTGGGTCAAAGTGCTCACCACACCTCTAGATAAGTTCCTTAGGGGGTCTACTTTCCAAAATGGTGTCACTTGTGGGGGGTTTCAATGTTTAGGCACATCAGTGGCTCTCCAAACGCAACATGGCGTCCCATCTCAATTTCTGTCAATTTTGCATTGAAAAGTCAAACTGCGCTCCTTCCCTTCCGAGCTCTCCCATGCGCCCAAACAGTGGTTTACTGCCACATATGGGGTATCAGCGTACTCAGGACAAATTGGACAACAACTTTTGAGGTCCAATTTCTTCTCTTACCCTTGGAAAAATAAAAAATTGGGGGCAAAAATATAATTTTTGTGAAAAAATATGATTTTTTATTTTTACGGTTCTGCATTATAAACTTCTGTGAAGCACTTGGTGGGTCAAAGTGCTCACCACACATCCAGATAAGTTCCTTAGGGGGTCTACTTTCCAAAATGGTGTCACTTGTGGGGGGTTTCAATGTTTAGGCACATCAGTGGCTCTCCAAACGCAACATGGCGTCCCATCTCAATTCCTGTCAATTTTGCATTGAAAAGTCAAATAGCGCTCCTTCCCTTCCGAGCTCTCCCATGCGCCCAAACAGTGGTTTACTGCCACATATGGGGTATCAGCGTACTCAGGACAAATTGGACAACAACTTTTTGGGTCCAATTTCTCCTGTTACCCTTGGTAAAATAAAACAAATTGAAGCTGAAGTAAATTTTTTGTGTAAAAAAGTTAAATGTTCATTTTTATTTAAACATTCCAAAAATTCCTATTAAACACCTGAAGGGTTAATAAACTTCTTGAATGTGGTTTTGAGCACCTTGAGGGGTGCAGTTTTTAGAATGGTGTCACACTTGGGCATTTTCTATCATATAGACCCCTCAAAATGACTTCAAATGAGACGTGGTCCCTAAAAAAAAATGGTGTTGTAAAAATGAGAAATTGCTGGTCAACTTTTAACCCTTATAACTCCCTAACAAAAAAAAAAATTGGTTCCAAAATTATGCTGATGTAAAGGAGACATGTGGGAAATGTTACTTATTAAGTATTTTGTGTGACATATCTCTGTGATTTAATTGCATAAAAATTCAAAGTTTGAAAATTGCGAAATTTTCAAAATTTTCGCCAAATTTCCGTTTTTTTCACAAATAAACGCAGGTACTATCAAAGAAATTTTACCACTATCATGAAGTACAATATGTCACGAGAAAACAATGTCAGAATCACCAGGATCCGTTGAAGCGTTTCGGAGTTATAACCTCATAAAGGGACAGTAGTCAGAATTGTAAAAATTGGCCTGGTCATTGACGTGCAAACCACCCTTGGGGGTAAAGGGGTTAATAGATACAAATAAATTGTTGTTTTTTCTAAATTATTTTTTTCAATTTTTGTTGCTGGATTTTTTTTGCCAACAGAATAGAGGCTGACATTCAAGCAGAATGAGGCTATGTTGATGACATGATGTAATGATGAAAAAAGTGGAATGCAGCGTTGTGCTTGGTCTTTGTGGTTGGTTGTGTTTTGTATTTTAAAGGGAATCTGCCAGCAGGAATTCCCCCATCAAATCCTTCTCCTGCTTTCAAGATATAGTGTGACACTTCAGGCAATGGAACTGTCAGTCAAGCAGGAGGAGGTGGTGCTGGGCGGGGAATAGAGCTGGAGTGGCAAAGGCTTTAGATCTACAGTCACTCTTCATCCTCATTTGCATAGAATTCAAGCGCTGATTTCTCAGTAACAAAAGGATGGAATGTCCATGTAAAGATACTGCTGGACTTGTCTTTGAGAGAGCTACATGCGCATATAAACAGTTTGGGGTGTGAAATTTTGCTGACAGATTCCCTTTAAGGTAAATTTGACTACATCTGTACTCTTCCATCTATTCCTTTCTTTTATTAGAGTAGAAAAAAGTAAGAGACAGGTGGAAGGGAGTACAGTTGTGGCCAAAAGTATTTGCACCCCTGCAATTCTGTCAGATAATACTCAGTTTCTTCCTGAAAATGATTGCAATCACAAATTCTTTGGTATTATTATCTTCATTTAATTTGTCTTAAATGGAAAAACACAAAAGAGAGTGAAGCAAAAAGCAAAACATTGATCATTTCACACAAAACTCCAAAAATGGGCCAGACAAAAGTATTGGCACCCTCAGCCTAATACTTGGGATGCACAATCTTTAGTCAAAATAACTGCGACCAACCGCTTCTGGTAACCATCAATGAGTTTCTTACAATGCTCTGCTGGAATTTTAGACCATTCTTCTTTGGCAAACTGCTCCAGGTCCCTGATATTTGAAGGGTGCCTTCTCCAAACTGCCATTTTTAGATCTCTCCACAGGAGTTCTATGGGACTCAGGTCTGGACTCATTGCTGGCCACCTTAGAAGTCTCCAGTGCTTTCTCTCAAACCATTTTCTAGTGCTTTTTGAAGTGTGTTTTGGGTCATTGTCCTGCTGGAAGACCCATGACCTCTGAGGGAGACCAAGCTTTCTTACACTGGGCCCTACATTACGCTGCAAAATTTGTTGGTAGTCTTCAGACTTCATAATGCCATGCACACGGTCAAGCAGTCCAGTGCCAGAGGCCGCAAAGCAACCCCAAAACATCAAGGAACCTCCACCATGTTTGACTGTAGGGACCGTGTTCTTTTCTTTGAATGCCTCTTTTTTTTCTCCTGTAAAGTCTATGTTGATGCCTTTGCCCAAAAAGCTCTACTTTTATCTCACCTGACCAAAGAACATTCTTCCAAAACATTTTAGGCTTTTTCAGGTAAGTTTTGGCAAACTCCAGACTGGCTTTTTTATGTCTCGGGGTAAGAAGTGGGGTCTTCCTGGGTCTCCTACCATACAGTCCCTTTTCATTCAGGCGCCGACGGATAGTGCGGGTTGACACTGTTGTACCCTCGGACTGCAGGGCAGCTTGAACTTGTTTGGATGTTAGTCGAGGTTCTTTATCCAACATCCGCACAATCTTGCGCTGAAATCTCCTGTCAATTTTTATTTTCCGTCAACATCTAGGGAGGTTAGCCACAGTGCCATGGGCTTTAAACTTCTTGATGACACTGCGCACGGTAGACACAGGAAAATTCAGGTCTTTGGAGATGGACTTGTAGCCTTGAGATTGCTCATGCTTCCTCACAATTTGGTTTCTCAAGTCCTCAGACAGTTCTTTGGTCTTCTTTCTTTTCTCCATGCTCAATGTGGTACACACAAGGACACAGGACAGAGGTTGAGTCAACTTTAATCCACGTCAACTGGCTGCAAGTGTGATTTAGTTATTGCCAACACCTGTTAGGTGCCACAGGTAAGTTACAGGTGCTGTTAATTACACAAATTAGAGAAGCATCAAATGATTTTTCGAACAGTGCCAATACTTTTGTCCACCCCCTTTTTTATGTTTTGTGTGGAATTATATCCAATTTGGCTTTAGGACAATTCTTTTTGTGTTTTTGTTCATTTAAGACAAATTAAATGAAGATAATAATAACAAAGAATTTGTGTTTGCATAAGAATTTGTGATTGCAATCATTTTCAGGAAGAAACTGAGTATTATCTGACAGAATTGCAGGGGTGTCAATACTTTTGGCCACAACTGTATGTATGCAATGTTAGGATACCTAATATTTGATTCACGTCTTTATCCTTTACAGAAGGCACAAATTAGTAATATATTTCTATTGTATGGCATCTCTTCAGTAGCATCAGTTTTTAGTTAAGATGCATTGGAGAAATAAAAATTGGCTACAAATGTGAACATAGCCAAAGAAGCAAATACAAAAATTCTGATCTGGATCTAATTAATATTTTGGATAAGTACCGCTTCTGAAATTTCATTTTTCCTACTATATAATAAAGACATTTCTCATGTGTGTATTTGAAGGACTCAATTCAAGCTTTTGTTTGGTTACAACTGTCTGTGAATCACACTTGTGTAATTACAACGCCACATATTCCACCACTTTTATAACGTCAGTTTTGATTTTTCATGGCCTGTTTTACCCCACGTGATAATGTTATTGCAATTAGAGGGATTGTAAAGTGAGTTTGACCCCCGGTAATCAAAACCTCTCGCCACATGAATACTAGAGAGAGTCGTTCTGTATTTGTTTTCACTTCATGTGGTGAATAAAAATGAACATTAGAAAAGCTACAGATGGAATTTGTCAAAGCTTTTTTTTTTATTCTAGTTAGTACAAAGACAGTGGCTGCCAGATCTATAAATGAAAATAACCATCTATTTTTAGAGGAAAGCAGCTGCTGTTGAAAACCAAACTTATGCTTCGAAATCAACTCTATAAAAGGAATACTCCTGTCTTTAAAAAAATGTTTTTTCTTTTTTATTATTATTGTTATGGTCTTTGTGCTTACGGTACATTGTAATAATGTTTATATAGATAAAAAAAATGTTTTGATGAGTTTAAATTTAAGGGAAAAGAAAATTGAACTTCAAATAATTTTCTTGGAATTTTAAATGTTGAGTATTTTAAATAATAATCCATAATGGAAGGTTTTTTCAAAGAGAACGGAACAGAACTCGTCATCTACCCTGACGTTCTACTTTTGTAAATTCTTGCTTTGCCCATAAAATAAGAATTATGTGACATATTTTATTTGACCTTTGCATTGTGCCATTCTTCTGTTATTCCTGCTAGAAATTTATGAAACTGTGGGCAACAGGGTGTTACCATTTCCCTTGTCAATGAGGTGTGTCTCTACAAAGTGTAATACCGCCTATACATACAAGGCCTATATCCACACAGAAAAAAAATTGAATGTGGAGGAAAACAGGATTAGATTCAGTGCCAAATTGATAAAACTCAGATAGAGAGCACGCACCACCAGGAATCAATGAATAAAAAATTTACAACTTTATTAAAGATAAATACATAAAAATACAGGGGATGTGACAGAGGTTAGCCAAAACATAGATGGGAATACACAAAGGAACCAGGCAGCAACAAGTGTATATAAATTTAGAAGTTAATAAGATTGCTCCATGATTAAGAGTGTGCCAAATATTAGTAATAGTACAGAGACCAAAGTGTAGGTGCACACCTCAGAACAAACGGACACCAGAAAGGCTGTAAACCACATCTGGAGATCATTACAAAAGTATACAAGACTTGATCAAACGATCATGATATTTACCTGGAGGTGCCTCGAGCCCTGTGAGACCCACCGTCCCCAACGCGCGTTTCGGCGCTCAAGCCTTCTTCCGGGGGAGACAAAGTGTAATACCGCTAGCACTGAGTGGATAGTATTAGGGGACACTCTCAGAATATCCTGAGTAAACAGTATCAAATTCCGTAGGGACTAAAGATAGGCGGACTGATTCCGGCTCAACAACCACATCAGTAGTCTCTGGCCATTGGAAAGGAGGCTCACAAAATTCTTATTTTCCCCCATCCCTGACGCGGCTTTTGATTAGCTGGGCTAGAGCAATGTCATGTGTGCACCACACCAAAATGCTGATGCTGTGCCAGCCCAGCTAATCAAAAACTGCATCATGGTGCCTGAAAGGTCAGATTTGAAAGCCTCCTGTCCAGCAGCCCGAGACTACTGACTTGGTCGATGGACTGGTGTCCCACAAATTAATCCACCCTCTCTCTAGTAGTCACCCATTTGTTTGAAAATGGGAATGGTAACACCCACTTGTCCATTTATTCATAAATTTCCAGAATTAATAAGAAAAGGATTTGATATCTTAGGAGAGATGTGCCAGAATCAGGAGCAGCCGGTAGACACTAGGTACTACATCAGTGCAGTCCCCGTGACTGCAGCAGCCGACCGGAGGGTCAGAAGTCCAGGTATGAAACCGAGGAGGGTGGAGATAAAGATGTGATCAGATAATCTGAGGTCAGGGCAGACAGCACAGGTTCCATACACTTAGCCGAGATCAGGAGCGGAAAGGTCAGACAGGACAGGTTAAGCGAGCCGTGTCAGTAACAGGACAAACAGAACACACTAGCTGACTAGAAACCAACGTTTGGACAAGGAGTGGTGGGTGGAGCTGCCTGGCAATTCTTTCTTTATCTTCCTTTTCTTATTGGCAGCTTCTGAATCTCCTGCATATTCTGTAGCATTATCACATTATAATATCCATGACAACATAGCGTTCTAAAGAACATGAGAAACACGGTCATGTGAACGAGCCCTTAATGTCAGAGTTTTACTTGATTATCAACACATAACGTGAAGAACCCATACTGTGCCCCCCAGATGGTGCTGCAGCTTGAATAAGCTAAACAAACTCCTTTCTATCAGCCGATTTTGTGACAGATGTACAACTCTGATACAAAGCTATGATTTACCAAGAAGAAATGCAAAATGCATTCACCCTAATTAATCATTTTAATACAAAGTAAATGTATGGCGCCTTTACAGATGCATAGAAATGGTTATATTCTAGAACAGAAGCCATTACATTATGTTTTCTCATTCTATATCAGAGAAACTCTGCTCTGAATAAAATTACATTAGTCAGTTCATGAAAATATGACAAATGCAATACAACAAGCATGTTGTTAATGTACACCCTTTACTGTCATTGTACAGTGCCTACAAGTAGTATTCAACCCCCTGCAGATTTAGCAGGTTTACACATTTGGAATTAACTTGGCATTGTGACATTTGGACTGTAGATCAGCCTGGAAGTGTGAAATGCACTGCAGCAAAAAAAATGTTATTTCTTTGTTTATTTTTTTTTTTTAAATTGTGAAAAGTCTTTTCAGAGGGTCATTTATTATTCAACCCCTCAACCCACCAGAATTCTGTTTGGTTCCCCTAAAGTATTAAGAAGTAGTTCAGGCACAAAGAACAATGAGCTTCACATGTTTGGATTAATTATCTCTTTTTCCAGCCTTTTCTGACTATTTAAGACCCTCCCCAAACTTGTGAACAGCACTCATACATGGTCAACATGGGAAAGACAAAGGAGCATTCCAAGGCCATCAGAGACAAGATCGTGGAGGGTCACAAGGCTGGCAAGGGGTACAAAACCCTTTCCAAGGAGTTGGGCCTACCTGTCTCCACTGTTGGGAGCATCATCCGTAAGTGGAAGGCTTATGGAACTACTGTTAGCCTTCCACGGCCTGGACAGCCTTTGAAAGTTTCTTCCCGTGCCGAGGCCAGGCTTGTCTGAAGAGTCAAGGCTAACCCAAGGACAACAAGGATGGAGCTCCGGGAAGATCTCATGGCAGTGGGGACATTGGTTTCAGTCAATACCATAAGTAATTTACTCCACCGCAGTGGTCTCCGTTCCAGACGAGCCCGTAAGGTTCCTTTACTTTCAAAGCGTCATGTCAAGGCTCGTCTACAGTTTGCTCATGATCACTTGGAGGACTCTGAGACTGACTGGATCAAGGTTCTCTGGTCTGATGAGACCAAGATCGAGATCTTTGGTGCCAACCACACACGTGACGTTTGGAGACTGGATGGCACTGCATACGACCCCAATAATACCATCCCTACAAGCATGGTGGTGGCAGCATCAAAGCATCATGCTGTGGGGCTGTTTCTCAGCCAAGGGGCCTGGCCATCTGGTCCGCATCCATGGGAAGATGGATAGCACGGCCTACCTGGAGATTTTGGCCAAGAACCTCCGCTCCTCCATCAAGGATCTTAAGATGGGTTGTCATTTCATTTTCCAACAACGACCCAAAGCAAGTAAACCAAGGCCTGGTTCAAGAGGCAAAAAATCAAGGTGTTGCAGTGGCCTAGTCAGTCTCCTGACCTTAACCCAATTGAAAACTTGTGGAAGGAGCTCAAGATTAAAGTCCACATGAGACACCCAAAGAACCTAGATAACTTGGAGAAGATCTGCATGGAGGAGTGGGCCAAGATAACTCCAGAGACCTGTGCCGGCCTGATCAGGTCTTATAAAAGACGATTATTAGCTGTAATTGCAAACAAAGGTTATTCCACAAAATATTAAACCTAGGGGTTGAATAATAATTGACCCACACTTTTATGTTTAAAATTTATAAAAATTTAACTGAGCAACAAAACTTTTTGGTTTGTAAGATTTATGCATCTGTTAATAAATCCTGCTCTTGTTTGAAGTTTGAAGGCTCTAACTTATTTGCATCTTATTAAACCTGCTAAATCTGCAGGGGGTTGAATACTACTTGTAGGCATTGTATGTGTTTTTATTTTCATTTTTCACTGACATAGGAAACATTAATTCTGCTATTGATTCTGCTAATGATATTTTTGTGCCATTCAATATGCAGCTAAACTAACACATGCAGTAACTAGATTAATGCTATGGGTCTGGGCAACTACAATAATACTACAGTTGTATAGGGCTTTGTCTTAGTTTTTTCTGCCTCTCACTGAAAAAAAAGTATTTTTTTCTTTTGTGTTGCCACATTCTAAGAACCAGAATTTTGTTGTACTGCTGCTATACAGATATACCAAAGGTACCTTGTCCTGCACTGGGGTATCACTGCACAAAAAAAAAACAGATAATTCAACACCTAGCCTGACATCAGTCAATGGCTTGTACAATTTTATCTTTTTAAGCAAGATATACTTATGTGACACATTAACCTTTGCTTTGATAAACTAGTTGGATAAGGGCTTGATTTTTGCAGGGCGACCCAAATGCTAAAAAACAGATATTTTGTATTTGCCACTCCATTTCTTCTTTATGGGACTGCTGGAGATATCTGAGTACAAGTTCAGCATTTCTCATGGAGAATAAATGGAGCAGCACTGTGCATGATTGAATGCTGCTCCATTCACAAATGGCCACTCCTAACATTTCTACTATGTCTTTCATGGATTTCTTTTTTTTCAGCCTAATGATGGTCTGTTTATCTTCAATTGAGAGCTCCTTTTACCGCATGTTGTGGGTTCACAGCAACAACTTCCAAATGCAAATGAGCACCTAGAGTCGGCTTCAGACCTTTTACCTGCTTAATTGATGATGAATGAATGAGGGAATAACCCATGCAACCCATTAAAGAACTTCTGAGATAATTGTCCAGTTACCTTTGGTTTCTTTAAAAAGAGGCAGCTACAAATTAAAGGGTTGTAATTCCTCAACCCTTACTACAATTAGGATGCGAATACATAGTAACATAGTAACATAGTAACATAGTTAGTAAGGCCGAAAAAAGACATTTGTCCATCCAGTTCAGCCTATATTCCATCATAATAAATCCCCAGATCTACGTCCTTCTACAGAACCTAATAATTGTATGATACAATATTGTTCTGCTCCAGGAAGACATCCAGGCCTCTCTTGAACCCCTCGACTGAGTTCGCCATCACCACCTCCTCAGGCAAGCAATTCCAGATTCTCACTGCCCTAACAGTAAAGAATCCTCTTCTATGTTGGTGGAAAAACCTTCTCTAATCCAGACGCAAAGAATGCCCCCTTGTGCCCGTCACCTTCCTTGGTATAAACAGATCCTCAGCGAGATATTTGTATTGTCCCCTTATATACTTATACATGGTTATTAGATCGCCCCTCAGTCGTCTTTTTTCTAGACTAAATAATCCTAATTTCGCTAATCTATCTGGGTATTGTAGTTCTCCCATCCCCTTTATTAATTTTGTTGCCCTCCTTTGTACTCTCTCTAGTTCCATTATATCCTTCATGAGCACCGGTGCCCAAAACTGGACACAGTACTCCATGTGCGGTCTAACTAGGGATTTGTACAGAGGCAGTATAATGCTCTCATCATGTGTATCCAGACCTCTTTTAATGCACCCCATGATCCTGTTTGCCTTGGCAGCTGCTGCCTGGCACTGGCTGCCCCAGGTAAGTTTATCATTAACTAGGATCCCCAAGTCCTTCTCCCTGTCAGATTTACCCAGTGGTTTCCCGTTCAGTGTGTAATGGTGATATTGATTCCTTCTTCCCATGTGTATAACCTTACATTTATCATTGTTAAACCTCATCTGCCACCTTTCAGCCCAAGTTTCCAACTTATCCAGATCCATCTGTAGCAGAATACTATCTTCTCTTGTATTAACTGCTTTACATAGTTTTGTATCATCTGCAAATATCGATATTTTACTGTGTAAACCTTCTACCAGATCATTAATGAATATGTTGAAGAGAACAGGTCCCAATACTGACCCCTGCGGTACCCCACTGGTCACAGCGACCCAGTTAGAGACTATACCATTTATAACCACCCTCTGCTTTCTATCACTAAGCCAGTTACTAACCCATTTACACACATTTTCCCCCAGACCAAGCATTCTCATTTTGTGTACCAACCTCTTGTGCGGCACGGTATCAAACGCTTTGGAAAAATCGAGATATACCACGTCCAATGACTCACCGTGGTCCAGCCTATAGCTTACCTCTTCATAAAAACTGATTAGATTGGTTTGACAGGAGCGATTTCTCATAAACCCATGCTGATATGGAGTTAAACAGTTATTCTCATTGAGATAATCCAGAATAACATCCCTCAGAAACCCTTCAAATATTTTACCAACAATAGAGGTTAGACTTACTGGCCTATAATTTCCAGGTTCACTTTTAGAGCCCTTTTTGAATATTGGCACCACATTTGCTATGCGCCAGTCCTGCGGAACAGATCTTGTCGCTATAGAGTCCCTAAAAATAAGAAATAATGGTTTATCTATTACATTACTTAGTTCCCTTAGTACTCGTGGGTGTATGCCATCCGGACCCGGAGATTTATCTATTTTAATCTTATTTAGCCGATTTCGCACCTCTTCTTGGGTTAGATTGGTGACCCTTAATATAGGGTTTTCATTGTTTCTTGGGATTTCACCTAACATTTCATTTTCCACCGTGAATACCGTGGAGAAGAAGGTGTTTAATATGTTAGCTTTTTCCTCGTCATCTACAACCATTCTTTCCTCACTATTTTTTAAGGGGCCTACATTTTCAGTTTTTATTCTTTTACTATTGATATAGTTGAAGAACAGTTTGGGATTAGTTTTACTCTCCTTAGCAATGTGCTTCTCTGTTTCCTTTTTGGCAGCTTTAATTAGTTTTTTAGATAAAGTATTTTTCTCCCTATAGTTTTTTAGAGCTTCAATGGTGCCATCCTGCTTTAGTAGTGCAAATGCTTTCTTTTTACTGTTAATTGCCTGTCTTACTTCTTTGTTTAGCCACATTGGGTTTTTCCTATTTCTAGTCCTTTTATTCCCACAAGGTATAAACCGCTTACACTGCCTATTTAGGATGTTCTTAAACATTTCCCATTTATTATCTGTATTCTTATTTCTGAGGATATTGTCCCAGTCTACCAGATTAAGGGCATCTCTAAGCTGGTCAAACTTTGCCTTCCTAAAGTTCAGTGTTTTTGTGACTCCCTGACAAGTCCCCCTAGTGAAAGACAGGTGAAACTGTACAATATTGTGGTCGCTATTTCCTAGATGCCCAACCACCTGCAGATTTGTTATTCTGTCAGGTCTATTAGATAGTATTAGGTCTAAAAGTGCTGCTCCTCTGGTTGGATTCTGCACCAATTGTGAAAGATAATTTTTCTTGGTTATTAGCAGAAACCTGTTGCCTTTATGGGTTTCACAGGTTTCACTTTCCCAGTTAATATCCGGGTAGTTAAAGTCCCCCATAACCAGGACCTCATTATGGGTTGCAGCTTCATCTATCTGCTTTAGAAGTAGACTTTCCATGGTTTCTGTTATATTTGGGGGTTTGTAACAGACCCCAATGAGAATTTTGTTACCATTTTTCCCTCCATGAATTTCGACCCATATGGACTCGACATCCTCATTTCCTTCGCTAATATCCTCCCTTAAAGTGGACTTTAGACAAGACTTTACATAGAGACAAACCCCTCCTCCTCTCCGATTTTTACGATCCTTTCTAAACAGACTGTAACCCTGTAAGTTAACTGCCCAGTCATAGCTTTCATCTAACCATGTCTCGGTTATTCCCACTATGTCAAAGTTACCTGTAGATATTTCTGCTTCTAGTTCTTCCATCTTGTTTGTCAGGCTTCTGGCGTTTGCGAGCATGCAGTTTAGAGGATTTTGTTTTGTTCCAATCTCCTCGCTGTGGATTGCTTTAGAAATGTTCTTACCTCCCATCTGAGTATGTTTTCCTGGGTCTTCTTTGTTCAAGTCTAATGTTTTTCTTCCCGTCCCCTCTTCTTCTAGTTTAACGCCCTCCTGATGAGTGTAGCGAGTCTTCTGGCAAATGTGTGTTTCCCAGGTTTGTTGAGGTGTAGTCCATCTCTGGCGAGGAGTCCATCGTACCAGTAATTCACACCGTGGTCCAGGAATCCGAATCCTTGTTGTCTGCACCATCGTCTTAGCCAGTTGTTTGCATCAAGGATCCTGTTCCATCTCCTGGTGCCATGCCCGTCTACTGGAAGGATAGAAGAAAAAACTACCTGTGCATCCAGTTCCTTTACTTTCTTCCCCAACTCTTCAAAGTCTTTGCAGATTGTCGGTAGGTCTTTCCTTGCCGTGTCATTGGTGCCAACATGTATCAGAAGAAATGGGTGGACGTCCTTGGAGCTGAAGAGCTTTGGTATCCTATCGGTCACATCCTTGATCATCGCACCTGGAAGGCAGCATACTTCTCTTGCAGTTATGGCCGGTCTGCAGATGGCTGCTTCTGTGCCTCTCAGTAGTGAGTCTCCCACCACCACCACACTTCGTTGCTTCTTGGCTGTACTTTTTGCTGTCACTTGTTGCTGTGTGCCCTTTTCTTTTTTGCTTGCTGGTATTGCTTCATCCTTAGGTGTGCCATCTTCATCCTCTACAAAGATTTGATATCGGTTCTTCAGTTGTGTGGTTGGTGATTTCTCCATGGTCTTCTTGCTTCTTTTGGTCACATGCTTCCACTCATCTGCTTTTGGAGGTTCTCTGACACTTTTTTCACCTTCTGTGACCAGTAGAGATGCTTCTGTTCTGTCTAGAAAGTCTTCATTCTCTTTGATGAGTTTCAAAGTTGCTATTCTTTCTTCCAGACCCCGCACCTTTTCTTCTAAAAGGGCCACTAGTCTACACTTCTGACAGGTGAAATTTGATTTTTCTTCTGGTCGGTCTGTGAACATGTAGCACATGCTGCAGCTCACCATGTAGGTTGTCACATCTGCCATGTTGCTCCTAGATCCTGCTGACTTGCTGTGTGTTTTCCTTCTTGTGTAATCTACTCAGCCAAGCTCTCTTGCAATAATATCCTACAGGCAAAAATTCGGAGCGCGGTTTGGCGATGCTTTCCAAGCAGCTGGTCCCGGCTGTACCCAACGATCTTCTAGCTTAGGGAGACTTCGCTTTTCCCAGAAGGCACCTGGAATATGCAAATTAGCCTCCTCAAGCTTGAATCCCTGGTTTGGCGATGCTTTCCAAGCAGCTTGTCCCGGCTGTACCCAACGATCTTCTAGCTTAGGGAGACTTCGCTTTTCCCAGCAGGCACCTGGAATATGCAAATTAGCCTCCTCAAGCTTGAATCCCTGGTTTGGCGATGCTTTCCAAGCAGCTGGTCCCGGCTGTACCCAACGATCTTCTAGCTTAGGGAGACTTCGCTTTTCCCAGAAGGCACCTGGAATATGCAAATTAGCCTCCTCAAGCTTGAATCCCTGGTTTGGCGATGCTTTCCAAGCAGCTGGTCCCGGCTGTACCCAACAATCTTCTAGCTTAGGGAGACTTCGCTTTTCCCAGAAGGCACCTGGAATATGCAAATTAGCCTCCTCAAGCTTGAATCCCTGGTTTGGCGATGCTTTCCAAGCAGCTGGTCCCGGCTGTACCCAACGATCTTCTAGCTTAGGGAGACTTCGCTTTTCCCAGAAGGCACCTGGAATATGCAAATTAGCCTCCTCAAGCTTGAATCCCCTTTAATACCCTCAAATTAAAGCTGAGAGTCTGCAATTTAAGCCCATATTGATCATAGAACTGGGAAACCTTCAAAACGAACCTGAAGACCCACCTCTTCCGACAAGCCTACAACCTGCAGTAACCACCGATCGACCAAACCGCTGCATGACCAGCTCTATCCTCACCTACTGTATCCTCACCCATCTCTTGTAGTTTGTGAGCCCTCGCGGGCAGGGTCCTCTCTCCTCCTGTACCAGTTATGACTTGTATTGTTTAAGATTATTGTACCTGTTTTTATTATGTATACCCCTCCTCACATGTAAAGCACCATGGAATAAATGGCACTATAATAATAAATAATAATAATAATAATATTGAATATGTTTTGGCAAACAGCAAAGCTGCTAAAACTTGCGTCACTGTCCAAATATTTCTGTACCTAACTGTAAATGGGGGCATCGGCTGACTAATGGTCGGGAGAGATGTCATTTGGACATGTCCAATTTAAGACTGCCAATTGCATTGTTCCCCCTGACATAAGTCCCCAGCCGGTGTGTCAGTCGGTGACTTTCTCACAGAGAACACAGAAGAGCTCTGTCAAGTCAACGCTCTTCTGCATTGAGAATGCCGGCTGAGAAGTCCGTCAGCTGAACGATTGGCGGCAGCATAGTTTGGCCATCATCCATCTAATGTGTATGGCTAGTCTTAGTTCTTAGCTGGCAGGGCTCCAAATCTACTACATAGACAGATTTAATTTATAGCTTTTCTGGCTGCCTGTAATACCCCTGACCTCACACTTTAATTTTTCTATATACTTTTGTTTTAATATTTATTTATATATTTTCTAGTTTGCTTTTTAACCTCTCTTTTACTTTCATCATTATATTGTACATTTTAGGACAATATAATAACTTTGATACAATGGTACTTCTTTTACCCAAAACTTAAAAGACAAGAGATCTCCTCCATGAAACACTTTATGATTGGAAAGCGTCATAAAAGCCCCATGAGCTCTTGGACCCAGGATGCCCATTATTTAATGAAAATAGCCCTGGGCACAGTCACAATAAAAACTTTTAAAATCCGTATTATATTGCTGCATATCCCAAGGAGAGTTATAAAAAATATGTGACAGCTAAAACAGTTACATTAAATTTGGTTCCTCTACCATCAGTGTTCCCAGCTGGAGATAAACCCAACTTCTGTACAACGTGGGTTGGTAATACTATGCGGATCGAGGTGCACAGCACTTCTGTAAGAACTTGTTGTTTCTTATTTAGTCCCACACTGCGAACTTAATTGGTAGATATAAGGTAATCAATAAAATAATTGGCCGGTCTTCTGGTAACACAACATGATCCTGCGGATTGTATGTAATTGCCTGTTCTGTTGTAGCCTTTGGGGTACCTTAGAAAATAATGCAAAATACGGCTTTTTGGAATTAATTAGTTTTAACTTGTGGGTATTTTTCACCACAGCTCTGTATTACTTCTCTCCAAAATCAGATGGACACTGTTGGGCACTTCACTAGCTTTATAATACCTTTTTATGTCCTCATCCAGTTGGCAAATGTGATTTTGCTCATACTAGAAAGAACAACAAGCTTACGGGACATGTGGAAGAAAATTCTAAGCAGCCTTCAAATACAAATCATTTTATTATTAATATGTTCAACTGTACTGTTTATTAAGCATTTATTTCATTAAACTCTTCTGGATATGGTCATTTTCTGTCTTTGCATTTCATTTTTTTTTCTTTCTTTCTTTTAAGAACCATAACTTTTTTTTCTTATTTTTCAGCCAACATAGCCACAGTAGGTATTGTTTTTTTTGTTGTTGGATAAGTTGTACTTTTCAATTACTCCATCCAGCGTCGGACTGGAGCACCTTGGGCCAACCAGAGAAAATTATTTTTGGGGCCCACTATGTAGCTACATAGAAATAAATACAATACCACCGATTGTCCGGTAAAACACACTACTATCAGGGAATAATATAAGGAAGTACATAGCAAGGGTTGGGGTAACCCCTTCATAGAATGTAATGTAGCCCCCTCATGTAATATAATGCAGCCCTCATATAGTATAATGCAGCCCCCACATAGAATATAATGCAGCCCCCCACATAGAATATAATGTAGCCCCCTCATATAATATAATGCATCACTCATATAGTATAATGCAGCCCCCACATAGAATATAATGCAGCCCCCCACATAGAATATAATGTAGCCCACTCATAGAATATCATACAGCCCCCTCATAGAATATATAATGCAGCCCCCCACATAGAATATAATGCAGTCCTCATATAGTATAATGTAGCCCCTACATAGAATATAATGCACCCCCATAGAATATAATGCAGTCCCCTCATAGAATATAATGCAGCCTCCCACATAGAATATAATGCAGTCCTCATATAGTATAATGTAGCCCCTACATAGAATATAATGAACCCCCTCATAGAATATAATGTAGCCCCGTCATAGAATATAATGCAGCCCCCCACATAAAATATGTAGCCCCCTCATAGAATATAATACAGCCCCCCACATAGAATATAATGCAGTCCTCATATAGTATAATGCAGTCCTACAGTATTGGGGCCACCATGTACTAACTCACTCACTGATATATACCATATTTTTCAGACTATAAGACGTGCCGGACCATAAGATGCACCTAGGCTTTAGAGGAGGAAAATAAAAAAAAACTGAAGTAAAAAAAATGTGGTCAATTCATATTAATATCCCCCTTCCTGGTATATATATGTCCCCAATCCAGGTATACATAACCCCCTCATCCCTATCCTTGTATGTATGGCATCCTCATCCATATCCTGGTATAATTGGCCCCCTCATGCCTATCCTGGTATGCAGGGGCTGGCTTGCAAATTTTAGTCTGGGGGGCAAACATGCAACACTGGCCAAAGAGCGGCCCATCCTTAGTTTATTTACAAGTGAAGTGACATTAAGGCCTGGGCTACACTGACTTTTTTTGTAGTACTAGTGTTTGATTTTAACTATTAAAGGGAATCTGTGAGCAGGTTTTGATACCTCATATGAAAGCAGCATGATGTTAGCAAAGAAAAGCTGAATCCAACGATGTATCAAATAGATTACTGGGTGCAGCCGTTCTGACACAATCAGAGCTTTTAGATTTAGCAATGAAGCAGAGCTGAGGAAGCTAACCCCGCCCACACCAGGCTCTCAGCCTACAAAGTCCACAGACAGCAAGGTGCCTGTCACAGGAAGGGGTGTGTCAGACCAGGAGGCACTGGACCAACTAGTCACAGCAATAAGCTCCTTGGTGCTAAAACAATCATTGTAAGCAAATAAAGTCTCGGAGCTTGATAAGCGAGGCATCACTGAAATCTGTTTTAACCCCTACTACAGCGTGCTGTCTTCAGCTTACGTCGACAGACTCTCTTTTAGAGGCAGCTGCCGTCCACCCAATTCCATAAAACTCAATGTACTGTTTTGGACTGCTGTTGAAGGTAAATAGTTAAAATCAATCAGTAGTGCTACAAAAAGTCGCCATGTAACGAAAACCTTAAAGGGAACTTGTCACCCCCAAAATGGAAAGTGAGCTAAGCCCACCAGCATCAGGGGCTTATTTACAGCATTCTGTAATACAGGGCAGACAAAGTACGCCTGCGCTGGAGCCACAGCGTGAAGACCAGAAGAGGACATCATAGTAAGAAGATGGGAGGCCCCGGACCACGACGCCCATTGGACCAGAACCGGATCGGGACCGCCCCTGGGTGAGTATAATCTATCCTCTTTTTCTCATCTTTTAGGATACATCGGGGGCTTATCTACAGCATTCCAGAATGCTGTAGATAAGCCCCTGATGCCGGTGAGCTTAGCTCACCTCCATTTTGGGGGTGACAGGTTCCCTTTAATGACAGTAACTGGTGGTGCTGTTGAACGTTCGTGTGGAGCTGAGACGGTCATGCAGGTTCTGAATAAAAGAATCAAAATTCACATTATATGTAAGCGCCGGGAGATCTTCACCTATATGTAACTTATTTCCACATGCACCACGAGGAGTGGAGTGCCGTTCGCTATTTGGATTTTCTAATATGACTTTTCAAACCAAGCTCAGGCACTTGGTGCACTGTTCGCAATGCCAAACAGTCAATGCACTTTCCCAACTGCTTTTTTTTCCCATCTATTTCCTCCCTTCTATGGCTCTATGATGCTGGAGCTGTCAATCAAAGAAGAGGGGGAGGGGAGATAGTAGGAAACAGGCAGGAAGGTGTATTTAAATGTTTGGCCCCGCTGTGAAGCAGTGAGCTCCTGAACTAGGTTTGAACAGTCATTCTGTGCTGACAAGAGTCCCTTTAAAAAGTGCCAATATTTTGGAAAACTTTTAGGGACTTTTTTTTTTTAGTATGAGAGACTGTTAGGCTATGTTCACACGTTATATTTTTGCTATCTTTTTTGTGCAAATTAAAAGCTGCTTTTTACAATACTAGCAAAAGCTGTGAGATTTCAGAAATCTCATGCACACACATTGTTTTATTTCCCTGACTGATTAGTAAAACTGCTGTGTTTTCGTAAACTGGAGCATGTCACTTCTTTCCGCGTTTTTTCACCCATAGAAAGTAATAAGCAAGTGCAAAAATGCAGCAAAAAATGCAGGTTTCAGGTTTTACTGCGCTTTCGCTGCAAAAAACTTAAAGAAGTTGCATCGTGTTTTTTTTTGGGGGGGGGGGGGGGGGGGGAGGGGCACTGAATTTTATCAGCATGCACAAGAAGCAATAGAACCGCAGATAAATAATGCTGAAAAAACGCAGCAAAACCTACTTTTTGTAAGCCGCTTCTTTACTGCCAAGAAAAAAAAAATCAGCAAAAATGCAAAGTGTGAACACAGCCTTACAGTTTATCACATTTTTTACATACGGTACTTCAGTAACTACACTACAAGGTTTGACTCCAGACTCATGGGGTCGCAGACTCCATGTCTACTCCACCTTCTTAGGCCTCATTCACACGTCCATGTTTAAACGCGTATGGGAAAAAATGGTACTGGTGTCAGTGTTTTGGATCAGTGTCATCAGTGTTTGGTCCATGTGTCCGTTTCTACCATCAGTGATAAATTACACAGCTCCTCCTATCGTTTGCTAAATATGGACATCACATGGATTGTACACTGACGCCATCCATGTGCTGGACATGTTTTTCATGGACCCATAGACTCTTATTGTCACTTTTTATCTGTGACATCTAAGAAAAATAATTAACCCACTGGGGAAAACCCCAAATAAACCCTCAGTATCAAGTCCTAAAATCTAACTTTTATTATTATATTAATGTTAAAAATTGCTTTAGGATCTAAAAAATTAGGTCCCTAATCTGCCTAAATTTGTTATTAAAGTGCTCAATTTTTTATACTTAATGGGTAACACCCTGGGGTGCTAGCACCTATTTGTCAGAATAGGACATACAAATCTATGGCACTATTCCCCCCAACATGTTTCGCCGCATTTGCGGCATCATCAGGGGATGGGACACTGGCTTTTTTTTTCTCTGTCTGTTTGCATCATGTGCATATAAAGGTGTGGCTGCCTTTCCTTTGAGCATAATTTATGTGGTCTTCCTCGGCTGTGTGTCCACTAGTTGAACCCAGTCCATCTCAGCCCTTATCCACATGCATGTCACTTGACAAACGGTAAGGTTTTTAATATTAGAGTTAGGACTGTCCCAATTACGTTCAAGTGAACCGGTGGGATGGCTTTCACATTTTTTGAAAGAAAAAAGATGTTAACTTAATACCGACTATTATTTTCATGCACTATGCTGTTTATTTATTTATTGCAGGTTATTTAATCATTATGTTTCTGTCTGTGGTTCTTTCTGTTTAGTGGCCAGTGTGAACATGCACTTACATGCTGCTTGCACACCAGTTTATATCCCAGTTCATACCTTTTTTTTAGTTTTTTTTTATTTATTTAGTTTGCGTCATAGAGGGAATGAGAAGTTGGAAAGCAAAAAGTGTGCAGTTGTAAGGAGGTTGCTTTCCCTGCTCCTTACCTAGAACCACTTAGTCAGACAGCTGGGTTGTTGGGGGGGAGACTTTCTGCCCTGGACAGAAGGGACCATGTGACGGCTGGGGCAGGGAGGAAGAGAGGGAGGTGTGGTCAGAAACGTGCGGGAGAGCAGAGCGCGCCAGACAGAGGGGACAGCGTGCCAGAGAGAAAGCAGGCTGCAGCGCCACGCTCCCCATGACAGAGTGCTCCCCGTGAGGGCACTAAGGCTGGAGTGAGAGTGGGGACTTGGAAGCCTCCATAATCAGAGACGACGTATCCCCCTTACAGTGACCTGAGCGCGCAGCACCGGTGACCGCACTGACAAGCCAGGACCCCTGTGACTAAGGAAACTACTCAGTGTGTGTGTGTTCGTGCTGCAGGGAGAGAGACTGTCAGCCTTATATCCAGAGACTCGCAGCAGAGTGGCTGTGTGACTTCCTGTTTCCAGCTGCACAGGGAGGACAGGCTGCAGAGGCTTAACCCCGGAGTTTCCAGTTTCCAGGAGACAGAGAAGAGACTTCAGGATCTCAAGCCCTGCTGGTGACTGTACCCACATTGGAATAAGGACCCTCCAGTCAGGACCTCCCTGGACTGATAAGTTACAAGAAAACTCGTTAACCCTGTTGATTCCGCTTAACTGTTTACAGTTTGATTTGTCTTGATTAACCCCCTGTTTACTCCCTGCAAGGAGAATCTTACTCCTGTTAATAAATTCTCCTCAACAGTTGGTCTGTCTGTTCCGTGGTGACATACTCAACCCTGCACTCTATTACACTTGGCGTAGTCAGCAGGATGTCACACGGTAGCGCGGAAGGGGCAGACCAAGCAGTTGAGGGAGGCCCCAGGTCTAGCATCTCCCTGGGAGCCATGTTAGTTTACCTGCCAAAATTCTCGGGGAGCGAAGTCATGTTGTGGAGTTGGACGGAGCGCATCCGAGGGATGATGCGGATGCATCCTATGACACCGGCTCTGCAGGCGGAAATAGCGGTGATGGCCCTAGAGGGGGATGCACGGGACTCTGTTATGCTCAGACCCCCCCAGGTGAGAGATACCCTGGACAAAGTATTACATATTCTTGAGGAGACGCATGGGGACCACACTGACGTAGGGGAGCTGCACATGCGACTGTTCCGCCGGGTACAAAGAGAGGGGGAGACCGTGACGCAATATATGAATGTGCTGCAGGAGCTTCATACTGCCATTATACGGAAGCACGGCATAAGTGTGGGGTCAGTTGACATTGCACTGCGAGACCAACTGGTGACAGGTGTTGTGAATTCTGTTGTCGAACTCCCTCCTGTGGTCGTGAATGGTACTTCGGCGAGTTCTGTCTATGGGCTCCCTCTGGTGGCTATGAGTGAAGCTGCTGCTTCTGAGGTTCCTTACACAGGTGACGTGGTTTATCCTTTGGTTGGCTTCTCTATTTAACTCCACTCAGATCGTTACTCCATGCCAGCTGTCAATGTTTTAGCATTGGTTCAGTTCGCTCCTGGATCTGCCTGGTGACCTGTCTTCTCCTGCAGAAGCTAAGTTCCTTATTGTTATTTTTGCTCATTGTTTCTTTGTCCAGCTGGTTATCTTGATTTTGTCTTGCTAGCTGGAAGCTCTGGGATGCAGAGTGGCCCCCCCCCCCCCCGCACCATGAGTCGATGCGGAGGTCTTTTTTGCACACTCTGCGTGGTCTTTTGTAGGTTTTTGTGCTGACCGCAAAGATTCCTTTCCTATCCTCTGTCTATTTAGTAAGTCTGGCCTCTCTTTGCTGAAACCTATTTCATTTCTGCGTTTGTGACTTTCATCTTATCTCACAGTCATTATATGTGGGGGGCTGCCTATTCCTTTGGGGAATTTCTCTGAGGCAAGGTAGGCTTTATTTTCTATCTCTAGGGCTAGCTCTGAGGCTGTGACGAGGCGCCTAGGGAGCGTCAGGAGCGCTCCACGGCTATTTTTAGTGTGTGTAATAGGATTAGGGCTTGCGGTCAGCAGAGCTCCCACATCCCAGAGCTCGTCCTGTATGAGTTTAACTATAAGGTCGGGTGCTCCTAACCACCAGGTCATAACAGAAAGGCTTGCGAGATGTGTTGATGAAACAGGCCCTGCGAGAGCGCATGCACGTAAAGCTAGATATGACTTTCTCTGAGGTCGGGAGTGAGGCACGCACGCGCGAGCAAGCGCAATGGGTGGTAGCGCCAGTGGGAAAGGTATGGAGCAGGGAGGTAACTGCCCCTCAATGGGTTGAAGACTTAAAGAAGGAGGTTAAGCGAGTCCATGAGGAAGTAGCTGAATATAAGAAGACCCCTGCTGCAGAGTACAGCCCTTCGGTGCGAGGAAGAGAGACCGGCCCCCAAAGTGAGACTAGTGCCGCCTGGCAAAGAAGACTGCCTAGATGCTACAATTGCGGAGCACCCAGTCAAAATGAAGAGGAGGCGATGTGGACCCGAGATTCCCAGCGGAAGATAAGAAGAATCTGGGAGGAGATTGAGAGTCTGGGGAAAGTCCTTACTGCCGTTTTGGGGACCAGCCGCATACCCCGAGGTAACGTGCGGAAGCCGCCAGAAAGCGATAGAGGAGAGGTGCGCAGCATGAGGAAGGCTTCAGTGGTGGCCCCAGAATGTAACTCCATATCCTGCGGTGAAGAGCAACTGCAGATGAGAGATGTCCCCCGCCGAGCTCGACGATCCAGATTGAAGCGCCCTCCAGACAGATGCAGACGTGAGTGCTGGTCGTGCAGAAGGGTGGGACACATGTCAAGAAATTGCCCTACCCGAGAAGAGCAGTGGCAGAGATCGGCTCACCCCTCTGAGGGTCCTGCTAACTGCAGGGAACGTCGCTCCTGGAGAGAATGGTACGGCAGGAAGAGAAGAGTTCCACCTAAGGCAAGACAGTACCACAATGTCGGACGCTAAGGAGAGGAGAAGGTGTCAAGCATCTCCGGTGGAATGACTGCGCTGTCCCAACGCGTGAAGGCGAGCCTGTTATGAACAGGTGATTCAGAACCACAATGGACCTAGTGGTTAAGAGCACACAAAGTGACCTGATAGTTACCAACATAGGACAAGCTCTGACACGTGGGAACTCTGCTGACCGCAATCCCTAATCCTATCATACCACACTAGAGGTAGCCGTGGATTGCTCCTAACGCTCCCTATGCAACTCGGCACAGCCTGAGAAACTAGCTAGCCCTGAAGATAGAAAAATAAGCCTACCTTGCCTCAGAGAAATTCCCCAAAGGAAAAGGCAGCCCCCCACATATAATGACTGTGAGTAAAGATGAAAATACAAACACAGAGATGAAATAGATTTTAGCAAAGTGAGGCCCGACTTACTGAATAGACCGAGGATAGGAAAGATAGCTTTGCGGTCAGCACAAAAACCTACAAACAACCACGCAGAGGGGGCAAAAAGACCCTCCGCACCGACTAACGGTACGGAGGTGCTTCCTCTGCGTCTCAGAGCTTCCAGCAAGCAAGAAAAAACAATATAGCAAGCTGGACAGAAAATATAGCAAACAAAAGTAACACAAGCAAAACTTAGCTTATGCAGGGCAGACAGGCCACAAGCACGATCCAGGAGAGCGCTAGACCAATACTGGAACATTGACTGGAGGCCAGGAACAAAGAACTAGGTGGAGTTAAATAGAGCAGCACCTAACGACTTAACCTCGTCACCTGAGGAAGGAAACTCAGAAGCCGCAGCCACACTCACATCTACCAGAGGAAGCTCATAGACAGAACCAGCCGAAGTACCACTCATGACCACAGGAGGGAGCTTGACCACAGAATTCACAACAGTACCCCCCCTTGAGGAGGGGTCACCGAACCCTCACCAGAGCCCCCAGGCCGACCAGGATGAGCCAAATGAAAGGCACGAACCAGATCGGCAGCATGAACATCAGAGGCAAAAACCCAGGAATTATCTTCCTGACCATAACCCTTCCACTTAACCAGGTACTGGAGTTTCCGTCTCGAAATACGAGAATCCAAAATCTTCTCCACTATATACTCCAACTCCCCCTCAACCAAAACCGGGGCAGGAGGATCAACGGATGGAACCACAGGTGCCACGTATCTCCGCAACAATGACCTATGGAATACGTTATGGATGGAAAAAGAAGCTGGAAGGGTCAAACGAAAAGACACAGGAATAAGAACCTCAGAAATCCTATACGGACCAATGAAACGGGGCTTAAACTTAGGAGAGGAAACTTTCATAGGAATATAACGAGATGACAACCAAACCAAATCCCCAACACGAAGTCGGGGACCCACACAGCGCCTGCGGTTAGCGAAACGTTGAGCCTTCTCCTGAGACAATATCAAATTGTCCACTACATGAGTCCAAATCTGCTGCAACCTATCCACCACAGTATCCACACCAGGACAGTCAGAAGACTCAACCTGCCCTGAAGAGAAACGAGGATGGAAACCAGAATTGCAGAAAAACGGCGAAACCAAAGGAGCCGAGCTGGCCCGATTATTAAGGGCGAACTCAGCCAAAGGCAAAAAGGACACCCAATCATCCTGATCAGCAGAAACAAAACATCTCAGATATGTTTCCAATGTCTGATTGGTTCGTTCAGTCTGGCCATTTGTCTGAGGATGGAAAGCCGAGGAAAAAGACAAATCAATGCCCATCCTAGAACAAAAGGCTCGCCAAAACCTCGAAACAAACTGGGAACCTCTGTCAGAAACGATGTTCTCCGGAATGCCATGTAAACGAACCACATGCTGGAAGAACAATGGCACCAAATCAGAGGAAGAAGGCAATTTAGACAAGGGTACCAAATGGACCATCTTAGAGAAGCGATCACAAACCACCCAAATAACCAACATTTTTTGAGAGACGGGGAGATCCGAAATAAAATCCATAGAGATATGTGTCCAGGGCCTCTTCGGGACTGGCAAGGGCAAAAGCAACCCACTGGCACGAGAACAGCAGGGCTTAGCCCGAGCACAAATCCCACAGGACTGCACAAACGAACGCACATCCAGTGACAGAGACGGCCACCAAAAGGATCTAGCCACCAAATCTCTGGTGCCAAAGATTCCAGGATGACCAGCCAACACCGAACAATGAACCTCAGAGATAACTCTACTCGTCCATTTATCAGGAACAAACAGTTTCTCCGCTGGGCAACGGTCAGGTCTATTAGCCTGAAATTTTTGCAGCACCCGCTGCAAATCAGGGGAGATGGCAGACAAAATTACCCCCTCTATGAGAATACCCGCCGGCTCAGGCAAACCCGGAGAGTCGGGCACAAAACTCCTAGACAGGGCATCCGCCTTCACATTTTTAGAGCCCGGAAGGTACGAAACCACAAAGTCAAAACGGGAGAAAAACAGCGACCAACGAGCCTGTCTAGGATTCAACCATTTGGCAGACTCGAGATAAGTCAAGTTCTTGTGATCAGTCAAGACCACCACGCGATGCTTAGCTCCTTCAAGCCAATGACGCCACTCCTCGAATGCCCACTTCATGGCCAGCAACTCTCGATTGCCAACATCATAATTACGCTCAGCAGGCGAAAACTTCCTGGAAAAGAAGGCGCATGGTTATATCACCGAGCCATCATAACTTCTTTGCGACAAAACAGCCCCTGCTCCAATCTCAGAAGCATCAACCTCGACCTGGAACGGAAGCGAAACATCTGGTTGGCACAACACAGGGGCAGAAGAAAAACGACGCTTCAACTCTTGAAAAGCTTCCACAGCAGCAGAAGACCAATTGACCACATCAGCACCCTTCTTGGTTAAATCAGTCAACGGTTTAGCAACACTAGAAAAATTATTGATGAAGCGACGATAAAAATTAGTAAAGCCCAGGAACTTTTGCAGACTCTTCAGAGATGTCGGCTGAGTCCAATCATATATGGCCTGAACTTTAACAGGGTCCATCTCGATAGTAGAAGGGGAAAAAATGAAACCCAAAAATGAAACCTTCTGAACACCAAAGAGACACTTTGACCCCTTCACAAAGAAAGAATTCGCACGCAGGACCTGGAACACCATTCTGACCTGCTTCACGTGAGACTCCCAATCATCCGAGAAGACCAAAATATCATCCAAGTATACAATCAGGAATTTATCCAGGTACTCTCGGAAGATGTCATGCATAAAGGACTGAATCACTGATGGAGCATTAGAAAGCCCGAATGGCATAACCAGGTACTCAAAATGGCCCTCGGGCGTATTAAATGCTGTTTTCCAATCATCGCCCTGTTTAATACACACAAGATTATACACACCACGAAGATCTATCTTGGTGAACCAGCTAGCCCCCTTAATCCGAGCAAACAAATCAGACAGCAGTGGCAAGGGGTACTGAAATTTGACTGTGATTTTATTTAGAAGGCGGTAATCAATACAAGGTCTCAACGAACCATCCTTCTTGGCCACAAAAAAGAACCCTGCCCCCAATGGCGACGACGAGGGGCGAATATGACCCTTCTCCAAGGATTCCTTTACATAACTCCGCATAGCGACGTGCTCAGGTACAGACAAATTAAACAGTCGACCTTTAGGAAACTTACTACCAGGAATCAAATCGATAGCACGATCACAATCCCTATGCGGAGGTAGGGCACTGGACTTGGGCTCATCAAATACATCCCGGTAATCTGACAAGAACTCTGGGAACTCAGAAGGGGTGGATGATGAAATAGACAGAAATGGAACATTACCATGTACCCCCTGACAACCCCAGCTGGACACAGACATTGATTTCCAATCCAATACTGGGTTATGGACTTGTAGCCATGGCAACCCCAACACGACCACATCATGCAGATTCTGCAACACCAAAAAGCGAATATCCTCCTGATGCGCAGGAGCCATGCACATGGTCAGTTGGGTCCAATACTGAGGCTTATTCTTGGCCAAAGGCGTAGCATCAATTCCTCTCAATGGAATAGGACACTGCAAGGGCTCCAAGAAAAACCCACAGCGCCTAGCAAACTCCAAGTCCATCAAATTCAGGGCAGCGCCTGAATCCACAAATGCCATGACAGAAAAGGATGACAAAGAGCAGATCAAAGTAACGGACAAAAGAAATTTCGACTGTACCGTACCAATGGTGGCAGACCTAGCGAAACGCTTAATACACTTAGGACAATCAGAGATAGCATGAGTGGAATCACCACAGTAAAAACACAGCCCATTCCGTCGTCTGTGTTCTTGCCGTTCAGCTCTGGTCAAAGTCCTATTACATTGCATAGGCTCAGGTTTATGCTCAGGTAATACCGCCAAATGGTGCACAGTTTTACGCTCACGCAAGCGTCGATCGATCTGAATGGCCAAAGACATAGACTCATTCAGACCAGCAGGCATAGGAAATCCCACCATGACATCCTTAAGGGCTTCAGAGAGACCCTTTCTGAAAATTGCTGCCAGAGCACATTCATTCCATTGAGTGAGCACAGACCACTTCCTAAATTTCTGACAATATATCTCTACCTCATCCTGACCCTGACACAGAGCCAGCAAGATTTACTCTGCCTGATCCACTGAATTAGGTTCATCATAAAGCAACCCGAGCGCCAGAAAAAACGCATCAATATCACATAATGCAGGATCTTCTGGCGCAAGGGAAAATGCCCAGTCTTGAGGGTCGCCACGTAATAAAGAAATTATGATCTTTACTTGTTGAACTGGGTCACCAGAGGAGCGAGGTTTCAAAGCCAGAAATAGTTTACAATTATCTTTGAAATTCAGAAACTTAGCTCTATCTCCAGAAAATAACTCAGGAATAGGAATTTTAGGTTCTAACATAGGATTCTGAACCACTAAATCTTGAATGTTCTGTACACTTATAGCGAGATTATCCATCAAAGAGGACAGACCTTGAATGTCCATGTCTACACCTGTGTTCTGAACCACCCTGATGTAAAGGGGAAAAAAAAGACAAAACACAGTGCAAAGAAAAAAAAAATGGTCTCAGAACTTCTCTTTTCCCTCTATTGAGAAGCATTAGTACTTCGGGCCTCCAGTACTGTTATGAACAGGTGATTCAGAACCACAATGGACCTAGTGGTTAAGAGCACACAAAGTGACCTGATAGTTACCAACATAGGACGAGCTCTGACACGTGGGAACTCTGCTGACCGCAATCCCTAATCCTATCATACCACACTAGAGGTAGCCGTGGATTGCTCCTAACGCTCCCTATGCAACTCGGCACAGCCTGAGAAACTAGCTAGCCCTGAAGATAGAAAAATAAGCCTACCTTGCCTCAGAGAAATTCCCCAAAGGAAAAGGCAGCCCCCCACATATAATGACTGTGAGTAAAGATGAAAATACAAACACAGAGATGAAATAGATTTTAGCAAAGTGAGGCCCGACTTACTGAATAGACCGAGGATAGGAAAGATAGCTTTGCGGTCAGCACAAAAACCTACAAACAACCACGCAGAGGGGGCAAAAAGACCCTCCGCACCGACTAACGGTACGGAGGTGCTTCCTCTGCGTCTCAGAGCTTCCAGCAAGCAAGAAAAAACAATATAGCAAGCTGGACAGAAAATATAGCAAACAAAAGTAACACAAGCAAAACTTAGCTGATGCAGGGCAGACAGGCCACAAGCACGATCCAGGAGAGCGCTAGACCAATACTGGAACATTGACTGGAGGCCAGGAACAAAGAACTAGGTGGAGTTAAATAGAGCAGCACCTAATGACTTAACCTCGTCACCTGAGGAAGGAAACTCAGAAGCCGCAGCCCCACTCACATCTACCAGAGGAAGCTCATAGACAGAACCAGCCGAAGTACCACTCATGACCACAGGAGGGAGCTTGACCACAGAATTCACAACAGAGCCTGGTGGAACTCCAGCCTGGTTCTGAAGGTTTTGTCTGTGAGACTCAGCCCGGAGGGAAGAAAAGGACGTCCACTCGAGAAGACCGCCGAAGTGCTTTACTATCTTGCCCAGCACGAGTTCTCGAAGAAGGAGAGAAAGTGCCAAGTGTTCCTGCGACACTCGTTTTCAAGGTCCTAGCCGATGAGAAGGAGGAACCACTGATGTCGTCCCCTGAGGTGAAGAATGTGCTGGCTGTCAGCTCACCAGTTCCTGATCGGACAGGGGAAATGGAACAGCTGTGTGAGACAGGGCATGTGGCTGAGAAGCCCTGGGTAGTGATGCCCGCAGAGCCCGGCGCAGATGACGAAGAGTCCGGCCTGCATAGTCTTAATTCATCTGACTCAAGTTTCGACGAGAATGCTCCTGTCAAAGAGAGGGGGAGCTATGGAGAGGAATTGCTTGTACTAAGCCCCCAAACTGAGGAGCCCGAGCAAGAAGTCCCTAAAGTTTCCGATAACGACAAGGAAGAGGATGAATCATCTACACAGACATCTGCTAGCGGCAAAGCTAAGAAGAAGAGGAAAAAGAAGAAGAGGCCAGCAGTTGTCGATGAAGCGGAGAAGGCATATCTCAACCTGACCGATGAACAACTCCTAGACCATTTAGTTTGGCAGTATGTGAAAGAAGAAAGGCAGAAGGAGATGCGAGAATTGCAGGTATCTGACTCCCCTCAAAAGAACAAAGAGAAGCACGAAGAGTCCTCGCCCGTGGAATGGCGAGATTCAAGAGAGGGGGATTGTAAGGAGGTTGTTTTCCCTGCTCCTTACCTGGAACCACTTAGTCAGACAGCTGGGTTGTCGGGGGGAAGACTTTCTGCCCTGGACAGAAGGGACCATGTGACGGCTGGGGCAGGGAGGAAGAGATGGGGGTGTGGTCAGAAGAGTGCGGGAGAGCAGAGCACGCCAGACAGAGGGGACAGCGTGCCAGAGAGAAAGCAGGCTGCAGCGCCGCACTCCCCATGACAGAGTACTCCCCATGAGAGCACTAAGGCTGGAGTGAGAGTGGGCACTTGGAAGCCTCCATAATCAGAGACGACGTATCCCCTTTCAGTGACCTGAGCGCGCAGCTCCGGTGACCGCACTGACAAGCCAGGACCCCTGTGACTAAGGAAACTACTTAGTGTGTGTGTGTTCGTGCTGCAGGGAGAGAGACTGTCAGCCTTATATCCAGACACTCGCAGCAGAGTGGCTGTGTGACTTCCTGCTTCCAGCTGCACAGGGAGAACAGGCTGCAGAGGCTTAACCCCGGAGTTTCCAGGAGACAGAGAAGAGACTTCAGGATCTCAAGCCCTGCTGGTGACTGTACCCACGTTGGAATAAGGACCTTCTCCAGTCAGGACCTCCATGGACTGATAAGTTACAAGAACACTCGTTAACCCTGTTGATTCCGCTTAACTGTTTACTGTTTGATTTGTCTCGATTAACCCCCTGTTTACTCCCTGCAAGGAGAATCTTACTCCTGTTAATAAATTCTCCTCAACAGTTGGTCTGTCTGTTCTGTGGTGACATACGCAACCCTGCACTCTATTACACAGTGCTTCCAAAGGGTGATCTACAGCTAGAAGGAGACGGGAACTGACTGAAAAGACAAAGTGGCCTTCCACCTTAAAGGGGTCCTTGGATAGGACGATATGTCACGAGAAACCCTGAGCTTGATAAACGTCGATGAGGACTGAGACTGTGGGACTAGTGAGGGTCCCGAGCGGTAGATCCAGGGTGTCCATAGTGCCAGAAGGTGGAGCCGAGGAGCAGGTGTAGAGAGATTTGTTGAACTGTACTGTGGCGACCAGGGGCTGACTGGCAAATTTTGGCCTGGGGGGCAAGCACACAGCAGTGGCCCATGAGTAGCGGCCCATCCTTAAAGGGGTTGTCGGATCTTATGCTACATGTCTACAGTCACTATGTGTGAATCCTCATATCGTGCGCACTGTGCGCTGTGAAGATTCTCTGGTGCCGGCAACAGGTGGTCTTGTGACCACAAGCATGCAATATATATATATTCCCAGCCACATTTTGACTAGACTGTTTTGGGCCTTGTTCAATACAGTTGCATTCGCCATGCAAGTCTAGTCGGCATGTGACCGCATGTATGCAAATCACAAACTTGCAGCCAGACACCTGCCAAATAACCACAGCTCTGCGAGCAATGTGAGATGCACAAGTCTGCAGTCACATAGAATGACACAGAGTGAATGCACCAATGACACACACACACGCACAGCCCCACTGTATAATGACAGACACACGCACAGCCCCACTGCATAATTACACACATGCACAGCCCCACTGTATAATGACAGACACACACGCACAGCCCCACTGTATAATGACAGGCACACACGCACAGCCCCACTGTATAATGACAGGTACACACGCACAGCCCCACTGTATAATGACAGGCACACACGCACAGCCCCACTGTATAATGACAGGCACACACGCACAGCCCCACTGTATGACAGGCACACACACACAGACCCACTGTATAATTACACACACGCACAGCCCCACTGTATAATGACAGGCACACACGCACAGCCCCACTGCATAATTACACACATGCACAGCCCCACTGTATAATGACACACACACGCACAGCCCCACTGTATAATGACAGGTACACACGCACAGCCCCACTGTATAATGACAGGTACACACGCACAGCCCCACTGTATAATGACAGACACACGCACAGCCCCACTGCATAATTACACACATGCACAGCCCCACTGTATAATGACACACACACGCACAGCCCCACTGTATAATGACAGGTACACACGCACAGCCCCACTGTATAATGACAGGTACACACGCACAGCCCCACTGTATAATGACAGACACACGCACAGCCCCACTGCATAATTACACACATGCACAGCCCCACTGTATAATGACACACACACGCACAGCCCCACTGTATAATGACAGGTACACACGCACAGCCCCACTGTATAATGACAGGTACACACGCACAGCCCCACTGTATAATGACAGGCACACACGCACAGCCCCACTGTATAATGACAGGCACACACACACAGACCCACTGTATAATGACAGGCACACACGCACAGCCCCACTGTATAATGACAGGCACACACGCACAGCCCCACTGTATAATGACACATACGCACAGCCCCACTGTATAATGACACACACGCACAGCCCCGCTGTATAATGACACACACGCACAGCCCGGCTGCATAATGACACACACGCACAGCCCCGCTGTCTAATGACATTCACACACGCACAGCCCCGCTGTATAATACACACACAGCCACACTGTATAATGACAGGCACACGCACAGCCCCACTGTATAATGACACATATGCACAGCCCCACTGTATAATGACAGGCACACGCTCAGCCCCACTGTATAATGACACATACGCACAGCCCTACTGTATGACACACACACGCACAGTGCCACTGTAAAATGACACACACGCACAACCCCACTGTATAATGACAGGCACACACGCACAGCCCCACTGTATAATGACAGGTACACACGCACAGCCCCACTGTATAATGACAGGCACACACGCACAGCCCCACTGTATAATGACAGGCACACACGCACAGCCCCACTGTATGACAGGCACACACACACAGACCCACTGTATAATTACACACACGCACAGCCCCACTGTATAATGACAGGCACACACGCACAGCCCCACTGCATAATTACACACATGCACAGCCCCACTGTATAATGACACACACACGCACAGCCCCACTGTATAATGACAGGTACACACGCACAGCCCCACTGTATAATGACAGGTACACACGCACAGCCCCACTGTATAATGACAGACACACGCACAGCCCCACTGCATAATTACACACATGCACAGCCCCACTGTATAATGACACACACACGCACAGCCCCACTGTATAATGACAGGTACACACGCACAGCCCCACTGTATAATGACAGGTACACACGCACAGCCCCACTGTATAATGACAGACACACGCACAGCCCCACTGCATAATTACACACATGCACAGCCCCACTGTATAATGACACACACACGCACAGCCCCACTGTATAATGACAGGTACACACGCACAGCCCCACTGTATAATGACAGGTACACACGCACAGCCCCACTGTATAATGACAGGCACACACGCACAGCCCCACTGTATAATGACAGGCACACACACACAGACCCACTGTATAATGACAGGCACACACGCACAGCCCCACTGTATAATGACAGGCACACACGCACAGCCCCACTGTATAATGACAGGCACACACACACAGCCCCACTGTATAATGACAGGCACACACGCACAGCCCCACTGTATAATGACAGGCACACACGCACAGCCCCACTGTATAATGACACATACGCACAGCCCCACTGTATAATGACACACACGCACAGCCCCACTGTATAATGACAGACAGCCCCACTGTATAATGACACACACGCACAGCCCCGCTGTATAATGACACACACGCACAGCCCGGCTGCATAATGACACACACGCACAGCCCCGCTGTCTAATGACATTCACACACGCACAGCCCCGCTGTATAATACACACACAGCCACACTGTATAATGACAGGCACACGCACAGCCCCACTGTATAATGACACATATGCACAGCCCCACTGTATAATGACAGGCACACGCTCAGCCCCACTGTATAATGACACATACGCACAGCCCTACTGTATGACACACACACGCACAGTGCCACTGTAAAATGACACACACGCACAACCCCACTGTATAATGACATACACGCACACAGCTCACACACATGCACGCAGCTCACACACACAGCTCACACACACACGCAGCACACACAGCTCACACACACACGCAGCTCACACAGCTCACACACGCAGCATCACACAAACACGCAGCATCACACACACACACACGCAGCATCACACATACACACGCAGCATCACAAATGCAGCTCATAAACACATGCAGCTATGACACAAATGCATCACACACACGCAGCCATCACACACACAGCATCACACACACACAGCATCACACACACGCAGCTCACACACGCAGCTCTGACACAAATGCATCACACACGCAGCCATCACACACACGCAGCAATCACACACAAGCAGCCATCACACACACACGCAGCCATCACACACACGCAGCCATCACACACACGCAGCCATCACACAAACGCAGCCATCACACACACGCAGCCATCACACACACACACGCAGCCATCACACACATGAAGCCATCACACACACAAGCAGCCATCACACACATGCAGCCATCACACACACACGCAGCCATCACACACACACACGCAGCCATCACACACACACGCAGCCATCACACACACGCAGTCATAACAAACACTCGCAGCCATCACAGACACGCAGCCATCACACACACACGCAGCCATCACACACACACGCAGCCATCACACATACGCAGCCATCACATACACACCAGATACCTCATACACACATCACACATGCAGCATCACACACACATCACATAATCTCCTCTGTGGTGCAGGGGCGGCTGATGTCCATGTGCAGCTCTTCAGTTTCTCCTGCTCACACCTCTGCACTGTCCCGGCACCTCCCTGTCTCTCCTTCTCTGCTAGGAAGGGATACCAGATAAGAGCAGGAGAAGCCGGAGCTCTGTGCACACACAGGAGGTATGCTGAGTCGCTGACCTTTCATCTTGATTGCTGCTGGCTCTCTTCCTCAGAGTGGCAGCGCCACACAGGGGCCTGCTCATCACATACCCCTGCAGCCTACATGTCGAGGCTGCTGGTGGGATGACGCCACCGCGCACTACAGGTGGCGCTATGTATTACAACCACTGCTAGTCCTCCAGCGGCCCTGTGCAGCTGCTTAGGCCCTGTGCAGCTGCTTAGGCACCGGCCCGGGGGGCATATGCATTCCTGCCACCTGGGCCAGTCCGCCCCTGGTGGCGACAAGCTAGGCTATGATGAAGTAGGGCGAAACAGTGTGATATGCCGACCCTGGACTAGACTTCAATGGAAGGAAATGATGCCTGTGAAAAGGCTTCTTGCTATGAATGAAGCGTGCTTAAGACTGTGTACTCACTTTTCCCTGTACGTAACTCTTATTAAGTTCAGTAAAGTTTCCATGTTTGCACGGAAGTCTCCTTCATGGATCTGTGGAAGTCGTGGTTCTGACCAGGCAATACCATTGGCTAAAGGCTTCCTGCATAAGACAAAAGCAACACCAACATCAATCCCCAGCCAGGACCCACACAACTTTCCTGTAAAGTGCCAGAGCGTGACGGGACAGCATCTCGGTCGCGACTACCACTTTACAAGTAAAGAAAAACATTCCAATAACAATTTAAAGGGTTTTCCAGTCTAAGAAGAAAAGTCTGGAGTGACCCTATGTTATTGCAGAGTGCCGAATTGTAGCAGCGTGATGCGGTCAGGTGCTGACTAGTCTCATCCCACATCCTCCAACTCTATTCTATTGAGAGAAACTGGATTAGGCTATGTTCACATGCAATGTTTTTGCAGTGTTTTTGTTATTGGAGCGAAAATCTGCTCCCTAGGCAGGAAAAACGCTGCATTCCAAACATCTGCATTTTCTCTCTGTTTTTCACTGTGTTTTCTACGTGTTTTTAGCAGCTCTTCTTGGCTGCAGATTACATGTGTGCTTTGTCTACAAAACATGTTTAATAAACTTAGTTTTATTCACCAAAAAAGCTTATAAAATGCAGCGAAAACGCTGCGATAAATGACATTATATTTTTTGCTGATTTTTTTTTACTTTCTATACTTACTTTACTTTTCTATAAGGTGAAATAAATGATAAAATAATTTTACACGCTCCAGATTTTTAAAAACGCATTTGTTTTACAATTCAGTCAAGGGGAAAAAAAAAACATGAGATTTCTGAGCTTCATATTTTTGGTGGTATTGCAAAAAGCAGTTATTAATTTGCAGAAGAAAGCAGAACAAAATGCTGCAAAACACAACATGTGAATATAGACTTAGAGTATTCCTGACTAGTATTGGTGCAAATCGATTGACAGGAACTGTGATGTCCAATTGTAGTTCTCATGATGACTCATGCAGGGAAAAGAGACTTCTATATAGAGCTTAGAAGGATTCAGCTAGTCAGTTTTTAATCATGTGAAGTCACAGAACTAGTGGAAAAGAGAAGAATTAGCTGTGTAAAAAGGCAAAACGAGCAATTGTAAGTACACAGTGCTGTATAATATGATGACTGTAATATATTAAGTGGATACAAACTTAGATGCTTCTTTAACTGTATATCAGAGACAGAAGATTTATTTTAATAAGGATTTTTCTTTTCGGTACATGGTTTTCTACAACTTCACCACAAGATGGCAATATTACATTTTAATCAATGCTATAAACCTTGTCACAGAGAATAAAAATCATCATATTTCCAAAGCCATGCTGTTTTTTTGTTTTTCTGAGATCTTTTCTAAATACTTTTTTTTGTTTTTAGCCAAACAATAAATAAAAAAACTCCGGACAATATAAACTAAATCAAAGATCAGTAAATATGTTTAAGGAAAACTGTTTTTAGTGCCAAACATATGACCTACAAGAAATCAAACACTAATTAGGCATAATGCTCTCTCCCAGATGTTTCAATGTAGAATAATAAGTTTTTTTTCTTTCTCTGAAAGTTATTCTAGTACACATACACTACTGTTCAAAAAATTAGGGTCACCCAGACAATTTTATGCTAACTCATACTTTTATTAATCAAATTAGCTGCCAAATGAATTGAAAATCTAGTCCAGACATTGACAAGGTCGAAAAAAAGATTTTTATGTAAAATAATAATTTTCTCCTTCAAACTTTGCTTTCGTCAAAGAATGCTCCCTTTGCAGCAATTCCAGCATTGCAGACCTTTGGCATTCTAGCAGTTAATTTGCTGAGCTAATCTGGAGACATTTCCCCCCATGAGTCCAGAAGCCCCTCCTACAAGTTGGTTTGGCTTGATGGGCACTTTTTGCACCATACGGTGAAGCTGCTCCCACAACAGCTCAATGGGGTTGAGATCTGGTGACTGCGCTGGCCACTCAATTACAGATACAATACCAGCTGCTGCTTCTTCTCTAAATAGTTCTTGCATAATTTGGAGGTGTGCTTTGGGTCATTGTCCTGTTGTAGGATGAAATTGGCTCCAATCAAACGCTGTCCACAGGGTATGGCATGGCGTTGCAAAATGGAGTGATAACCTTCCTTATTCAAAATCCCTTTTACCTTGTACAACTCTCCCACTTTACCAGCACCAAAGCAACCCCAGACCATCACATTACCTCCACCATGCTTGACAGATGGCGTCAGGCACTCTTCCAGCATCTTTTCAGTTGTTCTGTGTCTCAAATGTTTTTCTGTGTGATCTAAATGTAGATAAAGAGAACCGAATCCAATAAATGAGTAAAAAAATATTAGACGTTGTCATTTTTTTGGGCACGTTCATGGTATTTTACCACACTATTTATAAGCCAAAAACCAGGAGTGGGTGATAAATACAGAAGTGGTGCATATGTTTCTATTATACTTTTTCCTCTGATTGTTCCTCTCCTGGTTTTGGCTTACAAATACTGATGTAAGATACTGATCAAATACTGAACGTGTGAAACGAGGAAAATTAATAATATCCCATGTCTATCAGTGGGAAAAGCAAGTGAACCTTTATGATTAGTAAATAATTTAAAGAGTTAATTAGTCTCTGGTGTTTTCAGGTGTGACCTGTTTTAATTAAAGAACAGGGGATCTATCAAAGTCTTATTTTCACAACATGTTTTTGTTGAAGTGTGTCACAGAATGAACGAAGGAGATTTCTGAGGACCTCAGAAGAAGGACTGTTGATGTTTGTTATGTTCATCAGGTTGGAAAAGGTTAAAAAATATATATATATATGTGTGTATATATATATATATATATATATATATATATATATATAAGAGAGAGAGTTTGGACTCAACCAATCCACAGTCAAACAGATTGTGTACAAAGGGAGAAATTTCAAGATCATTATTACCCTCCCCAAGAGGGTTCGATCAGCAAAAACTACTGAAGAAGCAAGGAATATAATAGTCTGCGAGTTCACAAAGCAACCCAAGATAACCTCTAGGCAACTAAAGGCCTCTCTCACATTAGCTAATGTGATCGTCTCGCACGCGCCTAGGGTAATACGACAAGCGCTAAGGACAGGCAAAAATGTAGTAAGAGTAGATATTCAATGCGCACGCGCACCCGTGCGCCAGCCTGTCCGTTCATATAGGCTGGATGTTGTTAAAGGCATCGATATCAGATTAGCCTAAGGTTAGCGTGGGGTCAATCTGTGGACCCATAATTACAAACCATAAAGAGTCCAATGCTCCACCTATGCGTACGCCCACAGACTTAGCAGCGTCGATACGCATTGGGATCCTATCCTCCTCCCCCCCTCCCCATATCGTTTTGGATTTCTCTGATCCCAGCTCCACTTTCTGGACAACCCTGCCATATCTGGAAGCACTAGTTAGTGCACGTCTGCTGTGCCTATATCTTCCTTAAGTTTCAAAAACCTGACCTGCACATCCAAACATAGACTCAGTGTGAACAGGTGCTGAACCTAGAGTCGCCAACTCGTATATAGTTAAGTAAATAAGGCAGCACACTGCAGCGCTAAAACATGCAAACTTGAAAACACGAAATTTGAACTGCATTACTGCACTAGAAATATGAAAAATGGAGCTTTTAGCGCATAAAAATGGCCAATTTTATGTGTACCTGGTAGCCCCTTTACGGCATCTCTCTTATACCAGGTCCTACGCTTGCTTTACCTCGCTGAGAATAAACGTCTCCATCTGAATGGGTACATGTGAAACCTCTTCTTAGACTAAAATTCTCTCTCTCTGTGGAGGGGTATTGGACCTGCTGTAATTAAAACACCGGAAGCTAGGAGGCGGAGTGCACGATCAGAAGGCTAGAGAATACATTTCAAAAACCTGACCTGCACATCCAAACATAGACTCAGTGTGAACAGGTGCTGAACCTAGAGTCGCCAACTCGTATATAGTTAAGTAAATAAGGCAGCACACTGCAGCGCTAAAACATGCAAATATGAAACACGAAAATTGAACTGCATTACTGCACTAGAAATATGAAAAATGAGAGCTTTTAGCGCATTAAAATGGCCAATTTTATGTGTACCTGGTAGCCCCTTTACGGCATCTCTCTTATACCAGGTCCTACGCTTGCCTTACCTCGCTGAGGTACGGCAAAGGGGCTACCAGGTACACATAAAATTGGCCATTTTTATGCGCTAAAAGCTCTCATTTTTCATATTTCTAGTGCAGTAATGCAGTTCAAATTTCGTGTTTTCAAGTTTGCATGTTTTAGCACTGTGTGCTGCCTTATTTACTTAACTATATACGAGTTGGCGACTCTAGGTTCAGCACCTGTTCACACTGAGTCTATGTTTGGATGTGCAGGTCAGGTTTTTGAAATGTATTCTTTAGCCTTCTGATCGTGCACTCCGCCTCCTAGCCACAGGTGTTTTATTACAGCAGGTCCAATACCCCTCCACAGAGAGAGAGAATTTTAGTCTAAGAAGAGGTTTCACATGTACCCATTCAGATGGAGACGTTTATTCTCAGCGAGGTAAGGCAAGCGTAGGACCTGGTATAAGGGAGATGCCGTAAAGGGGCTACCAGGTACACATAAAATTGGCCATTTTTATGCGCTAAAAGCTCTCATTTTTCATATTTCTAGTGCAGTAATGCAGTTCAAATTTCGTGTTTTCAAGTTTGCATGTTTTAGTGCTGCAGTGTGCTGCCTTATTTACTTAACTATATCTTCCTTAAGGGCATGTTCACTCATTTTCTCCCTCTGGATATTTATGAGGGATTGACTTTTCGGTAGCAGGCTCTGCGATATTTGGTAACGTATTATATGGGGTGCCAGATTAGGGGCAGGGTATCAACGGGTCACACCAGTGATTTTTTTTCTGGTTCAGTGTTTGACCTCCTTTGAGACATAATTGTATATCTGTCACAGACCCGTTGTGTGACTGGGCTATATTGGTCGCATTAAGGATCTAATTGATATATTTCTTTCATGAAGACTTCTCTAGTTGGCAGTACCAGTTATTAAATATATGTGTTGATGTTATTCTGTCCAAATCTTGCATGTCTGTTACATGATTTACACATTGTTTGTATATGACTTTATGGATCGTTGTGACTGTACTGGGGAGGATGTGGATAGGTCTGTTCAGTTTTTAATTGCTTTTAAATGTTTGTCTTTCCCTACTGTGCCTTTGTGCGTGGTGAGGTGTTATGTATAATAAAATTTGTTATATGAAGTTGATCCCACTGTGTGCATAGTCTTTCTCTTTTTTTTGTGTTCTGTGGATATATGAAAATCTGATGTAGTTTTAAATCAAATTTATGCAGAAATATGGACAATTCTGAAGGATTCATAAAGTTTCAAGCACCAATTTATGCCTTGTTGAAACATCTTTCAAAGTCTACGGCAATGATGAAAAAAGTGGAGTACAGCGTTGTGCTTGGATAACTTTTGTATTTTAAAGGGAACAACTCATTAAAAGTTACAAAAAACTCTGACTAGCTGTGTGTAAGAAACAAACTACATTAAAGTCTGTGGAATCATAAAAATGTGAGAAAAAGAGGTAAGCAGAAAACGTACAATCCATTTATACTTTGTCATAGTTAATTTACAAGGAACACTAAAGGTACCTTCACAGATAACGATATCGTTAAGGATATCGTTGCAACGTCACACTTTTTGTGACGTAGCAACGATCCCGCTAACGATGTCGTTATGTGTGACAGCGACCAACGATCAGGGCCCTGCTGGGAGATCGTTGGTCGCTGGGGAATGATCAGGACCTTTTTTTGGTCGCTGATCACCCGCTGTCATCGCTGGATCGGCGTGTGTGACGCCGATCCAGCGATGTGTTCACTGGTAACCAGGGTAAATATCGGGTTACTAAGCGCGGCCCTGCACTTAGTAACCCGATGTTTACCCTGGTTACCCGGGGACTTCGGCATCGTTGAAGACAGTTTCAACGATGCCGAAGTCGTTCCCCTGATCGTTGGTCGCTGGAGAGCTGTCTGTGTGACAGCTCCCCAGCGACCACACAACGACTTACCAACGATCACGGCCAGGTCGTATCGCTGGTCGTGATCGTTGGTAAGTCGTTTAGTGTAACGGTACCTTAAGGCAGATGAAATGTTGTTTGCATTGAGTAGGAAGTGGAATGTAATTATTTTTCACCAGCCATATTCTTCATTGTTAAGCGCCAGTTTGAATCCCACTGGGTACCTGTGTAGAATCAATACGGAGTATTTGTGCACTCAGTAGCCCAATCCCTGTAACTTTTTCTTTTGCATCCTTTCCTTCATCTTTCATTCTCCTTCATCTCCAAAATGGTTTTAGTTTAAATCAGTTTCTGAAAAAAGATAGTGAAAAGCGGTGATTAAAAGCTAACCTAATTTATAAGTAACTTAGCATCTGTGCACACGACATCTTTCAGACACCGACGCACCTGCCGAGTTCCCAGTTTCCCAGGCGATGCCACTTTGGGTTGAATACCCACAGTCGTCTTTTTGATGAGGCTTCACCAGCAGTTTTGCAGTCGTTCTTGTGTCTCCCTCCAGTGTCTTTGCTCTATACTTTTACAGAAGAGTGAGCATGTCCCTTTTTTTTTTTAACCGTTTTCGAAATATTCAAGATGTGAAATCATGCAGCCACTCGCTAATACATGTTGCCCATGGATCAGGCTGCATGTATCAGCAGTCAGGATAAATTTAAACTTTGTTCCCCAGCGTCACATAAATATGAGATACCTCCGACATCAGCAGCGGGGCTAGCGTGACATTTTTATGCCATGTGAGCACTGCAGACAATCAGCGGCCACTGATGAGCTGCTTTGATCAAACCTCCTGCAGATGAATCCTGGAAGTTTGTGGGAAGTGTGAGAACTGCAGCCCTTCACTGCTCACCTGGCTTAACCCGTTCAACCCGAAGCCTGTTTTCAACTTCCTGACCAGGCCACTTTTTTCAATTCTGACCACTGTCCCTTTATGAGGTCATAACTATAAAACGCTTCAACAGATCCTGGTGATTCTGAGACTGTGTTTTCTAGTGACATATTGTACTTTATGATAGTGGTAAAAATTTCTTCAATATGACTTGCATTTATTTGTGAAAAAAACGGAAATTTGGCGAAAATTTTGCAATTTAAATTAGAGAGTCATATCATACAAAATAGTTAATAAATATCATTACTTACAAGTCTGCTTTACATTAGCACAATTTTGGCCCCTTATTTTTTTTTGTTAGGAAGTTATAAGGGTTAAAAGTTGACTAGCGATTTCTGATTTTTACAACAAAATTTGCAAAACCATTTTTTTAGGGACCACCTCACATTTAAAGTGACTTTGAGGCGCCTATATGACAGAAAATGCCCAAAAGTGACACCAATCTAAAAACTGCACCCCTCAAGGTGCTCAAAACCACATTCAAGAAGTTTATTAACCCTTCAAGTGCTTCACAGGAAGTTTTGGAATGTTTACAAAAAAAATTGAACATTTAACTTTTTTCACAAAATGTGTACTTCAGATCCAATTAGTTTTATTTTACCAAGGGTAACAGGAGAAATTAGACCACAAAAGTCATTGTACAATTTGTCCTTAGTACACCGATACCCCCTATGTGGGGGTAAACCACTGTTTGGGCGCATGGGAGAGCTCGGAAGGGAAGGAGCGCCATTTGAATTTTCAATGCAAAAATTGCTGGAATTGAGATCTGGCACCATGTCGGGTTTGGAGAGCCTGTGATATGCCTAAACAGTGGAAACCCCCCACAAGTGACCCCATTTTGGAAAGAAGACCCCCTAAGGAATTATCTAGATGTGTGGTGAGCACTTTGATCCCCCAAGTGTTTCGCTAAAGTTTATAATGCAGAGCCGTGAAAATAAAAAATATATTTTTTTCCCACGAAAATGATATTTTAGCTCCCAAATTTTTATTTTCACAAGAGTAACAGGAGAAATTGGAATCCAAAAGTTGTTGACCAATTTGTGCTGAGTATGCTGATACCCCATATGTGGGGGGGAACCACTGTTTGGGCACACGGCAGAGCTCGGAAGGGAAGTAGCACCATTTTACTTTTTCAACGCAGAATTGGCTGGAATTGAGATCGGATGCCATGTCGCTTATGGATAGCCCCTGATGTGCCTAAACAGTGGAATTCCCCCCCCCCCAATTCTAATTCCAACCCTAACACCAATGCAACCCCTAACCCTAATCCCAACCCAAACCCCAACTGTAAACATAATCCAAACCCTAATTTTAGCCCCAACCCAAATCCTAACTTTGACCTCAGCCCTAACTCTAATTTTAGCCCCAACCCTAACCCTGACTTTAGCCCTAACCCTAATGGGAAAATGGAAATAAATACATTTTTTAAATTTTATTAATTATTTTTCCCTAACTAAGGGGGGGGGGGTTATTTACTATTTTTTGCGGGTTTTTGTTTGGCAGCTGTCACACACTAAGAGTCGCTTTTTATTGCAAAAAATAGTTTTTTTGCATCACCATATTTTGAGAGCTATAATTTATCCATATCTTGGCCCACAGAGTCATGTGAGGTCTTGTTTTTTGCGGGACGAGTTGATGTTTTTACTGGTACCATTTTCGGGCACATGGCTTTTTTATTGCATTTTATTCTGATTTTTGGGAGGCAGAATGAACAAAAACCAGCAATTTCTGAATTTTTTTTTTTTGGGGGGGGGGCGTTTATACCGTTCCACGTTTGGTAAAATTGATAAAGCAGCTTTATCCTTTGGGTTAGTATGATTATAGCGATACCTCATTTATTTCATTTTCTTTATGTTTTGGCGCTTTTACACAATAAAAACTATTTTATATAAAAAAATAATTGTTTTTCCATCGCTTTATTCTGAGAGCTATAACTTTTTTATTTTTCTGCTGATGACGCTGTATGGTGGTTTTTTTTTTTTGCGGGACAAGATGACGTTTTCAGCGGTACCATGTTTATTTATGTCCGTCTTTTTGATCACATTTTATTGCACTTTATGTTCGTCAGTATGATGATAAAGCGTTGTTTTTTGCCTCATTTATTATTTTTTTTTTTTTGCGGTGTTAACCCCTTCAGTGAACTAGTGGGATAATTTTATAGAGTGGGTCGTTACGGACGCAGTGATACCAAATATGTGTACTTTTATTGTTTTTTTATTATTATTTACATAAATAAATGGATTTATTGGAAAATATTTATTTATTTTCTTCTTTGGGGATTTTTTTTTTATACATTCAATATATATATATTTTTTTACTTTATAACATTGTCCCAGGGTGGGACATCACTATGGTACATCAGATCGCTGATCTGACACTTTCCATAGCACTGTGTCAGATCAGCGATCTGACAGGCAGTGCAGGAGGCTTTCCGGCGCCTGCTCTCAGCAGGGGCAGGCAAGCCACCTCAGTGAAGGACCCGGAAGGAGCCCCGGGCCATTTTGGATCCGTGGACTCCTTCCAGAACAACGCGATGCGATCCGGTGGTAGAGCTCAAGGAGCCCCCGTCTCTGCGCGATGGCCATCTATGTCGCTGTCACTACTGACAGCGGCATCAGAGGGGTTAAATGCCCACAACCGGCGCTAGCTGTGGGGTGTCAGCTGTCACATACAGCTGACACCCACACGCGATCACCGCGGTGCTCACTGTGAGACCCCGCGAACGTGCCGCTGTACTAGTACTGCCATTTGCGGGAACTCAGTTCCCGCAGAGCAGTACTAGTACGGCGCATGTCGGGAAGGGGTTAATAATGTCACACAATACTCAGGAGACCTGGTACCATCATTGCTGGAATGGTGCCGGCGCAGGAGGTGAGTATCTTATTTTAATTTAACATTGGGGAATATAGTATTTAAGTAGGTGTTGTCCGAGTAGAAGAAAAACACTTTAAAGTCTTATAAAGTGATGGCATATTTATCAGGGTGTTATCATTTCATGATTGGGGGGGTCTTGCAGCTGGGACCAGCACAACATGAAAATGAAGCAGGCATATTGCCACAAGTGCAAAGCTGTGTCCCTTTTTATTTTATTCCTGGCCATGTGGTTGCACAAGGAACTACAGCCATCTCCAGAGGCTCATTAAGAGTAGCCAGGACCCCAGGTAGTTTGTTGTGGAGGCCAAACCAATAGGCTGAAATAAATTCTGCTCAACATTAATACTAACATATTGATTGATTATTTTTTATATTAATTGTATGAATTAATATTGACAAAAATTAAGTATGGTGACTTCCTCCCATATACAGTATGAGCCCCCACGCAGCCCCAACAATCAAAGAGATCAACCATATGTTGCCCTGGACATGTAAACCATAGCAAAAAAAAAAAGCTTAAAAAATTATCTATTTAGTTTAAAAACCCATATATCTCAGTCACATTTCCACAGACATGGACTACATATGGTGTGTGTGTGTGTGTGTGTGTGTGTGTGTGTGTGTGTGTATATATATATTCGCCTGAACAGTTGTGTACTTAGCTTAGTGGCATCTTCTTCTTCTTCCTACCCGTTTCTCCCCTCTTTTGGTCATTCAGGGGATTCCTTCAATTAGGACATGAAAAGGAGACCGTAAGCCATACTGCAATGAGGATAACTGTTCACAGGCCCAGGCAATATGCCCCCCACATAGCCCCTACATGTAGTATGAACCATCACATAGCCCTCCATATACAGTGTGAGCCTGCACATAGCTACCTAGATACACTGTGAGCCCCCACATAGCCCCTAGATACAGTATGAGCTCCTATATACAGTATGAGCCCGCACATGGCTTCCTGTATACAGTATGAGCCCCACATAGCCTCCTATATATACGGTATGAGCCCCACATAGCCTACTATAAGCAGTATGAGCCCGCACATAGCTCCCTATATACAGTATGAGCCCCATATAGTCTCCTATATACAGTATGAGCCCGCACATGGCTTCCTGTACACAGTATGAGCCCCACATAGCCTCCTATATATACGGTATGAGCCCCACATAGCCTACTATAAGCAGTATGAGCCCGCACATAGCTCCCTATATACAGTATGAGCCCCATATAGTCTCCTATATACAGTATGAGCCCGCACATAGCTCCTATATACAGTATGATCCCGCACAGTATGAGCTCCACACAGCCTCCTCTGTACAGCATGAGCCCCCACATAGCCTCCTATAAAACAGTATGATCGCTCATATAGCCTCCTGCATAATCAATATATATATCGTCGGCAGCGGTATAGATCCTTATATACAGTATGAGCCCCACATAGCCTCCTATAAAACAGTTTGATCCCTCATATAGCCTCCTGCATTATCAATATATATATCGTCTGCAGCGGAGCTCCAGGAAAGCGCTACTGATGGCAGTGCACAAAACATTGTAATGAGTGTAATCTGGCCATGGGCTCCAGGATCCACAGAACCTCGTGCCGCCTATGACTAGTACTAATAGTAGCAAACAAAATGACTCTGCAGATACATTGTGATCCATTATAAAAAAAATATAAAACTATACAAAACAATTTCCACCCCCAGCTTTATAACCTAGTGCTAATTCCTTATGGTAAATGAAAGAGGCAGGAACATTTCCACTTCTTCTGAGTGGAAGTGATAAAATTTACTTGGAATAAACTCAAAACCAATGAATGTTATGAGCCGGCGTCTTTTCACAACTGGGCAATTCACTGCTGTTAGCTGCTGGATAAATAGGCTGCAATTTCTGGGAGCGAAATCCAATGGAGGATAAGTAGAAATGTACTTGACGTTGAATTCTAATCAACTAATAGCTGGCAAAGTGAAGATGGAAATTTTTGCCACTTATCCTATTATGTGTATTACCCAGAAGAGGGAACTCTTGTCTTGCGTATCTGAGCCACAGACAACATATAGCGATAGATCATATGATGCAGTTGCAACCTTTTAAAAAGACATTTGTATTGGGTAATGCTGGGACGGACAATGGTAATAATGACCTGTAAACATGGGAATATGCAGTTGGTGCACCCCCAGACACAGCGCCACAAGCTTTCGATACCGGGCCCCTCAGTCTCTGAATTGGGGTCGTCACGGTGGCTAGACCCGGTCCGTGACCCTTCTAAGGGGCGCCCAATGAAAGGTGATGGTGTGATGCGTGGTGCGAGGTGCGATGAATAACAAGGACACAGGGTTGCAGTCTCTTTACCTCTTTACTGAAGGCTTTGGGATCCGCAATCCAGAGCACTGCTAACAGGGCTGGCTGAGACCGGCCGGTCCGAAGGCACATCCAGAGTTTCCTTTGCAGGTGGAAATCAGTGCCTACCCACTAGCGCCTGTGTGTTGTAGTCCTTCCCTGCTGAGCATTCGGGATAGCCCTCACAACTGTTGTGTCTGTGTTCGTTGTTCTTTCTCTCTCTCTCTTCGTCCTCCAGATGATATGGTTAGGACGCACCCGTATGACAGGTAGGCCTGGAGTTATTCTGGGACCCTAGTGACGCCCCTCTCCCACAGTTGACCCCATGTCTTCGTAGGTGATTTAGGTGAGACAGCCAACCTATAATTAACTGTCCTGCCGTGTTGAAGTAATGCGTAAAGTCTCTTACTTTCTCGGTGCTCCGGCCACCCCTATGCGCCTCAGAAGGATGTTGCCTCGGTCTCACGGCACGACTCCTACTGGTTCTTTCTCCTTTACACTGTGATTCCGCTTCTCACTTCTCCACAATCAACTTCGCTTCGTGTCCTTTCTTAGAATACCGCCGCAAGGTAGTGCAGGCGTGGCTCCGTAACAATCTGTTCTCTTTCTAGACCGCTGTCAGGATCCCACCCCTGACAGGTGCTCTCCCGAACTCTCCCGGGCTCTTTCTCTCTAACTTCCTGTCCAACCCCCAGTTTTACCAGAGTGTGAAGAGTGGCCTACTAGATAGAACCACTCCCCCTGGTGGCCGGAGTGTGAAGTGTCATGTGTGTTTGTGATACCTGGTCAGAACTCCTTTAGTGCCATCAGACGTACCATCACTCCCCTTAGTGGCAGAGCGACATTACTGCAACGACCAGATCTCTGGGGCGCTGCACAATCATCCTAGTAATACTATTCTACAGTCCGACTATCCTGCAATCCAATATTGGAACTCAAAAAATCTAGTAAATGCATAGTCTCATGCTTTGGTATACAAAAATACAATTTGGGTACCCAAAGGTTTAAAGAGAATCTGTTTGTAGGATCAACCCTCATGAACAATCTACATGGGCACAAAGGTCATATAAAATGAAATAAAATCATACCTTGATATCTGTGATCTGATAATTTATTCCAGAGAAATTCACATTTTTCTTATTATGTACAGTAAATGAGCTTCTTTACATAGAATCCTGTCTGTGGTAACTGTCATCTGCTATCTCTGTATTGTAATAATCTGTCTTCACAAAAGACAGATTTTATCAGATAATTGTGAATTTTGAAAAGGAAAGATCAGTCCTGGAGGAGAAAGAAGCAGAATATATATTAAAAAGTTGCTTATTTTCATGTGTACTATTAATTTATGAAATAAAAATGGTAAAGCGATAATTATAGTTTAAATATATTATTTGTATTTTATGTGCTATACCAACACAAAGTAGCAAGTATTTGTGAAGTGTAAAGGAAATGATACCTGGTTTTCTAATTGTTTTAAAAATATAAATCTGAAAATTTGATATGCATTTGTCTTCAACCCCACTGAGTCAATACTTTGTAGCACCACCTTATGGTGCAATTACTGCTGCAAGTCTTTTGGGCATTGGGGTATGTGAACAAATTCTCCCACCTGAGCTGTGGATCTCTGCAGCTCTTCCAGAGTGATCATAGACCTCTTGACTGCTTCCCCAATAAGTGCTCTCCTTGTTTTGGATGTTTTGAGTTTAAAGGGACACTGTCACCTGAATTTGGAGGGAACAATCTTCAGCCATGGAGGCGGGGTTTTCGGGTGTTTGATTCACCCTTTCCTTACCCGCTGGCTGCATGCTGGCTGCAATATTGGATTGAAGTTCATTCTCTGTCCTCCATAGTACACACCTGCGCAAGGCAAGATTGCCTTGTGCAGGCATGTACTACGGAGGACAGAGAATGAACTTCAATCCAATATTGCAGCCAGCGGGTAAGGAAAGGGTGAATCAAACACCCAAAAACCCCGCCTCCATGGCTGAAGATTGTTCCCTCCAAATCCAGGTGACAGTGTCCCTTTAACCCCTTCCCGACCTTTGACGCCACGTAGGCGTCATGAAAGTCGGTGCCAATCCGACCCATGACGCCTATGCGGCGTCATGGAAAGATCGCGTCCCTGCAGACCGGGTGAAAGGGTTAACTCCCATTTCACCCGATCTGCAGGGACAGGGGGAGTGGTAGTTTAGCCCAGGGGGGGTGGCTTCACCCCCTCGTGGCTACGATCGCTCTGATTGGCTGTTGAAAGTGAAACTGCCAATCAGAGCGATTTGTAATATTTCACCCATTATAACGGGTGAAATATTACAATCCAGCCATGGCCGATGCTGCAATATCATCGGCCATGGCTGGAAATACTAGTGTGCCCCCACCCCACCCCTCCGATCGCCCCCCCAGCCCTCCGATCTGCCTGGTACACTGCCCCGCTCCCCTCCGTCCTGTGCTCCGCACCCCCCCGTGCTCGTGTCCGCTCCCCCCGTGCTCCAATCACCCCCCCGTGCTCCAATCACCCCCCCTGCACTCCGATCCACCCCCCCCCGTGCTCCGTTCCACCCCCCGTGCTCCATTCCAGCCCCCCCGTGCTCCATTCCACGCCCCCCGCGCTCCGTTCCACCCCTCCCTCGCTCCGATTCCCCCCCCCGTGCTCCGATCCCCCCCCCGTGGTCCCCCCCCCACCCTATCATACTTACCGATCCAGCCGTGGTCCCGTCCGTCTTCTCCCGGGCGCCGCCATCTTCCAAAATGGCGGGCGCATGCGCAGTGCGCCCGCCGAATCTGCCGGCCGGCAGATTCGTTCCAAAGTGCATTTTGATCACTGAGATATAATCTATCTCAGTGATCAAAATAAAAAAAATAATAAATGACCACCCCCCTTTGTCACCCCCATAGGTAGGGACAATAAAAAAATAAAGAAATTTTTTTTTTTCCACTAATGTTAGAATAGGGTTAGGGTTAGGGGTAGGGTTAGGGGTAGGGTTAGGGGTAGGGCTAGGGTTAGGGTTAGGGGTAGGGTTAGGGGTAGGGTTAGGGGTAGGGGTAGGGTTAGGGGTAGGGTTAGGGCTAGGGTTAGGGTTAGGGTTAGGAATGTGCACACGTATTCTGGTCCTCTGCGGATTTTTCCGCTGCGGATTTGATAAATCCGCAGTGCTAAACCGCTGCGGATTTATGGCGGATTTACCGCGTTTTTTTCTGCGCATTTCACTGCGGTTTTACAATTGCGATTTTCTATTGGAGCAGTTGTAAAACCGCTGCGGAATCCGCACAAAGAAGTGACATGCTGCGGAATGTAAACCGCTGCGTTTCCGTGCAGTTTTTCGGCAGCATGTGTACAGCGATTTTTGTTTCCCATAGGTTTACATTGAACTGTACACTCATGGGAAACTGCTGCGGATCCGCAGCATTTTCCGCAGCGTGTGCACATACCTTTAGAATTAGGCTATGTGCACACGGTGCTGATTTGGCTGCGGATTCGCAGCAGTGTTCCATCAGGTTTACAGTACCATGTAAACATATGAAAAACCAAATCCGCTGTGCCCATGGTGCGGAAAATACCGCGCGGGAACGATGCGTTGTATTTTCCGCAGCATGTCAATTCTTTGTGCGGATTCCGCGGCGTTTTACACCTGTTCCTCAATAGGAATCCGCAGGTGAAATCCGCACAAAAAACACTGGAAATCCGCGGAAAATCCGCAGGTAAAACACAGTGCCTTTTACCCGCAGATTTTTCAAAAATGGTGCGGAAATATCTCACACGAATCCGCAACGTGGGCACATAGCCTTAGGGTTAGGGTTAGGGTTGGAATTAGGGTTGTGGTTAGGGTTAGGGGTGTGTTGGGGTTAGTGTTGTGGTTAGGGGTGTGTTGGGGTTAGGGTTGTGATTAGGATTATGGCTACAGTTGGGATTAGGGTTAGGGGTGTGTTGGGGTTAGTGTTGGAGTTAGAATTGAGGGGTTACCACTGTTTAGGCACATCAGGGGTCTCCAAACGCAACATGGCGCCACCATTGATTCCAGCCAATCTCGTATTCAAAAAGTCAAATGGTGCTCCCTCACTTCCGAGCCCTGACGTGTGCCCAAACAGTGGTTTACCCCCACATATGGGGTACCAGCATACTCAGGACAAACTGCGCAACAATTACTGGGGTCCAATTTCTCCTGTTACCCTTGTGAATCTAAAAAAATGCTTGCTAAAACATAATTTTTGAGGAAAGAAAAATGATTTTTTATTTTCACGGCTCTGCGTTGTAAACGTCTGTGAAGCACTTGGGGGTTCAAAGTGCTCACCACACATCTAGATAAGTTCCTTTCGGGGTCTAGTTTCTAAAATGGGGTCACTTGTGGGGGGTTTCTACTGTTTAGGCACACCAGGGGCTCTGCAAACGCAACGTGACACCCGCAGACCATTCCATCAAAGTCTGCATTTCAAAAGTCACTACTTCCCTTCTGAACCCCGACGTGTGCCCAAACAGTGGTTTACCCCCACATATGGGGTATCAGCGTACTCAGGAGAAACTGGACAACAACTTTTGGGGTCCAATTTCTCCTGTAACCCTTGGGAAAATAAAAAATTCTGGGCTAAATAATTATTTTTGAGGAAAGAAAACGTATTTATTATTTTCACGGCTCTGCATTATAAACTTCTATGAAGCACTTGGGGGTTCAAAGTGCTCACCACACATCTAGATAAGTTCCTTTCAGGGTCTAGTTTCCAAAATGGGGTCACTTGTGGGGGGTTTCTACTGTTTAGGCACATCAGGGGCTCTGCAAACGCAACGTGACGCCCGCAGAGCATTCCATCAAAGTCTGCATTTCAAAACGTCACTACTTCAATTCCAAGCCCCGGCATGTGCCCAAACAGTAGTTTACCCCCACATATGGGGTATCACCGTACTCAGGAGAAACTGGACAACAAATATTGGGGTCAAATTTCTCCTGTTACCCTTGGGAAAATTAAAAAATTCTGGGCTAAATAATTATTTTTGAGGAAAGAAAACGTATTTATTATTTTCACGGCTCTGCATTATAAACTTCTATGAAGCACTTGGGGGTTCAAAGTGCTCACCACACATCTAGATAAGTTCCTTTGGGGGTCTAGTTTCCAAAATGGGGTCACTTGTGGGGGGTTTCTACTGTTAAGCCACATCAGGGGCTCTGCAAACGCAACGTGACGCCCACAGAGCATTCCATCAAAGTCTGCATTTCAAAACGTCACTACTTCACTTCCGAGCCCCGGCATGTGCCCAAACAGTGATTTACCCCCACATATGGGGTATCAGCGTACTCAGGAGAAACTGGACAACAACTTTTGGGGTCAAATTTCTCCTGTTACCCTTGGGAAAATAAAAAATTGCAGGCTAAAAGATCATTTTTGAGAAAATATTTTTTTTTTTTATTTTCATGGCTCTGCGTTATAAACTTCTGTGAAGCACTTGGGGGTTCAAAGTCCTCACCACACATCTAGATTAGTTCCTTTGGGGGTCTAGTTTCTAAAATGGTGTCATTTCTGGGGGATCTCCAATGTTTAGGCACACAGGGGCTCTCCAAACGTGACATGGTGTCCGCTAATGATTGGAGCTAATTTTCCATTTAAAAAGCCAAATGGTGTGCCATCCCTTCCGAGCCCTGCCGTGCGCCCAAACAGTGGTTTACCCCCACATATGGGGTATCAGCGTACTCAGGACAAACTGGACAACAATATTTGGGGTCCAATTTCTCCTATTATCCTTGGCAAAATAGGAAATTCCAGGCTAAAAAATCATTTTTGAGGAAAGAAAAATTATTTTTTATTTTCATGGCTCTGCGTTATAAACTTCTGTGAAGCACCTGGGGGTTTAAAGTGCTCAATATGCATCTAGATAAGTTCCCTGGGGGGTCTAGTTTCCAAAATGGGGTCACTTGTGCGGGAGCTCCAATGTTTAGGCACACAGGGGCTCTCCAAACGCGACATGGTGTCCGCTAACAATTGGAGCTAATTTTCCATTCAAAAAGTCAAATGGCGCGCCTTCTCTTCTGAGCCCTGCCGAGTGCCCAAACAGTGGTTTACCCCCACATATGAGGTATCGGCGTACTTGGGAGAAATTGCCCAACAAATTTTATGATCCATTTTATCCTACTGCCCATGTGAAAATGAAAAAATTGAGGCGAAAAGAATTTTTTTGTGAAAAAAAATTACTTTTTCATTTTTACAGATCAATTTGTGAAGCACCTGAGGGTTTAAAGTGCTCACTAGGCATCTAAATTAGTTCCTTGGGGGGTCTAGTTTCCAAAATGGGGTCACTTGGGGGGGAGCGCCAATGTTTAGGCACACAGGAGCTATCCAAACGCGACATGGTGTCCGCTAACGATGGAAATAATTTTTCATTCAAAAAGTCAAATGGCGCTCCTTCCCTTCCGAGCCTTACCATGTGCCCAAACAGTGGTTTACCTCCACATGTGAGGTATTGGTGTACTCAGGAGAAATTGCCCAACACATTTTAGGATCCATTTTATCCTGTTGCCCATGTGAAAATGAAAAAATTGAGGCTAAAAGAATTTTTTTGTGAAAAAAAAGTACTTTTTCATTTTTACGGATCAATTTGTGAAGCACCTGGGGGTTCAAAGTGCTCACTATGCATCTAGATAAGTTCCTTGGGGCGTCTAGTTTCTAAAATGGGGTCACTTGTGGGGGAGCTCCAATTTTTAGGCACACGGGGGCTCTCCAAACGTGACATGGTGTCCGCTAAAGAGTGGAGCCAATTTTTGATTCAAAAAGTCAAATGGCGCTCCTTCCCTTCCAAGCCCTGCCGTGCGCCAAAACAGTGGTTTACCCCCACATATGAGGTATCAGCGTACTCAGGACAAATTGGACAACAACTTTCGTGGTTCAGTTTCTCCTTTTACCATTGGGAAAATAAAAACATTGTTGCTAAAAGATAATTTTTGTGACTAAAAAGTTAAATGTTCATTTTTTCCTTCCATGTTGCTTCTGCTGCTGTGAAGCACCTGAAGGGTTAATAAACTTCTTGAATGTGGTTTTGAGTACCTTGAGGGGTGCAGTTTTTAGAATGGTGTCACTTTTGGGTATTTTCAGCCAAATAGACCCCTCAAACTGACTTCAAATGTGAGGTGGTCCCTAAAAAAAATGGTTTTGTAAATTTCGTTGTAAAAATGACAAATCGCTGGTCGAATTTTAACCCTTATAACTTCCTAACAAAAAAAAATTTTGTTTCCAAAATTGTGCTGATGTAAAGTAAACATGTGGGAAATGTTATTTATTAACTATTTTGTGTCACATATCTCTCTGGTTTAACAGAATAAAAATTCAAAATGTGAAAATTGCGAAATTTTCAAAATTTTCGCCAAATTTCCGTGTTTATCACAAATAAATGCAGAATTTATTGACCTAAATTTACCACTAACATGAAGCCCAATATGTCACGAAAAAACAATCTCAGAACCGCTAGGATCCGTTGAAGCGTTCCTGAGTTATTACCTCATAAAGGGACACTGGTCAGAATTGCAAAAAACGGCAAGGTCTTTAAGGTCAAAATAGGCTGGGTCTTGAAGGGGTTAAGTGGATGGTCATGTCTTGGTAGTTTTCAGTTGTGCCATACTCTTTCCATTTTTGGATGATTGATTGAATAGTCCTCCATAAGATGTTCAGAGCTTGGGCTATTTTTTATAAGCTAACACTTCTTTACTCTTCTTCACAACTTTATCCCTTACCTGTCTGATGTGTTCCTTTTCACAATGTTGTCTTATTCCTGATGTTCTCAAATTAACATCTGAGGCCTTCACAGAACAACTGTAACTATACTGAGAATACATTTCACAAACTTTTACTAGTTTACTAATTATGTGACTTCTGGAAGCAATTGGTCACTCAGGATTTTATTTAGGGGTACCAGATTACAGGGGTCTGAATAGAAATGCACGTCACAAACCATGTGCAATTTTATTTACACTTCACAAATATTTAATGCTTTGTGTTGGTATCACATAAAATCCCAATAAAATGCATCTGTTTGTGGGTGTCATGTGAAAAAATGTGGAAAACACTGGGTATGTGTTAGGAGTCGAGTTTCCTCTGCTGCACAGGGGGAATCTCGATCCGTCTCTGCTGCGGTCTCCCATTCTGCATCGGCCGCAGTGCAGCCTGCTCAGCGGAGACGTCGCTCCCAGCGTCTCACTGAGACTGATACTGTGCAAAGGGTTACTACTGCCTCTCCAGGCTCTGCTATTGTACCCTGCACTGATCTGCGGCGAGCAGGCTTTTCTGGGACTAAGTCCTGCTTTGCACACACTGAGCATGCCCAGGGCAAGATCTCTCAGTGGAGATGTAGGGTCACATGCTCAGGTACTGCAGCAACTTCCATTGGTCCTTCTTGGAAGGTCCTTGTAGGTGCTAGGACTAAGTCCTGCTTTGCACTCTGAGCATGCCCAGGGCAAGATCTCTCAGTGGAGATTTAGGGTCACATGCTCAGGTTCTGCAGCAACTCCATTGGTCCTTCTTTGAAGGCCCTGTATGTGCTACAACTATTTAAGGCCATGAGCTAGTATCTTCCTAAGTTATGTGCTCTGCGCCAGTGTGGTCAAGCGTTTCTATGTGTTCAGGGACCCGGCTGAAATAAGCCCCTAGAATGCTGGCACCTCCGGCGAGGAGATTGTGTTTTTGTGTATTCAGGGACCCGGCTGAAATAAGCCCCTAGAATGCTGGCACCTCCGGCGAGGAGTTTTGTGTGTGTGCATGACCACTGACTGTTCTCATTAGATAGTTAGCTTGTGCCTCTGTGAAAGTCTAACAGGGCACAGAGCTTTGCATTCTCGGCTGCTCTGTGAAGCTAACAGAGCTGGTTCATACCGCCATATAGTGCCGCCATTTACTTAGCAGCAGGTTCCTTCCTGCACGGTGGATCCCGGGTTGCGAACGCACCAATCCCATCTAATAAATATATTCGGTGCGTTCCGCCAATCCTAATAGTATGAATAATTTTTCAAGGCACTGTAGCTCCAAAATGGTGTTGAATAGTGTTTTCAACCTTCTGATTGGATAGTGCCTAATTTAGAGCAGATTCCATCAAGAGCTGATTCAAAGTAGTAACATCCACTTTATTTTTTTCCACCTGGCATTTCTCAAAACCTGAAGAAGAAAAATGCCAAACGACGGAACATGTGAACAACAAATTGGATGTACAATAGAAATGTATGGGAAGTGAGTCTTTCGACTTCTTTTAAAGCACATTTTCAGGTGGACCTGCTCTGAAAAATAGACCTCAAAAAACCCTGCATGCACATACTCTAAAGCACTACAAAGTTTTAAATAAATCGTAGATTTAATAGTAACTAATAGTTAGCCCCAGGCTCTGGGACAAGTGTCTGCTGGGCGGCTCTAATCCTGTTTTTTTTGTGTCATCTGGCTCAGCTTGATTGACAGGTCTTTCTCTATTTGTGTATGGGAAAGCCCTGTGAACTAAGCTGAGATTGGCATCCGAATAAATTACTTGTGCTTGACGTGATTCCAAAGCTGCATTTCCCAACGCATACAGTATTTATGTGAGGATCCGAGTGACTTTAACAAAGGGTCAAATTGTGGTGACTGGGTCAGGGCATCTCCAAATTGGCAGGTCCTAGGGAATATTCCTAGCATGGAGTAGATAGCACCCTCCAAAAGTCATCAATGGAAGGATCTATTGACAGAGTAAAGGTACCGTCACACTAGACGATATCGCTAGCGATCCGTGACGTTGCAGCGTCCTGGCTAGCGATATCGTCCAGGCAGCAGCGATCAGGCCCCTGCTGTGATGTCGCTGGTCGGGGAAGAAAGTCCAGAACTTTGTTTCGTCGCTGGATCTCCCGCTGACATCGCTGAATCGGCGTGTGTGACGCCGATTCAGCGATGTCTTCGCTGGTAACCAGTGTAAACATCGGGTTACTAAGCGCAGGGCCGCGCTTAGTAACCCGATGTTTACCATGGTTACCATCGTTAAAGTAAAAAAAACAACCACTACATACTTACCTACCGCTGTCTGTCCCCGGCGCTGTGCTTCTCTGCACTCCTCCTGCACTGGCTGTGAGCACAGCGGCCGGAAAGCAGAGCGGTGACGTCACCGCTCTGCTTTCCGGCTGACCGGCGCGCACAGCCAGTGCAGGAGGAGTGCAGAGAAGCAGAGCGCCGGGGACAGACAGCGGTAGGTAAGTATGTAGTGGTTGTTTTTTTTACTTTTAGGATGGTAACCAGGGTAAACATCGGGTTACTAAGCGCGGCCCTGCGCTTAGTAACCCGATGTTTACCCTGGTTACCGGCATCGTTGGTCGCTGGAGAGCTGTCTGTGTGACAGCTCTCCAGCGACCAAACAGCGACGCTGCAGCGATCCGGATCGTTGTCGGTATCGCTGCAGCGTCGCTTAGTGTGACGGTACCTTAAAAGGCAACCAAGCTTATTTATGTCCATGGATAAGCCCATCTGGTTCAGTCCCACAGTAGATAAACTGTAGAACAGATTTCTGAAAAAGTTACTGCTGAAAATAAAGAACGGATGTTAGAAGACACAGGGCATTTTAATGTGCCATATTTGGGCTTCGTAGCTTCAGGCCAGCCAGAGTGCCAATGCTGACCCCTGTCGACCATTGAAACTGTCTACAATGGGCACATAAGCATCAGAAGGTGACCATGGAGCAGCCGAAGAATGAGGCCTGGTCTGATTAATCCAGTTTGTTTTTTTTACCAACATATGGACGGCCGGGTGTATCACTTACCTGGGGAAGAGATGATATTGAGATGCATCATAGGTCAAGCAGGTAGTGTGATGCTTTCGGCAGTGTTCTTGCTTTAATGTGGCTATTGCTTTTACATATACCATCTAGAGCTAATACTAGAGATAAGCAGATCGATCGAATTTAATGAAATTCTTGGTTCCACGTAAATTTGAAAATTTTATGATTCAGTTTGTGATTTGCAAAAAAAAAAAAAAAGCTTACCCAGTGCCATTTCCCACACTGCTGAAGCATCAGAGAGTGGGCTGACATTATTTTGCATTGCCATGCGAGCATCCCCATAATGCCCTCCAGCTATGCCATCTAGCGGATTATCATCCCTTGCACAGTGGTAGTCAGTGTCAGGGCCATCACAGATCAGTGGTTCTCAGCGGAGCACAGCTTGTATGCAGAGTAGTTTTTCATCTCCAGAGTCCCTGGGTACGTCTCTCTTGTAGTAAGCTCTTATGGTCAGCAGGGTCCTCTCTCTTTCTCTTCTGTAGAGTGTAAGCTCTTATGATCAGTGAGGTCCTTACTCTTTCTCCTGTAGAGTGTGTAATCTCTTATGGTCAATGGGGTTCTCTCTCCATCTCTCCTCTCATATTGACATTCAAGCTAATTTATTTGCTGTGAAACTTTGGGGGAAAATTCAGCAAAGTCAGTGAATATGAATTTCAAAAGATCCTCTCTAGTGATGAGCGAATATACTCGTTGCTCGGGTGGTCTCTGAGTATTTGTGACTGCTCGTAGATTTTGTTTTTGTTGATGCAGCTGCATGATTTATGGCTGCTAGCCAGCCTGAGTACATGTGGGGGTTGCCTGGTTGCTAAGGAATCCCCACATGTAATCAAGCTGGCTAGCAGCCGTAAATCATGCAGCTGAGGCGAAGAAAACTAAATCTCCGAGCAGTCACAAATACTCGGAGATCACCCGAGCGTGCTTGGGGAAACCCAAGCAACAAGTATATTCGCTCATCACTAATCCTCTCATCTCTACCTAATACACAGCTTCATGGTAGTAGTATTTGTTAATTTATAGGGAATTAGTGATGGGCAGACTCCTGGAGGTTTAGGTCCAGCGGGTTCAGCTGAACAGTTAAAAAAAAAGTTCTGTTCAGGTACCAGAACAGTAACTTAGACCCAATTCATATGAATGGGGGCCCAAACATCCAGCGCTTGCCGCTGCTGACACAGTAAAGCAAACACTGCCACTTGTTGGCCTTAAGATTAATTTCACCGGTCAGAGCACTTTGACAGATGACAGCATGAGCCCACAGGTGTGACCGGAGGTAAAAGTTTAGTAAAAGGGGTCAGCTGATTGGACTACTACTCCCATCAGCCTATGACTGCTGTCACTGGGTGTATTCTTTCGCCAGCTCCTGCGCTGTAAATAAATACATTTTAAAAAATGACGTGAGCTCCCCTGTGTTTTTGATAACCAGCCGGACAAAACTGACATCTGCAGGCTGCAAACCTCAGCTGTCAGCTTTAGCAAGGTTGGTTATCAAGAATAGAGGGGTGCCCATACCGTATTTTAAAATTATTTAAATAATTATTATTTAAATATATAGTTTAAAAAAAATGGCGTGGGGTCCCCCCATTTTTTTACAACTAGCCAAGCTAAAGCAGACAGCTGGGGGCTGGTATGCTCAAGTTGGTAAGGGGCCATGGATATTGGTCCCCCAAGCCTAAAACTAGCAACTCTCAGCCACCCCAGAAAAGGCGCATTAGAAGCATCAATTATGGAACTTCGCCCAGCTCTTTACACTTGCCCTGTGGTGGTGGCAAGTGGGGTTCATATTTGTTGGATTGATGTCACCTTTGTATTGTCCAGTGACATCAAGCCCATGAGGTTGGTAATGGAGAGGCGTCTATCAGTCTATCAGTCTGTCGGTCTGGAGGGTATTCCGGAATACCTTAAGAATTTCGATGACGTGTTCTCCAAAAGCGAGGCTGAGGCGCTTCTACCACATCGACCTTTTGATTGTGCCATTGATTTAGTCCCAGGAGCCAAATTAACCAAGGCTCGTCTGTTTAATTTGTCCGGGCCTGAGTGCCAAGCCATGAAAGAGTACATCTCAGAGAGCCTCCGCAAGGGGCATATTCGGTCTTATGTCTCACCCGTGGCAGAAGGGTTTTTCTTTATAAAGAAAAAGGATGGTGGTTTGCGACCGTGCCTCGACTTATGGGGGGGTTTAAAACCTGATAAGGGTCCAGGAGGGGGATGAATGGAAAACAGCATTCCTGAAGACCGAGGGATTGTTTGAAAACCTGGCAATGCTTTTTTGTCTCACTATAATAAATATAACTTAGCACTCAATTAAAGCATGCTTGAACAGAAAGATTTATTTTGCAGTATACACAAAACGTTTCGGTTCATATAGAACCTTCTTCAGTTACGTATTTTATTGTGCATATAATGCATAGTTTTCAGATGAAAACAGGCTAGAGAGATCTATGAAGAAAATATGGGAACCGTGGCATACGGAAAACTCTATTAGAGGTCCATGGAGTGGGCAATTGTGCCGCCAGACACCGAGTCCATCGCTTAGGTACCTATAAGACAGAACACCTGAGTAGGTTAGAAATCCCGTCTCTAACAACCCAGCTTTCGCTCTGGTGCTTGAACTCCACCAATAGCAACACATCTTTTCCTGTTCTCTGTCCACCTCGTGGTGCAGCAATGGTGGCCATATTTCAATCTCACACAGTATAACACAGTCCATTGTAATCCATGGCGCACAGTACCCGGCGATGCCAGGGCACGAATTCCTGTTCATGACGCCAGAAGTTGACGTGCCCACAGGGCAGTGGGGTACTCTGTACCGGGTCTGGTCGCAAAGGGGGATGTCACGGTGGCTGCAACCTAGTCCGTGGCCTTGGGCATCAACGTTAAAGAGGGTTAAATGTTCAAAGTTTGTCGTGACACCACCTGTGGAGTTCAGTCAATAGGGGGACTGACGCTGCATTAGAGGGGTCCCCCAGGAGATGTTGCAGCAGCCTAGATGTTACACTTCCCACAGGTGAAGCAGGGTCTCCAGGGGTCCTATAGTGTGTGTGGCGTAGATGGTATAGCCGGTGAATAAATGAGAGGAAACAAGTTGTAAGTCTTCACCTGGTTTACTTGTGGGCCACAGTCCAGGGTACTAGGCACGCATGATGGTGGTCCGGCCGGCTCAGATGCAAGTGAGAGTTCTCCTGTACCAGTAGAGGTCCATGAGCCTTTCCAACTAGCCGCCTTTCAAGGTGAGGTCCCTGCTGCCTGAAGCTCCCTACAGGGTCCTACAGTTTCCCCCTGTCCTGGGACAGGTACCTGCACAATGGGCAGCTTGAGCCTTTTTACAGGGACACTAACATGCCCCAGGCTCCTCAGGTGCTGCTGCATCTCAGGCGTGGTGTGGGCAGGTAACGTGTAGTGTCGTGCCCTCCGGTTCTGCTCTGTGTCCTAGAGTCCCACAAGAGCCTCAGGCTCCTGGTTCCTGGCTATTGCACTTCAGCTCTGAGGGTGCCCTGCCACAGTTCCCCTCTGAGCTCTGTTCCTCTCCTGTGCTCCTTCCCTTCCGGCTACTCCACATATAACAATCTTTCAGGTTCTTTCTCCTTCAGGTTCTTTCTCCTTCCAGAGGCTGCAGCTCCTCTCTGCCAGGCCTCTCTGTCTGCACTCAGTTCCAGACTTCCTTCTCCTTCAGTGTCTCTGAACAACTCCCTAGTCCCTCCTCCAGGTCACGATACATAAAGCCTAGGGAAGTGCAGCACCCCAGAGTCCTGGTCGTTGCAGTAATGTCGCTCTGCCACTAAGGGGAGTGATGTTATGTCTGATTGCACTAAAGGAGTTCACCTGACCAGGTATCACAAGCACACATTACACTTCACACTCCGGCCACTAGGGGGAGCGCAATAGGCACTATGTATTAGGCCACTCCTCACACTGGTAAAACTAGGGGTCAGATAGGAAGTTAGGACAGAACGCAGCCTGGGAGAGTCCAGGGAGGACCTGTCAGGGGTGGGTTCCTGACAGGGGCCTAGCAGAACGAATAGAAAGCAACGGAACCACGCCTGCACTACCTTGCGGCGGTATCCAAAGAAAGGGCACGAAGAGAAGGATATTGTGGAAAGTGAGAAACGAGATCAAAGCACAAAGGAGAGCCAGTAGGAGTCGTGCCCCAAGAACGGCAACATCCTAGTGAGGCGCGTAGCCGGTGCCCGGAACACCGAGGAAGTAACTTACTCTATGCCTTACTTCAAATACCGCAGAACAGTTAATTATATGTTGGCTGTCTACCATACATCACCTAAGCAGACATAGGGGCAAGCGTAGAGAGGGGCGTCTCTAGGGTCTCAGAATAGCTCCGAGCCTTCCCGTCAAACGGGTGCGTCCTATCCAGATAAACTTGGGGGACGGAGAGAGAGAAAGAGAAAGAACGAGAACAGAAGTTGTGAGGACTATCCCGAATGCTCAGCAGGGAAGAACTACAACACACAGGCGCTAGTGGTAGGCACTGATTTCCACCTGCAAAGGGAACTCTGGATGTGCCTTCGGATCGGCCGGTCTCTGACAGCCCAGTTAACAGTGCTCTGGATTGAGGATCCCGAAGTCTTCAGTAAAAGGTAAAGAGACTGCAACCCTGTGTCCTCGTTATTAACTGTGCCTCCCACCATCACCAGCTACACTACTGGGAAGCCCTGGGGATATACTTCACCTGTGGGAAGGTATTCCATCTAGCTGCCATCACATCTCCCCAGTGGGCCCCAAGCAGCGTCGGTCGACTTGACCGAATACCACAGGTGGCATCACGAAACTTTAGCCGACTTTCATCACCTCTTTTATTGGACGCCCCTTAGCAGGGTCACGGAGCGGGTCCAGCCACCGTGACAACCTAAGAACTGAGACAGAGAGGACCGGTACTGAGTAACCCGTGGCCCTGTGTCTGGATTCACAATATGTTGCATGTGTGCGCCTTACCTTGTGAAGAGAACTCTTTTGCCTCTGAGCATGATGTTACCTTCCCCAAAGGAAAAGCAACATCACTGCAGCAATCGGTAACCTGGGGAGCTGCAGATGCCTTATCCCGAAGTTTTGATTCTGTGTCCCCTCCAGAACCTCCTTCCTTCACTCTTCAACCGGGAGTGGTTGTGGCAGAAGTCTCTACTGAGTTACAGAGAGAGATTCTGGAAACACAAGCACGAGCTCCCAGAAATAACCCCCCCCCCCCACCCCCCCATTATCCCCCCCCTCGTTAAATTGTTTGTACCAGAAATATTTTGGTCTCACACTTCTGCAGGAGTTTCATGATGCTGTGTTAAGTGCACACCCTGGGATTGCAGCTACCCAGGGGGCAGTGGCTAGGGGTTTTTGGTGGCCCTCTATGGTTGCTGATATCAAAAAGTTTGTGAATACTTGTGGGGTAGATGCTAGCTCTAGAAGCTCTCAGGTCTGGCCGGCCGGGGAATTTGTGCCTTTAACAGATGCACCATTTTGACAAGCCCGCCGACCTTCTTGCGTCCCCGTGCGGTCGGCAGGCGTGTCAAAACGAAGCATCCGCATACATCTGCATGTCATGCGTACCCAATGTTAAAGATAGGTACGCTGGACGCATGCAGAAGTAGGTGGACCTAGGCGTAAATGTGCAGAGTTTCAGGGAGGAAGTACGCAGCCATCTGCAAAGCTCCGGTATGCAAGTGTGCACGTAGCCTTACCTCTACATGGCTAACAGAAACCTGCACGGTTTAATATTAAGGAGACATGCTTATAATCAGTACAGGAGTATGTGAAATCAGACGCTGCAGTTTTCTGGCTCCTTTCTGTCACGGTAGACCCATGACAGAATTGAGCGAGAGTGCGGATGATTGACCTTTGCTCCAGTTCTCGGAACGCTGGCGGTCCAAACACCTGTGGATGGGAGCTAACTTTCCAACTTGAAGCAACCCCTTTTAAGGAGCACTAAAGGGGTTGTCCAGTCAAAACTACAAATCTGCAATCACTCTTGGTGACTGTAGGGTTGTTAATCCTCCCAACGCATGCACTGCACGGTGTGAGGATTCTCCGGTGTTAGCGCCGGGAACGGTGGTCATGTGACCGCAAATATGCGATATGCATAGTGCTGACCACAAACTGACTAGATGGGCATGGCCTTACTCAATGTAAATAAATTGAGCGAGGCCCGACACATCTAGCTGAATTATGGCCAGAAGTATGCAAATCACATACTTACAGTCACATGACGGCCACTCCTGACACTGACACTAGAGAATCCTCACAGAAAACAGTGCTTGATGTGAGGATTCACAAACCTGCAGTCACATACTGTCGAAGTCTGGTCTAGTATCTGAATCCAGCCTTGTCAGTGACTCCATGTCAGTATTCGTTCTGTCCAATGATCTAGAACCTGTGCTGTCTGAACAGAGCTCAAATCCAGCTCTGACTGTGACTCCGTGTCAGTATCAATTCTGCCCCATGATCCAGATCCTGTCTTGCCTGAACAGAGTCTAAATCCTGTCCCGCCAGTAACTCTGAACCCTGTCTGTGTCTGCGATCCTGACCCTTGGGTCAGCAGCTGAAGTATCGGGTACTGCCTAGAATGGTACCTAACGACTACCTATCGCTCAAGTCTAATTCAACCATAAGGTAGCCGCTTAGGTAAGCACGGATTGTGGCACAGAGGGTCCACAATCCACACATGTGTGACAGCTGTCTGTATGTCCCCAATCCCCTATGCAAGGCACAAAAAAGAGCTGTCATTATACTCACAGATGGCGCGCTCAGATCAGATGGGTGTCTTTGGTCTTGATCCGGAGCCTCCTCTCTTCTTACAATCATCGTCTTCTTTCCCTGCTTCATGTAGATGAAGCATCCTAGGTCATCATCACGGTGTCCCCCAATCGCACTCATGCATAGGTGCACTTCTCTCTGTCCTGCCGAGGGCAGAGCAAAGCATTGCAGTGCGATTGCACAGGAAAGGGCAGAGAGAAGTGTGATTAGGTCACCTCTTTGCGCTGCCATGACGTTAGCAGCGTTCGCATACCACCACACGTTGGGTCAGAGAGCTGATTGGAGCTCCACTGACCCCGGAAGTGTCGGTATATTTGCATCTTAAAGATGTGAATACAAATGAATGCAGCGCATTCCCTCCTTCCACCAGAAAAAAAAACAAACTGATTTTTTTTTTCTAAATCTTGACCTGGGAGCCACCCCCTGCAACCCGTCACCCTAGGTACTGGCTCTCTGGTGTCTAGTGGCAAACACGGGCAATAGCTGATTGGTAATTACAACATATACCAATGTGCATACCTAGTGAGGTACATATATACAGTGGGGCAAAAAAGTATTTAGTCAGTCAGCAATAGTGCAAGTTCCACCACTTAAAAAGATGAGAGGCGTCTGTAATTTACATCATAGGTAGACCTCAACTATGGGAGACAAACTGAGAAAAAAAAATCCAGAAAATCACATTGTCTGTTTTTTTATCATTTTTTTGCATATTATGGTGGAAAATAAGTATTTGGTCAGAAACAAACAATCAAGATTTCTGGCTCTCACAGACCTGTAACTTCTTCCTTAAGAGTCTCCTCTTTCCTCCACTCATTACCTGTAGTAATGGCACCTGTTTAAACTTGTTATCAGTATAAAAAGACACCTGTGCACACCCTCAAACAGTCTGACTCCAAACTCCACTATGGTGAAGACTAAAGAGCTGTCAAAGGACACCAGAAACAAAATTGTAGCCCTGCACCAGGCTGGGAAGACTGAATCTGCAATAGCCAACCAGCTTGGAGTGAAGAAATCAACAGTGGGAGCAATAATTAGAAAATGGAAGACATACAAGACCACTGATAATCTCCCTCGATCTGGGGCTCCACGCAAAATCCCACCCCGTGGGGTCAGAATGATCACAAGAACGGTGAGCAAAAATCCCAGAACCACGCGGGGGGACCTAGTGAATGAACTGCAGAGAGCTGGGACCAATGTAACAAGGCCTACCATAAGTAACACACTACGCCACCATGGACTCAGATCCTGCAGTGCCAGATGTGTCCCACTGCTTAAGCCAGTACATGTCCGGGCCCGTCTGAAGTTTGCTAGAGAGCATTTGGATGATCCAGAGGAGTTTTGGGAGAATGTCCTATGGTCTGTTGAAACCAAACTGGAACTGTTTGGTAGAAACACAACTTGTCGTGTTTGGAGGAAAAACAATACTGAGTTGCATCCATCAAACACCATACCTACTGTAAAGCATGGTGGTGGAAACATCATGCTTTGGGGCTGTTTCTCTGCAAAGGGGCCAGGACGACTGATCCGGGTACATGAAAGAATGAATGGGGCCATGTATCGTGAGATTTTGAGTGCAAACCTCCTTCCATCAGCAAGGGCATTGAAGATGAAACGTGGCTGGGTCTTTCAACATGACAATGATCCAAAGCACACCGCCAGGGCAACGAAGGAGTGGCTTCGTAAGAAGCATTTCAAGGTCCTGGAGTGGCCTAGCCAGTCTCCAGATCTCAACCCTATAGAAAACCTTTGGAGGGAGTTGAAAGTCCGTGTTGCCAAGCAAAAAGCCAAAAACATCACTGCTCTAGAGGAGATCTGCATGGAGGAATGGGCCAACATACCAACAACAGTGTGTGGCAACCTTGGGAAGACTTACAGAAAACGTTTGACATCTGTCATTGCCAACAAAGGATATATTACAAAGTATTGAGATGAAATTTTGTTTCTGACCAAATACTTATTTTCCACCATAATATGCAAATAAAATGTTAAAAAAACAGACAATGTGATTTTCTGGATTTTTTTTTCTCAGTTTGTCTACTATAGTTGAGGTCTACCTATGATGTAAATTACAGACGCCTCTCATCTTTTTAAGTGGTGGAACTTGCACTATTGCTGACTGACTAAATACTTTTTTGCCCCACTGTATATACTGTACAAGTATTGCAGGGGACTGCATTTTAATAATATATACTAGTAAAAAAAAATGCTATTCATTTCTCCCTCTCTCCCTGCATTCTGTGTAGGTATTTATGGAGACAGGAGAAGAACATGTGATCTTAAATTAGTGAAGGGTTAGTGAGCACAGATTGTTGACAGGTTCATATGAAAGGCTCTCTTGTTTCAATAAACATTCTCCAGCCTTCCTCCACGAATAGCAGGAACAAGCCATTTCACAAATATGCTCTTCAAACTGGTTTGACAAGAAATCAGAGTATACAAATAGATTCAACCTTGCCAATGCACAAAGATCTGCGTTCATCATATAGAACAGGACTCTGCCATGTATAACATGTAAGGCTGCAGATAGGAAAACTGGAGTCGCATTTTCCCCGTGTTTCTCTTTGCTGTATTTTCTGCTATCTTTACTGGTTAAGATGAAAAAAATCCATAAAATCTATTAACCCCTTATCGACATGACGTACTGGTATGTCATATGCCGGTTTTGAGACTTTAATGATGCAGGCTCACACACTGAGCCCGCATCTTTCCGACAGCTGTAGGTGGAGCGACGCTGAGGCATTTAAAGGGACACTGTCACCTGAATGTGGAGGGAACAATCTTCAGCCATGGAGGCGGGGTTTTTGTGTGTTTGATTCACCCTTTCCTTAACCGCTGGCTGCATGCTGGCTGCAATATTGGATTGAAGTTCATTCTTTGTCCTCCGTAGTACATGCATGCACAAGGTGCAATCTTGCCTTGTGCAGGCGTGTACTATGGAGGACAGAGAATGAATTTCAATCCAATATTGCAGCCAGCATGCAGCCAGCGGGTAAGGAAAGGGTGAATCAAACACACAAAAACCCCGCCTCCATGGCTGAAGATTGTTCCCTCCAAATTCAGGTGACAGAGTCCCTTTAACAAGCGCCAACAAGGGGGCCCGACATTGCACATGCTCATCAGCATGCCGTGATATAATCGCTAGAAATTTTTTTTTTTAAAGGCCTCAACATTGCAATAAAGAGGCAATCAGATCATTGTTCCTGCCACAAGATTGTATCATTAACCCCTTAAGCCCCAAGGGTGGTTTGCACGTTAAAGGGAACACCCCAACTGTTTCACTACAGTTTTATAATGCAGAGACATGAAAATAAAAATAAAAAAAAATTTTCACAAAAATTATTTTTTAGCCCCCAGTTTTGTATTTTCCCAAGGGTAATACGAGAAATTCGACCCCAAACGTTGTTATCCAATTTGTCCTGAGTACGCTGATACCCCATATGTGGGGGGGAACCACCGTTTGGGTGCATGGCAGAGCTCGGAAGGGAAGGAGCACCATTTGGAATGCAGACTTAGATGGATTGGTCTGCAGGCGTCACGTTGCATTTGCAAAGCCCCTGATGCACCTAAACAGTAGAAACCCCCAGAAGTGACACCATTTTGGAAACTAGACCCCCAAAGGAACTTATCTAGATGTGTTGTGAGAACTTTGAACCCCCAAGTGTTTCACTACAGTTTTTAATGCAGAGCCGTGAAAATAAAAAATCATTTTTTTTCCACAAAAATGCTTTTTTAGCCCCCCAAATTTTTATTTTCCCAAGGGTAACAAGAGAAATTGGATCCCAATAGTTGTTGTCCAATTTGTCCTGAGTATGCTGATACCCCATATGTTGGGGTAAACCCCTGTTTGGGCGCACGGGAGAGCTCGGAAGGGAAGGAGCACTGTTTCACTTTTTCAACGCAGAATTGGCTGGAATTGAGATCGGACGCCATGCTGCGTTTGGAGAGCCCTGATGTGCCTAAACAGTGGAAATCCCCAATTCTAACTGAAACTCTATCCCAAACACACCCCTAACCCTAATCCCAACCATAACCCTAACCACACCTCTAACCCTGACACACCCCTAACCCTAATCCCAACCGTAAATGTAATCCAAGCCCCAACCCTAACCCTAACTTTAGCCCCAAGCCTAACTCTAACTTTAACCCGAACCCTAACTGTAGCCCCAATCCTAGCCCCAATCCTAGCCCTAACCCTAGCCCTAACCCTAGCCCTAAAACTAGCCCTAACCCTAATGGGAAAATGGAAATAAATACAATTTTAAAATTTTTCCCTAACTAAGGGGATGATAAAGGTGGGTTTGATTTACTATTTATAGCGGGTTTTTTAGCGGATTTTTATGATTGGCAGCCGTCACACACTGAAAGACGCTTTTTATTGCAAAAAATATTTTTTGCGTTACCACATTTTGAGACCTATAATTTTTCCATATTTTGGTCCACAGAGTCATGTGAGGTCTTGCTTTTTGCAGGACGAGTTGACGTTTTTATTGGTAATATTTTCGGTCATGTGATATTTTTTGATCTTTTTTTATTCCGATTTTTGTGAGGCAGAATGACCAAAAACCAGCTATTCATGAATTTCTTTTAGGGGGGGGGGGGCGTTTATACTGTTACGCGTTTGGTAAAATTGATAAAACAGTTTTATTCTTTGGGTCAGTACGATTACAGCGATACCTCATTTACATCATTTTTTTATGTTTTGGCGCTTTTTATACGATAAAAACTATTTTATAGAAAAAATAATTATTTTTGCATCACTTTATTCTGAGGACTGTAACTTTTTTTATTTTTTCGCTGATGATGCTGTATGGCGGCTCGTTTTTTGCGGGACAAGATGACGTTTTCAGCGGTATTATGGTTATTTATATCCGTCTTTTTGGTCGCGTGTTATTCCACTTTTTGTTCAGCTGACACCCGGCCGCGATCGGCCGTGCTTCCCCCGTGAGCGCGGCCGATCGCATATGACGTACTATCCCGTCACTGGGAATTAAGTCCCAGGCCCCCTTGACGGGATAGTACGTCATATGGGATTAAGGGGTTAAAAACATCAGTTCACGGCGCAAAAAGTAAATTGTCACACAGCCCTAGATCCCCAAAAATTGAAAATGTTACCTGTCTTAGAAAAATGATGTCACAAGAAAGTTTTATTTATTTATTTATTTATTTTTTCAAATTTCCGAATTTCTTTTTTAAAATATACACATGTTTGGTGTCTGCTGACTTTTACTGACCTGTAGAATTTTATTGCCATGTCAATTTTACCATATAGTGAACATGGTAAATAAAATAAAAACAAAATCAATTGTGAAATTTGCAGTTTTTGAAATTTCAATACACCGGAATTTTTCCCACCGTACAGTGCATCACATCATAAAATGAATCGCTGGCGGGAGCAGTTGGTGACCACTCTGTGGCGGCAGAGATCAGCGCTGGGCACAGCAGGCCGGTAGATCACAACTACCTGCCTGTTAATTCGGGGAATTGGAACGATCTATGCATCGCACACTGACTTGATTCGGTAGTCTGCCGTTACAATGACTGCTTACTTTTCTTCTTAGCCCCTTTAAGGAAAAAAGTGAGGAAGTAATGCACAGATGGATTTTCTTTTTAATGAAGGTTGACATTTCTATTACGGTCTTTTCATGCTTTGTGAGCAACATCAACAGCTACAAAATGTTATGACAACAATGGCTTGGAAAACATTTTGACAAGCAGAAAATATAGTGCGATGGGCCCGAGCTACTTCTAACATGCTGGAAGTAAAATGCTGGCCTTATAATACGTGTATTAATATGATTAATGGCAATTTCTCATCTGAAAAAAAAGCATTTTGTGGCTAACATCCTCAGAAGATATTTTCATATCTACCAAAGTCCTCTCTGTATTAACCTTTATGCGAGTAATGTATCACCTTATCTGCAAGTAAGAAAAAAGAAAAAGAATCAATTTAAAGGGAACCTGTCACCCCGTTTTTTCAGATTGAGATATAAATAAATAGATCGCGGCGGCCATTTTCCCAAAGCCGAGTTTGCATCTCGGCTTTGGGAAAATGGCCGCCGCGATCTCTTGTGCGCACGCGCGGCATCCCGCGGCCATTTTCCTGAAGCCCCGTGCAGCAGAGCACTCCATCTGCGCACGCGCGGCCCCAGGAAGATGGCCGCCCCCACCGATGACAGGGGGTGATAGCGCAGATCGCGCGCTCCTTGTTCACGTGCCCACAGTGGATTAGTCACCTCAACATGCGCACACCACTACGCCACCAACGTAAAGCTGAGGAAGAAACAGCACTGTGAACACGCCCACCCGACCTGACCAGCCTGATTGACAGGCGAAAACGGCGACTTTGGTAATGTATTGCGCAGAAGAAAGAAGAAAGAAGAGGCACAGGCATTCACCGTCCCATTTAGTGTCCTTCATTTGGATATCGCATTAAAAGCATAGAAGCATGGAGAGGAGACGCAGCCGTTTCGTACTACAATGCGCTTCTACAGCTTCCTTGCTGTTTTGATGTGATATCCAAATAAAGGACACTAAATGGGATGGTGAGTACCTGTGCTGCTTCTTTTTTGTGCTTTGGACTTGGATTGTTGCCTGTTTGGCCGTGTGACGTGGCACCCCAAGTCCCGGAGCCAGCACCCATCAACTCTCCTGGAGCAGCACAGCTGTGCCTGGCCTTCATATATACTCCTTGAGAAAGGCTCATCACGCCGAAATGCGCGTTGGGGTGGGTACACGCTGTGGACCGTGGTTTATTTCGTGCCTGCGCAGGTAATTATGTTTAATCTTAATAGCAGCCATTGTTGTTGTATCTCTTAGTTATATTCTCTATCAGGGCATTCTTTTCCTGCTATGGCCATCTTTAGGAGTCCTCTTTTGGAACTTAGACATTGATTGCTTCTATTTATATGGTCCACATGCCTGTACCCCTGACCGTTTCCTGGTGCACATTGTGACCTGAGTTTTTCCTACTTCCCTCCCTGGCCTTACTGAATATCATGTTTTATTCATATTTAATAAAGTTTTTGTATTATTTTCTATTACAAACTTTGTTGGGTGTTTTTGATCGTATTTTTTCTATGGTAGTTTATATATACTCCTGTGTTGATACCACCTTCAGCAAACTTTACCCAGCACTGCTAAAAGTGATGATAGGTCTCTCCCATAGCGAGAAACCTGTCAATCACCTGTGTCGGCATGGTGCTGGTCTCGTCTCTGCTGATGGTCTTCGGCTTTCAAACTTTGAAACTCCCGATCCATACTTCCAGTCTCGGACTGGCCCATAGTGTAACAGGGCAATCCCCCGGTGGACCCCTAATCCCGCTGTATGGGCAGTACTTGGCAATAATTCACTTGATTCACTCTGTACAGAAAAAAACAGCATCTCATTTGTAACAACCCAGGGTCCTGGTTGTTACAGTGGCATTGCTTTCCTCATGGGGAGAGTGATGTCACTCTTGGAAGCGATGAAAGATGTCATTTATCAGGTAATCACATACACAAACATGTTCATACTCCCGGCCAGAAGGGGGAGCTCTGAACCCGGCTTTCTGGGGAGCTGCTCATCATATATAATCTGGCTGGAGGGGAAGTGAGTGAGCAGTCTGTCAAGAGGACAGAGGAGAGAGAGGTCAGACAGTGAGTGTCGGAAGGACTGAAGGGACCGTACAGCCAGCAGTGCTGCAGCTCCTGGAGAAAGAGAACTAAGAAGGAAAGGACAGTTTGTAGAAAGTGTGCAGGAGAGCAAAGCACAGGAGAGAGACACCAGGTGAGGACAGCTGCGACTTAGCTACCTCCCTGGAGAGCACAGATACCGGTAGTCGGAAGACTGAGGTTGTGTTGGATTCTAAGAGGCACAGCAGAAACCGGCAGGACAGCTGGATTAGATATCACCTGTCCGCCCTAACACCCTGGAGGCACTGTGGCACATAGAGCCCGGTTCATGATAGAGATCCTATAAAAAGGATCGAGCCACCTGTCATACAGGTTTGTGTCCCACCTTTATGGAGGACAGAGAGCAACTGTGAGGACCTTATCAGAAGGCATAGGCAGTAAGGGACTACAACACCACCGCGCTATGAGGAAGGCTTTCATCTCCACCTGGTAAAGGGGACTCCAGATTCATTTCCAAGCCGGCTGGACCCTGCCTGCCCTGTGATCTAGTGCCCTGGACTGCGGCTGCCTGAAGCCTACAGTAAACCAGGTAAAGAGACTGCAAACCTGTGTCCTCGTTCTTTACTGCGCCATTCACCATCTAGCTGCCATACCATCACCCCAGAGGACCCCCTTAAGCAGCGTCGGTCCCAACTGACTGAATACCACAGATGGCGTCACGAACAAACTTTATTTGCCACCATGACATATCCCCTTGAGCCGACCGTAAACGGTACCAATTTCCCCACTGCCCTGGCGGGCGACTCACATTCATTAACCAAACTACCCAGTTTATTATATAGAGCTATAGGTAAATTTGTGAACGAGGGGAGTGTCATATTTGTATGTTGGTGAAAAGTGGGCCACCCCGAAGTCAATGTTACCGGTGGGCCCTTGGCACCCCAATCTGGCACTGTGTACTTCAGTCAGATTTCAACACTCTTTTCTATTTCGGATAAATACATGTGCACACATTTTTTTCAGACAGATTTTTGAAAAAGCACTGCAGAACCGCCACAAAACACGAACATAATGCACAGCACACAAACTTTACTGTGCACATGTTTCGTCTATTGTTACTTTTTTTTAACCGCTGTAGGAAGCCACCAGCTCTATACAATTGAGAGTGCAGAGCAAATACGCAACAATGTCTGAAAAGACACCGGCGAAGACACTTCAGAAAAACAACCATTGGCATCTTAAAGACACCATGGGAACATACTCTTAGGTAGATTGACTAGAAGTATATAGAAAAAAACGTCCATGACTAGATGGTCAAGCGATCGACCAAATGATCTACGCATTTCAGGTGTTATCCACCCTTGATCATGATGTCATCATCACCCATAATGTTCATAATTAAGGGGGATAAAACCTGAAATGCGTAGATCGTTTGGCCAATCGCTTGATCATCTAGTCATGGCTTCGTACCTACTCTATAGCTATGCTACTGAAATTATATTTTAACTCTCACTAATGGGTTTGAATTAATTCACTAATAAAGAAAATATTACTCTGTGGAGCTGGATTCCTCATCAGGCTATCTATCTGCTGTGTTCAAGCAAAAACGTCCTTCCGCGCTCCAGACTTACATGAGCACACATGTAACATGCTGCTGTTTGGGCAACACGAATGAGCTAACCGGGTTCCCTTTAAAGGGAATTTGTCACCAGGTTTTCGTTATCCCATCTGAGAGCTGCATGATATAGGGGTAGAGACCTTGATTCCAGCAATGTGTCACTGCAGTTCTGATAAATCTGCTTTGTCTGCTGTAGATCTAGGAGTTCTCTAGTGCTGAGCTCTGCATAGCCCCACCCACACCACTGGCTGCTTTCTGCCTATGCACAGTGTATACAGAAAGTTGCCAATCAGTGGCAGGGGCGGGGTTACACAGAGCCTATGAATATGGAGGACTACATGGCAGTAGGTTTGCTACAGAATCAGCTACTAATAAAACAGTGATTTTATCAAAACTACAGAAAGTAGCACAATAAGTAACACATCGCTGCAATCAGGGTTTCTGTCTCTTACATTATGATGCTCTCAGATTAGGTGGGAAATCCTGATTATACAACTTTAAAGCAACTGCCACAGGACACCTATAGAAGTCTTGCTGCTTTGGCAGAACTAGGGAGAGCTATACATTATAAGGTATCTGGTTTAAAGCTTACATCCAACAACTATTTTCTGTGCAAACAAAATATCTTTGATTAAAGAATTAAAATGTTTTATATTTGAAAATTAATGTATAAATAAGAGTAAGAAAGAAAAACAAGATCAAAACTCCATGAAAACTTGACAAATGTATAGGACGGATGACAATCTTGTTAAAAAGCAATCTGTCTTCTAAAAAGCAAACAAAGCAAGTCAGATGGTTGGAGAAACATGTTATTTGCTGTCACGTGTTAGAAAAGTAATGTAATTGGTCCTCCAAATTCTACAAAGAAGCAGGCGTTTCAGTGGGAGTTGTTCGTGAAACTAAAATTAGAGAGAAATAATCACTTTGTGTAGGCAGCGCTGAAAACGGGAACATGTAGGCTGTGCTGGAGGAGAGATAGTGACAGGACTGAGAAGCAGAAAAGGGAATGCTGTAAAATATCTCTTCACGATGACAAGACGGAGGAACCAAACTGATTTTCGCTAATGGACATGAAAATGTTGTGATACAGTAGTTAAAGGTTTTATTTTACCTTCCAGCGGGAAAGTACAGAAGTAAAGTTCATAATGGTGTAAAAGAAACTTTTATAGGTCACTTTTGACTATTGTCTAAACTTTCTTAGAAGTTTATTAATTTGGTTTACAAGCTTACTGGTTTTGGCATAATAGAAGAAAATGAGATTGGTGTTAGAGATGAGCAAAGGGATTAAATTACTCCGATCCGGCGTCCAATTCAGCCCTCTGTGACAATTGGACCAGGATATTGTTCACTTCTGCACTGATAATCCTCTGTCCAGTATCCTGTGTACCACTACCGCTTTCTAGGAATATGTGACACGAGAACCTAATGGCACAAGCGTGTCATGACGTCACGGGGGGCTTAGTTAGAGGCAGGTGCACCCAGGATGCTGAACAAAAGATTGCCGAAGTGAATGCTGCCTTGGTCTGACATTGGACCAAAGTCCTTAGAATCTTTTTTCACATCTTTTAGCACCGAGCTCATTTCCTTAACCATCTAATTTATAAAAAGAATTAATAAACATCCCCAGAAAACAATATATTAAATGTTTAAATAAAAACAACTTAAATTGATTATTAAAATGCTAAAAATAAATAAAACCTACACTTGCATGAACAAAGTGGTTCAATTCGCACAATAACACTAATCTAAAAAAAAAACACAAGCCCTCATATGGCTATAGCAACAGAAAAAAATATGGCTTTTGAAATTTGCTGATGTAAACCACCCTCCCTCAATTATCTCCCCCATCCACCACCCCAAGACAAAATGCTGCGTGAAACTTCAAAATAGGCCACCTCCATAAAAAGGACCTGTCAGTTCTCAAGAATGTCAGATATATTTTGACATTTCTGGTCTATCTCTTCTTATAAATGTGCCATTCCTCATGAAAACATTGAGAACTGGGTGTTTCCACTCTTGTTATCACAAGTGGTGTGTCCCAGGTGCGGACGTACCACATGTGCAGCCAATGCAACTGCACCGGGGCCCAGAAGTGGAGGGTGCCCCTACAGGGCGGCTAACACTGAGGGCATTCTGGCCTGTTTATCCAGGTCCGAGGCTCCGGGGACCCCTGGCCAGATTGCCCTCATATGCGGCGGGTAGGGAGTGATCCCTGCAGCTCAGCTGCCTACAGGAGAAAATGGCAGCAGAGCGGAGCTGCATGGATCCGTCCTGCTTCCTGGCCACGCTTCCTGTCTGATGCAGCAGCGCGGCTGGATGATGTCAGCATTCAGCGCACTTCCATGTCAGATAGAAAGCTGCCGGCAACGGTGATGCTGCTCCTGCAGGGAATGTACTGAGAGATGAGTGATGCTGTGTGTGAGTGTGCATATGCAGTGGAGAGGGAAATGATGGGGGTGATGGAGAGGGCAATGATGGGGGTGTTGAAGAGGGCAATGATGGGGGTGGTGGGGAGAAAGAAATGAGGGAGGTAGTGGAAAGTGTAATGATGCGAGTTGTGATGGAGAAGGCAATGATGGTGGAACGAGCAATGATGGGGTGATGGGGGAGAAAGCAATGATGGAGGTGGTGGAAAGGGCAATGATGGGGTGTGGGGGAGAATTGGGAGTCAGAGATTATAGTTTATGGGGGCACAGTGCTGCTTATCACTTTATATTTTTAATGGCTAATAGTATATTAATGATGGGGTACATATCTGTATTCAGTGAAGAGACACATGTATGTATATAATGTATGTGACCTTGTTATTTTCAGGGCTGCGAAGGTCATTGTGGCAAGACTAGTCATGGCGTGGAGATGTTGACATGAAGGTCTGACCAGATGGAAAGCAAACAGGACGAGACATCAGCGGTAAGTGCATGGATATAGATATTATTCTGTATCTGCACTGTGTGACGTGGAGTGATAATGTTTTTTGGAAAATCCCTTATTCTGCATTCTCACATTTGTGTGAAATGTCTGTGTGCTTCCAGGTTTTTCTATCAGACATCACACTGACTCATAGAGTTTTTTAGGTCCATTCACAAATACATGAAAATCATAGCTCTGAGAATGAGATTCATGAGGGTCAGACAATGATCTGTTCTGATCTGATTTTGAGGATCAGAATAGGACATGCTCAATGCCTCTATAAAAACAGGCAACACACCAACACTGCACACAGATACAGGGATGTAGTCTTATTATGTATAGCACAGTCCCTTAGTATATATGGTACTCACTTATTTTGTATAGCAAAGTCCCTTAGTATATAGTGCATGTGTAAAACCACAGGTTCCTGGTTATTAGTGGCATTGCTTTCCTCACAGGGAGAGTGATGTCACGCTTGGAAGCGAGGAAGGATCCCTTTGACAGGTATTCAGCACATACAACACTGTTCTGACTCCAGGTCAGAAGGGGGAGCTCTACACCCGACTTCAGGGGAGCTGCTCTCTCTGGTCTGGAGGAGGAGTCAGTTGCTAGGCAGTTGGAGTTAGACAGTTGGTGAGAGGAGAGCGAGGAGAGAGGAAGGAAGTTTGGGGCTGTGGAGACGTGTGATTCTGCGGCTCCTGGAAAGGCAAAAGAAAGCAGAGCAGTCTGTAGGAGACTGAGAGGGAGAAGAAGCACAGGAGAGTGAAGAGCTGGAGAGAGAAGCTGCGACTGGGCTTCCTCCATGCTGAGCGCAGATACCGGTAGCCGGAAGACCGAGGTTGTGGGATAACTTCAAGCCCCACGGCAGAAACTGGCAGACAGCTGATTGCAAGTTACCGGTCCACAATTATCACATGAGGACACAGCAGCAAATAGAGCCCGGGTTGTGACAGAGATCCTATAAAAAGGCTCGAGCTACCTGTCGTACGGGTAGTGTCCTACCTAAAGGAGGAAAAGGGTTATTTGGCATGCACTCAGCCTGTAATAAGGTGAGGTGCCGGTGTAATGGACCCGAGGCCCCGATACAATAAAATTATCAAATTCACCACACTCTCTCTAGATAAGTTATGCAAAGGTTGTGTCAGTTTATTAGTGTGAACTGGGAGCGTAACAGAATATTACAGCATATGCGATTAACAACGTTTCGGCTCAACCAGAGCCTTTGTCACGTACTCGCTTGTTCCAGTTAAAAGATAGTGTGCAGAGAGGGTAAAGTCCCAGCGGTGAAACATACGTTCTTAAGCAATGCACTAAGTATGCTATTAGAGGCTCCCTTCAGATGGTGTGGACCTGCAGTGTCAGGATATATAGCGGCGCTCCCGCGCTTTGCTCTGGTGCAGCGTGTGTCAGGTCTCAAACGTTGTTAATCGCATATGCTGTAATATTCTGTTACACTCCCAGTTCACACTAATAAACTGGCACAACCTTTGCATAACCTACCTAAAGGGGGGACAGAGAGAAAACGTGAGGACCTTGTGTGAGGCCTAAGGCAGCAAGGGACTACAACACCACAGCGCTAGAAAGAAGGCTTTCAACCCTACCTAGTTAGAGGGATTCCCAATTAACTTCCAAGCTGGCCGGACCACACCTGCATCCGTGATCTGGTACCCTGGACTGTGGCTGCCTTGAACCAAGTAAAGAGGTAGAGAAACTGCAACCCTGTGTCCTCCGTTTCTTACTACACCACCTATCACCATCTTCATATATTATACCGGGAGCCCTCGGGATCCAGCTTCACCCGTGGGAAGCCATACTATCACTGCTGCCATAACATCACCCCAGTGGACCTCTTTAAGCAGCATCACCCCTGACAGAAAACCACAGGTGGCATCACAAACTTTTATTATTCAACAAACCCTTTAAAGACCGTCCCTTTAAAATGGGCGCCCAGGGCCACGGTTCGGGTCACCGCCGCTGTGACACATCCCTTTAAGGACAGGACCCTGTATCGAGTACCCCACGGCCCGGGCGGGCGATCCATTTGCACTTATTATGTATAACACAGTCATTAGTTACATAGTTTCCTCTTTTATTATGTACTAGATGGCAGCCCGATTCTAAAGAATCGGGAGTCTAGAATCCATATATACTTTATTTATTCAAATGTAAGAATAATACAATTAATAAATAATAGTAAGAAAGAACAAAAAATGGCTGCACTCACCAGCTCTTGACAATTCTTGTTATTTAAGGTACAGTTACACAGGATCCATGAACATGCTTATGAGGGGAGGGATGAAAGACATCAGACGACAACTTTGCGTGTTGTGGCAAATGCCACAACAACGGTTCTTTGCTTAAGAACAATAATGTAAATAATAAATAATATGTATCAATAACTATGTATATTGGTATGTTCTATGACATTTTAAAATATTTCATTATTATGTGGAAAGGCTCTTAGTACCCATACTGGCGCATACTTGTGTGCCCATCAGGTATTTTCACAGTAATTTTACATCTGATGGGTTGGTATGAAACGTTTTTAATCATCTCTTGGGCTTAGCTAAGCCTTCATTTTAAATAATTCTAATAGGTACAACAGAAATAAAAGCCTTTTTGTGTACCCAAATTTTTTGTGTTTATTTTTACAGAAGTGTAAAATTTAAGAAATCAACGTTCATAGTACACCGATGGGCTAATATAAGCATGCCCATCAACCACATCACGGTAGCCTTTGAACTGATGGGTCCTAACTAACTGATTCCTATTTCTTAATACTCAGACCTCTTTCACATCTGCATGTTTCTGATATTTGCAGAAGTAATGTTAAAAACAGTACAACTTCCACACTTGGCACCAAAGAACTGACCTACAACACACTTTCAGCAAGTGCCATGCAATGTAGATGAAGCTTGGAGTTAACTTGCAGTAAATGCAGCAAACGCGGCTTCGGCAATTGCATTAAATGCAGCCACAACAAAAACACTGGTAAGTGGAGATTTTGTGGCGAAAACAGCAGAAACCACATGTGCCGCACCTGCCGCAAGTGAAGTACAAATTCCGTATACATTGCATGCAACTTACAGCAAGAGTGGCGTGGGTCAGCCCTTAGGCAGGAAGTGCAGAAATAGCCTTTTTTCCACCATAAATTCTCCAAATAGCAGAAAAATGTTGATGTGAAAGCAAAATCTCTATTCTTTCCCTATCTATCTAAAAATGTACCTATCTATATATCTATTTCTATGTACAGAACACACCTGAAGATAGAGATGTGTGTGAACAGCCATCCCACCCGTCTCTTACCTGTTCACAAAAACAAAATGAAATCTCTCAGCAGCTATACTGCTGGAGCTTCAAATACAGGTTCCTATCACCAAATACTACAGGCATTTGAATGATACACATCTTACATCTTGTACTTAATGTGTGTTCTACTTACCTATAAAAATATGTATTGATATATCATATTTCTAAATTTATGTGGATATGATATAGAGTTATTAACCCTATATGCTAATGAGTACGTATGTTATATACGTATTTCCTACATAAGTACTTAAAATCTATATGTCTATGGCTACACTAATTTTTTATTTTTTTTTTCCTTATCTCTACACATAGAATTTGCCTATTGCTGTCTATGATATTAGAAAAACTGAATAATGAAAAAAAAGAAAATTAAGTTTAAACTAAAATATTTTTGTACACAATATTACGTGTGAAGACTTTAGTACTATCAGCCAATAATTGTCCTTGAAGTGGTGTATTAACCACTTTAACCCTCACATTGCAACATTGCTTCACCCTGGAAAAAGCAACATACAATTGACCATGGGCAAAAGCAGGTTCTGGTAGATAAATGCCAACTCGATGGAGGGTCTGGCCTTGAGATTTATTTATGGTCATTGCAAATGCGGGCTTGATGGGAAATTGTCTCCGTCTTAATTTAAAAGGTAATCCAGTCTCTGATGGACACAAATCAATTCGTGGAATGAATACCACATTTCCTGCTGCTGACCCACTAATTACTTTAGCCAGTATGATATTGGCATGTAAGGCAGTGACAATGAGCCGCGTACCATTGCAGAGACCTTTGTTCGTGTTCACATTACGTAATAACATGACAATGGTGCCAATTTTAAGTTTCAGCCGATGTGAAGGCATACCAGTTGGTGTTAGTGAATTCAAAAACTGAAGTGGGTATTGATCGAGGTCATCAGCTTCATCAGGATCGATGGAATCATCACTGATATATTCAGTATAGTCGCCTATCAATAAATCCATGACTTGGGAATTGACTTTCTCAACGTCCTCATTTTTTGGACATAAAATTGCATGAGATGCAGCTGTATTTATACTTTCAGTGTCATTCACATCAATACAAAGATTATCTCCAAAAATTTCAATTATTAAAGAGCCAGTACATACCATGTCTGGAGGAATTTCAATTACATCATCTCTAAGGTTATGTTCATTAGATAGTTCACCATTTCCCAGTTGAAGCAACCAACTGCTGTAGTGAGGATCAATGGAGCGCATGTTGTTAATAAGTGGCAGGCGAGTAAAATGTTGCCAGTGTTGTGAATATTTTATACAGCTCTCTACAACATCAGTTCTTGTCACATGAGGGATGACAGGAAGACATTGTCTAAAGTCGCCTCCAAAAACAATCACTTTACCTCCAAACGGTGTTTTTTCTTTGTGAGCTACATTTGTTGTCATGACATCACGTAAAACTCTATCAATGACATGCAATGCATATTTGGATAGCATTGTGCACTCATCAATAATAAAAAGTTTAGTGCTGTGCAAATCTTTTGCTGCATCGGTATCATTCTTAATCCTGGAAACAGATGTTTCATTCACAGGAATTGGAATCCCATAAAGAGAATGAATGGTTCGTCCACCTTGTAGCAAGTTGGCGGCAATTCCAGTAGTGGCAGCAGGTGACACAATATCTCCTTGTCCTCTTAGCTGATGTAGGAGTAGATGATATAGGTACGTTTTTCCGCTGCCACCAGGACCATCAAGGAAAAAACACTTTGCTGTAGAATTAGTGTCTTCTAAAGCTTGAGTGATAGCATCAAAAGCAAAAAGTTGGTCCTCATTTAGAGTAGCTTTCATTTCAGCAGCTGCTGATAACTCATAATCTTTATCATACTGTGGGAGGAGGTGTTGTTTCTTGACTGGACGTGGCAAATTAAAATCAATATAAGTTTTGCCATGAGCTTTAAGAACATGTTGGACATCTGTCATAGCATAGCCTTCACAATTGACACACTCCAGAGTGTCGGAGTGGTATGCATGGCAGTAGTCTTCTACAAAGTGTTCCTTAAATTCATCCCATAAGTCCCGAGGTTTAGCTGGAGGACCAAAAATACAAATGTAGGCAAACATGTCACGTAGCTCTGCTGGCATGTTGAGAATACTGGCATCAAGTAATGTATTTCTCCACAGACTATCATCAAATAGTAAGCCAAGAGCTAATGCCGCATCTTTGAAGGTTTCATGTGTGACTCCGTGTACAGTTTTTATGCTGTCAAAACTGGTTGTACCTTTGACATGTAACAATAACAATCTTAAATAGTAGCGTTCTTGGTCTTTCACACTGACAGTATACATTCATCCAATCACAGAACCACCTGCTCGCTTTCTAACTTCCCAAGAACCTTCTTTCCAAACATAGTTTTCGGGAATTTCACGGTATAAATAAATATGAGCATGATGGTCGTTCTGATTAAGCTTGAAGTAGGCCATAAGTGTAGAATTTTGATGGAGCTTTTGTTTGATGTTTCCAATAGAGTCATCCTCATGAAAATAGAGTGGCTGAGAATGCGGTAGATGTACAGCAAGGCGAATGATGCTATGAGATTGTTTATGCATTGGATATGAGAATATTCGCCAAGCTGCCTCTGGTGCACTGACATATCTTGAATCCATGAATTGGTGTGTTTCATCATGTTGGATGTTAGTCTGGCAGATTTCAAGATTGGCTTTATCATGTCCTTTGTAGACGTATTTAAATAAATATTTCACAGCCTGAATGGAACCACAAACTTCGACATTTATATGGCACTTGTATTTTAATAGCAGGAACGGATTATATGGAACCACCCACGAATTATCAATCATGTTAGAATGGTGTTGAAAAGATGGGCCAAAGTGTCTGCGGTAAGTAGGATAGGTGTCCTTAGCTATGATGGTTCTTGGTTGCAAATCTTTAGGGAAACCTTTTGTACACTTCCCCAGATCCATACAGGGAGAATTTGGGTTGTGTTCTCCACACGGACCATGAATCATATGTTGGAGAACAATTTTATGGAGCTGAGGGTAGTGGGTAGGATTGGGAATTTCAGCCCACACTGTATTGTCTATGTCCTCCTCAGTCCTTAATTTGGAGTTGCTGTCCAGAATAATCAAAATGTGAGTGTGTGGAAGGCCACGTTTTTGAAATTCAATTACATGAACCATAGCGCAAACTTTCCCAAATAATCCATTGTTAATGTCTTTTAAGAGTGCTTCCAGTTTTATTTTGAAAACACGTGCCACCAAATCAGGTCTATGTTCCACACGCTGCCAAGGTTCCAAATTCTCAGTAATCTCATTCCATTTCGGATTACAGGTCATGGTGATGAATAGATCAGGACGACCATATTTAGTCACAATAGCCATGGCATCCTGGTACCGCTGCTGCATATTCCTGGGACTGCCTTCAAACGAAGATGGTAAAATGACCGTTTTTCCAATGGGGATGCCCTTCTCAATGGATTTTTTCTGGAGATGTTCCTGGAGTACACAATAATCCTCTACTTTCAAATCCTTTTGGTGTTGACGGATATAATTTAGGCGATTTGCCTCGATTTTCACATAAGCATCCACTAAGTACTGCTGAGTGAGTTTGCCACCATTCAGGAGTGGATTAAACTGATTACGGACAGACAGCACATAGCAGTAATATTGCAGTTGTGTAACTCTGCGTGGACTTTGCCCTTGTTGCTTGAGGCCATCATGCCAGCCCTGGTCTCCGTAAGGGAAAAATAAAGGATAGAGTAAAGCATCTAAATTACTGTGTAGAATGCTGACCTGTTGTGTTCTTGGCGCCAAAGGATTTTTGGGGTCCGGTTGTAAATGTATTAAAATATCACGATTAAATGGTGGCTCTCCATTGTCATTTTCAAATATGACAGCAACTTCATTGACAGTTGGATTATTATATCGGCGAGGGTCTTGATTCCGATCTTGTTTAAGGGCCATGATGATATTTGGCATGAGAGTGCCATTAGCTTCAGCTTTAAGATGTTCTTCATGTTCCACATCTCGTAACATTTTGTAGGCAGCAACAAAGGGATTCACATTGTCTAACTGAAGAGCAATTATACTCATCAAAGTGGGATGACATTTTTGATTTTGTTCACAGTTTAAACGTTGTTCATTCGCGGTAGCGGTATCCAAAATATACAGTTGGGCATAAGCTGGAACTTGATCATCACTGGGATGTAGAGTTCCAGTACGATGATATATTTGTCCATGTATACGGAAACAGTAAGGGCCATGTCCAGGTGGAGGGGATATATTGGCACCCATGGAGGCGAAAGCAAATGAGCTGTTAATACTACGAATATTTTCCATGAGATTCTTACTGAACTCACTCTCCCCTGTCAGCAATCGTTTAAAGACCTCGGGATATTGGGGTATAGGTATATGCACTTTACTCTTGTGACAACACAGAGTAAAATTTTTATCTGCTGGTATCTCAGCATTAAAATGTAATGCTTGACAATGTTCACATAAATAGTTCATAGGACCACAGGAGTGTTCTACTGTGGTACTGTCATCATTAGTAAAACCTGTAGGATGTTGAGGTACAGGTTGTGATAACGGAGCATTGGAATGTTTCTGTAAGCCAACATATATAAAGCGTGGACCTGGTAGAGGATCTTCACTGTCCACAGATTCAATCACTGAGGAGTTGGAAGGTGTATCGTGGTCAGAGTTTATTAATATGGAGGTGCAAGCGGTTTTTTTGCGCCATTCACGGCGTGCACCAGCTGCATTTGGTAATGGTTTGTTTGTTGCCTTAGAAGAGTCAGGTGTGAAGCATGTCTTATAAGCAGACTTAACAGTGTGCAGGCGACGGCGTTTATCATTTGGAGTGTAAGTAGGACAGTGTTTGCGCTTACGTGCAGATTTACCAACGGTTAAAGGAGCTTCAAGCTGCACACATTCTATGAATGGAGACAAAGAAGCTGTATTGTGGGCAGAATCTATGACTGAGGACGTGGAAATATTATGTTTGCAACGTTGAGAGCGTGCAGCAGCAGCTTTATTACTTAATCGATTAGTTTTGTCCTCAAAAGACTCATTAGTAATGCGTTTATTGCAAGCAGCATTAACAGTGTCCAGGCGCTTATGTCTGTCCTCTGTAGTCTCGTTAGCACGCTGTTTGTGCTTACGTGCGGCATCGGCGGCTTTTCGCTCAGCGTCATTGGTATACTTATTATCAGACCTGATGTTACGTGCGCCATCAGCAGCTTTGGGCTCTGTGTCATTAGTATACTTAACAGTGTCCAGGCGCTTGCATCTCTCCTCTGTACTCTTGTTAGCACGCTGTTTGCGCTTACGTGCGGCATCGGCGGCTTTTCGCTCTGCATCATTACCATACTTTATATCAGACCTGATCTTACGTGCGCCATCAGCAGCTTTGGACTCTGTGTCATTAGTATACTTAACAGTATCCAGGCGCTTGCATCTATCCTCTGTACTCTTGTTAACACGCTGTTTGCGCTTACGTGCGGCATCGACGGCTTTTCGCTCTGCATCATTACCATACTTTATATCAGACCTGATCTTACGTGCGCCATCAGCAGCTTTGGGCTCTGTGTCATTAGTATACTTAACAGTATCCAGGCACTTGCATCTATCCTCTGTACTCTTGTTAACACGCTGTTTGCGCTTACGTCCGGCATCGGCGGCTTTTCGCTCTGCATCATTACCATACTTTATATCAGACCTGATCTTACGTGCGCCATCATAAGCTTTGGACTCTGTGTCATTAGTATACTTAACAGTGTCCATGCGCTTGCATCTATCCTCTGTACTCTTGTTAGCACGCTGTTTGCGCTTACGTGCGGCATCGGCGTCTTTTTGCTCTGCATTATTAGTATACTTTCTATCAGACCTAATCTTACGTGCGCCATCAGCAGCTTTGGGCTCTGTGTCATTAGTATCCTTACTATTAGAGCTCATGTTGGCTAAGCTAAACAGCTTTAAGCGTGGTGGTGGCAAACAACAGGTTAATAAGAGGCAGTGTCAGGTAGTAGGAAAATAGCCAGTTAATAATAGGCAATAGTTCTTTGCAGGAATGCAGATATTAATAAATAGGCAGTTTATATTGCAGAGAAATTGCTGGGCAATAATGGACAATGTCCTTATGTGGCAAATAATAGAGCAATATACCCAATGTGGCAAAGAAGAGGTTAATAAACGGCAGTCTCTCAGTATAACAGTCAGTGAATAATAGGCAGTATATGGAGAAAACACCAAACAAAAGTTCAAAATTGGTGTGAAAATGTCACTGAACCACTTCACAACTAAATATATATAGTTTTGGTAAATGGTATTATCATTTTTTTGACGAAATTCGGCAGGAGCTTGAAGAGCAACGTCACTGGGCCCGCCTCCACGCAGTAGAAACTTGCTGTGAGGTAAAAATTCAAAAATCACACCAAAATGGCGGGCGGAGTGTGTCACAGTACGGCACGTTTCTGATTGGTCGCTCGCAGCAGGTGGCAACCAATCAGACACTGGACACTGTTGACGTCACTTATCTCCGGACATTAGCTCCGGACATTAGCTCCGGACATTAGCTCCGGACAAAGCCACGGAAGTTGGCACAAATTGCAGGAAGTAGTATTCTAGGCAATTATATATTAGACTAGATGGCAGCCCGATTCTAAAGAATCGGGAGTCTAGAATCCATATATACTTTATTTATTCAAATGTAAGAATAATACAATTAATAAATAATAGTAAGAAAGAACAAAAATAATAGGCAGTATATGGAGAAAACACCAAACAAAAGTTCAAAATTGGTGTGAAAATACATAGTAACATAGTTAGTAAGGCAGAAAAAAGACATTTGTCCATCCAGTTCAGCCTATATTCCATCATAATAAATCCCCAGATCTACATCCTTCTACAGAACCTAATTGTATGATACAATATTGTTCTGCTCCAGGAAGACATCCAGGCCTCTCTTGAACCCCTCGACTGAGTTCGCCATCACCACCTCCTCAGGCAAGCAATTCCAGATTCTCACTGCCCTAACAGTAAAGAATCCTCTTCTATGTTGGTGGAAAAACCTTCTCTCCTCCAGACGCAAAGAATGCCCCCTTGTGCCCGTGACCTTCCTTGGTATAAACAGATCCTCAGCGAGATATTTGTATTGTCCCCTTATATACTTATACATGGTTATTAGATCGCCCCTCAGTCGTCTTTTTTCTAGACTAAATAATCCTAATTTCGCTAATCTATCTGGGTATTGTAGTTCTCCCATCCCCTTTATTAATTTTGTTGCCCTCCTTTGTACTCTCTCTAGTTCCATAATATCCTTCATGAGCACCGGTGCCCAAAACTGGACACAGTACTCCATGTGCGGTCTAACTAGGGATTTGTACAGAGGCAGTATAATGCTCTCATCATGTGTATCCAGACCTCTTTTAATGCACCCCATGATCCTGTTTGCCTTGGCAGCTGCTGCCTGGCACTGGCTGCTCCAGGTAAGTTTATCATTAACTAGGATCCCCAAGTCCTTCTCCCTGTCAGATTTACCCAGTGGTTTCCCATTCAGTGTGTAATGGTGACATTGATTCCTTCTTCCCATGTGTATAACCTTACATTTATCATTGTTAAACCTCATCTGCCACCTTTCAGCCCAAGTTTCCAACTTATCCAGATCCATTTGTAGCAGAATACTATCTTCTCTTGTATTAACTGCTTTACATAGTTTTGTATCATCTGCAAATATCGATATTTTACTGTGTAAACCTTCTACCAGATCATTAATGAATATGTTGAAGAGAACAGGTCCCAATACCGACCCCTGCGGTACCCCACTGGTCACAGCGACCCAGTTAGAGACTATACCATTTATAACCACCCTCTGCTTTCTATCACTAAGCCAGTTACTAACCCATTTACACACAATTTCCCCCAGACCAAGCATTCTCATTTTGTGTACCAACCTCTTGTGCGGCACGGTATCAAACGCTTTGGAAAAATCGAGATATACCACGTCCAATGACTCACCGTGGTCCAGCCTATAGCTTACCTCTTCATAAAAACTGATTAGATTGGTTTGACAGGAGCGATTTCTCATAAACCCATGCTGATATGGAGTTAAACAGTTATTCTCATTGAGATAATCCAGAATAACATCCCTCAGAAACCCTTCAAATATTTTACCAACAATAGAGGTTAGACTTACTGGCCTATAATTTCCAGGTTCACTTTTAGAGCCCTTTTTGAATATTGGCACCACATTTGCTATGCGCCAATCCTGCGGAACAGACCCTGTCGCTATAGAGTCCCTAAAAATAAGAAATAATGGTTTATCTATTACATTACTTAGTTCTCTTAGTACTCGTGGGTGTATGCCATCCGGACCCGGAGATTTATCTATTTTAATCTTATTTAGCCGGTTTCGCACCTCTTCTTGGGTTAGATTGGTGACCCTTAATATAGGGTTTTCATTGTTTCTTGGGATTTCACCTAGCATTTCATTTTCCACCGTGAATACCGTGGAGAAGAAGGTGTTTAATATGTTAGCTTTTTCCTCGTCATCTACAACCATTCTTTCCTCACTATTTTTTAAGGAACCTACATTTTCAGTTTTTATTCTTTTACTATTGATATAGTTGAAGAACAGTTTGGGATTAGTTTTACTCTCCTTAGCAATGTGCTTCTCTGTTTCCTTTTTGGCAGCTTTAATTAGTTTTTTAGATAAAGTATTTTTCTCCCTATAGTTTTTTAGAGCTTCAATGGTGCCATCCTGCTTTAGTAGTGCAAATGCTTTCTTTTTACTGTTAATTGCCTGTCTTACTTCTTTGTTTAGCCACATTGGGTTTTTCCTATTTCTAGTTCTTTTATTCCCACAAGGTATAAACCGCTTACACTGCCTATTTAGGATGTTCTTAAACATTTCCCATTTATTATCTGTATTCTTATTTCTGAGGATATTGTCCCAGTCTACCAGATTAAGGGCATCTCTAAGCTGGTCAAACTTTGCCTTCCTAAAGTTCAGTGTTTTTGTGACTCCCTGACAAGTCCCCCTAGTGAAAGACAGGTGAAACTGTACAATATTGTGGTCGCTATTTCCTAGATGCCCGACCACCTGCAGATTTGTTATTCTGTCAGGTCTATTAGATAGTATTAGGTCTAAAAGTGCTGCTCCTCTGGTTGGATTCTGCACCAATTGTGAAAGATAATTTTTCTTGGTTATTAGCAGAAACCTGTTGCCTTTATGGGTTTCACAGGTTTCTGTTTCCCAGTTAATATCCGGGTAGTTAAAGTCCCCCATAACCAGGACCTCATTATGGGTTGCAGCTTCATCTATCTGCTTTAGAAGTAGACTTTCCATGGTTTCTGTTATATTTGGGGGTTTGTAACAGACCCCAATGAGAATTTTGTTACCATTTTTCCCTCCATGAATTTCGACCCATATGGACTCGACATCCTCATTTCCTTCGCTAATATCCTCCCTTAAAGTGGACTTTAGACAAGACTTTACATAGAGACAAACCCCTCCTCCTCTCCGATTTTTACGATCCTTTCTAAACAGACTGTAACCCTGTAAGTTAACTGCCCAGTCATAGCTTTCATCTAACCATGTCTCGGTTATTCCCACTATGTCAAAGTTACCTGTAGATATTTCTGCTTCTAGTTCTTCCATCTTGTTTGTCAGGCTTCTGGCGTTTGCGAGCATGCAGTTTAGAGGATTTTGTTTTGTTCCAATCTCCTCGCTGTGGATTGTTTTAGAAATGTTCTTACCTCCCTTCTGAGTATGTTTTCCTGGATCTTCTTTGTTCAAGTCTAATGTTTTTCTTCCCGTCCCCTCTTCTTCTAGTTTAACACCCTCCTGATGAGTGTAGCGAGTCTTCTGGCGAATGTGTGTTTCCCAGGTTTGTTGAGGTGTAGTCCGTCTCTGGCGAGGAGTCCATCGTACAAGTAATTCACACCGTGGTCCAGGAATCCGAATCCTTGTTGTCTGCACCATCGTCTTAGCCAGTTGTTTGCATCAAGGATCCTGTTCCATCTCCTGGTGCCATACCCGTCTACTGGAAGGATAGAAGAAAAAACTACCTGTGCATCCAGTTCCTTTACTTTCTTCCCCAACTCTTCAAAGTCTTTGCAGATTGTCGGTAGGTCCTTCCTTGCCGTGTCATTGGTGCCAACATGTATCAGAAGAAATGGGTGGACGTCCTTGGAGTTGAAGAGCTTTGGTATCCTATCGGTCACATCCTTGATCATCGCACCTGGAAGGCAGCATACTTCTCTTGCAGTTATGTCTGGTCTGCAGATGGCTGCTTCTGTGCCTCTCAGTAGTGAGTCTCCCACCACCACCACTCTTCGTTGCTTCTTGGCTGTACTTTTTGCTGTCACTTGTTGCTGTGTGCCCTTTTCTTTTTTGCTTGCTGGTATTGCTTCATCCTTAGGTGTGCCATCTTCATCCTCTACAAAGATTTGATATCGGTTCTTCAGTTGTGTGGTTGGTGATTTCTCAATGGTCTTCTTGCTTCTTTTGGTCACATGCTTCCACTCATCTGCTTTTGGAGGTTCTCTGACACTTTTTTCACCTTCTGTGACCAGTAGAGATGCTTCTGTTCTGTCTAGAAAGTCTTCATTCTCTTTGATGAGTTTCAAAGTTGCTATTCTTTCTTCCAGACCCCGCACCTTTTCTTCTAAAAGGGCCACTAGTCTACACTTCTGACAGGTGAAATTTAATTCTTCTTCTGGTCGATCTGTGAACATGTAGCACATGCTGCAGCTCACCATGTAGGTTGTCACATCTGCCATGTTGCTCCTAGATCCTGCTGACTTGCTGTGTGTTTTCCTTCTTGTGTAATCTACTTAGCCAAGCTCTCTTGCAATAATGTCCTACAGGCAAAAATTCGCGCGCCTTAAGGTGCGCGGTTTGGTGATTCTTTCCAAGCAGCTGGTCCCGGCTGTACCCAACGATCTTCTAGCTTAGGGAGACTCTTCGCTTTTCCCAGAAGGCACCTGGAATATGCAAATTAGCCTCCTCAAGCTTGAATCCCTGGTTTGGTGATTCTTTCCAAGCAGCTGGTCCCGGCTGTACCCAACGATCTTCTAGCTTAGGGAGACTCTTCGCTTTTCCCAGAAGGCACCTGGAATATGCAAATTAGCCTCCTCAAGTTTGAATCCCTGGTTTGGTGATTCTTTCCAAGCAGCTGGTCCCGGCTGTACCCAACGATCTTCTAGCTTAGGGAGACTCTTCGCTTTTCCCAGAAGGCACCTGGAATATGCAAATTAGCCTCCTCAAGTTTGAATCCCTGGTTTGGTGATTCTTTCCAAGCAGCTGGTCCCGGCTGTACCCAACGATCTTCTAGCTTAGGGAGACTCTTCGCTTTTCCCAGAAGGCACCTGGAATATGCAAATTAGCCTCCTCAAGTTTCAATCCCTGGTTTGGTGATTCTTTCCAAGCTGCTGGTCCCGGCTGTACCCAACGATCTTCTAGCTTAGGGAGACTCTTCGCTTTTCCCAGAAGGCACCTGGAATATGCAAATTAGCCTCCTCAAGCTTGAATCCCTGGTTTGGTGATTCTTTCCAAGCAGCTGGTCCCGGCTGTACCCAACGATCTTCTAGCTTAGGGAGACTCTTCGCTTTTCCCAGAAGGCACCTGGAATATGCAAATTAGCCTCCTCAAGCTTGAATCCCTGGTTTGGTGATTCTTTCCAAGCAGCTGGTCCCGGCTGTACCCAACGATCTTCTAGCTTAGGGAGACTCTTCGCTTTTCCCAGAAGGCACCTGGAATATGCAAATTAGCCTCCTCAAGTTTGAATCCCTGGTTTCCTGGTTTGGTGATTCTTTCCAAGCAGCTGGTCCCGTCTGTACCCAACGATCTTCTAGCTTAGGGAGACTCTTCGCTTTTCCCAGAAGGCACCTGGAATATGCAAATTAGCCTCCTCAAGCTTGAATCCCTGGTTTGGTGATTCTTTCCAAGCAGCTGGTCCCGGCTGTACCCAACGATCTTCTAGCTTAGGGAGACTCTTCGCTTTTCCCAGAAGGCACCTGGAATATGCAAATTAGCCTCCTCAAGTTTCAATCCCTGGTTTGGTGATTCTTTCCAAGCAGCTGGTCCCGGCTGTACCCAACGATCTTCTAGCTTAGGGAGACTCTTCGCTTTTCCCAGAAGGCACCTGGAATATGCAAATTAGCCTCCTCAAGTTTGAATCCCTGGTTTGGTGATTCTTTCCAAGCAGCTGGTCCCGGCTGTACCCAACGATCTTCTAGCTTAGGGAGACTCTTCGCTTTTCCCAGAAGGCACCTGGAATATGCAAATTAGCCTCCTCAAGTTTGAATCCCTGGTTTGGTGATTCTTTCCAAGCAGCTGGTCCCGGCTGTACCCAACGATCTTCTAGCTTAGGGAGACTCTTCGCTTTTCCCAGAAGGCACCTGGAATATGCAAATTAGCCTCCTCAAGTTTGAATCCCTGGTTTGGTGATTCTTTCCAAGCAGCTGGTCCCGGCTGTACCCAACGATCTTCTAGCTTAGGGAGACTCTTCGCTTTTCCCAGAAGGCACCTGGAATATGCAAATTAGCCTCCTCAAGTTTGAATCCCTGGTTTGGTGATTCTTTCCAAGCAGCTGGTCCCGGCTGTACCCAACGATCTTCTAGCTTAGGGAGACTCTTCGCTTTTCCCAGAAGGCACCTGGAATATGCAAATTAGCCTCCTCAAGTTTCAATACCTGGTTTGGTGATTCTTTCCAAGCTGCTGGTCCCGGCTGTACCCAACGATCTTCTAGCTTAGTGAGACTCTTCGCTTTTCCCAGAAGGCACCTGGAATATGCAAATTAGCCTCCTCAAGCTTGAATCCCTGGTTTGGTGATTCTTTCCAAGCAGCTGGTCCCGGCTGTACCCAACGATCTTCTAGCTTAGGGAGACTCTTCGCTTTTCCCAGAAGGCACCTGGAATATGCAAATTAGCCTCCTCAAGCTTGAATCCCTGGTTTGGTGATTCTTTCCAAGCAGCTGGTCCCGGCTGTACCCAACGATCTTCTAGCTTAGGGAGACTCTTCGCTTTTCCCAGAAGGCACCTGGAATATGCAAATTAGCCTCCTCAAGTTTGAATCCCTGGTTTCCTGGTTTGGTGATTCTTTCCAAGCAGCTGGTCCCGGCTGTACCCAACGATCTTCTAGCTTAGGGAGACTCTTCGCTTTTCCCAGAAGGCACCTGGAATATGCAAATTAGCCTCCTCAAGCTTGAATCCCTGGTTTGGTGATTCTTTCCAAGCAGCTGGTCCCGGCTGTACCCAACGATCTTCTAGCTTAGGGAGACTCTTCGCTTTTCCCAGAAGGCACCTGGAATATGCAAATTAGCCTCCTCAAGTTTCAATCCCTGGTTTGGTGATTCTTTCCAAGCTGCTGGTCCCGGCTGTACCCAACGATCTTCTAGCTTAGGGAGACTCTTCGCTTTTCCCAGAAGGCACCTGGAATATGCAAATTAGCCTCCTCAAGCTTGAATCCCTGGTTTGGTGATTCTTTCCAAGCAGCTGGTCCCGGCTGTACCCAACGATCTTCTAGCTTAGGGAGACTCTTCGCTTTTCCCAGAAGGCATCTGGAATATGCAAATTAGCCTCCTCAAGCTTGAATCCCTGGTTTGGTGATTCTTTCCAAGCAGCTGGTCCCGGCTGTACCCAACGATCTTCTAGCTTAGGGAGACTCTTCGCTTTTCCCAGAAGGCACCTGGAATATGCAAATTAGCCTCCTCAAGTTTGAATCCCTGGTTTCCTGGTTTGGTGATTCTTTCCAAGCAGCTGGTCCCGGCTGTACCCAACGATCTTCTAGCTTAGGGAGACTCTTCGCTTTTCCCAGAAGGCACCTGGAATATGCAAATTAGCCTCCTCAAGCTTGAATCCCTGGTTTGGTGATTCTTTCCAAGCAGCTGGTCCCGGCTGTACCCAACGATCTTCTAGCTTAGGGAGACTCTTCGCTTTTCCCAGAAGGCACCTGGAATATGCAAATTAGCCTCCTCAAGCTTGAATCCCTGGTTTGGTGATTCTTTCCAAGCAGCTGGTCCCGGCTGTACCCAACGATCTTCTAGCTTAGGGAGACTCTTCGCTTTTCCCAGAAGGCACCTGGAATATGCAAATTAGCCTCCTCAAGTTTGAATCCCTGGTTTGGTGATTCTTTCCAAGCAGCTGGTCCCGGCTGTACCCAACGATCTTCTAGCTTAGGGAGACTCTTCGCTTTTCCCAGAAGGCACCTGGAATATGCAAATTAGCCTCCTCAAGCTTGAATCCCTGGTTTGGTGATTCTTTCCAAGCAGCTGGTCCCTGCTGTACCCAACGATCTTCTAGCTTAGGGAGACTCTTCGCTTTTCCCAGAAGGCACCTGGAATATGCAAATTAGCCTCCTCAAGCTTGAATCCCTGGTTTGGTGATTCTTTCCAAGCAGCTGGTCCCGGCTGTACCCAACGATCTTCTAGCTTAGGGAGACTCTTCGCTTTTCCCAGAAGGCACCTGGAATATGCAAATTAGCCTCCTCAAGCTTGAATCCCTGGTTTGGTGATTCTTTCCAAGCAGCTGGTCCCGGCTGTACCCAACGATCTTCTAGCTTAGGGAGACTCTTCGCTTTTCCCAGAAGGCACCTGGAATATGCAAATTAGCCTCCTCAAGCTTGAATCCCTGGTTTGGTGATTCTTTCCAAGCAGCTGGTCCCGGCTGTACCCAACGATCTTCTAGCTTAGGGAGACTCTTCGCTTTTCCCAGAAGGCACCTGGAATATGCAAATTTGCCTCCTCAAGCTTGAATCCCTGGTTTGGTGATTCTTTCCAAGCAGCTGGTCCCGGCTGTACCCAACGATCTTCTAGCTTAGGGAGACTCTTCGCTTTTCCCAGAAGGCACCTGGAATATGCAAATTAGCCTCCTCAAGCTTGAATCCCTGGTTTGGTGATTCTTTCCAAGCAGCTGGTCCCGGCTGTACCCAACGATCTTCTAGCTTAGGGAGACTCTTCGCTTTTCCCAGAAGGCACCTGGAATATGCAAATTAGCCTCCTCAAGCTTGAATCCCTGGTTTGGTGATTCTTTCCAAGCAGCTGGTCCCGGCTGTACCCAACGATCTTCTAGCTTAGGGAGACTCTTCGCTTTTCCCAGAAGGCACCTGGAATATGCAAATTAGCCTCCTCAAGCTTGAATCCCTGGTTTGGTGATTCTTTCCAAGCAGCTGGTCCCGGCTGTACCCAACGATCTTCTAGCTTAGGGAGACTCTTCGCTTTTCCCAGAAGGCACCTGGAATATGCAAATTAGCCTCCTCAAGCTTGAATCCCTGGTTTGGTGATTCTTTCCAAGCAGCTGGTCCCGGCTGTACCCAACGATCTTCTAGCTTAGGGAGACTCTTCGCTTTTCCCAGAAGGCACCTGGAATATGCAAATTAGCCTCCTCAAGCTTGAATCCCTGGTTTGGTGATTCTTTCCAAGCAGCTGGTCCCGGCTGTACCCAACGATCTTCTAGCTTAGGGAGACTCTTCGCTTTTCCCAGAAGGCACCTGGAATATGCAAATTAGCCTCCTCAAGCTTGAATCCCTGGTTTGGTGATTCTTTCCAAGCAGCTGGTCCCGGCTGTACCCAACGATCTTCTAGCTTAGGGAGACTCTTCGCTTTTCCCAGAAGGCACCTGGAATATGCAAATTAGCCTCCTCAAGCTTGAATCCCTGGTTTGGTGATTCTTTCCAAGCAGCTGGTCCCGGCTGTACCCAACGATCTTCTAGCTTAGGGAGACTCTTCGCTTTTCCCAGAAGGCACCTGGAATATGCAAATTAGCCTCCTCAAGCTTGAATCCCTGGTTTGGTGATTCTTTCCAAGCAGCTGGTCCCGGCTGTACCCAACGATCTTCTAGCTTAGGGAGACTCTTCGCTTTTCCCAGAAGGCACCTGGAATATGCAAATTAGCCTCCTCAAGCTTGAATCCCTGGTTTGGTGATTCTTTCCAAGCAGTTGGTCCCGGCTGTACCCAACGATCTTCTAGCTTAGGGAGACTCTTCGCTTTTCCAAGAAGGCACCTGGAATATGCAAATTAGCCTCCTCAAGCTTGAATCCCTGGTTTGGTGATTCTTTCCAAGCAGCTGGTCCCGGCTGTACCCAACGATCTTCTAGCTTAGGGAGACTCTTCGCTTTTCCCAGAAGGCACCTGGAATATGCAAATTAGCCTCCTCAAGCTTGAATCCCTGGTTTGGTGATTCTTTCCAAGCAGCTGGTCCCGGCTGTACCCAATGATCTTCTAGCTTAGGGAGACTCTTCGCTTTTCCCAGAAGGCACCTGGAATATGCAAATTAGCCTCCTCAAGTTTGAATCCCTGGTTTGGTGATTCTTTCCAAGCAGCTGGTCCCGGCTGTACCCAACGATCTTCTAGCTTAGGGAGACTCTTCGCTTTTCCCAGAAGGCACCTGGAATATGCAAATTAGCCTCCTCAAGCTTGAATCCCTGGTTTGGTGATTCTTTCCAAGCAGCTGGTCCCGGCTGTACCCAACGATCTTCTAGCTTAGGGAGTGTCACTGAACCACTTCACAACTAAATATATATAGTTTTGGTAAATGGTATTATCATTTTTTTGACGAAATTCGGCAGGAGCTTGAAGAGCAACGTCACTGGGCCCGCCTCCACGCAGTAGAAACTTGCTGTGAGGTAAAAATTCAAAAATCACACCAAAATGGCGGGCGGAGTGTGTCACAGTACGGCACGTTTCTGATTGGTCGCTCGCAGCAGGCGGCAACCAATCAGACACTGGACACTGTTGACGTCACTTATCTCCGGACATTAGCTCCGGACATTAGCTCCGGACATTAGCTCCGGACAAAGCCACGGAAGTTGGCACAAATTGCAGGAAGTAGTATTCTAGGCAATTATATATCTACGAGATGGCAGCCCGATTCTAAAGAATCGGGAGTCTAGAATCCATATATACTTTATTTATTCAAATGTAAGAATAATACAATTAATAAATAATAGTAAGAAAGAACAAAAAATGGCTGCACTCACCAGCTCTGCATTATTAGTATACTTTCTATCAGACCTAATCTTACGTGCGCCATCAGCAGCTTTGGGCTCTGTGTCATTAGTATCCTTACTATTAGAGCTCATGTTGGCTAAGCTAAACAGCTTTAAGCGTGGTGGTGGCAAACAACAGGTTAATAAGAGGCAGTGTCAGGTAGTAGGAAAATAGCCAGTTAATAATAGGCAATAGTTCTTTGCAGGAATGCAGATATTAATAAATAGGCAGTTTACATTGCAGAGAAATTGCTGGGCAATAATGGACAATGTCCTTATGTGGCAAATAATAGAGCAATATACCCAATGTGGCAAAGAAGAGGTTAATAAACGGCAGTCTCTCAGTATAACAGTCAGTGAATAATAGGCAGTATATGGAGAAAACACCAAACAAAAGTTCAAAATTGGTGTGAAAATGTCACTGAACCACTTCACAACTAAATATATATAGTTTTGGTAAATGGTATTATCATTTTTTTGAAGAAATTCGGCAGGAGCTTGAAGAGCAACGTCACTGGGCCCGCCTCCACGCAGTAGAAACTTGCTGTGAGGTAAAAATTCAAAAATCACACCAAAATGGTGGGCGGAGTGTGTCACAGTACGGCACGTTTCTGATTGGTCGCTCGCAGCAGGTGGCAACCAATCAGACACTGGACACTGTTGACGTCACTTATCTCCGGACATTAGCTCCGGACATTAGCTCCGGACATTAGCTCCGAACAGGAAGTTGGCACAAATTGCAGGAAGTAGTATTCTAGGCAATTATATATCTATATATATAATTGCCTAGAATACTACTTCCTGCAATTTGTGCCAACTACCGTGGCTTTGTCCGGAGCTAATGTCCGGAGCTAATGTCCGGAGCTAATGTCCGGAGATAAGTGACGTCAACAGTGTCCAGTGTCTGATTGGTTGCCGCCTGCTGCGAGCGACCAATCAGAAACGTGCCGTACTGTGACACACTCTGCCCGCCATTTTGGTGTGATTTTTGAATTTTTACCTCACAGCAAGTTTCTACTGTGTGGAGGCGGGCCCAGTGACGTTGCTCTTCATGCTCCTGCCGAATTTCGTCAAAAAAATGATAATACCATTTACCAAAACTATATATATTTAGTTGTGAAGTGGTTCAGTGACATTTTCACACCAATTTTGAACTTTTGTTTGGTGTTTTCTCCATATACTGCCTATTATTTTTGTTCTTTCTTACTATTATTTATTAATTGTATTATTCTTACATTTGAATAAATAAAGTATATATGGATTCTAGACTCCCGATTCTTTAGAATCGGGCTGCCATCTAGTCTAATATATAATTGCCTAGAATACTACTTCCTGCAATTTGTGCCAACTTCCGTGGCTTTGTCCGGAGCTAATGTCCGGAGCTAATGTCCGGAGATTAATTGCCTAGAATACTACTTCCTGCAATTTGTGCCAACTTCCGTGGCTTTGTCCGGAGCTAATGTCCGGAGCTAATGTCCGGAGCTAATGTGCGGAGATAATGTCTGGAGCTAATGTCCGGAGCTAATGTCCGGAGCTAATGTCCGGAGATAAGTGACGTCAACAGTGTCCAGTGTCTGATTGGTTGCCGCCTGCTGCGAGCGACCAATCAGAAACGTGCCGTACTGTGACACACTCTGCCCGCCATTTTGGTGTGATTTTTGAATTTTTACCTCACAGCAAGTTTCTACTGCGTGGAGGCGGGCCCAGTGACGTTGCTCTTCAAGCTCCTGCCGAATTTCGTCAAAAAAATGATAATACCATTTACCAAAACTATATATATTTAGTTGTGAAGTGGTTCAGTGACATTTTCACACCAATTTTGAACTTTTGTTTGGTGTTTTCTCCATATACTGCCTATTATTCACTGACTGTTATACTGAGAGACTGCCGTTTATTAACCTCTTCTTTGCCACATTGGGTATATTGCTCTATTGTTTGCCACATAAGGACATTGTCCATTATTGCCCAGCAATTTCTCTGCAATATAAACTGCCTATTTATTAATATCTGCATTCCTGCAAAGAACTATTGCCTATTATTAACTGGCTATTTTCCTACTACCTGACACTGCCTCTTATTAACCTGTTGTTTGCCACCACCACGCTTAAAGCTGTTTAGCTTAGCCAACATGAGCTCTAATAGTAAGGATACTAATGACACAGAGCCCAAAGCTGCTGATGGCGCACGTAAGATTAGGTCTGATAGAAAGTATACTAATAATGCAGAGCAAAAAGACGCCGATGCCGCACGTAAGCGCAAACAGCGTGCTAACAAGAGTACAGAGGATAGATGCAAGCGCATGGACACTGTTAAGTATACTAATGACACAGAGTCCAAAGCTTATGATGGCGCACGTAAGATCAGGTCTGATATAAAGTATGGTAATGATGCAGAGCGAAAAGCCGCCGATGCTGGACGTAAGCGCAAACAGCGTGTTAACAAGAGTACAGAGGATAGATGCAAGTGCCTGGATACTGTTAAGTATACTAATGACACAGAGCCCAAAGCTGCTGATGGCGCACGTAAGATCAGGTCTGATATAAAGTATGGTAATGATGCAGAGCGAAAAGCCGTCGATGCCGCACGTAAGCGCAAACAGCGTGTTAACAAGAGTACAGAGGATAGATGCAAGCGCCTGGATACTGTTAAGTATACTAATGACACAGAGTCCAAAGCTGCTGATGGCGCACGTAAGATCAGGTCTGATATAAAGTATGGTAATGATGCAGAGCGAAAAGCCGCCGATGCCGCACGTAAGCGCAAACAGCGTGCTAACAAGAGTACAGAGGAGAGATGCAAGCGCCTGGACACTGTTAAGTATACTAATGACACAGAGCCCAAAGCTGCTGATGGCGCACGTAACATCAGGTCTGATAATAAGTATACCAATGACGCTGAGCGAAAAGCCGCCGATGCCGCACGTAAGCACAAACAGCGTGCTAACGAGACTACAGAGGACAGACATAAGCGCCTGGACACTGTTAATGCTGCTTGCAATAAACGCATTACTAATGAGTCTTTTGAGGACAAAACTAATCGATTAAGTAATAAAGCTGCTGCTGCACGCTCTCAACGTTGCAAACATAATATTTCCACGTCCTCAGTCATAGATTCTGCCCACAATACAGCTTCTTTGTCTCCATTCATAGAATGTGTGCAGCTTGAAGCTCCTTTAACCGTTGGTAAATCTGCACGTAAGCGCAAACACTGTCCTACTTACACTCCAAATGATAAACGCCGTCGCCTGCACACTGTTAAGTCTGCTTATAAGACATGCTTCACACCTGACTCTTCTAAGGCAACAAACAAACCATTACCAAATGCAGCTGGTGCACGCCGTGAATGGCGCAAAAAAACCGCTTGCACCTCCATATTAATAAACTCTGACCACGATACACCTTCCAACTCCTCAGTGATTGAATCTGTGGACAGTGAAGATCCTCTACCAGGTCCACGCTTTATATATGTTGGCTTACAGAAACATTCCAATGCTCCGTTATCACAACCTGTACCTCAACATCCTACAGGTTTTACTAATGATGACAGTACCACAGTAGAACACTCCTGTGGTCCTATGAACTATTTATGTGAACATTGTCAAGCATTACATTTTAATGCTGAGATACCAGCAGATAAAAATTTTACTCTGTGTTGTCACAAGAGTAAAGTGCATATACCTATACCCCAATATCCCGAGGTCTTTAAACGATTGCTGACAGGGGAGAGTGAGTTCAGTAAGAATCTCATGGAAAATATTCGTAGTATTAACAGCTCATTTGCTTTCGCCTCCATGGGTGCCAATATATCCCCTCCACCTGGACATGGCCCTTACTGTTTCCGTATACATGGACAAATATATCATCGTACTGGAACTCTACATCCCAGTGATGATCAAGTTCCAGCTTATGCCCAACTGTATATTTTGGATACCGCTACCGCGAATGAACAACGTTTAAACTGTGAACAAAATCAAAAATGTCATCCCACTTTGATGAGTATAATTGCTCTTCAGTTAGACAATGTGAATCCCTTTGTTGCTGCCTACAAAATGTTACGAGATGTGGAACATGAAGAACATCTTAAAGCTGAAGCTAATGGCACTCTCATGCCAAATATCATCATGGCCCTTAAACAAGATCGGAATCAAGACCCTCGCCGATATAATAATCCAACTGTCAATGAAGTTGCTGTCATATTTGAAAAGGACAATGGAGAGCCACCATTTAATCGTGATATTTTAATACATTTACAACCGGACCCCAAAAATCCTTTGGCGCCAAGAACACAACAGGTCAGCATTCTACACAGTAATTTAGATGCTTTACTCTATCCTTTATTTTTCCCTTACGGAGACCAGGGCTGGCATGATGGCCTCAAGCAACAAGGGCAAAGTCCACGCAGAGTTACACAACTGCAATATTACTGCTATGTGCTGTCTGTCCGTAATCAGTTTAATCCACTCCTGAATGGTGGCAAACTCACTCAGCAGTACTTAGTGGATGCTTATGTGAAAATCGAGGCAAATCGCCTAAATTATATCCGTCAACACCAAAAGGATTTGAAAGTAGAGGATTATTGTGTACTCCAGGAACATCTCCAGAAAAAATCCATTGAGAAGGGCATCCCCATTGGAAAAACGGTCATTTTACCATCTTCGTTTGAAGGCAGTCCCAGGAATATGCAGCAGCGGTACCAGGATGCCATGGCTATTGTGACTAAATATGGTCGTCCTGATCTATTCATCACCATGACCTGTAATCCGAAATGGAATGAGATTACTGAGAATTTGGAACCTTGGCAGCGTGTGGAACATAGACCTGATTTGGTGGCACGTGTTTTCAAAATAAAACTGGAAGCACTCTTAAAAGACATTAACAATGGATTATTTGGGAAAGTTTGCGCTATGGTTTATGTAATTGAATTTCAAAAACGTGGCCTTCCACACACTCACATTTTGATTATTCTGGACAGCAACTCCAAATTAAGGACTGAGGAGGACATAGACAATACAGTGTGGGCTGAAATTCCCAATCCTACCCACTACCCTCAGCTCCATAAAATTGTTCTCCAACATATGATTCATGGTCCGTGTGGAGAACACAACCCAAATTCTCCCTGTATGGATCTGGGGAAGTGTACAAAAGGTTTCCCTAAAGATTTGCAACCAAGAACCATCATAGCTAAGGACGCCTATCCTACTTACCGCAGACACTTTGGCCCATCTTTTCAACACCATTCTAACATGATTGATAATTCGTGGGTGGTTCCATATAATCCGTTCCTGCTATTAAAATACAAGTGCCATATAAATGTTGAAGTTTGTGGTTCCATTCAGGCTGTGAAATATTTATTTAAATACGTCTACAAAGAACATGATAAAGCCAATCTTGAAATCTGCCAGACTAACATCCAACATGATGAAACACACCAATTCATGGATTCAAGATATGTCAGTGCACCAGAGGCAGCTTGGCGAATATTCTCATATCCAATGCATAAACAATCTCATAGCATCATTCGCCTTGCTGTACATCTACCGCATTCTCAGCCACTCTATTTTCATGAGGATGACTCTATTGGAAACATCAAACAAAAGCTCCATCAAAATTCTACACTTATGGCCTACTTCAAGCTTAATCAGAACGACCATCATGCTCATATTTATTTATACCGTGAAATTCCCGAAAACTATGTTTGGAAAGAAGGTTCTTGGGAAGTTAGAAAGCGAGCAGGTGGTTCTGTGATTGGACGAATGTATACTGTCAGTGTGAAAGACCAAGAACGCTACTATTTAAGATTGTTATTGTTACATGTCAGAGGTGCAACCAGTTTTGACAGCATAAAAACTGTACACGGAGTCACACATGAAACCTTCAAAGATGCGGCATTAGCTCTTGGCTTACTATTTGATGATAGTCTGTGGAGAAATACATTACTTGATGCCAGTATTCTCAACATGCCAGCAGAGCTACGTGACATGTTTGCCTACATTTGTATTTTTGGTCCTCCAGCTAAACCTCGGGACTTATGGGATGAATTTAAGGAACACTTTGTAGAAGACTACTGCCATGCATACCACTCCGACACTCTGGAGTGTGTCAATTGTGAAGGCTATGCTATGACAGATGTCCAACATGTTCTTAAAGCTCATGGCAAAACTTATATTGATTTTAATTTGCCACGTCCAGTCAAGAAACAACACCTCCTCCCACAGTATGATAAAGATTATGAGTTATCAGCAGCTGCTGAAATGAAAGCTACTCTAAATGAGGACCAACTTTTTGCTTTTGATGCTATCACTCAAGCTTTAGAAGACACTAATTCTACAGCAAAGTGTTTTTTCCTTGATGGTCCTGGTGGCAGCGGAAAAACGTACCTATATCATCTACTCCTACATCAGCTAAGAGGACAAGGAGATATTGTGTCACCTGCTGCCACTACTGGAATTGCCGCCAACTTGCTACAAGGTGGACGAACCATTCATTCTCTTTATGGGATTCCAATTCCTGTGAATGAAACATCTGTTTCCAGGATTAAGAATGATACCGATGCAGCAAAAGATTTGCACAGCACTAAACTTTTTATTATTGATGAGTGCACAATGCTATCCAAATATGCATTGCATGTCATTGATAGAGTTTTACGTGATGTCATGACAACAAATGTAGCTCACAAAGAAAAAACACCGTTTGGAGGTAAAGTGATTGTTTTTGGAGGCGACTTTAGACAATGTCTTCCTGTCGTCCCTCATGTGACAAGAACTGATGTTGTAGAGAGCTGTATAAAATATTCACAACACTGGCAACATTTTACTCGCCTGCCACTTATTAACAACATGCGCTCCATTGATCCTCACTACAGCAGTTGGTTGCTTCAACTGGGAAATGGTGAACTATCTAATGAACATAACCTTAGAGATGATGTAATTGAAATTCCTCCAGACATGGTATGTACTGGCTCTTTAATAATTGAAATTTTTGGAGATAATCTTTGTATTGATGTGAATGACACTGAAAGTATAAATACAGCTGCATCTCATGCAATTTTATGTCCAAAAAATGAGGACGTTGAGAAAGTCAATTCCCAAGTCATGGATTTATTGATAGGTGACTATACTGAATATATCAGTGATGATTCCATCGATCCTGATGAAGCTGATGACCTCGATCAATACCCACTTCAGTTTTTGAATTCACTAACACCAACTGGTATGCCTTCACATCGGCTGAAACTTAAAATTGGCACCATTGTCATGTTATTACGTAATGTGAACACGAACAAAGGTCTCTGCAATGGTACGCGGCTCATTGTCACTGCCTTACATGCCAATATCATACTGGCTAAAGTAATTAGTGGGTCAGCAGCAGGAAATGTGGTATTCATTCCACGAATTGATTTGTGTCCATCAGAGACTGGATTACCTTTTAAATTAAGACGGAGACAATTTCCCATCAAGCCCGCATTTGCAATGACCATAAATAAATCTCAAGGCCAGACCCTCCATCGAGTTGGCATTTATCTACCAGAACCTGCTTTTGCCCATGGTCAATTGTATGTTGCTTTTTCCAGGGTGAAGCAATGTTGCAATGTGAGGGTTAAAGTGGTTAATACACCACTTCAAGGACAATTATTGGCTGATAGTACTAAACTCTTCACACGTAATATTGTGTACAAAAATATTTTAGTTTAAACTTAATTTTCTTTTTTTTCATTATTCAGTTTTTCTAATAACATAGACAGCAATAGGCAAATTCTATGTGTAGAGATAAGGAAAAAAAAAAAAAAAATTAGTGTAGCCATAGACATATAGATTTTAAGTACTTATGTAGGAAATACGTATATAACATACGTACTCATTAGCATATAGGGTTAATAACTCTATATCATATCTACATAAATTTAGAAATATGATATATCAATACATATTTTTATAGGTAAGTAGAACACACATTAAGTACAAGATGTAAGATGTGTATCATTCAAATGTCTGTAGTATTTGGTGATAGGAACCTGTATTTGAAGCTCCAGCAGTATAGCTGCTGAGAGATTTCATTTTGTTTTTAAAAAGGGTGAGGTTTTTGTGAACAGGTAAGAGACGGGTGGGATGGCTGTTCACACACATCTCTATCTTCAGGTGTGTTCTGTACATAGAAATAGATATATAGATAGGTACATTTTTAGATAGATAGGGAAAGAATAGAGATTTTGCTTTCACATCAACATTTTTCTGCTATTTGGAGAATTTATGGTGGAAAAAAGGCTATTTCTGCACTTCCTGCCTAAGGGCTGACCCACGCCACTCTTGCTGTAAGTTGCATGCAATGTATACGGAATTTGTACTTCACTTGCGGCAGGTGCGGCACATGTGGTTTCTGCTGTTTTCGCCACAAAATCTCCACTTACCAGTGTTTTTGTTGTGGCTGCATTTAATGCAATTGCCGAAGCCGCGTTTGCTGCATTTACTGCAAGTTAACTCCAAGCTTCATCTACATTGCATGGCACTTGCTGAAAGTGTGTTGTAGGTCAGTTCTTTGGTGCCAAGTGTGGAAGTTGTATTGTTTTTAACATTACTTCTGCAAATATCAGAAACATGCAGATGTGAAAGAGGTCTGAGTATTAAGAAATAGGAATCAGTTAGTTAGGACCCATCAGTTCAAAGGCTACCGTGATGTGGTTGATGGGCATGCTTATATTAGCCCATCGGTGTACTATGAACGTTGATTTCTTAAATTTTACACTTCTGTAAAAATAAACACAAAAAATTTGGGTACACAAAAAGGCTTTTATTTCTGTTGTACCTATTAGAATTATTTAAAATGAAGGCTTAGCTAAGCCCAAGAGATGATTAAAAACGTTTCATACCAACCCATCAGATGTAAAATTACTGTGAAAATACCTGATGGGCACACAAGTATGCGCCAGTATGGGTACTAAGAGCCTTTCCACATAATAATGAAATATTTTAAAATGTCATAGAACATACCAATATACATAGTTATTGATACATATTATTTATTATTTACATTATTGTTCTTAAGCAAAGAACCGTTGTTGTGGCATTTGCCACAACACGCAAAGTTGTCGTCTGATGTCTTTCATCCCTCCCCTCATAAGCATGTTCATGGATCCTGTGTAACTGTACCTTAAATAACAAGAATTGTCAAGAGCTGGTGAGTGCAGCCATTTTTTGTTCTTTCTTACTATTATTTATTAATTGTATTATTCTTACATTTGAATAAATAAAGTATATATGGATTCTAGACTCCCGATTCTTTAGAATCGGGCTGCCATCTAGTATTAGATAACACCGTCCTTTATAATATAGCTTCCTCTACTGTAATGTACATTGCTGTCTCTTACATAGTTTATTCTTGCTATTTTTGTTATTCACAGTACCCTCTTTTATTACATATTCCCTTCTCTTGTAGGATATAAAATGACTACTGATGGAGCAGCCGGTGACCAGACGACCAGTACATCAGCTTTTCCATTAGAAAAGAAGCTTTCCCATGCTCCATCAGCCGTCATTGCGTTATACATCTAACAAGACAGGACACTATGTAATAATGGCAGGGCACTATATAATCCGATATGTAAGTGACGGAGCTGTACATAACAAGAAAGGGCACTGTGTAATAAGGGACGGCAATATACATTATAAAGGAGACAATGTAATCTATATATATATATATATATATATACAGTATATATACTTCCCTCTCACCCCAATGGGGTGGTCTTTGTTGTCCTTTCTTATTCTCGGGTCCTCTACCAGAGGCCTGGGAGTTTGGGGGTTCTGCGCAGGATCTTAGTTGTTCCCAGCATTGCGCTTTTCAGGACAGAGAGCTCAGATGTTGCTCCTGGGATTTGTTGTAGCCATTTTCCCTATTTAGGGGTCACTGCTCCAAGTGCTCCTATCACCACTGGAATCACTGTTGCCTTCACCTTCCACATCTCCTCCAGTTCTCCTTTGAGGCCCTGGTATTTCTCCAGCTTCTCATATTCCTTCTTTCTGATGTTGCTGTCACTTGGCACTGCCACTTCTATTATCATTGCTGTCTTCTGATCCTTGCCTACTATCACAATGTCTGGTTGGTTACCCAACACCTGCTTATCCGTCTGGATCTTGATTAGCCCTTTCATTCTCCACCACTTTTTCTGGGGTCTCCCACTTGGACTTAGGGGGACTTAGCCCACATGCTGTGCAGATGTTCCTGTATAAAATTCCCACTACTTGGTTGTGGCGTTCGGTATATGCTGTACTTGTATTTTGCATCCTGCCACTATTGTTGGACTGTTTCTGAGGTTTCTTTGCATAGTCTGCACGATGTGGAAGATTCCGTTTTCTATGGATCTGGTACTTAGTGCTTGCTCTTGTGGCGCTATGATTAGTGCCTCTGTGCTGTCTCAGAGTCTAGCTTTCTCCACGCCTTTGGTAGGATTTCTCCTTGTCAGCCACCTCCATTATCTGTCGATGGTACATCCCATGTAGCGGCTTGTCTTGCCATGGCGCTTCATGTTCCTGTCCTTCCTTCCAGATGTATTGTCGTTGCTGCCTTAGGCCTCTTTCACACTTCAGTCTTTTGGCGTCAGTCTGAAACCGCCATTTTCCTCAAATAGCGGATCCGCCATTTTTTTTTTGGCGGATCCGCTATTTTCCCATAGACATACATTAGCGACGGATTGTGGCGGATGGTCGTCCGTTCCATCCGCCATGTGACGGATCCGTCGGGATTTGGCGGACGTCATCTAGACATTGACGGACATTATAACGTTTTTTTGTCTGTGCCGAAATGGCGGTTCGCGACGGATCCGTCATGTCCGCCATTCCATAGAATGGGCGACGGATCCGTCGCGACCGTCATTTGGCGGATCCGTCGCCCCAATCCGCTTTTTCAATTGCACATTGCCCAAGTAATGGACCCGTCAAAAAAACGGATGCGTTAGAACCGTTTTCTCAACAATTGTGACACATTTCTTGCCCAGGGGTCCCAAGCTGTCAGTGTCCACCCCTGGTGAGTCCCTATATAGTCCTGTACTGGTTGGATAGTGTTAGAGCATAGGAAGACAGACCCTCAACTTTTAACACCCAGTTGTCAATTTTTAAATTTCTCAAAGAAAAAATAGATTTTGTTGTGCCGTTTCTAAAAGAAAAAATGCGTCGTTGTTTTCAAGCTGAATACAAGAATTTACTAAAACAGACTTGGTTGGACTTGTAACAGGTCATGGGGCATTTTTTCCTTATCATTTACAGTAAGGGAGAACAAAAGTGATAGTACACATTAAATCTTTATGCGTGTAAGGGTACTTTCACACTAGCGTTTTTTTTTAATCTGTCACAATGCGTCGTTTTGCAGAAAAAACGCATCCTGCAAAAGTGCTTGCAGGATGCGTTTTTCCCCATAGACTTCTATTGACGACGGATTGGCACACTTCGCATCCGTCTTGCAACAGATGTGTCGTGCTTTGGCGGACCGTCGGGAGAAAAAAACCCTACATGTAACGTTTTTTTCTCCCGACGGACCGCTTTTTCCGACCGCGCATGCGCAGCCGGAACTCCCCCCCACCTTACAATGGGGCAGCGGATGCGCCGGAAAAATGCATCCGCTGCACCCATTGTGCAATGCAGCAAACGCTAGCGTCGGAATCTCTCCCCGACGCATTGCGACGGGGAGATTCTGACGCTAGTGTGAAAGAAGCCTTAATCAGACTCCTTAGTAACATTTCCTCACTTACTTCAAAGATTTTTTTTTTAAGCAACTTAGTTATACTGTTAATAACTAACAAAAATCTCATCCTGACCTTCAGAATCCTAATGAAACAGCTATTATTAAAAATGACTATTTTTATTAGGCCTGTGTCAGTCTGCCTCTTGCTGCGTGAGTCACTTGGCTCCATTTATGGTTAATGCTGTGTGACTGTGAAGTAAAGCAGGAAATGTAACAATGCTAGCTGAGGTTACAGCTAAAAAGCATAAACGAAAAAGAAATACTCTGCAAAGCCTTCTGATATTATCAGAGATAACATAGATAAATCATGAGCTGCCATTACTCATTTTATAGAAACACATAACAAGCGATTTCTGAGGTTCATTATCGTGCATCAGTAAACATCGGCTATTTTATGATCGAAGAACAAAAAAAAAATCATCCATAAAATTCATAGAAGAGGGCAGTAAAAAGTCTATCAGCCTTCAAAGCTAATTCCTGCTGGTAAAGCTCAGTTATTGTAGAACCGAAGAAGAAAAAAAGATTTTGCGGCACTTCCATGCATAAAATTCATCTTATTATACTGTAAATTAATTTATAAACAGGAGGATCCACCAGGAAGATAAGCCTTACATGTTTCTGGAGTACACTACACCCTTACTCATAGGATTCCTATTCCTATAGTGTAAGGCACAAATGAGTAAGGTTTGCATCAAGAATTTGCTGAATTTTCATTGAACCCATTCTTCCCTCTACCCGTGAAATGTTCCCAGTGCCATTGGCTGCAACACAACCACAAAGCATAATTGATCCACCTCCATGCTTAGTGGTTGGCGACGTGTTCTTTTCCTGAAATTCTGTGCCCTTTTTTCTCCACACATACCTTTGATCACTCTGGCCAAAGAGTTCTATTTAAGCCTCATCCGTCCACAGGACTTGTTTCCAAAATGCATCAGGCTTGTTTACCTGCTCTTTTTCATACTTCTGCTGCTGAAAATATATATATACCGTATATTACTCCACAGCGTGGCTGGCCAGTAAAGGTCTCAAAGAAGAAAAAATAATGATATGGCTCCAAGGCTGCCACTAGGAATTTTAGGGCCCCATACTGGCAAAGTTTTCGGGGCCCCCTTAAGACTCCGCCCAGGCTCCACCCCTTGAACTGTCCACAGCCCCACCACTGTCTCTTGGAAAAACTCCACTTCTCACCAATCGCACATTATCAGTTCGCATCACCAGATCACACACACAGCCAGTAGATTTTGTTTTGGCCAAAAGGTTTTTTTAATCTGCCACGACGACAAGGTAGACTCTTTTGGCCGGACTCTACTCTAACTTATTAAACATTTATTAAAATATTATCAGGATCCTGTCAGCACCGGCGCACTGCCACGGCTGAACAGGGTGGCTCACCCACACTGCGGGAGAGCCCGGAGTCAGATACCACAGGGAAAGCTCAGATAGATGGGACCTGAGCAGCGTGCTGAGTATGACAGAGAACAGAAGGACCTACGATCATGTGACCACAGGGGGGCGGGGCTTAGCGTTCTGCTGCTGGAGATGAGTGCAGGATTCTACAGGGAACCTGAAGTAGAGGAGAGGGGAACTTGGGTCGGACAGGTAGGGGTCATACACGGAGAGGGCGGCGCGGTACAGAAGAGGCGATCAGAGAATAGTCAGAACGTAAGCAAGGAGTCATACACAGAGATAGCAGCGCAGTACAAGAGGGACAGGCAGAACTCTAAACGGGGACAGAACCAGATCAGAACCAGACAAGCATAAAGTAGCACAGGCACAAAGCACAGACACAGGCACAACAGGGTCACACACACTCGGCCAATGGTCAGAGTATAAGCGACAAGGAATGAGCAAACAATGAGGCTATAAGAAGCCTCCCAGAATTCCATAGTGAGGCCGTCCAGATTAACCTCTGAACTGCCTAATCCCACAAACTATGCAGATCATGAGAAATATGCATTACAATTTAGGTATATTTTTATTTATTTTTCAAATGACCAATAATACCACATACAAGGGACAAATACCACAACACCTTGACCAGACACCATATTATCACCACATAGTGGCCTATAATACTATCTACATTGAACAAATACCGCCACACCATGTGCAGACTGCATATTACCACCACAGTGACCGAACAATATCACATACAAGGGACAAATACCACCGCAGCATGTACAGATCACATATTACCACCACATGGTGACCAACTACATACAAGGAACAAATACCAACACAACATGACCAGACCACATATTACCACCACACAGTGACCGAATAATAGCACATACAAGGAACAAATACCACCACACCATGGCCGGACAACATATTACCACCACATTGTGACTGAATAGTACAATACTGATCATTAATAATAATAAAAAAATACTATCATCATAAGTGCCATTATACCCAGGAGATCTGCACTTAGTATGCAGCGTCTGTGTACAGGTAATACAGTGGTCACCGGTGACATTATACACAGGAGCTCTATATATAGTGTCAGTGTACAGGTAATTGTTATAAACTTAGTGCTAAGTGCAGTAGTGGAGATCAGTATCATGGGTCAGAAAAGAGGCCGAGAGACAACAGGTAAGAGTTCAATAATATTTATGATGGTATGCAGGTAAACAGCTATGACACAGCAAGTTAGTAGCAGACAGAGCTGGATAAGCAGTAAGCACGTGTACAGACCGTGGAAGTCCAAGTATGTGAGATCCAGAGACCTGGAGACCAGGCCAGGCCTCCTAGCAGGGAACAGTCCAGCGGCAGAGATGAGTGCAGAGCAGATCCAGGGAAACAAGTCTTACGATGAAGAGATGTAGATCCGGAGACAGATGGGGTATCCCAAGGTAACGAAGAATCCAGCAAGATAGCAGTTCTTCCAGCTTGATCACAAGTCCAGGAACAAGATACTCAAGCAATGAGTAATATACAGAGCTCCCTTATATACACCACAGACAGGAACATGGAAAGTCTGACAGGAAGCAAGATGGCCCTCGTGAGGCCAGTGACTCCATCTTAGGTAAGGGCAAAAGTAACCGAACTGAGGGCAACAGCAGACAGGAACAGATGTACAGTCCAAATCCTTACATTACTCCCTTCTTAAAAGACGTCCTCTGGACGATCTTAAGTCTGGCTTATTGGAGTATCTGCTGTGAAACAGTCTGATCAGATGGGGAGCATGGATGTTCTCCAGAGGTTCCCAGGAATTTTCTTCAACCGAGTATCCCTGCCATTTCACCAGATACTGAAGACGTCCCCTATGAATCCGTGAATCCAAGATTTTCTCCACGACGAATTCCTCTTGCCCATCAATGAAGACTTGATCAGGAGGAGCAGAGGTGCGTCCGGGAAAAGAATTAGGCACTGCTGGTTTAAGCAGGGAAACATGGAAAACAGGATGAATTTTTAATGAGTTAGGCAACTTGAGTCGACAGGCTACAGGACTCACAATACCGCTGATCTTATATGGGCCAACATACTTTTGCCCCAGCTTGGAAGTTGGAATTCTGAGTTTTAAGTTTTTTGTTGAGAGCCAGACCATGTCTCCTACCTTGTACGTTGGTGCTGGCTTACGGAATCTGTCTGCTGCCTTCTTGAATCTTTCCTGTGCTGAAACTAAGGTGTTTTTTAGAACGTCCAAATTTTGCTGTAAAGATGCAATGCGGTCAGCAACCGCAGGCACAGACATGTCTATGGGGAGTCGAGGGAGAATACTGGGATGATATCCCTTGTTAGCAAAGAACGGAGATAATTTGGTGGAAGCATTCTGAGAGTTGTTATACGTGAACTCGGCCAACGGCAGTAGACTCACCCAATCGTCTTGTAGATGACACACGTAGCAACGCAGATACTGCTCCAAGGTTTGATTGGTTCGCTCTTTTTGGCCGTTAGACTGTGGATGAAAAGCAGATGATAATTTTACTTTGATGTCCAGAGCAGCACAGAAGCTTTGCCAGAACCGTGAGGTGAATTGAACTCCACGATCAGATATGACTTCATCCGGAGCTCCATGTAAACGAAAAACATTTTGCACAACAAGATCCGCTGTTTGCTTAGCTGTTGGGACACCAGCACAGGGAATAAAATGAGCAGCTTTAGTCAACCGGTCAACTACTACAAGAATCGTGGTTTTTACCTGTGACAAAGGCAACTCCACAATAAAATCCATTGAAATTGACCCCCAGGGACGAGATGGAACAGGCAGAGGTTGCAACAGTCCTGTAGGTGAAGAACGAGGGACTTTTGACCTGGCACATACCTCACACGATGACACGTACCGAAGAACATCTTTCCGAAAAGTCGGCCACCAGAAAAAACGAGACAGAAATTCCTGAGTCTTCTGAACTCCCCTATGACCGGCAAACTTGGAGTCATGCATTAATTTCAACACACTCAGTTTTACTGTTTCTGGGATATACAGACGCTGTCCTTGAAACCAAAGTCCATTCTTGAAAGTCAGATTTACCCGAGTGGGTGGTTGACTCAAAAGTGAATCCGCAGCATAAGCCTCCTTAATCTCAGTTAGAAGATCCTGATTATGCAAGACGCTTACAAAGTTTTTCTCAGATAGAATGGTCCTTGAAGACGAAGCCGAAGTTGCTTCATCTGAATGAATCCTGGATAGTGCATCAGCCTTCTTATTACGAGAGCCCGGCCTATAGGAAATGACAAAATCAAATTGATTAAGAAAAAGATTCCATCGAGCCTGTCTAGGTTTCAGACATCTTGCCGACCTCATAAATTCGAGATTCCGATGATCTGTGAGTATAACAATCTGTTGGGATGCTCCTTGTAACAGATGTCTCCATTCCTTAAATGCGGTTATGATGGCTAACAGTTCCTTGTTGCCAACATCGTAATTCCTTTCTGCGGGTGACAATTTTTGCGAGAGAAAGGCACATGGATGCAAGAGATCTTTCTCACCTGTTCTTTGCGAGAGTATGGCCCCTACAGCACAGTCCGAGGCATCCACTTCCACTATGAAGGCTTTGTCTGGATCAGGGTGGATAAGAATGGGAGCTGTCGTAAATTTAGATTTCAATGTAGAAAATGCTGTTTGAGCTTGGGGAGACCAGACAAATGGCGTCTTCTTCTGGGTTAACTGAGTGATGGGTGCAACGATCGCTGAAAATTTTTTAATAAAGCGTCTGTAAAAATTGGCGAATCCGATGAATCGCTGTACTTCCTTCACTGACTTGAGAGTCGGCCACTCCTGAATGGCTTGTGTCTTGCTTGCGTCCATGCTGAGACCCTGGGAAGAAATAACATATCCCAAGAATTGAATTTCTGTTTTGTGAAACTCACATTTCTCCAGTTTGATGTATAAATGATTCTGCCGTAGACGATCCAAAACTATTTTCACGTGTCGCTGATGGTCCTCGATGTTGCTGGAAAAAATCAAGATGTCATCCAAATAAATCACAACAAAAATATCGAGTATATCCCGGAAAACATCATTCGCCAAGTGCTGGAATGTAGCTGGTGCGTTACGGAGACCGAAAGACATAACGAGGTACTCGAAATGTCCATAACGTGACCGAAAAGCCGTTTTCCACTGATCGCCAGGACGAATCCGTACTAAATTGTACGCTCCACGAAGATCCAATTTTGTGAAGATTTTGGCGTGTCGCACTCTCTCAAGTAATTCGGGAATTAGTGGGAGTGGATAAGAGTTCCTGATTGTGACTTTGTTGAGCTCCTGGTAGTCAATGCATGGTCGGAGTGAGCCATCTTTTTTTTTGACAAAGAAGATTGGAGCACCTGCTGGGGAGGAAGATGGTCGTATAAACCCCTTAGCTAGGTTTTCATCTATGTACTCCTTGAGAGCTTTTAATTCTGGCCCAGACAATGGATAAATACTCCCGAAAGGAATCGCGGCACCAAGCAATAATTCCACGGGACAGTCATATGGCCGATGTGGCGGTAATTTATCCGCATTTTTTTTGTCACACACATCACTGAAGTCCCGATACTCTACCGGCAATGTCGAGTCGACCGTGACTGCTGTCTTCACTGGAGCCAGCTCTCCCGACAACGCTGATTCATTTGGAAACTGTAATTCCTTCGTTGTCCAATTGATAGTCGGATTTCACAGCCGCCACCAGGGCAAACCTAAAATAATAGGAAAATTAGGAGAAGAAATCAACAAAAAGGACATATTTTCAGAATGATCCGCGCCCATACGGATCTTTAAAGGGACTGTTTCGAGTTTCACAGGCCCAGATATTAGTGGAGACCCGTCCACGGTCTCCATAAACACCGGAGAGTCTCTTTTTCGTGAGCGTATGCCATGTTTTTCAGCAAAGGAGATGTCCATGAGATTGCTGCAAGCTCCAGAGTCTATCATGGCGGAGCAGGTGATCCAGCAGGAACACACCCAAATTTTGATGGAAAAGCAGCAGAGCAAATCCCTCCTCGCCGTGGTAGAACTTACGGAAAGTAAGGCTATGTCCACAGGTGATGATGTTAATGATGAATCATCAGGAAAATCAAAGTTATCAGCGGATATTTCCTGTCTGTGCGGAAGAGAACACACTGAAGATACATCCGAAAAGTCAAGTCCAGTTACTGCAGCTGCGGACTTGTGATTTTTCCCAGGGCACTCTGAAATATAGTGACCCGATTTACCGCAGTAAAAACATAGATTCTCCTTGAAACGATATTCCTTATGTGCATCGGTGGGTTTCCTCCGTACTGCGTCAACCTGCATAGGTTCCAGCTCTGTCTGAGATAAAGTCTTAGTCAGCGCCTCCTTGGTGGGGGATGGAAAAGGCATAAAGTTATTACGATTAGCATCAGCCCATTTTTCTTGACGACGTTCGGTGAGACGAATATCAATCTGAATACAATGATGTATAAAGTCAGCCAAGTTAGTAGGCGATTCACCTCGAGCTAGTTCATCTTTGATGGAAGCAGATAAACCTCTCCTGAACACTGCATATTTCGCTGAATCGCACCATGTAGTATCCAGCACCCATTTCCGAAACTCCATTGCGTATTCCACAACAGGACGCTTCCCCTGACGTAGTGTCAGTAATGCAGTTTCAGCTTCCGATTAGGGTCATCAAACATTTGACACATTGCTGCAGTAAAGTCTTTCAGGGAATTCAAGCACACATCATTAGTCTCAATCAGAGGATTAGCCCAGGCTAACGCTTTGTTTGTTAGCAACATAATTATTGTCAACACTTTATCCCGATCAGTTGCAAACTGGGCCGCACGTGCAGAGAAATACAGCTGACATTGATTCAAAAACCCCCGAAATTTCTCTCTTTCACCACCAAACCTGAATGGTGGGAGTTTAGGAAAAGCCGGACCAGGAGCCGGGATTGGAGCAGATACCATGTTTGCAGCGTTAGTCTCCACATTTGAAAGTCAAGATGCTAAGGCCTGAATAGACGTATCGGCCACATTCGCATTATGATTAGTTTGCGATTCTAATGTCCCCAGTTTTGTTTTTATAGCCTGCAGCTCCCCATGAAGTCCAGAGACAAATGAGCAAAGTTTTTTCATTCGCACCTCCATAGAATCTGACCCAGAGATCTCCATTTTTTTGGGCTTGAGTATTCTGTTATAAACTTAGTGCTAAGTGCAGTGGAGATCAGTATCATGGGTCAGAAAAGAGGCCGAGAGACAACAGGTAAGAGTTCAATAATATTTATGATGGTATGCAGGTAAACAGCTATGACACAGCAAGTTAGTAGCAGACAGAGCTGGATAAGCAGTAAGCACGTGTACAGACCGTGGAAGTCCAAGTATGTGAGATCCAGAGACCTGGAGACCAGGCCAGGCCTCCTAGCAGGGAACAGTCCAGCAGCAGAGATGAGTGCAGAGCAGATCCAGGGAAACAAGTCTTACGATGAAGAGATGTAGATCCGGAGACAGATGGGGTATCCCAAGGTAACGAAGAAACCAGCAAGATAGCAGTTCTTTGATCACAAGTCCAGGAACAAGATACTCAAGCAATGAGTAATATACAGAGCTCCCTTATATACACCACAGACAGGAACATGGAAAGTCTGACAGGAAGCAAGATGGCCCTCGTGAGGCCAGTGACTCCATCTTAGGTAAGGGCAAAAGTAACCGAACTGAGGGCAACAGCAGACAGGAACAGATGTACAGTCCAAATCCTTACAGTAATACAGGGATCACCAGTGACATTATACACAGGAGCTCTGTATATAGTGTATAGTGTACAGATAATATAGTGATCACCAGTGACATTATACACAGGAGCTCTGTATACAGTATACAGTGTATGATGTCAGTGTACGGGTAACATACTGACTCACTAGTGACGTCTCTAGCTGAAGTCCTTCATCTTTGGGTTTTTTTTTTAAATCCAGCGTAGACTGCCATCACTTCTTTAAGCTAGGACTCGTCTGTGCATAAAATAACACAGTTATCTAGAGCACCGCTTCCAGAGCACATTCCCCACTTTTTCCCTTTCTTCTACACTACACATCTGAATAGACGTTCACCCACCATTAATACATAATTTGTTATAATGCAACCCACCATTCCAAATATAAATTATAATCTGCCACTCTGCCCCCACTATCTGTACAGAATATAGCCACTTTCCCCATTTAATATATAAATTAATTAGCACCTGTACTCTTTCCCCCAATTTATTTCCAGTCACTTTATCCTCAAAGACCCCACTACGTACCTCCCGCTCTAACCCTTAAGGCCCCGTCACACTTAGCGACGCTAAAGCGATCCCGACAACGATAAGACCTGTCAGGGATCGTTGCTGCGTCGCTATGTGGTCGCTGGTGAGATGTCAAACTGTGAGATCTCCCCAACGACGCAGCAGCGATGCGGCGACCTGTAGCGACCTGTACAACGATGTCACATGGCAGCTATTTCATGACAATTAACAGACCTCAATGAGGGACGTCCTGTCATGAGGTCGTTGGTAAGGTGTCAAACACAGCGATGTGTGCTACCCAGCGGGACCTCAACGATCAAAAAAAGGTCCAGGCCATTCCGACATGACCAGCGATCTCACAGCAGGGGTCTGGTCGCTACTACGTGTCACACATAGCGAGATCGCTACTGAGGTCGCTGTTGCGTCACAAAACTTGTGACTCAGCAGCGATCTCGCTAGCGATCTCGCTTTGTGTGACGGGGGCTTTACCCCGATTCATTATAGTTACATGCCCCTTTTGCCTCAATTCATTGTCATGTCTTCTCTCTCTCCCACCCTCTATTCATTATCAACTGCTCTTCCCCACCCTCAAAATTCATTATTTGCTCTCCCCACCTTCAATACACCATTTGCTCTCCCCACCTTTAATTCAATTGCTGTCCCTCACACTCACTTGATGTGCAGTCCCCATCACCCCTACTTCATCATTTGCAGTGCACCCTACTTCATCATTTAGTCCCCTATCTCCCTTCACTTCATCTGCAGTCCCCCTTACTTCATCATTTGCCACCCTCTATCATTTCATCATGTGCTATACCCCCTCAAACACAATTCATCATCTGCAATCCCAATCACCTCCACTTCATCATTTGCAGTCCCCATCATTTGCAATCCCCGTCACCCCCACCTCATAATTTCCAGTCCCCATCTCCCCTGCATCATTTGCAGTCCACATCACCCCCACATCATTATTTGCAGTCCCCATCACCTCCACTTCAATATTTGCAGTCCCCATCATCATTTGCAATCCCCATCACCTCCACATCATGATTTGCAGTCCCCATTGCCCCTGCATCATTATTTGCAGTCCACATCACCCCCACTTCATCATTTGAGGTCCCCATAACCCCCACATCATCATTTGCAGTCCCCATAACCCCCACATCATCATTTGCAGTCCCCATCACCCCACATCATCAATTGCAGTCCCCATCACCCCCACTTCATCATTTAGTCCCCTATCCCCCTTCACTTCATATGCAGTCCCCCTTACTTCATCATTTTCAGCCCTCTATCATTTCATCATGTATAGTACCCCCTCAAATACAATTCATCATCTGCAGTCTCCATCACTCCCACTTCATCATTTGCAGTCCCCATCACCCCACTTCATCATTTGCGGTTCCCATCATATGTAATCCCCATCACCCCCACCTCATTTCCAGTCCCCCTCACCCCTGCATCATTTGCAGTCCACATCACCCCCACATCATCATTTGCAGTCCCCATCACCTCAACTTCATCATTTGCAGTCCCCTTCACCTCCCCATCATCATTTGCAATCACCCCCACTTCATTATTTGCAGTCCCCATCACCCCCACATCATCATTTGCAGTCCCCATCACCCCCACATCATCATTTGCAGTCCCCATCACCCCCACATCATCATTTGCAGTTCCCATCACCCCCACTTCATCATTTACAGTTCCCATCACCCCCACTTCATCATTTGCAGTCCCCTATCATTTCATCATGTGCAGTACCCCCTCAAACACACGTTATCATTTGCAGCCCCTATTATTTCATCATGTGCAGTACCCCCCAAACACACATCATCATTTGCAGCCCCCTATCATTTCATCATGTGCAGTACCCCCTCAAACACACTTCATCATCATCAGTCTCATTCCCCCCCCCCCCACCTCACCCATTTAAAAAAACAAAAATGTTTTTATGCCTATCTCAGTTGTTCCCGGGGCGTCTAGTGTTTTCAGCAGTGAAGCAGCAGCTAGAATGTATGGGCTGCTGAGAGGACCTGACAGGAGCCCCTACATTCTAGCACATTCACTACTGAGATTGCTAGAATGTATGGGCTGTAGTCAGGACCTGCTGGGAGCCCATACATTCTAGCTACAGCCGAGCAGGAGCTACGCAGCCGACTAGGTAGGACGGCCGTGCACAGCTCCAAAAAGGCTCCCGGGCCCCAGCGCCGATGTGTATGCCGCAGTGCACAGTATTTTAGTGCACCCGGATTTATGGGCCCCTCTGTGTACTGCTGCTGACTGGGCCCCATACAGCAGTAAGAGCAGTAATGCCCTGATGGTGGCCCTACATGACCCCCTTGTTCACCTGATCTGAACCCCATAGAGAACCTGTGGTCCCTCATAAAATGTGAGATCTACAGGGAGGGAAAACAGTCCACCTCTCGGAACAGTGTCTGGAGGCTGTGGTGGCTGCTGCACCACGCAATGTGGATCGTAAACAGATCAAACAACTGACAGAATCTATGGATGGAGGCTGCTGAGTGTCATCATAAAGAAAGGTGGCTATATTGGTTACTAGGTTTTTTTTTTGGGGGGGGTTGCATGTCAGAAATGTTTATTTCTAAATTTTGTGCAGTTATATTGGTTTACCTGGTGAAAATAAACAAGTGAGATGGGAATATATTTGGTTTTTATTAAGTTGCCTAATAATTCTGCACAGTAATAGTTACCTGCACAAACAGATATCCTCCTAAGATAGCCAAATCTTAAAAAAACCCACTCCAACTTCCGAAAATATTTATATTAAGCTTTGATATTTATGAGTCTTTTGGGTTGATTGAGAACATAGTTGATGATCAATACTAAAAATAATCTTCTAAAATACAACTTGCCTAATAATTCTGCACACAGAGTGTGTGTATGTGTCTGTGTGTGTGTATATATATATATATATATATATATATATATATATATATATATATATACATATATATATATATATATATATATATACATATATATATATATATATATATATATATATATATATATATATATATATAATTTAGTTTTGCTTAAAATACAAAGGAGATGTGTCATCTTTAACTGTAGGCCTTTTAGAGATCTCAGAAAGTTAGGAGACTAAATCAGCAATTGAGTAGAAAGACTGAAAGGGGTAAAAATTATACAGGAGGTGGAGATTTTTTAAAAAAATCTAAATAAGACTGACATATAATATGCTGGTCCTTCTAAATTTTCCCCAGTAATTGTAAATTTGCTCCATCTTTCATTGTATAAACTATAAAGTGATGTTAGAAAAATATAACATTTTCCCAGTATATAACCAGTAAGAAAAAATGAATGGTTATTAATGGTTATTCATTATTATATCTAATAAACAAATTATAATGTAGCATATATTTATTTTATATTATAAAAACGTATTTATTCATTATTATATCATAATATACAAGTTATATAGCTTATATTAATTATTAATATTTATATAATATAATAGACATGTTATAATATAGCCTATACTTAAGAAAAAACGTAAAAAAAACTTTTTTTCTAATAAAAACAGATCATAAAATTACTTATGATGGTGCTTTAAAAAAAAACCTCCATCTAACATGTGCTATGATTTTCATGAAGCAATATGCATGTTTGTTAACTAGGTGTGGAATGAACTTTATCTGGGATGCTGCCAAAATAAATTATTGGGATGGATTCTCAACTAGACTGACATGTGAGAAGATGATTCGGTTCTTACAATCTATGCATATAATCATCTAAGGGTCACTTCCGTCTGTTTGTCTGTCACGGAAATCCCACGTCACTGATTGGTCCCGGTCGGCCACGACCAATCAGCGACGGGCACAGTCTGGCCGCGAATTTGCCATTCCCTACTCCCCTCCAGTCAGTGCCCCCATTGCGAGACCGCTACATCATCACTTGTTATTGCCGCAATGCATTCTTGGGACCGGAGCGTCGCGAGGAGCATCACTAAACGCCTGAGATGGATCCGTGGGCTGCCGGAAGGTGAGTATATAACTATTTTTTATTTTAATTCTTTTTTTAACAGGGATATGGTGCCCACATTGCTATATACTATGGGGCTGTGTTAGATACTATGTGGGCTGTGTTATATACTGCGTGGCCTGTGTTATATACTATGTCTCTGTGCTATATACTACGTGGCTGGGCAATATACTACGTGGCTGGGCAATATACTACGTGGCTGGGCAATATACTATGTGGCTGTGCAATATACTACGTGGCTGTGTTACATACTACGTGGGCTGTGCTACATACTACTATACATATTCTAGAATACCCGATGCGTTAGAATTGGGCCACCATCTAGTGTATAATATTTATCTAAATGTGTGAAATAAGTATTGAACATGTCACCAATTTTCTAATTAAATATATTTCTAAAAGTGCTGTTGACATGAAATTCGCACCAGAAGTCGGTAACAAACAAAGAAATCAAACCATAGATGTTCATAAATTAAGTTATGTGTAATAATGAGAAATGACACAGGGAAAAAGTATTGAACATGCTTAGTGAAGTTTATTTAATTCTTTGGTGATGACAGCTTCAAGATGCCTCCTGTATGGAGAAACTAGTCGCAGGCATTGCTCAGCTGTGATTTTTGTGATTATATAATTACATTTAATGAAAAGCAGCAGACATTGATGAAGATGAAGACTACATATGGCCAGAAAATACATCCGACAATTTATCTGGCCATCCTCCAACGGTGCTAGTTTCTAAAAGAGTACATACTGCATATATAAGCATATTCATGACATATACTGTATCAGGCTGAGCAGTTGGGTGTAAGTCTGCATAGAAGAAATCTTACATTTTTCATCTGTTAAAATCTTTGCATCATGTTATACTTTCTTTTAGTCCCACGGTATACTGATGAGCAAAGGAAGGACCTGATGTGAACCTCTATATTCAGTTTTTAAGTGATGGTGGATCCTTCTGCCAAGTTCCAGTATTTTCATAATAAATATATTTGGAGTTGAACAATCTGATAATGTGTCTGAACGTGAAAGACCTTAACATACCTCTATTGTACCAACATAATATTTAGGGGGCACTGAGGTTTTAACAACATGGAATTCTAAACAAATCAAACTGTTTCAGATTTTCCTTTTGTTACACGCATTAAAAATCAAATTAAAAAACCCCAAACAATACAATAACATGCTGATTTATGTTACTCCACCATTGTTTTACTTTGTTTATCCTGTTTGCCTTCACATCTACAAGTCAAATACTCTTACTTGCACCGTATTTGGCAAGACAATTTCATGCATAACACCCTACCTTGCAAAGTGACTGCACCCTAAAATGAAATGTTTGTGTAAGTTATCTGAGTCCACTACATTATTGTGTTTACAGGAACAAGTGATAGTTAATGTTTTACTAAGCTAATTCAAGATATGCTTCTGAGGCAAACATAATAAATGTGAGTATTAACCCCTTTACCCCCAAGGGTGGTTTGCATGTTATGGACCGGGCCAATTTTTACAATTCTGACCACTGTCCCTTTATGAGGTTATAACTCTGGAACGCTTCAACGGATCCCTGTGATTCTGACATTGTTTTCTCATAACATATTGTACTTCGTGATAGTGGTAAAATTTCTTTGATATTACCTGCGTTTATTTGTGAAAAAAACGGAAATATGGCGAAAATTTTGAAAATTTCGCAATTTTCCAACTTTGAATTTTTATGCAATTAAATCACAGAGATATGTCACACAAAATACTTAATAAGTAACATTTTCCACATGTCTACTTTACATCAGCACAATTTTGGAACCAAAATTTTTTTTTGTTAGGGAGTTATAAGGGTTAAAAGTTGACCAGCAATTTCTCATTTTTACAACACCATTTTATTTTAGGGACCACATCTCATTTGAAGTCATTTTGAGGGGTCTATATGATAGAAAATACCCAAGTGTGACACCATTCTAAAAACTGCACCCCTCAAGGTTCTCAAAACCACATTCAGGAAGTTTATTAACCCTTCAGGTATTTCACAGGGATTTTTGGAATGTTTAAATAAAAATTAACATTTAACTTTTTTTCACAAAAAATTTACTTCAGCTCCAATTTGTTTTATTTTACCAAGGGTTACAGGAGAAAATGGACCCCAAACCTTGTTGTACAATTTGTCCTGAGTACGCCAATACCCCATAAGTGGAGGTAAACCACTGTTTGGGCGCATGACAGATCTTGGAAGCGAAGGAGCGCCATTTGACTTTTTAATGCAAAATTGACTAGAATTGAGATGGGATGCCATGTTGCGTTTGGAGAGCCCCTGATGTGCCTAAACATTGAAACCCCCCACAAGTGACACCATTTTGGAAAGTAGACCCCCTAAGGAACTTATCTAGAGGTGTGGTGAGCACTTTGACCCACCAAGTGCTTCACAGAAGTTTATAAAGCAGAACCGTAAAAATAAAAAATCCTTTTTTTTTCACAAAAATTATCTTTTCGCCCCCAATTTTTTATTTTCCCAATGGTAAGAGAAGAAATTGGAACCAAAAAGTTGTTGTACAATTTGTCCTGAATACGCTAATACCCCATATGTGGGGTTAAACCACTGTTTGGGCGCATGGGAGAGCTCGGAAGGGAAGGAGCGCCGTTTGACTTTTCAATGCAAAATTCACAGGAATTGAGATGAGACGCCATGTTGCGTTTGGAGAGCCACTGATGTGCCTAAACATTGAAACCCCCCACAAGTGACACCATTTTGGAAAGTAGACCCCCTAAGGAACTTATCTAGATGTGTGGTGAGCACTTTGACCCACCAAGAGCTTCACAGAAGTTTATAATGCAGAGCCGTAAAAATAAAAAAAAAAATTTTTCCCACAAAAATTATTTTTTAGTCCCCAGTTTTGTATTTTCCCAAGGGTAACAGGAGAAATTGGACCCCAAAAATTGTTGTGCAATTTGTCCTGACTGCGCTGATACCCCATATGTGGGGGGGAACCACCGTTTGGGCGCATGGGAGGGCTCGGAAGGGAAGGAGCGCCATTTGAAATACAGACTTAGATGGAATGGTCTGCAGGCGTCACATTGCGTTTGCAGAGCCCCTAATGTACCTAAACAGTAGAAACCCCCCACAAGTGACCCCATATTGGAAACTAGACCCCCAAGGAACTTATCTAGATGTGTTGTGAGAACTTTGAGCCCCCAAGTGTTTCACTACAGTTTCTAACGCAGAGCCGTGAAAAAAAAAAAATTCCCCCCAAAATTATTTTTTAGCCCCCAGTTTTGTATTTTCTCGAGGGTAACAGGAGAAATTGGACCCCAAAAGTTGTTGTCCAATTTGTCCTGAGTGCACTGATGCCCCATATGTGGGAGGGATCCACCGTTTGGGCGCATGGGAGGGCTCGGAAGGGAAGGAGCGCCATTTGGAATGCAGACTTAGATGGAATGGTCTGCAGGCGTCACATTGCGTTTGCAGAGCCCCTAATGTACCTAAACAGTAGAAACCCCCCACAAGTGACCCCATATTGGAAACTAGACCCCCCCACGAACTTATCTAGATGTGTTGTGAGAACTTTGAGCCCCCAAGTGTTTCACTACAGTTTATAACGCCGAGCTGTGAAAATAAAAAATCTTTTTTTTTCCCACAAAAATTATTTTTTAGCCCCCAATTTTGTATTTTCCCAAGGGTAACAGGAGAAATTGGACCCCAAAAGTTGTTGTCCAATTTGTCCTGAGTACGCTGATACCCCATATGTTGGGGTAAACTCCTGTTTGGACACACGGGAGAGCTCGGAAGGGAAGGAGCACTGTTTTACTTTTTCAACACAGAATTGGCTGGAATTGAGATCGGACGCCATGTCGCGTTTGGAGAGCCCCTGATGTGCCTAAACAGTGGAAACCCCCCAATTATAACTGAAACCCTAATCCAAACACACCCCTAACCCTAATTCCAATGGTAACCCTAACCACACCTCTAACCCAGACACACCCCTAACCCTAATCCCAACCCTATTCCCAACCGCAAATGTAATCCAAACCCTAACCCTAACTTTAGCCCCAGCCCTAACTGTAGCCTTAACCCTAACTGTAGCCTTAACCCTAGCCCTAACCCTAGCCTTAACCCTAGCCCTAACCCTAGCCCTAACCCTAGCCCTAACCCTAACCCTAGCCCTAGCCCTAACCCTAGCCCTAACCCTAGCCCTAACCCTAGCCCTAGCCCTAACCCTAGCCCTAACCCTAGCCCTAACCCTAGCCCTAGCCCTAAGCCTAGCCCTAACCCTAGCCCTAACCCTAGCCCTAACCCTAGCCCTAACCCTAGCCCTAACTCTAACCCTAGCCCTAACCCTAACCCTAGCCCTAACCCTAATGGGAAAATGGAAATAAATACATTTTTTTAATTTTTTTTATTTTTCCCTAACTAAGGGGGTGATGAAGGGGGGTTTGATTTACTTTTATAGCGGGTTTTTTAGCGGATTTTTATGATTGGCAGCCGTCACACACTGAAAGACGCTTTTTATTGCAAAAAATATTTTTTGCGTGACCACATTTTGAGAGCTATAATTTTTCCATATTTTGGTCCACAGAATCATGTGAGGTCTTGTTTTTTGCGGGACGAGTTGACGTTTTTATTGGTAACATTTTCGGGCACGTGACATTTTTTGATCGCTTTTTATTCCGATTTTTGTGAGGCAGAATTACCAAAAACCAGCTATTCATGAATTTCTTTTGGGGGAGGCGTTTATACCGTTCCGCGTTTGGTAAAATTGATAAAGCAGTTTTATTCTTCGGGTCAGTGCGATTACAGCGACACCTCATTTATATCATTTTTTTTATGTTTTGGCGCTTTTATACGATAAAAACTATTTTATAGAAAAAATAATTATTTTTGCATCGCTTTATTCTGAGGACTATAACTTTTTTATTTTTTTGCTGATGTTGCTGTATGGCGGCTCGTTTTTTGCGGGACAAGATGACGCTTTCAGCGGTACCATGGGTATTTATATCTGTCTTTTTGATCGCGTGTTATTCCACTTTTTGTTCGGCGGTATGATAATAAAGCGTCGTTTTTTGTCTCGTTTTTTTTTTTTTCTTATGGAGTTTACTGAAGGGGTTAACTAGTGGGACAGTTTTATAGGTCGGGTCGTTACGGACGCGGCAATACTAAATATGTGTACTTTTATTGTTTGTTTTTTTATTTAGATAAAGAAATGTATTTATGGGAATAATATATTTTTTTTTTCATTATTTAGGATTTTTTTTTTTTTTTTACACACTTGTAAAAAATTTTTTTTACTTTTTTACTTTGTCCCAGGGGGGGACAATACAGATTGGTGATCTTCCAGTTTGCACAGCACTCTGACAGATCACCGATCTGTCTGAGAGCAGTGCAGCGTTACCAAGTGCCTGCTCTGAGCAGGCACTTGGTAAGCCACCTCCCTCCCTGCAGGACCCGGATCCGCGGCCATCTTGGATCCGGAACTTTCTGCAGGGAGGGAGGTAGGAGACCCCCGAAGCAACGCGATCACATCGCGTTGCTGCGGGGGTCTCAGGGAAGCCCGCAGGGAGCCCCCTCCCTGCGCGATGCTTCCCTGCACCTCCGGCACATCGCGATCATGTTTGATCGTGGTGTGCCGGGGGTTAATGTGCCGGGGGCGGTCCGTGACCGCTCCTGACACATAGTGCCAGATGTCAGCTGCGATAAGCAGCTGACACCCGGCCGCGATCGGCCGCGCTCCCCCCGTGAGCGCGGCCGATCGCCTATGACGTACTATTCCGTCCGTGGGAAGTAAAGCCCACCCCACATGGACGGAATAGTACGTCTAATGGCAGAAAGGGGTTAAGAACAAAAACATATTAGCTACACAATTTTTTTTAAAAGAGAATCTGTCATGTCACCTGAATGTTCCCTAACGAAAATAGGTGTGAACAGCTGCAAGCTAAGCGAGCCACTCTATATGTCCCTAACAAATTAAAGCTGCACTCTGTAACGCTATAGTATGCAAACATAAAATAAATGAAATTGAAATTGCATTACTGCTGTAGAAAATAGGTTAAATAAAGATAATTAGAGCATAAATTGTCCAATTCATGTGTGCCCTGCAGCCAACGGCAAGGTAATCCTCTTTGCTGGGAACCTACCTTAATGTGATACCTCTCCTGGGCTGCTAGCCCACAACTGTATGTGTGGGTAGGATCCTACTTATATGGGTAGGTAGGATCCTACCTACCCAATTATATACATAGGATCCTACCTACCCAATTATATGGGTAGGTAGGATCCTACATTTTCGCCCCCTGAGGAAGCAGGATGAAACGCACTGGGACTCAGGAACCTCCAGGCAGGCTCTTGAGACACATCTGGTACTATTAATTCATGTATTACTTTACTGCTTGCAGCGGTTGATTGATTTCCTTACTATTTACATGGTTTTGTGACTCATTTCCCTTATATTTTAGGATGGTTTGGTCACCAAGTGGGGTAATGACCATTTAGATACATGTCTCTATACCTTACATTCTATATTCTCTTATTTTTCCCTAGGCCTTATTAATTTTCTATTTATTTATTTTTTTACAAATTTGCAAATTTAATCTATAGTTTGTATGTATTTTGTGAATACTGTTGATATCTATACATTGTCTTTGCTTGCTGTACATGGGAATTATATACAGTTTGGACATAGCAGTCTGTCTTGTTTAGCATTTGGCATCAGCTTGCACCTATATGCCTATTTTTTATTATGCTGAGATAGCCGTGCTTTACTGTTTTGCCCCACTGGGTGCATCCAGTTAGGTTACCTTGCCGTTTATCATTATCTGCCTGTTTTTAACATTTTGAATAAGATTTTTTTTTTATAGTGGATAGCAATTGTGTGAAGGGTTAAATTAGAAAAATTAAAGCAGGCTTCATTTTGTGCTTTTCAAATCCATCTTGCTGTTTTGAGATAAATCTTGTTACTAGGTTAAAGTTCATAGCTGTTATGAGACCTTGATTGTTTCAGCCTGAACAAGATATGACACTGAGGGTGTATTGTTCTACGGGACCTTGACGTACAGGCTGTTTCTGCATTCTTATAGGTTAAGAACTGTGAGCGTGTTCTTATGTTGATTGGTTGAAGTGTAACTTGTTAAGATTATGAAAAATGCGACACAATAAACGGGGCTCAGAGATCTGCTCGATTTCCCCCCTCCCAAACAGAGACACACGTCTCCATCTGGTCATTTTTAGTTGCCGGCAACGCTCTGTGGATCAATTTGGAAATCACTAGGTCAACCACAAAGGGTCACTTCAGATCCTCCCTCAACAATTGCACCTCGGTCTTTATTCCTTGGTTCTTCTGGAAATAAGAGTTGTCATGTAGCTTACTGGTGCATTCCCATAACTTATTGCTAGATCTGTATGGTGTGGTATGGCCCCTTAGGCTGCAGAACTTGGGTGGATTAGTAGATGATGATTCAGAAATAATAATTTAGAGGGGTATTCCCATCTCCAAGATCCTATCCCGATATGTAATAGGTGTAATAATAATAATATTAGCAAACCCCTCCAATTAGAAATGTAGTATAGTTTTTCTGATTCGCTATGTCTTTCCTCATGTGCAGGCATTGCAGGAAGGAAGTAAGAGACTTTATATTTTCAGTTTTGCTAATTGACCTTCAGAAAGGTGAGTTTTTTTTCCATAAACAATAAGGTATTCCTATACCCTTTAGATGACAACTACAGAACATTGTAATATACTGTTAATAGAATATACTTTGGACTTTTCTGCAATAGCATTGCATACTGTACGTCATACAAAAATGTTCAACAATGATGGGAGATTTTGCTACTGAAATTCGCACTGCACAATCGATAACAACCCCGAAAAGAAGGAAGAATAGGAAGCATTTAAAGAGACTAGAATAGATGAACATAGAGCTTAATCACTTGTTAAAAAGGAAAAAAGAAATGTATAGTAAATGGAAAGAGGGGGCATATCTAAGGAAAAATATAACGCTGTCTTCAGGGAATGCAGGGCAAGCGTTAGAAGAGCTAAAGCCAGTAATGAAATGAGGCTTGCAAGGGAGACCAAAAGCAGTGAAAATGGATTTGGGGGTTTGTGAAAAGCAAAAGTCATAGTTGCTATAGGATTTTTACAGGACGAAAAGGGTGAAGTGGTCCAAAATGATGATGAGAAGGCTGAACTTTTAAATTCCATTTTGCATCTGTGTTCCCTATGAAAACAATTGTAACATCAACTGATCTTCCCGCTGTCATTGAAGAAATGAAAGAATACACACTATCCATAAACAGATGGTGAAGGAACACTTAGCTAATTTGCAGGAATTTAATTCTCCTGGTCCAGATGAATTACATCCTAGGGTACTAAAAGAGGTAGCAGAGGAAATTGCAGACCCACTAGCCAGAATCTTTGAAAAACCCTGGAAAATGAGAAGTCCCATAAGATTGGAGAAGGGCAAACGTTGTCCCTATATTCAAAAAAGGAAAGAAGATGGAGCCAGGAAATTATAGGCCAGTGAGCCTTACTTCTGTACCAGGAAAGATCTTTGAACAAATTATTAAACAGCATGTATGTAAGTACTTGGATAAGAATGCAGTAATTAACCAGAGCCAACATGGGTTTGCAGCAAACAAATCATGCCAGACTAATCTTATTTCCTTCTATGATGAAATCACTGACTGGGTGGATCAGGGAAATACTTTAGATATACTATATCTCAACTTCAGCAAAGCATTTGATAAAGTATCTCATACTATCTTTATTGAAAAAATAACCAAGTATGAGATTGACAAGGCAACAGTTAGGTGGATTCATGAGGTTCAGGGATCGTACTCAGAGTGGTAACAAATGGTTGCACATCCAATTGGAAGCGTGTTTCAAGTGGGGCACCACAAGGCTCTGTCCTGGCCCCATTGTTGGTCAACATTTTTACAAATTATCTAGATAAGGGAACCAAAGGTAAACTAATCAAATTTTCAGATGATGCAAAGCTGGGAGAGATAGCTAACACTAGAGAAGACAAAGGATCTAGAGAAGCTCGAACAATGCAGTAACTAATGGAATAGTATTCAACAGGGAGAAATGCAAAATTCTATATCTGTGCAAAAAAAAAATTAAATTACATCTACAGAATGGGAGGATTAGAAACTAATCGCCAGCAAATGTGAAAAAGACTTGGATATATTAATAGATCACAGACTGCACATGAATCAACAATGTGATGCAGCAGCAAACACAGTTCTAGGATGTATTAAGAGAAGCATAGAGTCTAGGTCATGTGAAGTAATAATCCCCCTCTACACCTCCTTGGTCAGACCTCATCTGGAATACTGTGTCCAGTTCTGGGCACATTTTTAAAAAGACATTGAAAAACTGGAGCAAGTTCAGAAAAGAGCTACCAGGATGGTGAGCGCAATATAAAGTGTTTCCTGCGAGCAACGTTTAAAGGAGCTGGAAATACTGTATTTAGCTTACAAGAAAGAAGGCCAAGAGGAGACTTAGTAGCGGTCTACAAATATCTGAAGAGATGTCATAATGCAGAGGGATCATCATTATTCTCATTTGCACATGGGAACACAAGAAGCAATGGAATGAAACTGAAGAGAGAAGATATAGATTACATATTAGAAAAAACTTTTTGACAGGGTGAACAATGAGTGGAACAGGCTGCCACGAGAGGTGGTGAGTTCTCCTTCAATGGAAGTCTTCAAACAGAGTTTGGACAGATATCTGTCTGAGATGGTTTAGTGAATCCTACGCTGCATTAAGTAGGTTGTTGGACACGATGACCCTTGTGGTCCCTTCCAACTCTAACATTCTATGATTCTATAAAGTCCAATTCTTTGATGCATCTTTAAGGCACTTTTCCATTTCAGATTAAGTTGCCACAATGAGTTTTTGGTGAGTTTTTGATGCTGTGTATTATAGCTAGGGAAAAAAACACAGCATCTTCCAGTTCCAGCAAAAATGGAGGATATTTGTAGAAATCTTATGCCCGCTGTACTGGTTTTTAATGCTGCATAAACTGATTGGTGTTGTGGTTTTGAAATCTGCAACATGTCATTTTTTATTGTGGCTGCACTGAGTTTTGTATGTGGATTTTCCCCATAGAATTGCATTGTACTGTATTAGATTAAAATCTGCTGGTAAAAATCGCATATGCAATTTTAGGTCATCTTTGCTACAAAATCAAATTACATGTGATCCGCACTTGACTGTTTCAAAAAAGTTTTGTCAAAGCCAAATACTAGAGACAAAAACAGCAGAATCAAAATCACAATATAAATGCAATGAAAACCGAAGTAACCTAATTTTACCGAGTAGGGCCAAAAATACTGTAGAAAATCTGCAATATCAAAAACTCTCCAATGTTGGAATATAGTCTTAGGGTACTTTCACACTAGCGTTTTTTAAAATCTGTCACAATGCGTCGTTTTGCAGAAAAAACGCATCCTGCAAAAGTGCTTGCAGGATGCGTTTTTTCCCCATAGACTTCTATTGACGACGCATTTGCGACGGATTGGCACACTTCGCATCCGTCTTGCGACGGATGCGTCGTGCTTTGGCGGACCGTCGGGAGAAAAAAACCCTACATGTAAAGTTTTTTTCTCCCGACGGACCGCTTTTTCCGACCGCGCATGCGCGGCCGGAACTCCGACCCCACCTCCCCGCACCTTACAATGGGGCAGCGGATGCGCCGGAAAAATGCATCCGCTGCACCCATTGTGCAATGCAGCAAACGCTAGCGTCGGAATCTCTCCCCGACGCATTGCGACGGGGAGATTCCGACGCTAGTGTGAAAGAAGCCTTACCCTGCATGTAAGCGATACTATGGCTGCTTTGATTCCTGTATGCTTGTATACAAGTATGATTGTTGCGTAGCTGTCAACTTGATGCAGTCTGATGTTGCAATTGTATGGATTAACACAAATGTGATCCGATGCGTTTTCAGTTTAACCCACAGGGGACCTTGGTAAAAAGGATAACATGATGTGATGTCCATTGGCATAGTTGCTGGGTTCTTCAGAAAGCTGTTCCTTGCAGTTCCTCTCTTTCAGTGGATAGGTGAGGGGGCTGAACAAGAAACTACCCCTCCAACAACTCAAAACTTATTAAATGGGTTGTTCAGCTGACCTACCGTTCCACCGCCACTCCTAAGTACTCCTGCACTGGTGCTAGCCTCCTCTTCCTCATGGCTGCTTCAGCCAATCAGTGGTCAGTGATTGGAAAGTATTTTTTTCTTTCTATCTGTAGGTCATGCTGGGAAATGATTGTTCTTATAATAATCAAAAAAAGTGATGGCCAACTCCTTTCAGGGTATGTGCACAAGTTGCGTTTTTCCCCACACGTTTTTGCCACACAAAAAATGCAATATATTACTGTCAAGGAAAAAGTGAATAAGATTTCTGAACTCTCATGCACATGTTGCTTATCTTTTCCTTGCAGATTTGAACAAGATTCCCAACTCAACTTTTTATTTTTTCTGGACAGCTTATCATAAAATCACGGACAGACAATATTTTTTATGGACTCTTTGAAAAACCATAATAAATCATTATGTTTATAATGGATTCATGTCTACAGCCCATAATTCTCCTCTGAGACACCAACTGCATTCACTGTAAGCTGAAAAATGATAATTACAGTCAAAATAATCCGTATAAGTTTATCTAGCTTAAAAAAAAAATCATGGACCCCTTAAAGAAAATTTACAGACACGGCAAAAGTGTGCCCTGTTTTGATGGACTGTCCTGGAATTTCGGGATAGTTGGCATCCCTTGATTTGAAGCTGTTTCAGTTCAATTCTTTCAACATCTTTGCAATCTAATGAATGGAAAATAAATGTAAAAAGCAAATAAAAAACGCATGGAAAAACAGTTTTTTATGCATCGATTTACCTGCCAAGACACATGTTTTTGATGCAGAAATGACAGTAACAAATACTTAACATGTGCATCTAGCCTAGTAGAGTATGTTAGCAGTATGATACACCTTTTATCCTTGGTCACACGTACTTTGTGCACTATTGCTCTATAATTTCCTAATTCTTTTACTGCAGGACGATTGATACACAAACCCCTTTTTGAATCCACTGTTGGTCATTACTTTATTACTTTACAACACTGTTAATTGCCCAAAATGTAAACTTTACCAGGATAGACCAAGTAGACAGACAATGACTTCATCCTGTCTACAGCAGATTTACTACATGTAGCAGGAACATTAGAGGAAAGGATCCGTCCATTACGCCTTTAATATAATAGTAGCTGGATAATGCATTTCTAATTTTATTTCTATACAATGAAGTTCCTGAGACTTATGACATTAGATCAGTCATGATAGGTAAAGTCTCTGGGCTCGCTATAGGACTTTTTGGCACGTAATGTTAATGAGTGGGAAAGTGCCAAGAGCAGATCAGATCTGTAATCAGGCAGCAGATGAACTAAACATCCTTCCTACTTCCACTTAAGTTGTTTGATTGAATGCCAATGAGAGGTTTGATCAAAGCAGCAGAGAAAAGGGACTTGTAAATGATCAGTTTTCTTTCTTTCTGTTTCCTGTACTTGAATATCTGTGTACTTGGTTCTTATGTTCTAAAGAGCCCGGATGGAATGAGACAGTGGGGCTCATTTATAAAAATTCTGAAGTCCGTGTTTAAAGGGAACCTGTTAGCTGGATTCATCCCATTGGTATTGTTACCTGGTGTTCATTATTAAGGCTGGGTTCACATTGCGTTCAGTGACACCATTAAACGCGGCATAACGCGGTGTAACGTAGTCCTTTAACGCCGCCATTGAATGCAATGTCGGACGCATCTCTAGCGATGTGCCGTCATTTGAGTAACGGACCCGAGACACGGGTCCGCCACTGCTAGCGCAGATGGAGCTAGCAGATGCTCCATCTGCGCTAGCGCTGGGCAAAGTCGGCACTTGAGTTAGCGCAGTCCGTTTAATGTATGCGTTGAATGGACTGCACTAACGCAATGTGAACCTAGCCTAAGGCTGCCTTTTTTGGAATGTTTTTTGAATATTATGTCTTTTTTGGTCAGCTGCTTTTGATTTTAGCATAGGGACTTGCAAGTCAATGAGGACCCTTGACATGGATTGCGAGCTTGCATATTTTGGCCAAAATATCGACCGATACTGTATGTATTTTATATGTCTTTTTGTTGCCCATTTTTCCATTTTTATGCAGAATGCAGCCAGGCCCTTTAGTGCTGGCTAGATAAATTAGGGGTGTCTGTCCTTGTGGGGTGCACTTATATAGTGCTGGGCAGTCATCATGATCTAATAGTATGACTGGCAATAATCCAGACATTGTGCATCGATCTTATCTGTGTGACCAGTGCTCTATGCAAACCTCATCTATACGTATTTTTAGGCTATGTGCACACAATGCATTTTCGCAGAGTTTTTTTACACACGTAAATGTTCCCAAAACGCAATGGAATACTTATGGAAGGTAATACAATGACAATCCTGAAGTGTTGTGCACATGATCAGTAAATTTCCATCCATGTTTGCAGCATTTTTGTTTTCTGCAGCATGTCCGTTCTTTTTGCGTTTCTGCAGCATTTTTGACTCATTGACTTCAACTGAGTCAGTCAAATCTGCAGCAAAAACGCAGGTGTAAAAATGTTTGCACATTTGCTGCATATTTGCTGCCAAAAACGCTGCGAATTGTCAAAGGAAATTATTTCAGAAGGAGGAAGAGTGTGTGGGTGGAGAATATGTGTGTGAGCATAGAATATGTGCGTGGGTCTGTGTCTGTCTGTGTCTGTGTGTGTGTATGTGTACCCATGCGACGAACAGTCCATAGTGATTGTACTTAGGCGTCGTCTGATGGGACTACTACTCCCATCCGGCTACGACTTTTACAGAGATAGCATGATGCGATGATGGGAGAATAGTCTCATCATCCGGCGCCTGTGTTCAACTAAAAAAAAAATCAAACATTTACATAATTACATACATATTTACATACAAAATACATACTCACCGAACGCCTAATCCCGGATGCCCGTGTATCCTGCAAACAATCAAAAATAATAAACCAACCTATACTCACCTTTCCGCCATAGTCCATTTAATACTGAGTGTCCCACGGCGATCTCACCCGGATACACTGACAGGATGTGATCACAGTGTATCACTGAGCCACCGTGAGAGTTCACTGGAGTTCATCAGCTGATCAGCTTTGGTGCTTTTACTTATGGCACTGCTGCGCTGGAAGGTTCTCACACGCGGTCAAAGTGAGAGCACCGGAGCTGATGAACTCCGGTGAACTCTCATGGCAGCGCAGTGATACACTGTGTGAGCGATTACCTCCTGTCAGTGTATCCCCAGCAGGCGGGTAGAGCGGTCACATCTCCCGATGTGACTGTTCTACACTTGAGATTGCCATGGGATACTCGGTATTAAGTGGACTACGTCAGACAGGATAGTATTATATGTTGGTTTATTATTTTTTGATTGTTTGCAGGAGACGAGAGCATTGGGGATTAGGCGTTCTGTAAGTATGGTAAATTTTAAATCAGTATGTGTGATTACTTCAAATACAGGACTTTATTCTGGTTATGTCTTTACCATGCAACTATAGGATTAGAAATGGATAGGTGTCTTATCCTTATAAATTTCTACATTTCTGGGTTTTTCTCAGTCAAGATGGGGTGCAGAGTGTACATTAATGAGAAAAATAGAAAAATAATGAACTTTTTTGAATTTACCAAATGGCTGCAATAAAACAAAGAGTGAAAAATGTAATGTCTGAATACTTTTCGGATCCACTGCATGTATATATATATATGTGTGTATATATATATATATATATATATATATGTGTATATATATATATATATATATATATATATATATATATACACTGCTCAAAAAAATAAAGGGAACACTTAAACAACAGAATATAACTCCAAGTAAATCAAACTTCTATTAAATCAAACTGTCCACTTAGGAAGCAACACTGATTGACAATCAATTTAACATGCTGTTGTGCAAATGGAGCAGACAACAGATGGAGATTATTGGTAATTATCAAGACACACTCAATAAAAGAGCTGTTCTGCAGGTGGGGACCACAGACCACATCTCAGTACCAATGCTTTCTGGCTGATGTTTTGGTCACTTTTGAATGTTGGTTGTGCTTTCACACTCGTGGTAGCATGAGAAGGACTCTACAACCCACACAAGTGGCTCAGGTAGTGCAGCTCATCCAGGATGGCACATCAATGCGAGCTACCAGGAGACAGGCCAGTACACCAGGAGACGTGGAGGGGGCCATAGGAGGGCAACAACCCAGCAACAGGCCTGCTACTTTAGCCTTTGTGCAAGGAGGAACAGGAGGAGCACTGCCAGAGCCCTGCAAAATTACCTCCAGCAGGCCACAAATGTGCATGTGTCTGCACAGACGGTTAGAAACCGACTTTATGAGGATAGTCTGAGTGCTCGATGCCCACAGATGGGGGTTGTGCTCACAGCCCAACACCGTACAGGATGCTTGGTATTTGTCACAGAACACTAGGATTGGCACATTTGCCACTGGCGCCCTGTACTCTTCACAGATGAAAGCAGGTTCACACTGAGCACATGTGACAGACGTGACAGAGTCTGGAGACGCCATGGAGAGCGATGTGCTGCCTGCAACTTCCTTCAGCATGACCAGTTTGGTAGTGAGACAGTAATGGTGTGGTGTGGCATTTCTTTTGGAGGGCTGCACAGCCATCCATGTGCCCACCAGAGGTAGCCTGACTACCATTAGGTACCGAGATGAGATCACAGACCCCTTGTGAAACCATATGCTGGTGTGGTTAGCCCTGGGTTCCTCCTAATGCAGGACAATGCCAAACCTCATGTGGCTGGAGTGTGGCCCCTTCCCCAGACCTGAATCTGATTGAACACATCTGGGACATCATGTCTCGCACCATCCACCTACGTCACATTGCACCACAGACTGTGCAAGAGTTGGCAGATGATTTAGTCCAGGTCTGGGAGTAGATCCCTCAGGAGACCATCCACCGCCTCATCAGGAGCATTCCCAGATGTTGTAGGGAGATCATACAGGCACGTGGAGGCCACACACACTACTGAGCATCATTTCCTTGTCTTGAGTCATTTCCACTGAAGTTGGATCAGCATGTCACTTCATTTTCCACTTTGATTTTGAGCATCATTCCAACTCGAGATTTCCGTGGGATATTAGTTGTGATTTACATTGATCATTTTTAGATTTCACTATCCACAGCGTTTTTCTGCCAAGACATGCAGAAACCTTGCAGAAATTTCTGCAAGCAAATACGCAACGTGCGCAGATAGCCTTAATACTAGTCAACCTTCCCCTCCATGAATGGTTGGTGTGCTCGTCGTTGTTTCATCATTACATCTGTGCTTTCTGCGCCTTAATTATGGGATCTTCTGCATCTCACAGTGCATTGGTATTGTGACTTGGTTTTGGCCTTTGTGATGTTTTTTTAATTTTGTCCTTTTCGGTTGTATGCATGCATTTGCCAAATGGACACTGCAAAATGCAATATGAAACTACCCTAAAACTTGACAAACTGAACATTTCAAGACGTCAGTATTCCTCTGCTTAAAGAATAAAGATTTGCACGTCCAGGTCACATTCACCTATTTCTTCATCCTATTTCTTTCCTTTCTGCTTTCCAAATGACAAATGTAAGAAATAATAGGTATTCAAGATTTTCACTTCGCTTCTCCAGACTTCTGATAGCTAATTATGAAGTTCTGAAGGGAAAGATCTGACAATTCCTGTAAATGCTCTAAGTCTAAGTGAACACATCTCACCCTTTTCTTCCTCCTGAAGATAGGGTGCACTAGAACAGCCAACACTACGTTTTTTTATATTTTAGATCTATTTCACATGAAACAACCAACTCTTTTGATACAAATTCTTCTACCTGTATGAGAACTGAATGTACAGCAAATCATATCACTAAATAGTCTGCAAAACAACGAGCCCTGCTGAAACCCATCATCAGCTACATGCATCGTATGAGCTAGTGGAAACTGTAAAGACATACAAATCCAGCTAAATATTGATTTCTTATAAAGTATTTGAAAATCTTTTTTTTTCACACAATTTTTTATATATTCTGCAAGAGTTACCAAGTAGTTAACTCCAAGTACTAAGAAGACAGCTCTGTGAAGTCTTATGGGATCATTTCCAACACTTGAGACACTCAAAAGACAACCAATGTTTCTAAAATATCTAAACGTGTAAATGACATTCAACAATTTTAACACATTACAACTGTGTTAATGCAAAAACAACCAGAAAAATCAAATACCGAATGGCAGAATTGAATTCCCTACATAGGATTCTGTAAAATTAAGCTCTGAAATAACTAAAAGGCATTTTTACCTAGTGTCTTTGTTTTCAGAAACTTTTTTTTTTCTTAAAAACTACCGTATGTTCCACTGATTTAATAGATAGAAATACTGGTAATGTGGTCTTGCCAGAGAGGATGATCAGCATGCATTATATGGTGGAACTGAAAATTAGTACAGGCAAACTGGTTGACTAAGAAGATGGTTTTCTTAAAGGAATATCAGTCTATGAGAAAACACAGCTGACCGCACCACCGCTTAGAGGAACGAATCACTCCTGCTCACCTGCGATGGGAGTGTGACCACTGGATCTTGGGTGCTTCAGCCAAAACACATCTCAAAGTCCATCCAATAGAAGAAAACAGAAAAGGCAGCACTCACCGATCCATCACGAGAGGTAACTTTATTGTCTTACATAAAACTCTTCACGGCCGGGGGTGCAGATGTACAGAGTGCGGCAAGTCTGACGACGGCCGTTTCGTGCCCACCTGGCGCTTCCACGGGTCAGTGGCCATAAAGTTACCTCTCGTGATGGATCGGTGAGTGCTGCCTTTTCTGTTTTCTTCTATTGGATAGACTTTCTTAAAGGAATGTTTTGTTCTTTTAGAGGCTTCACTGTAAATAGAGAAAAAGAGATTTTGGAACAGCACCATTTAAATTACTTACAGGTGGGTGCCAAGCCTCCAGACAAATATCCCATGTGTTTCATAGCAAAAGACCAATAGAAGGCAGCACTCCAAACAAGACAAAAAATGGCTTGAGGAAGGTTCTATTCACCGAAAATAGGTATTACTTTAGACAAGCCTGCCATGCGTTTCGGCTTCTTCAAGAGGGCGATATAAAACAGTGAGAATTGCAGGGTTTTAATATTTGTTGAAACAGGGATATTATTATTATTATTATACATTTTTATAGCGCCATTTATTCCATTGGCGCTTTACATGTGAATACGGGGCAAATATAGACAAATACATTAAACATGAGCAGATAACAAGGCACACGAGTACATAAGGAGGGAGGACGGATATAATGATGAACACCTGTTGAGTGAAAGGTAGGAAGTGAAAATGGTGAGGGATGGGAAAAGAAACATAAGATAAAGATGTGTTTGAACAAAAGGAAAAATAGGGGCCATACCACTAATAAAACATTGATGGATATAGCACAAAGTGTGTGGAGTAAATGGCGAATTGATTGGATGTTTGGAAACTTGTGGAACACAAATGCGTTCCACCAGACTCGAAGTAAGTGCAGCAGCTCAATGCACGGTAGCCATAAAGAAACTGGTGAAACACAAGTGCCTAAGGAATGGCAGCCGCGTCACCTACGGAGGGTAAGAAAATAAAAAAGCTCAATGCAGAGGGCAGATATCAAAACGGTCTTCCCAGCTGCTCCTTATCTACAATTAGGGGGTGCCCCACAATTTCACAGTCACCCTCTTACACCCCTTTTCCTCTTTTTAGCTTCTAATTGTTTTTCTTCAGAAGGCAAAAAAATGAACTAATCTTTCTTTTAAAAGGAGACACACCAAATAGTTCAGATTTTGTGAAGATGAAGACGTCACGTCATCCATGCTGGATTGTGAACCTGTTGTAGCACGTCCTTTATTTAAGCTAGATTAAAGACCTGAAAAATAAACAGCCATTAAACTGGAGCACCAGTGTAGATAAACTACATTGTGTCATGTCCATAGAAAATCTGTAGGATGTTTCCAAGGGTCCTTCTGACAATTCAACATCAAGAGCAAAACTGCACCAGCTCCTTGATCCCTTGATTTGAACCCTACAACAAGCTGCAAAATCTAAATGCCTTTGAGAATAAGGCAAACAGAAAAGACTTTGAACTTCAAGAAGCCAGATGAAAGACTGAGTCCAGAGCCTCCAGGATGCCTGTAATTATGTTTGCTTGCAAAGGCCTTTATATTATAGGAGGAATGGTATTCTAAGAGCAGGCACAGCTAAACTGTACAAACTATCTTTTACAGCTATAGAGGATAGGAAAAACCATCGAGAGGCAAAATACTAAATAATTACCGTTTCTGGATATACCACTATGTAATTACAGAACGCAAAAGAGAACATTTCAGCGTCAGAAGCTAAGCTTTTTAATACTTTGCTTCCACATTAATGAACAGGTTTTTTTTTTTCTTTCCTAGGAGAGGAGTGCCGACATGCAATCTAACAGCGGTAGAGCTTTGTGACATATAGTGTTGTAATACTACAGGCTCTGGATATGACAAGATGCAAATATATGGTTAATAAAACAGCACAGGTGCTACAATACTGTAAGCCACCCTTCCAAATGATATTCACATTGCTAAAATTAGTTATCTCGAAGCTTGCAGTTTCACACCTGCTACACTGAAACTATGTATGCTCATCTATAAGTGTGACATTTGAAAAATATTTCATAATCATTGCAGCTGAAATATGCACCTGAAAAATACTTGTATAAGCTATTTCAGTAGGTAATTTAGAGAATCATAGAACATAACTATGAAGAGCCTAAAAGATATAATTGATCATATCTATTGCCAATTTCTTAGGCTAGGGTCACATTGCGTTAGTGCAATCCGTTTAGCGCCAGCGCTAGCGGATTGCGCTAACGCAATGTTTTCTATGGGGCCGCGGTCGGAGTCGCGGTAACGTCCCCGCTCTCGCAGATCCCCGATCTGCGAGAGCGGGGAACGGACCGCAGGCGCGCCTCGGACGCTGCAAGCAGCGTCCGCGGCGCGCCAGGAATCACCGGCGCGTCGCTAGCGCGTGCCGAACATGGCACGCGCTAGTGAAGCGCGTTCCCATTAGCGTGAATGGGCGCGTTAACGGCCGCGTTGCACGGCGTTAATTTCACCGTGCAACGCTGTCCGTTTAACGCGGTCCCATAACGCAATGGGAACCCAGCCTTACCCACCCTGGAAAATCTGATTCAGGGCTTACAAGATACTTCTTTTCTCGCCATTGACAATGAATGTGCATTTCTTCTTAGTAAATAGTATTTTTCAACCAATAACTAATTTATACATATGCTATCATTCTGGGCTTAGGAATATGCTAGCATCGTTACATGCAAAATCTGGACATTGAGTCTTCATTACCAGGACCTCATCCAAAATCTCCACTTTTTTGGGGTTTGCCAAATAGCCAACCCCTTTGTGCTCCAGTTCCTGGGACTGTTCTGGCAATTTTTTTGGACTGTTGGCAACTGTGTGTTTTCTCGTCTATATATATTGTCAAATAGTGTCAGTGACGTGGTCAGAAATTGCTTTATTTCCACAGGATTTCCTCTTATATGCATGCTAGGCTCCAAGAAGTATAAAGGATCTGGATATAAGGAATCTAGGAGAGTGGGATTTCCTAGGCAAAGAACAGTTTGCTAAGGTATTTGGTAGTTCTTGTTTCCGGGTATTGATAGACAGGTTTCGCAGTGGGGCTGTCCTTCCCTTCTTACCCTGGTTTTCTCTGTAGCCCTCAATCAGTTCAAGTGTTGGGTTGATTCATTACTGGATGTAAAAGGTGTGCTGTGTGGTCACCTTAGGGTGACTGCAGACGATCGTGTGAAAAATTGTCCAAGTTTCATCCAGAAAACTTATACTATTTGTTTCTAATTTTCATCAGATTTTCATCCATCTGTCCAATTTTCACATCCATGTGCCATCCATGTGCCCATTTTTTACATCCGTGTGAGGCACTTGTGCGATCTATTTTCATACAACTACATTAAAGTGTACATGATCACATACCGTTTCCTAGGCTTAGAATAGAAATCTGTCAGTAAAAAAATGTTCTTGCACCCATAGACTTGAATGTGTGAGTCTCATTCGAGACTCGAATGACAGTAGTGCATTCCGCAATTTTTTTCTCATGGTCACTTTGACCGAGAAAAGAATCATTAATCTGAACAGACCTATTGAATAACATGGGTCAGTGTGCTATCCAATCAAAATTATGATAGCACACGTCCAATGTATACACTCGTCTGCATGAGTCCTAAGTTGGAGGAAAACTGTCTGAAGACATGTCTAAGAGTTTCTCCTGTTGGTGTAAGGTAACTCACTGCCTTTTTGTTTTTTTCAGGTGGGTGGTAGCAGACCACCTGTATAGTCAGGAAAGCTGATGTCTAGTTAGTGGTCAGCTGAGCAGGAGTAACTTTCTATTTTGTGCCTGGATATAAAGTCTTTTCAATTACTTTGTACAACAACAACAAAGAATAAGAGAAGCAATGTATTATGAGAATTTCTGCATGTAACGCTGTGGACCAATGGGCCGGGCTTACCCTGGAGGGACATGACTAAATGTCTACCAGGTCTTTCCTAGATCCTCTGATGGTGAGGATAGGCTGAGCTGCCGGTAGACACCAGGTACTACTCCAGGGCAGTCCCCCAGAGGGTCAAAGACTCGGGTCAGTACAGGTTCAATATACATAGCTGAGGTCAGAAGCGGAGAAATCAGGATAGACAGTAAATGAGCCAGGTCAATAAAAGGAAATACAGAATAAATATGCACAAACAGGAACTAGAGAGAATCTACTAGGAACCTAAGTTCAGGTGAGGAATGGAGGGTGGAGTTGCCTGATATATCATCTGCTGGCAGGTGATAGGCTGGGGAAGCAAATCTCTGCAGGAGAAGGAGGATACAAAGTCTGGCAGAATTTGGCCGTGCCCCCTATATGACTCACAACCAGCTGAGCTGGATGATAGCATGAGGCAGATCAAAGCGAGGAGCATGTACTGGGTGGAGTCGAGCAAAACACGCAGTGTGTAAGAGGGTGGTGCTGTTATGGACAGTAAGGAACATGTTGTCATTTTAAGAAACTGCACCCCCTTGTCTGGTGTGATGGAATGTTCTGCTTCTCCTCTGCAAGATGCTGTGTGAATGAGCTGGACTGAGCAGAGGGTGGGGGTGGAGCCTGAACAGTGTGTGTGAGCTGAAGCTGCTGCAGAGAGAACTTTGTGCTGTTTTGTGCAAGAGAGAACCCACAGCCTGTAACAGAGTGGACTTGTAAGATTTGACAGACTTTTCCGGGTGCAGCGAGAGTGGCTGTCCTGTGTGAGTTTGAGAAGCCATGAAGATACCGAGAAAGGGATTTACAGTTTCCAGGAGCACCTCCAGGACCCAGAAGCAAGGAGAAGACCACGTTTCACAGAGCTGGCAGAAAGCCGTGCGCACCACCGTACTGGACTGTTGGGGGGCCCCTGGGACTGGATCTGAGTCCCCAACATCACCATGAGTTTGTTCCTGTTTTGTGCACATGTCAGGGCCTAGTGTAGGCTTCAATAGTCAGAACACGGCAGCCGTGAGACCTGTTTATTAAAAGGCCAGGGAGGTTATACAGTGGGGCAAAAAATTATTTAGTCAGTCAGCAATAGTGCAAGTTCCACCACTTAAAAAGATGAGAGGCGTCTGTAATTTACATCATAGGTAGACCTCAACTATGGGAGACAAACTGAGAAAAAAAATCCAGAAAATCACATTGTCTGTTTTTTTAACAATTTATTTGCATATTATGGTGGAAAATAAGTATTTGGTCAGAAACAAAATTTCATCTCAATACTTTGTAATATATCCTTTGTTGGCAATGACAGAGGTCAAACGTTTTCTGTAAGTCTTCACAAGGTTGCCACACACTGTTGTTGGTATGTTGGCCCATTCCTCCATGCAGATCTCCTCTAGAGCAGTGATGTTTTTGGCTTTTCGCTTGGCATCACGGACTTTCAACTCCCTCCAAAGGTTTTCTATAGGGTTGGGATCTGGAGACTGGCTAGGCCAGTCCAGGACCTTGAAATGCTTCTTACGAAGCCACTCCTTCGTTGCCCTGGCGGTGTGCTTTGGATCATTGTCATGTTGAAAGACCCAGCCACGTTTCATCTTCAATGCCCTTGCTGATGGAAGGAGGTTTGCACTCAAAATCTCACGATACATGGCCCCATTCATTCTTTCATGTACCCGGATCAGTCGTCCTTTGCAGAGAAACAGCCCCAAAGCATGATGTTTCCACCACCATGCTTTACAGTAGGTATGGTGTTTGATGGATGCAACTCAGTATTCTTTTTCCTCCAAACACGACAAGTTGTGTTTCTACCAAACAGTTCCAGTTTGGTTTCATCAGACCATAGGACATTCTCCCAAAACTCCTCTGGATCATCCAAATGCTCTCTAGCAAACTTCAGACGGGCCCGGACATGTACTGGCTTAAGCAGTGGGACACGTCTGGCACTGCAGGATATGAGTCCATGGTGGCGTAGTGTGTTACTTATGGTAGGCCTTGTTACATTGGTCCCAGCTCTCTGCAGTTCATTCACTAGGTCCCCCCGTGTGGTTCTGGGATTTTTGCTCACCGTTCTTGTGATCATTCTGACCCCACGGGGTGGGATTTTGCGTGGAGCCCCAGATCGAGGGAGATTATCAGTGGTCTTGTATGTCTTCCATTTTCTAATTATTGCTCCCACTGTTGATTTCTTCACTCCAAGCTGGTTGGCTATTGCAGATTCAGTCTTCCCAACCTGGTGCAGGGCTACAATTTTGTTTCTGGTGTCCTTTGACAGCTCTTTGGTCTTTACCATAGTGGAGTTTGGAGTCAGACTGTTTGAGGGTGTGCACAGGTGTCTTTTTATACTGATAACAAGTTTAAACAGGTGCCATTACTACAGGTAATGAGTGGAGGAAAGAGGAGACTCTTAAAGAAGAAGTTACTGGTCTGTGAGAGCCAGAAATCTTGATTGTTTGTTTCTGACCAAATACTTATTTTCCACCATAATATGCAAAAAAAATGATAAAAAAACAGACAATGTGATTTTCTGGATTTTTTTTTCTCAGTTTGTCTCCCATAGTTGAGGTCTACCTATGATGTAAATTACAGACGCCTCTCATCTTTTTAAGTGGTGGAACTTGCACTATTGCTGACTGACTAAATACTTTTTTGCCCCACTGTATGTAGAGTAGCATCATTATTTGTTTATTTTTTGTATTTACTTGTGTGACGTATGTTGATTCTGTAACAGTTGGAGCACCGTGCTATTTTACGGACAAGCTAAAGAATATAATTCTTGTAAATTGTTTTGCCATTGCATACCCGTTTGCATCTTCCTCATCCACTTCAATCCTTGCCCCTTGCCTTACAATAAATCTATCCTTTGTTGTTTACACCTCATCTTCTGTTCTATAGTCTTCCTGCACCGTGGTGGTCGCCTGGCCTTCGCTTCAAGTGAGTGGGGTGGCGCTTGAAAGGCTTATGAGTGGCTTACATAACACTGTCACTGTTTCTGATTGCACTTGATATCATTTTGCCTGTGGCTATGAAGCTAGTTTTCCACAATATATTATATTTAGAGAAGAGTGGATACATTTGTGGTTCTATGGTCCAGCATCCAGGTCAGTGGTGCCTTTTGGCTAGACAGGAGGCTCACAAATCTCTAACCTTTGGGCATCCCTGCTATGGCTTTTGATTAGCCAGGGCTTGAACAAAATTATCTGTGTGATGGGATGCATAGCTGATGTCTGTATAATCAAAGGCCATGCCAAAGACACCGTAATGTAAGAGATTTGTGGGCCTCTCATCTAAATGGACCTAAGTATTGCAAATCGATCTTCTCATCTCTAAATCATATTATTTAAAAGTAATGCAATCTTTATGAGGGGTGCATAGAGCAGAATTAGGAATTGAGCTGTGCTATACAACCTGCTTTGACCTCTAATTGCAATGACTGGAATTAACTCCAATTGCTGATTTTTAACCACTTAAATACTGCTGTTAGTTTCAGATAGCAATTAACCGGAGCAATCGTGTGGTGCCACCATTTCAGAGCTTTGTAGCATCAAGCAATGCAATCACAAAATACCAATAGTTTGCCCTGGTAGCTGGTGGTACCATTGCTGCTGGCTTTGTACTCCAAAGAAGAAGAGTTTGTAATTTCTACTGTATACTCATTACTCATGTATCGTAGTGTTACACACCTGTCCCGGGTCTAGGCCCTGCTCCTTGCCGGGTGCGCGCTTAGGCCGGAGTCACACATGCGAGAAACACGTCCGTGTCTCGCATGTGAAAAGCAAGCTCTGGTGCCGGCACTTGGGAGCGGAGCGTGCAGCCGCATAGCAACACATGGAGCTGCACGCTCCGCTCTGAAGTGCCGGCGCCAGAGCTTGCTTTTCACATGCGAGACACGGACAAGTTTCTCGCATGTGTGACTCCGGCCTTAGTCTGTATATCACTACCTGCTCCATACAGGTTTCCCTGTGTCCTGTTTGCAGCAGTCTCTAATGCTTGGTACTTGCTCCCCACGTGCCTTTCTGCTGCTGCATCAATCCCCGGATCCGTATGCACTCCCGGACCTAGGCTTAAAGGATCCACTTTACAAGATGAGTCCATAACACTCAGTGTATAGTACAATTAAGCAAACAATTTCTGGCTCAAGTCTCTTAGGGGACTAAAAAAAAGGAGAAAATTAGCTAAAATATTTTTTGAAATATTTAAAAAAAAACATGATAAAACTTTGAATCACTGATGTTTTCCCAAATCAAAAATACGGAAGTTAAAAAAGCAGATTTGGTATAACTGTGCATATAAAAGTCCCATCTATCAAAATATAAATCGAAAATTTAAAAAATGTGATAGAATGAGAACAAAACACATCTTTTTTTTAACCATTTTTTGGTTACTGCTCCACCACCCAAAAAATTGAATGAAAAGCTATCAATACATTGTTTTAACCCTAAAATAGTATTAGAAACCTGCGACACAATGTGATTGTTTCTCTTTTTTTACAAAGTTATGAATTGTTATAAACTGTACAATGAATGGCGTAATAATGCCACCCTAAAGAAAACAATTTTACCAAAAATTAATTTTTTTCTCTTTATAACACATGGTTAGAAAGAATGGGGTCATTCAAAACTACAAGTCGTTGTACAATAAACAAGCCCTTATGCTGTCATGTTGATACAAAAATCAAAAATAAGATATGACTCTTGGAAATATGAGCGTAAAAAAAATGAAAGTACAAAACTTAAAAATAGCCAAGTCATTAGGGGTAAAGTAACTGTAAAATGCAGTAAAAAAAATGGACATACTTCAACCTGAACACATGCAGGGATTGCCTGTTTGTTAGGGAATCCCCACATGTATTCAGGCTGTCTAGCAGCCACAAATCATGCAGCTGAGGGGACACAAACATAATCTACGAGCACGCCCAAGATACTCGGAGAACACCCACGCATGCTCGGAAAACTCGAGTAACGAGCACTCGCTCATCACTAATAAAGACACAAAACTAATAAAATAGGTATTAAAAAATGTTGGCATGCTAATGCATAGAATAAAAAAGCATAGGATATGAACGGCACTAGGTGTTATCGCAGTAGGCGGTGTAGCCGCAGCCTGAGGATTCCACTGCAAGACTCCTATAGCGCGTGTATAGTCTGCAATGTTCGGGTGGTGCTCAGCATAAAAAGCAGTGAACAAATATCCGAGGAGAAAAAGGAAAATGCGGCACTCACCCAGGTAGATTGCGAATCAAAGTCCTTTATTCATCGTAAAGTAGCAACGGACATAGTGAGGAGAGGCGGCTGGGAGAGATCAGCGGTGCGGGGAGAAAGAACAGGACTACGGCCGTTTCGCGCTTATGCGCTGGACCTGTGGAAGTGCATAAGCGCAAAACGGCCGTAGTCCTGTTCTTTCTATGGATAATAATACATAGAATAATTTTTAGAATTCGTCTTTTTTCGTTAAGCCCAGGACATTTCCCATAGAGGCATAAATACACTTGATTTCCCATTAGGATATGGTACATGAGTCATTAGAACTTGATTTTCTCTGTTAGACTCGCAGTATGATCATTAAGATGGGAATGTTTAAAAGTTGTTAAAAGTTTTATTAGCAGCAAAACTGCTGACAGATTCGCTTGAAATAAATCCGACAATAAAATATTGCAGCCAGTTACCATACTTTTTTTTTAAATATAAGCACTGCTGGTCCTTATCAATATGTTTGTAGAATAGGACATGTTATATATACGCACATTATGTGTCAGCTTTATTCTAAATGTATTAAGGGCGTAGCAGTCAATCCTACACGGTTCACCACATCCTGTGTTCACAAACAGCCTTGTCTGGCAAAGGAAGCAATGACCCAATTCACATTCTGACCCATATCTCTGCTGACAAATTCTTGGCTCCATCCATATTTTCCTGACGTGAGTTAAAAAGAAAAACTTTGGAAATCATCTTCTGTTATGTATTCCATGTAATCTGATTACCCTGTCAGTACAGGTATGGGAAGATGTATGCACTTCTGAAGCTTCAAGAGGAGACTCTTTAGTTAAAAAAAAAAGCTTGGGGTCAAAGATTGTACTTTGTGTGGCTTTAAAGTGTGGATAGAAATGAGAAATCTATGATGAAAAGTAATAATGTAGGCTGGTGGTTTTCAGATTCACATTTTCAGGTGAAGCCCAGGTATTGCATACCTTCTGCGTCAGGCTTTTTTCTCTCGTAAGTTGATGTAGGTGTTCACCTCTCTTCACAATAACCTTTGCTCAGATGACAGCATGCTTATATAATGCTTCTATACAAACAAGGTCTGAGTCAGTCTATTGCTGCTAATGCCATCCGCAACCTGCCTCCTCCATACATCTGTGACATGGTCTCACGATACTTACCTGTATGTAACCTCCGATCATCACAAGATCTCCTTCTCTACTCCCCTCTTATCTCTTCTTCCCACAATCGTATACATGTGACTATTCTCCCATCCATTCCTCCTACTCTGGAACTGTCTACCCCAACATAATCGACTATCGCCTACCGTGAAAACCTTCAAAAGGAACCTGAAGACCCACCTCTTACGACAACTCTACAACCTGCAGTAACCACTGATCCATCAAACCGCTGCACGACCAGCTCTATCCTCACCTACTGTATCCTCACCCATCCCTTGTAGATTGTGAGCCTTCGCGGGCAGGGTCCTCTCTCCTCCTGAACCAGTCGTGATTTATATTGTTTATGATTATTGTACTTTTTTTTAATTATGTACACCCCTTTCACATTTAATGCACCATGGAATAAATGCAGCTATAATAATGATAATAATAATAATAATGTGAAGAACAGGAAGTAAGAGACTAACATTAGGCCATGAGGTCAGTCTGACAATTGCAATCTTTTCAATTTCTATAGATAGGGATGAAAATAAAATATATATTTTTTAAATAAACATAAAAACCTAATTTAAACAATATGTAATTATTCCCTTAAATGTGACATACTTCTGTAGAATTACAAGCATTTCCTCCTCTGATGTCTGGTAAAAGAAGCCTAGTCCTGAATACCTCTACAAAATCTCTGACATTATTTTTTTTCTCGACCATAACTCTGCCTGCTCACACACTTACTTTTTCCCCCCTCTTTTAATTTTTTTGGTCAGCGTTCTTTCTCTTTTCTCCTTCTTTTACTTGATTCCTGTTTTCATATAATGTAAAAGTTCCTTGCTTCGTCACATGATCGGGGGTCAGCAGTGCATTGCCGTAACAACCAGAGGTCTCCTTGAGACCTCTATGGTTGTTGATGGCCGATTGCTTTGAGCGCCACCCTGTGGTCGGCGTTCAAAGCAACCCTGCATTTCTGATGGCAATCTGTGCATCACCTCTATGTAGCAGAGGCGATCGAATTGTACATGCTTCTAGCCTCCTATGGAGGCTATTGAAGCATGCCAAAATTAAAAAAAAAAAGTGCTTAAAAATATAAAAAAAATAAAAAATATATAAAAGTTCAAATCACCCCCCTTTCGCCCCAATTAAAATAAAACAATTAAAAAAAAATCAAACACACACATATTTGGTATCGCCGCGTTCAGAATCGCCCGATCTATCAATAAAAACAAAGGATTAACCTGACTGCTAAATGGCGTAGCAAGAAAAAAAATCAAAACGCCAAAATTACGGTATCGTATCGTTCAAAAGTACATCTCGTCCCGCAAAAAATAAGCCCTCACATGGCCATATTGACGGAAAAATAAAAAAGTTATGGCTCTGGGAAGAAGGGGAGCAAAAAACGAAAATGAAAAAGCGGAAAAAGCTCTGGGGGTGAAGGGGTTAACCAACAGGCCAGACCGCATATCAAATATAAGGTCACTTGGGGAATAGTGATCCCAAAATAATAAGTTTTCATGTATCCTTTAATAAAACGTATAGTAGAGGGGTTACAAGGACACTAAACTTCAGGAGGGCAAATTTCCAACGGATGAGAGAGGATCTTGGTGCAATTAACTTGGACGATATTCTGAGACACAAAAATACACAAAGAAAATGGGAGACGTTTATTAGCATCCTGGATAGGACCTGTGCACAGTATATACTGTATGGGAATAAACATACTAGAAATAAGAGGAAACCAATATGGCTAAATAGAGCTGTAAGGGGCGCAATAAGTGACAAAAAGAAAGCATTTAGAGAATTAAAGGAAGTAGGTAGTGATGAGACATTAAATAAATACAGAAAATTAAATAAATTCTGTAAAAAGCAAATAAAGGCAGCAAAAATTGAGACAGAGAGACTCATTGCCAGAGAGAGTAAAAATAATCCTATAATATTCGTTAACTACAGTGGGGCAAAAAAGTATTTAGTCAGTCAGCAATAGTGCAAGTTCCACCACTTAAAAAGATGAGAGGCGTCTGTAATTTACATCATAGGTAGACCTCAACTATGGGAGACAAACTGAGAAAAAAAAATCCAGAAAATCACATTGTCTGTTTTTTTAACATTTTATTTGCATATTATGGTGGAAAATAAGTATTTGGTCAGAAACAAAATTTCATCTCAATACTTTGTAATATATCCTTTGTTGGCAATGACAGAGGCCAAACGTTTTCTGTAAGCCTTCACAAGGTTGCCACACACTGTTGTTGGTATGTTGGCCCATTCCTCCATGCAGATCTCCTCTAGAGCAGTGATGTTTTTGGCTTTTCGCTTGGCAACACGGACTTTCAACTCCTTCCAAAAGGTTTTCTATAGGGTTGAAATCTGGAGACTGGCTAGGCCACTCCAGGACCTTGAAATGCTTCTTACTAAGCCACTCCTTCGTTGCCCTGGCGGTGTGCTTTGGATCATTGTCATGTTGAAAGACCCAGCCACGTTTCATCTTCAATGCCTTGCTGATGGAAGGAGGTTTGCACTCAAAATCTCACGATACATGGCCCCATTCATTCTTTCATGTACCCGGATCAGTCGTCCTGGCCCCTTTGCAGAGAAACAGCCCCAAAGCATGATGTTTTCACCACCATGCTTTACAGTAGGTATGGTGTTTGATGGATGCATCTCAGTATTCTTTTTCCTCCAAACACGACAAGTTGTGTTTCTACCAAATAGTTCCAGTTTGGTTTCATCAGACCATAGGACATTCTCCCAAAACTCCTCTGGATCATCCAAATGCTCTCTAGCAAACTTCAGACGGGCCCGGACATGTACTGGCTTAAGCAGTGGGACACGTCTGGCACTGCAGGATCTGAGTCCATGGTGGCGTAGTGTGTTACTTATGGTAGGCCTTGTTACATTGGTCCCAGCTCTCTGCAGTTCATTCACTAGGTCCCCCCGCGTGGTTCTGGGATTTTTGCTCACCGTTCTTGTGATCATTCTGACCCCACGGGGTGGGATTTTGCGTGGAGCCCCAGATCGAGGGAGATTATCAGTGGTCTTGTATGTCTTCCATTTTCTAATTATTGCTCCCACTGCTGATTTCTTCACTCCAAGCTGGTTGGCTATTGCAGATTCAGTCTTCCCAGCCTGGTGCAGGGCTACAATTTTGTTTCTGGTGTCCTTTGACAGCTCTTTGGTCTTCACCATAGTGGAGTTTGGAGTCAGACTGTTTGAGGGTGTGCACAGGTGTCTTTTTATACTGATAACAAGTTTAAACAGGTGCCATTACTACAGGTAATGAGTGGAGGAAAGAGGAGACTCTTAAAGAAGAAGTTACAGGTCTGTGAGAGCCAGAAATCTTGATTGTTTGTTTCTGACCAAATACTTATTTTCCACCATAATATGCAAATAAATTGTTAAAAAAACAGACAATGTGATTTTCTGGATTTTTTTTTCTCAGTTTGTCTCCCATAGTTGAGGTCTACCTATGATGTAAATTACAGACGCCTCTCATCTTTTTAAGTGGTGGAACTTGCACTATTGCTGACTGACTAAATACTTATTTGCCCCACTGTATGTAAATAGTAAGAAACTAAAAAATGATAGTGTTGGCCCCCTTAAAAATAGTCTGGGTGAAATGGTGGATGAGGATGAGGAAAAAGCCAATATGCTAAATGACTTTTTTTCATCAGTATTTACACAAGAAAATTCCATGGCAGACAATATGATCAGTGATAACAAAAATTCCCCATTAAGTGTCACTTGCTTAACCCAGCAGGAAGTACGGCGGCGTCTAAAAATCACTAAAATTGACAAATCTCCGCGTCCGGATGGGATACACCCCCAGGTACTGCAGGAATTAAGTATAGTCATTGATAGACCACTATTTTTAATCTTTAAAGACTCCATAATAACAGGGTCTGTACCACAGGACTGGCGCATAGCAAATGTGGTGCCAATATTCAAAAAGGGGACAAAAACTGAACTCGGAAATTATAGGCCAGTAAGCTTAACCTCTACTGTGGGTAAAATCCTGGAGGGCATTCTGAGGGATGCTACGCTGGAGTATCTGAAGAGGAATAACCTCATGACCCAGTATCAGCATGGGTTTACTAGGGACCGTTCATGTCAGACTAATCTGATCAATTTCTATGAAGAGGTAAGTTCCAGACTGGACCAAGGGAACCCAGTGGACGTAGTGTATATGGACTTTTCAAAAGCTTTTGATACGGTGCCACACAAAAGGTTGATACATAAAATGAGAATAATGGGGTGTGGTGAAATATGTGTATGTATATCTATATGTGTGTAGTGACATATGTCTAGGGTTATATGTGTGACTAGTGATAATGTAACATCTGTCCTGAAGGCATACATAATATATTCATTAGTAGCGCGGCCGTGGCCAATCAGAAAGCCAGCAATTATGATGTTAACCTGAGGGGCCGGTCTAGAAACCTGACCTCCAGACCAAAGTTATAAATTTAGGCTGTAGACAGAGAATTGTGTTCCCATGATGGGGGCAGCCTGAGAAGCTGGTGTGATCCAATCTACATTCATCCTACCCTGAGGGAGCAGAAGCAACTACCAGTTGATAATTTCTGTAAGTTTCTCCTCTTTATTTTATACTGTTTTGCATAAGTTGTATGTTTTTTTATTATCATATTTTTATACCTTTTTCTTATTGTAAGCATTGAACCTTTTGTTATTAAAGTATAAAACTTTAACAAGTTGAACCTTGAATGTTCTAAAAGAATCCATAGCCTAAGGTGTGTGAGCCTTATGAGTGATAGACATTATTAGTATTATTAGTTCCGGGACTCATCACCCGTGTATTCGATGAGCGGTGGCAGCGTGTATGAGCGGGTGTGTAGGCTGGGTCGGTGTGTGATTTATGCTCCCATTACAGCATAGGACAGAGGTTGAATGCTGGAATGAGAGTGGGGAGATAGAACCCTTGCAGGCACAACCCCATGTCACTGTGAGAGCATGCACGGGACGAATAAGTGACACCACGGAGAAGGGATCCGTGACATGGGGATAGGGGAAAATATGTATAAGTGGGTTAAGAGCTGGCTCAGGGATAGGAAACAAAGGGTGGTTATTAATGGAGCACACTCGGACTGGGTCGCGGTTAGCAGTGGGGTACCACAGGGGTCAGTATTGGGCCCTTTTCTTTCTAACATATTTATTAATGACCTTGAAGGGGCATACAGAGTAGAATTTCCATATTTGCAGATGACACTAAACTCTGCAGGGTAATCAATACAGAGGAGGACAATTTTATATTACAGGAGATGATTTATGTAAACTAGAAGCTTGGGTTGATAAATGGCAAATGAGTTTTAATGGGGATAAATGTAAGGTCATGCACTTGGGTAGAGGTAATAAGATGTATAACTGTGCTTAATTCTAAAACTCTGGGGAAAACCGTCAATGAAAAAGACCTGTGTGTATGGGTGGATGACAAACTCACATTTAGTGGCCAGTGTCAGGCAGCTGCTACAAGGCAAATAAAATAATGGGATGCATAAAAAGAGGCATAGATGCTCATGAGGAGAACATAATTTTACCTATATACAAGTCACCAGTTCGACCACACTTAGAATACTGTGCACAGTTCTGGTCTCCGGTGTATATGAAAGATATAGCTGAACTAGAGCGAATGCAGAAAAGAGCGACCAAGGTTATTAGAGGACTGCGGGGTCTGCAATTCCAAGATAGATTATTACACTTTTTGCTATTTAGTTTGGAAAAACGAAGGCTAAGGTGTGATCTTATTTTAATGTATAAATATATGAGGGGACAGTACAAAGACCTTTCTGATGATCTTTTTAATCATAGACCCGAGACAGGGACAAGGGGGCATCCTCTCCGTCTGGAGGAAATAAGGTTTAAGCATAATAACAGACGCGGATTCTTTACTGTAAGAGCAGTGAGACTATGGAACTCTCTGCCGCATGATGTTGTAATGAATGATTCATTACTTAAATTTAAGAGGGGACTGGATGCCTTTCTTGAAAAGTATAATGTTACAGGTTATATATACTAGATTCCTTGATAGGGCGTTGATCCAGAGAATTAGTCTGATTGCCGTATGTGGAGTCGGGAAGGAATTTTTTTCCCCAAAGTGGAGCTTACTATTTGCCACATGGTTTTTTTTGCCTTCCTCTGGATCAACATGTTAGCGCATGTTAAGTTAGGCTATGGGTTGAACTAGATGGACTTATAGTCTTCCTTCAACCTTAATAACTATGTTACTATGTTACCTTGATATCCGCGATCTGATATCTTATTCCATTGAAATCCACATTTTTTTCAATATGTAAATGAGTCGGACATAGATCCAGCATCGGATTGGGGTGCCAAAGGCCCACCAGTAACATCAACTCAAGGGCCCCACTTTTCAGCTATATGCAAAATAAGACTTTACACAAGACTATTCACAAATTTCAATAGCAATAAACTGGGTTAATTGTTAAATGAATAAGATGCTGCCTCTGTTTGTACATAGTGATTCAAGTATGTAGTGCCAAGTACTGTTCATTTAAGATATAAGAGAGTGGTGGCCCATTCCTGCAGGGAGGCCCACCGGAGGATTCTCCTGTTCTTCTGTGGGCCAGTCCGAGCATGCATAGAGCTCTGCCTCCACAGCCTATTTTAAATTAAAAGGGTTGATTTTACTGACAGGAATACCCCTTTAAAGTGAATACATACATTTATGGCACATCTTAAGGATATTCCATAAATGTACAGTATGTTAGATGTAGGTTCCACCAATGGATCCTGCATATATTTTGAAAATTAGGTAAACTATTTAACTCCACTCCAGCAGCCCATGACAAGGCCCTGCTCTCAAGATTAATGCAGGTCACACTGGTGGGACCTGCATCTACTAGACACGTAGGCCATATCCTGCAAGTATGTTATAATTCTACAATATGTTTTGCTGTTGCAAGGTGTGACTACACAGCATTTAATCTTAATTATGCCAGACGTATATCTTCAGTAGGCCAGGAGACATAGACTATTGTTTATTTGAGTCTGAACGTTGACTCTTGAATTGATGTGTTTTTCTTTGGGGGGTCAAAAGACATAGACTATTGTTCATATTTTTGTTTATTATTGTTCATATGAGTCTGAACGATGACTCTTGAATTGATGTTTGCGAATTGTTGAATGGCTGCTGTTTACCTATTATATCAGCTCCTACAGATTATTGTGTTGCTATCTTTGAAGGACAGGGACACAGGGTCATTGAACAATCGATGTTTGCTAATATGTTGACTACCCATTGCATACGTTGATGTACCTTGTAGACCTGAAAAACAGTGAAGGACAAACTATACAGATTTATTAAATACTCAAAAAATGAGAGTTAACGTCAGTGGGTGCTCTCATCTGTTGGCCCGGCTGTCTTAAGCTAGACTGCATGGACCAGGGCTCATCCAACTGAATGTCCACACTCCTTTCCTGTGAGCAGAATACTACTCGGATAACACAGGGTGAGGGTAAAACAGTGTGGCAATAATTTATTGAATCACCAACAGACAATAACATATAGAACAGTCCCAGAAAATACCTAAGATGGTGCAGATTAGAACATCTGCGACTTCGAGTCTTCCAGTGTGGACTACTCCCACCTGTGGCACACCGCTTTTGGCAGGCACCCACAGATAGGAGGTAATGACAAGCTTAGGAAGGTGACCATGTACAGTAAGGTATGTGGCAAGGTGGCCTGATTGTCCCAACATCTTTGAGGGTTAAGTGGTAATCAATGACCCAGATCCGTATTCCTCCAGCTAGGGCCATCGTCCCTTAAGTTGGCATTCTGTAGATTCTCATTACAGGATAGAGATCCTTTTTTATACCCACAACTGTCCTCCAAGCCATCATCCACAAGTTAGGGGGAAGGTCGCATGACCCTCATGTCTTCACACAGGGGTTGTCCAGTCTGACTTCTGAGTCATCCTATGTTACTGCTGAATCCTGATCATATGTGTTGGTTATGCTGTCAGGATTCACCAGTATTGACAGTGATAGCAGTCATTCAGATAACTGCAAGCATGTGATTTACATACTTCCCGTCACATTCCAACTAGACATGCCTGCTTTCTTACAATACAAGTGAACTGAGAGAAAAAAAGCATGTCTAGTCGGCACAAGACTGCATGTATGCATATTGCTGTCACTGGCAATACCAGTGAATCCTACATGCTGTCAAGACTCTGAATTCTGAAGTCACATAGAGTGACTGCAGACTTATCTGAAGACTGGACAACCCCTTTAAGTATTTTAATAGACAAATAGGATGCAACATGTATGCGACAAATTATAGTAGATGAGAAAGTAAAGATGAAGCCATGGGTAACCTTACAAAATGTACATGGGGTAGAAAGAGGGTGAAAAAAACTGTCCTTTTATTCAATTATCCTCAAAATTGTATTTATATATTTCATAGATCAGAAAATAGCTCTAAATCCAACTGAAAACAGAGACAATGTTAGGGAATACTACAGATCAATGAGCTTTTCTAGTGGACAAGTTGGGAGCAACTGCTTCATCCTAAATGCCTTTCCCTCTATGAAGCATGAAACATAATCTGCATGGAAATAAAGCATACAAAAAGGCTTAGCCTGAAAACAGATATACAGTGGGGCAAAAAAGTATTTAGTCAGTCAGCAATAGTGCAAGTTCCACCACTTAAAAAGATGAGAGGCGTCTGTAATTTACATCATAGGTAGACCTCAACTATGGGAGACAAACTGAGAAAAAAAAATCCAGAAAATCACATTGTCTGTTTTTTTATCATTTTTTTTGCATTTTATGGTGGAAAATAAGTATTTGGTCAGAAACAAACAATCAAGATTTCTGGCTCTCACAGACCTGTAACTTCTTCTTTAAGAGTCTCCTCTTTCCTCCACTCATTACCTGTAGTAATGGCACCTGTTTAAACTTGTTATCAGTATAAAAAGACACCTGTGCACACCCTCAAACAGTCTGACTCCAAACTCCACTATGGTGAAGACCAAAGAGCTGTCAAAGGACACCAGAAACAAAATTGTAGCCCTGCACCAGGCTGGGAAGACTGAATCTGCAATAGCCAACCAGCTTGGAGTGAAGAAATCAGCAGTGGGAGCAATAATTAGAAAATGGAAGACATACAAGACCACTGATAATCTCCCTCGATCTGGGGCTCCACGCAAAATCAAGTTCAAGAGAGGCCTGGATGTCTTCCTGGAGCAGAACAATATTGTATCATACAATTATTAGGTTCTGTAGAAGGACGTAGATCTGGGGGATTTATTATGATGGAATATAGGCTGAACTGGATGGACAAATGTCTTTTTTCGGCCTTACTAACTATGTTACTATGTTACTATGTAAAATCCCACCCCGTGGGGTCAGAATGATCACAAGAACGGTGAGCAAAAATCCCAGAACCACGCGGGGGGACCTAGTGAATGAACTGCAGAGAGCTGGGACCAATGTAACAAGGCCTACCATAAGTAACACACTACGCCACCATGGACTCAGATCCTGCAGTGCCAGACGTGTCCCACTGCTTAAGCCAGTACATGTCCGGGCCCGTCTGAAGTTTGCTAGAGAGCATTTGGATGATCCAGAGGAGTTTTGGGAGAATGTCCTATGGTCTGATGAAACCAAACTGGAACTGTTTGGTAGAAACACAACTTGTCGTGTTTGGAGGAAAAAGAATACTGAGTTGCATCCATCAAACACCATACCTACTGTAAAGCATGGTGGTGGAAACATCATGCTTTGGGGCTGTTTCTCTGCAAAGGGGCCAGGACGACTGATCCGGGTACATGAAAGAATGAATGGGGCCATGTATCGTGAGATTTTGAGTGCAAACCTCCTTCCATCAGCAAGGGCATTGAAGATGAAACGTGGCTGGGTCTTTCAACATGACAATGATCCAAAGCACACCACCAGGGCAACGAAGGAGTGGCTTCGTAAGAAACATTTCAAGGTCCTGGAGTGGCCTAGCCAGTCTCCAGATCTCAACCCTATAGAAAACCTTTGGAGGGAGTTGAAAGTCCGTGTTGCCAAGCGAAAAGTCAAAAACATCACTGCTCTAGAGGAGATCTGCAGGGAGGAATGGGCCAACATACCAACAACAGTGTGTGGCAACCTTGTGAAGACTTACAGAAAATGTTTGACCTCTGTCATTGCCAACAAAGGATATATTACAAAGTATTGAGATGAAATTTTGTTTCTGACCAAATACTTATTTTCCACCATAATATGCAAATAAAATGTTAAAAAAACAGACAATGTGATTTTCTGGATTTTTTTTTTCTCAGTTTGTCTCCCATAGTTGAGGTCTACCTATGATGTAAATTACAGACGCCTCTCATCTTTTTAAGTGGTGGAACTTGCACTATTACTGACTGACTAAATACTTTTTTGCCCCACTGTATCAGCCACTTCACAAACCTAATCCTTTAGTATAAGATGTTTTAATAAATAATTTTTATGTTAATCATTGTTAATGAAAAAGAACATAAAATCAGATTGTTTTACAGATATATTATATGGATACTGTGAGACAGTGACAGGGAAAGACACTGGAGAAAGGCATATTTATTTACCACTAGAATCCAGTTATATTTTGTTATAGGCTCCAGGAACGGCTGTTCTGTTGTTTAGATGTACCAAAGTTTTCAACATTTTTTGAAAAACCTGGGAAAGTGGCATGAAGTTAGAGTGAGGAAGAATATGGTGGGTTACCAAAGCCATAGGTCAACTAAGATATGACTGCACTGGGTATATAACATTGGTGCACTTTGTGTGTCTGGGGCATATTTCTGCACCCATATCTTCAAGGCCAGTGAGTAAAAGAAGGCAAAATTGACCCTGCTAGGATACGAGTGCTACTTAGAGTAGCTCTGGTGTAGTTAACAAATAAAGGTGCACTCTGTAGAGCTATAGCATGAAAACATGAAATATATGAAATATGAATTGCATTACTGCTCTAGAAAATAGGAAGAAAAGAGAATACTTAGGGCATAAATTGGCCAGTTCATGTATACCCAGCAGCCACGATAAGGTGATTCTCTTTGCTGGGATCCTACCTAATATCCTAGGCTGAAGCCTACATTTATATGGGTAGATAGGATCCTGCTGTGATTAAAACCAACAGAGACTGATGGATGGAGTGCGCGGTCAGATTTCATGTTTTCATGCTATAACACTACAGAGTGCAACTTTATTTGTTGGTTATATATGGAGATGGCTACACTTAGTTCGCACTTGTACGCATTTATTTTCTGTTTGGAAGTTACTGTCAGTCTTTCTTTATCTGGTAAAGTCTGTTGGGTTTAGTTAGCATTAAGACAGGACTTAGTATCTGTTTTTGCCTAAACCTAGAAAAGTTAATTCTTTTCTGGAATGCAAAACATAAACCCAGAGAAGTCCTGTCTTGGACTTTATCTGTTGTCTTTATCCAAGACAAGCCTGGACAGACAGTATATGCTAATTGATTGCATTGTCTGAGATCTCATTTCCGGAGTCATTAATGTGCTTCACTCCAGCTGTTGTAAAACTACAACTCTCCCAGCATTCACTGACAGGACTGACATCCCATGGCTGAACATGAAGCTCATGAGCCTGATGTGTGGTTTCACCGACACTTGGGTGCTGCATGTCACCGACTCTTCACATATTTGGTAGCAGTTGGCAGATGCAGCAATAAATTGCACAATTGCCCCAATTTTTGCTCTCGTTTTTTTCTCACCATAATTGCTTTCTGAACAATGTATGGCTAGGTTCACGCTTACAGTGGCATGTAAATGTTTGGGCACCCCTGGTCAAGATTAATGTTATTGTGAACAGTTAAGCAAGTTGAAGATGAAATGATCTCTAAAAGCCCTAAAGTTAAAGATGACAAATTTCCTTTGCATTTTAGGCAAAAAAATATATATTTATTTTCATCTTTTACATTTGAAAAATTACACTGTTTTCATAAAAAAAAGTGTAAAAGCCATCTTTTGTCTTTGCGCTATACTGAGCAATACACCGATTTTTCCTTTGTAATCCAGAAAAACTGTATGCCGATGGTAACCCCAACAAAACCTCGATAAAACCATTCACTTGAATGGAGCTGACAGAGACACTTGAATTGTTAAATGTACTTGATTTTCACCATAAAAAAGCAACTAGAAAAACACAGCATTTATGCTATGTGGGAACACGGCTTAAGGATGTGTTCACAAAAAAGTTACCGGTAATATACCTTTAGGCTACATAAGGGGGCATCATCGATTTACCAGACTGGACAGCTGTTATAAGGTGCGTCTTTCACTCTGGAGGACCAGACAGATCATTGATTTTAGTGGTGATTATTACTATACTGAAAACGGTTGTCTAGGCTAAAGTCAATCGTGCTCACTCACTTGTATTCTATGAAAATAAACTGTGCCACACTCACCGGCTGGCTGCACTCACAGTACCGCTGCTGCCTGTGATTGGCTGCAGTGATCAGGTGACTTGAATAGTGCCAGTGAAGCCAATCATAGGTCACTGGTTGTATGACAGATGAGTATCATCACGTCCAGTACCGGCACATACCACATAGTGGTTTTGTACTTTATCCACAAAGGTGACACTAGGTGAGTATTGCATTTTTTTATTCTCACAGAATCCAAATGGACAAACACTTTAATATCCTTGTGGTTGTGGAGCTGGGGAATGTCGCCCTCTGACTACAGCTGATCACTGAGGGCCCATTATTTTAGCAAAAAGTGATTGTGAAAACAATAAGAACCCTCGTCATGTTCCAATCCTGCCGTCAGCCACGAGCAGAACACGAAGCGCCAAACATTTCATAACTTCTCTCTTTATAAATGTAGATTTACTTACTTCTCTAAATAAAGTAAAAAGTGGTCACCATCATGAGCATCAGTCATCAGGATTGTACTTACAGTGTACAGTATATTTTGTATGTAAAAAAACCTCATAGGAGTATTAGGGCATAAAAATGTTCTATTTGCTGATTGCGTGGAGTAGTCTGCCTCTGATAATTACTTTTATGCACTGTCCTAATATATTTATCGTATAGTACACATATATTTAGAACCAGGAGAAAGGGAATATGTCTATTTATCACTGAAGTAACAGCTAAAAACAGACACGTCATTGTGACTTTACTATACATGACATGATGGTCTATCACATTTCACAGTTGCGAGCCAGTGACATTGGCTTGGAAACATGTCGCACCCAGACACTTGCACTAACTGCAGGGCTAGGTTACATGTAAATCATATTGCTGTGAAATATTGCCGAATTCCCAGTTGAACTACAAAGCCTTGGAACTCTCTCTGACATTCTCATTCAACAGCTTTTTATTTAACCGTTACATTCATATTACAACAGACTAATTCTAATTAGAGCATAATCTCCGAGGAGTTGGGTATAACCTCTGCGGCCACTGTAATGACAGTGCCAGGACCCACACATTTTATAAGACCAGTTCAGTATATACATATAGCCAAAAGTCATTATCTCAGTAAATTAGAATACTTTATAACACCAGCTTGAAAGATGATTTTAAAATTCGAAATGTCGGCCTACTGAAATGTATATTCAGTCAATAGACTCTAATGGTATAAACTCCCACCTCTGCTTGCTGTCTGTCATCTGCTGCTTTACCATCTAGAAACATAATTTAATGTGTTTGCTAATTCATTGGTATAATTCATTTGTTGCATTGTACTTAAAATTTACTGTTGCATATCCATGACTGGGATCAGTGTAGATCTTATCTGGTGGAAGGTGTGAAAGTAGATTTTACCAGGCTGAATGTCTTTGATCATCTAAAAAAAGAAAGAAAAAAAAGCCCCTGGTGTGCAAGCCAGCTGCCAAATTATCCTCAACCAGTTCCCACAATCCATGTCTTCTGACCCAGCAGTCTGGACTATATATGTAGAACCATCCTTAGGGGTGCACGCATGTGGGGGTGAACGCTGGCATCCCAGAAGCAAAGCGTCACAAAAGATAAGCGTTGTGATACCGCAGTTATTCCATGGCAGTTAGTCAAGGCAGGAGTCAGGTAACCCACACTCTGCACTCCCTTCTATCCATGTGTGTTATTCCTATCCTCCTATGTTCTCTTTCAGTCCACTTTCACCGTCCAATCCCCCCTCCACCATGTCTCATATACATCAGCTCCTCTCTTCTTCCCTCTCCCATGTACAGCTCCCATGCACTTCTCACCTTCTTGAAAAACCTCAGTTCATCTTGCCCAAACGCTCTGCATAAAAAATGTTCATACAATTCCAAAAGCTACTTGCTTTTTATCTTCCTATTCCTGCTGATTTCAGGGGACATCTCCCCCAACCCCGGTCCACCATCCACCAACCTCAACTCCTACCCTACCTCACATCGAAACCTTAATAATCTTACTAATATTAATTGCACTCCTTCATCTCCTTCTTTTAATTGTGCCCTTTGAAATCCACGGTATGTATGCAACAAGCTTCCTTTCCTACACAATTACTTTCTGAAAAACTCTCTGAATCTGTTGGCCCTCACGGAAACCTGGATTCAGGATTCTCATTGTCTGTCCTGCTGCCATTACTCATGGTGGCTTACAATTCTCCGACCGAGACCAACAAACAGACCTGGTGGTGGAATTAAGATAAGTGAAAGCAGTCAGAGGGGAGCGCAGAGGAATTGACCCAGGGAAGTGGAGATGAAAGGGAGTTGTCGAGCACCACCGCATCTCCAGCTGAATATCTCCAAAGGAGGATAAGAATGTGTGTCAAACAGAAATCAGTCCCAGGAGCGCTGAAGGAAACTCAGACAACATATGTCGTTTGCCACAACGCGTTTCAAGGGTACACACCGTCTTCTTCAGGTGGGAGTTTATTAATGGGAACAGGAAGGCAGTATTTAAACAATAAACAGCCAATCACAATGCTGTTTACAGATTTACAAATTTAAAGGAACATTCACTGATAAATATAATCAAACAATAATCACATAAATTCAAAATATTAAAAACAAGGGTTTTTTTTTGGTTTTTTTAATCTACATATAATATTTAAAATTTAAAACCATATCACAGATAAAAAATAATAAATAAAAGTCTACACCTATATAGACAAAAAGTTACGTGTTCAATAATTACGACTCTTATCTAGCTACTTTCTCAATCATTAAATTAAGCCCCTCAGGGGTTAATGTACCGAGCTTAAAAATCCAAAAACTCTCACAATTCACAAGTGTGCTGTTAAAAAATGTTTTGAAAGGCTGTGCAGGAGAAAGCCATTGCGAATGTTTTGGCGATGCTTATTATGTCTGGCGTGCATTGTTTGTATGGTTCGGCCGACATATTGCAGGCCGCACCCACATTCCAACAGGTAAACCACATATGTGGATTGGCAATTTAAATGAGAATTAATCTTGTACGAAGTGCCTGTAACATTGGATTTAAAATGTGACTACTTCTCCCGTTGAGCCTGATTCTTTCTTACATGTTGCCCCTAGGAATACTAATAGTCGTTTTTACCCCGTTCACCACAAAGGGTCGCATCTAGAAATGTTTCAGCAACTTATATTTAAGGATCTTAGATCTCTACCTTCCATGAAAAAATTGGGGAGAAATTTGAATAATGGTGAAATAGCAGCCATCAAATCCTTACCGGAAAACACGGGGATTATAATAAAAAATGCGGACAAAGGGGGTGGGGTAGTTGTCATGAATAGGGGATCATATATTCGGGAAGCGCTTAGACTTTTAGGGGATTCCGAGTTCTACTCTAAGTTAGAACAGGATAGCTCTATTAGTATATTCATTGAGTACAATGCACTGATAAAGGGAGCTCACTCATTGGGCATTCTAAACAAAAAAGAGTATAAATTTCTCAACATTTCCAGTTATAAAACCCCATTTTTTTATTTTTTACCAAAAATTCACAAAGATCCACATAATCCCCCTGGTCGCCCTATTATTTCTGGTATTGGTTCAATTACTAGCAATCTTTCCCATTACATAGACCTTTTTCTCCAGAAGTATGTCATGAGATTGGACTCCTATCTTAAGGATTCATCTCATCTCATTGATTCCCTTCTTAAGCTAGCACCTACCCCAAACAGTTTTTTAATTACGATGGACGTTCAAGCCCTCTATACAAATATTCCCCATGATAGGGGCATAGAGGCAGTACAACAATTTCTTGCAGATGATTCTTCATTACATCCTGATCAAAGTGACTTTATACTCAATGCCATTCGATTTGTACTTTATAACAACATTTTCTCCTTCGAACATGTTTTCTACCGCCAGGTCAGGGGCTGCGCGATGGGGACAAGATTCGCCCCCAGTTATGCAAATTTATTTATGGGGGCATTTGAGTCCGTCTTCATTGCGCAGTCCCCACGGACATGTGATAAATTAGCGTTTTATCGACGCTTTATTGATGACCTCTTCATAATTTGGACTGGTACGGAGGCGGAGGCGCTTGATTTTATTTCTGATCTGAATAAAAATTCCTGGGGTCTAAATTTCACTGCCAACATCTCCAACACGTCCATTCAGTTTTTGGACTTGATGGTACTGGTTGATGAATCTGGCATTTTTTCCACTATGACATACTTTAAGGAAGTGGATGTGAACAGCTATTTAAGCTTTAACAGCGGCCATCTTCCTAGGTGGATACAGAATGTTCCATACGGGCAGTATTGGCGAATACGTAAGAATTGTACTCAGGACTCAGATTTCTGTAAAGGGGCCAAGATCTTGGATCAGAGGTTCCAACAAAAAGGATACCCAAGGAAACTTGTTAATGATGCATTTTTGAAGGCCAAAACTCTAACTCAAACGGATTGTATCAATAGGATTAAGGAGAAAGCAACTTTGCCCCCACATGATATTGCATTTGGCAGATGGAGCTTGGTGACCACCTTCAACCAGTCTCATGGTATGATTAAAAGGCTCCTGTCAAAATATTGGCCCATCCTTAAAGGAGACCCAGTTCTATCCAGACATATCCCCTCAAACCCCAGAACTATATTTCGGAGGAATCGTACACTACGCAACCTCATTGCACCGAGCAACACCACTCTGAGACCAAATCCTTCCACCTCCTTAGGACCTTTGAACCCTGGCTGTTTTCAGTGTAAAGCCTCAAGATGTCTCTGCTGTACCTCCATCCTTAATGGGGTAACTCATTTTAAATCCAATGTTACAGGCACTTCGTACAAGATTAATTTTCATTTAAATTGCCAATCCACATATGTGGTTTACCTGTTGGAATGTGGGTGCGGCCTGCAATATGTAGGCTGAACCATACAAACAATGCACGCCAGACTTAATAAGCATCGCCAAAACATTCGCAATGGCTTTCTCCTGCACAGCCTTTCAAAACATTTTTTAACAGCACACCATAAGGATCTTAAAACGCTAAAATTAATTATTATTGATCATGTACCTGACTCTGCGGCGGATTGTTTTAATAGTCTTGTGAATCGTGAGAGTTTTTGGATTTTTAAGCTCGGTACATTAACCCCTGAGGGGCTTAATTTAATGATTGAGAAAGTAGCTAGATAAGAGTCGTAATTATTGAACACGTAACTTTTTGTCTATATAGGTGTAGACTTTTATTTATTATTTTTTATCTGTGATATGGTTTTAAATTTTAAATATTATATGTAGATTAAAAAAACAAAAAAAAAAACCCTTGTTTTTAATATTTTGAATTTATGTGATTATTGTTTGATTATATTTATCAGTGAATGTTCCTTTAAATTTGTAAATCTGTAAACAGCATTGTGATTGGCTGTTTATTGTTTAAATACTGCCTTCCTGTTCCCATTAATAAACTCCCACCTGAAGAAGACGGTGTTTACCGTTGAAACGCGTTGTGGCAAACGACATATGTTGTCTGAGTTTCTTTCAGCGCTCCTGGGACTGATTTCTGTTTGACACACTGGTGGTGGAATTGGCATACTCCTGTCCCCACAATGCACTTTCCAGGTCATCCCCCCAGTTCCATCACTCTCATTCCCTTCTTTTGAGGTCCACACAATCAGGCTCTTTCGTCCCCTCTCCCTCAGAGTAGCGGTCATATACCGGCCCCCAGGCTCACCCACCCGCTTCCTGGACCATTTCTCTGCCTGGCTGCCGCACTTCATGTCCTCAGAACTACCAACCCTTATCCTGGGAGACTTCAACATCCCCATTAACAGCCCCACTTCCACATCTGCATCCCAGCTTCTGTCACTAACCACTTCTCTCGGCCTCTCACAGCTCTCAACCTCTGAAACACACAAAGACGGTAACACCCTGGACCTGGTTTTTGCCCGGCTCTGCTCAATCTCCTACCTAGATAACTCACCGCTTCCCCTCTCTGACCACAACATTCTCTCCTTCACACTCACAAATCCTCGCTCACCCCAGCACCCTCCTACCTAACGTTCAGTCACAAATCTACAAGCCATTAACCCTCATACACTTTCAGACTCCCTACACTCATCATTGTCCCCAATCTTTTCGTTTTCCTGTCCTGATCTGGCTGTACATCACTACAACGACACTCTTAGAAGCACTCTTGACCAAGTAGCTCCCCTCACCCTCAGAACCTCCAAACACAGAGTGAAACAGCTTGGATTGTGGCCTCTCCACTCTTCCTCCAGACCCTGGGACCTTGAATTCAAAATTAAATTCAAAATTTACTTTAATCTGAAAACAAAACCTTGGACCACTGAGCAACAGTCCAGTTCTTTTGCTCGTTGACCCAGGTAAGACGCTTCTGGTGTTGTCTATTGGTCATGAGTGGCTTGATACAAGGAATGCGACACTTGTAGCCCATGTCCTGGATACGTCTGTGTGTGGTGGCTCTTGAAGCAATGACTCCAGCAGCAGTCCCCTCCGTGTGAATCTCTCCCAAATTTTTGAATGGCCTTGTCTCAACAATCCTTCCAAGGCTGCGGTTATCCCGGTTGCTTGTGCACCTTTTGCTACCACACTTTTTCCTTCCACTCAGCTTTCCATTAATATGCTTGGATACAGCACTCTGTGAACAGCCAGCTTCTTTAGCAATGACCTTTTGTGGTTTACTCTCCTTGTGGAGTGTGTCAATGACTGCCTTCTGGACATCTGTCAAATCAGCAGTCTTCCCCATGATTGTGGAGCTTCTGAAACAGACTAAGGGACCTTTTTAAGCACTTAGGAAGCCTTTGCAGGTGTTTTTTTTTTGCTAATTATTGTAATTTACCTTAATGAGTGGGACCATGAGATCAGGAAGAGCTGCTGGCACTGGAACCAACAAGATGCTGCTAGTGCACTGGGACCAATGAGATGCTCCAAGGGCACGCAGGAGGGTGAGTAGGATGTCTTCTGTTCTGTTAGCCGATGGCTGCATGTCACTGTGTGTGCTATAAGAGAAATGAATATTCACTTCTCTTTAGCAGCAGCACAGGCTTTAGCCACAGCCGCCGGATCTTGCCTCTGTCACCCGCCGCTCCCCCTCCCCCGCCGGCTTTCTGACTCATGTATAATCCAAGGGGGGGCGTTTTCAGCACAAAAAAGTGTGCTTAAAAACTTGGCTCATACACAAGTATATAGGGTAATTAGACTGTGCTAACATCCATGCTCATGTGAGGACACCGAGATATTATGATTTAAGCTTTGGAAAATCACAAAAATAAATGTGTTTCACATCCTGCTGTACCTGTGTTTTTTTTCACCAAAATGCTGCAAAAACTGATTCCTGCGTTTTTTTTGCATTTTTGCACTTGCTCATTGCTTTCTATGGGTGAAAAAATGCTGTAAAAACGCTAAAAGAAGTGACACGATGCAGTTTAAAAAAAAATCAGCAGTTTTCAATTCATTCAGGAAAAAAAGCCAATTGCGTATATGAGATTTCTGAAATCTCATAGCTTTTGCTGGTGCTGTACAAAGCTACTTTTCATTTGCATAAAAAAGCACAAAAAACCCCAGAAAAAACACAACGCGTGAATATAGCCTTAATGTGACAAATGCATCAAATATTTAATAACACAGAAATCAAACAAGAAATGCAGCTGTCCATTAATCATGTGTTCAATACCTGTTTTTCAAGGATAGAACACGTACTTATTATGATGTCTGTCATATTTTGTGGACTGAGCGGTGCACAGAAAAAATGGAGACGTCTGGTTTTTTTTATCTCAGCTACGGATCAAAATGACCTATATCAGTCTCTAGGGGTCCTTGAAAAATCAGACATTTCCATCTGTGTCCTATCTGTTTTTAACATTGTAGAGGGAGAATCTTTGCAATTTATTTATTTTTCCATGCAAGAAAATCACCTATTAAACACTAATGATATAAACTGGCACATGGACCAAACACTGATGAAAGTCGGATCAAAAACACTAATTAAAATCTGACCATTTTCTTGTGTACCAGACAAATCATTCATTTTTAAATATTATCATATATCATTTATTGAGAGATTAAAGAGATTTGCACCATTTTCTCAGTGAATTATTGGTAAAACATACCGTAGTTTTATGTTTGTGTAAGGTATAATATTACTAGTGATAAATGCGGACAATTCTACATGCCGTTACAGTTGTGTTCTCACCTTTTTCATGTGTTTGATCCCACAGGTCTGAACACGGAAATTAATGTGTTTACACATTACATAAGCGAGATAATTGGCAGAGAAAGTTACGTAACGGCAATTAAATTGCAAAATGAGGGTGAATGAATATGGAATCTGCCAGCGACGAACATTTTCTGGCTTTAGAAAAAGTCACAATGTGATGGATTGCTGGCTATGGAAGAGTGAGAAACATCTACATGTGCAAACAATTGGGCTGCTCTGTGTGTCCACATAAGGCATAAAGATTTAACTGTTCTGTAAACTATTGCTATTGTTGGCACACCCATATAGGAAAAGCTTTCAATTAAGCATGAACGATTTACCACTGGGGTAATACATACAGAAACATAAACTTTAATCCTTTACTATAAATATAAATATATAATGAATGTATCAAATACATCTGAAGATTTGCAAGGAAAAAGGTATTGTAAGTGGATCGCCCCCCCTTTGAGCAGTGGGGTACTCGGTACCGGGTCCTTCTGTTCTCAGTGGGGATGTCACGGTGGCTGACCCGGTCCGTGGCCCTAGGGGACGTCCGATAATTAAATGGGGGAAAGGTCTTTAAAGGGGAAATGTTCGTGACGCCACCTGTGGTATTCGGTCAGGGTGACCGACGCTGCTTAGGGGTCCGCTGGGGTGATGTGATGGCAGCTAGATGGTATACCTTCTCACAGGTGAAGTGTGTCCCTAGGGCTTCCCAGAGTGTAGATGATGATGGTGGATGATGTAAGGCGCAGTGAATAACGAGGACACAAGGTTGCAGTCTCTTTACCTTTACTGAAGGCTTCAGTGTCCACAGTCCAGAGCACCAGAGCACAGGGCAGGCAGAGTCCGGCCAGTCTGAGGGCAAATCCAGAGTCCCCTTATCCAGGTGGAAATCAGTAGCCTTCCTCTAGCGCCTGAGTGTTGTAGTTCCTCCCTGCTGAGCTTCTCGGTGAGGTCCTCACAACTATCGTAGATGTAATGTCTCTTTCTCTTTCTCCCCCTGATGGATAGGATAGGACAAACCCGTATGACTGATGGCCTGAGGCTTTTTACAGGGACCCTACGACACCCCAGCCCGAACAAGTTGCCACCGTGCCTCCTGAGTATAAGGTCGGGCAGCCAATGTGGAATTAACTGTCCTGCCAGTCTCTGAAGTAAAGCATAGAGATCCTTACTCCCTCGGTGTTCTGGCTACCGGCTTCTGCGCCTCAGAGGGAGGCAGCCTATTCTAGGGCAGAACTCCCTCTGGATTCCTCTCCTTGTGCTATGACTTCGTTTCTCACTCTCAACAACGCAATTCCCTTCCTGTCCTTTCTTAGGGTGCTGCCGCATGTGGGGCAGGCGCAGCTCCGTGAACCCTCGTTCTCCACAGACCTCAGTCTGCATCTGGCTTCTTCTCACTCCAGCCAGCTTCTCCCTCACTTCCTATCCAGACTACGAGTTTTACCTAATTGTGAGGAGTGCCCTAATAGATACAAGCATGGCTCCCCCTGGCGGCCTTGAGTGTGAAGCGTGTTGTGTGGTTTGTGATACCTGGTAAGGTGATCTCCTTTATTGCCTTCAGACATAACATCACTTCCCCTGGTGGAAGAATGACATTACTGCAACGAGCAGGACCCTGGGGCGCTGCATAAGATTACCAGGGAAAAAACATATCACTTTCCAGATATAACCTCATATTAGGCTACATCTTTTGGTGAGTTTTTAAGGCTGCGTATTTTTGAAAAATGCAAGTAACCTATTTTACTTAATGGGTGTCAACATAACCTCCACGCAGCCACATAATAAGGTACCCAAAAACAACTATAGGAATGGACTGCGCCTCTAATTTATTATGAAGACAAACAATGGATGCCAGTTCAAAACAGATCTCTGAAGGGAGAACAAACCCCAAATATGGCGCCATGGAGAGGAACACTACAGAAAGACACTAAGGCCGGCGTCACACTAGCGAGTTTTACGGACGAATGAGATGCGCAAAAACTACACATTGCACTCGGACCAATGATTCTCTATGGGGCAGATTCTATCTGGCGTATATTACGCATCCGTATTTTACGGCCGTACAAAATCGCAGCATGCTGCGTTTGACAGCATATTGCGCATAAAATACGCCAATGAAAGTCAATGGGGGCGAGAAAAATATGGATTACAGACGGACCAACAGTGTGACTTGCGAGAAATACGCACTGGTGTTCTATAGAAAAGCCGGTAATTCAGTGCGGTGTATAGAAAAATCACACTGACAGGTTAGAATAGAATAGCTAAAATAAATGTTTACACATAGTATAGGTGAAATATATATAGGAATATGTAAAAAATAAGGGATATGAAAAGGTTTACTGTATGTAAACCATGTCTCATATCCTGTCGGGTTTGGGAAGGAGATAGCAAAAGCCCACATCACACCAGGGGATCGGACCTCAGACGTACTATCCCGTCCGAGGTCAGAATGGGGTTAAAGTGCTGTTTATTTGTTATGTAAAAAAAAATCACACCAAGAAGAATCATTTCAGAACATTTTCCACCTTTAATGTCACTCCTAATCTGTACAATTCTACTGAAAAATAAACTGAAATCTTTTTGGATGGAAAAAGAAAAATAAAGAAATAAAATAATGTGGTTGCATAAATATGTATGCTCTTAAACTATCATTTGCATAATATTCATATATATTTGTTGAAGTACTATTTGAATTTATGACTGAATTTAGTCTGTGTGGGCAGGTGTCTTTCAATGCGAAACATCTAGAATCTTTGCCCATTCTTCCTTGCTGAAGCTCAAAATCCGTCAGATTGTGAGGACATCTGCTGTGTACAGTGTCCTTTTCATGCCACCTACTTTGATCTTCTTCTGGTTAAGCCATTATTTTGTCGATTAGAATCATTGTTGTGTTTAAGTTGAAATTCCTCTTCATCTTCAAGTTTTCAGCAGGGGCCTGAAGGTTTTGTTGCAAGATTTACTGATATTTGGGTCTCTTCACAGTTCCCTCTTCCTTCACTAAAGCCCATGTTCCAGCTGCCAAAAAAAATAGCAAATTATATTGCTGCCTCCACCATGCTTCACTGCGGGAATGGTGTTCTTTTAGCGATGTGCAGTGTTGGCTTTGCATCAAACATACCTTTTGGAATTATGGCCAAAAAGTTCAATATTGGTGTCATCCGACCACAACATGTTTTCCAACATGCTTTTCGCGTACTTTATATAGGTTTTGATAAAACATAGCGAGGTTTGGAAGTTTGTATTTTGTATGAAAAGGCTTCTATCTTGCCCCCCTACCCCAAAGGCTAAAGATATGAAGAATACAGGAGATTGTTTTCTCATGCAGTACCCATCCGGTACTTACCAAAAATTCCTATAAATCCTTTAATGTTGCTGTTGGTCCCTTGCAGCCTACTGGACCAATTTTATTTTTCTCTGTTCATCAATTTTTGAGTACCATCCAGTTTTAGGTAACATCACTGTTGTGTCAAATTTAAGCCACTTCTTGATGACCACCTTCACAGTGTTCCATGTTATAGCAATTTTTTTTTATCCTTGTCCTGACATAAGTTTGAACAATGAGATCCCTTTGCTGTGTTATAAGCTGTTTACAAGCCATGGTTTTTGAGAGAAAAATGCAGAAAGAAAATGTCAGGAAAATGTTACTAGAACAACTAAAGTTCATATGGGTTAATCAGAATCCTAATAATTGATGTCAACTATATATTGACTATGATTTACCATGAGTTTATATGTGATTGGCTAATTCTGAACACAACCACATCCCTATTTATGAGAGTGTTCACACTTATGAAACCACATTATTTTAGGAGTATTATTTTTATTTTTCCACTCAAAATGACTTCAATTTCAGTTTCTTTTTACATGACAAAAACCTGGCAATTTAACAGGGGTGTATAGACTTTTTATGTCCACTGTATTGAGTTTTCCGAGAGTTTAAACATTGATGACATATTTGGTATAAGCCATTCATATTAGATCTATGAAGGTCACCACCTGGAAACATAATTGATCGGCTGTTAGGAGGCCCTGCTGGAATACTTCAGATGCATACACTGTTTACTGGTGTCCTCGGATACTGCATCTCAGCTCATATTCGCTTCAATAGTATCTAAATAGTAGTATTACACAAGAACTGACACTGAGCAGTCATGGAATCCAACAATAACAACTTTATTAGATAAAATATATAAAAGGCATAATATATCAGACAATCGGACTCAACAGGGATAAAAGATGGTATCAAGATAATGCCCACATACACAAAAGCCCAAGGTAGGGTAAGTCCCTGGTACAGGTCATGTATAGATATACCAGTAAGGTAGCAATACACTCATGTGTGGAACATGTAGATGTCTACATATTACAAAAAATCACAGCGCAATAGCCCATATAACACATCACCTATTCCAATCATGGTTATAAATCATAAACTACCCCACAATAGTACCTTGTCAATGCGGACGCTGACACCCAGGGGCAACCTTATACCCCGACGCGCGTTTCGGTAGTGTTACCTTCCTCAGGGGGCATGACCTGTACCAGGGACTTACCCTACCTTGGGCTTTTGTGTATGTGGGCATTATCTTGATACCATCTTTTGGCCCTGTTGAGTCCGATTGTCTGGTATATTATGCCTTTTATATATTTTATCTAATAAAGTTGTTATTGTTGGATTCTATGACTGCTTAGTTGGTTGTTTCTGTTCAGATTGTTGCAGTTATTCATATATCCATGCATAGGCGGTAGATGGGCAGATTTATTCTTACACCTCATACTTATTGTGATGATTAACACCCTCTACCACTGATTATGTTCATCAGAATTTGGTTCTGTAAGAGCTGACACTGCACAGCGTATGGAGCCATGCTATTTCAGATCTGTATACTGTACATCCACCTGTTGCGGGAGCTCTAAACAGCAGATTGATGGGGGCGCCTTGTGTCAGACCTCCACTGTCACTGATAGGATATTAATGACCAAACTCCTGGACAATCCACTTAACATGCCTAATCTTTACATATGTACCCTGTCCATACAGACTCCTAGGTAGATTTGCAAATTTTGAAAACAGACATACCTTGCCAGGGGCGTATTTTAGAAAAAAGGGTGACTCCTCATACTCTATGCCAAAACCTTGCTGAAGTTCTAAAACTTTGGACATGACAGTATGTTTGGTCAGTTTGCTGTCTGTGAAAAAAAAGACTTCACACAGATAGCACTAGGACCAATATTATTCAATTGGGCTATTTCGATGACAATTTTTTTCCAAAATGGCAGTGTGTATCAGTATCTTCCATATGTCGGATGAGACTCACCTATTGAAGTATACATATAATACATTTAGCAATAAATTTATATAGATACATTGGTTTTCTTAACATAGGAAACTATATTTGGTCTTAGAGTGTTTGATGTGAAGAATCCCCACTGATCGATACATTGCTTTTTGTAGCACTACAGTCCTTGTACATGTGTCACGCTGCACCCAGACAGCGTTAGAGCTAAAACCCATTGCATCCGTACAGTTTTCGCACCGCATCCCTGATTATTCCAACTGGTGTTCTATGGACATTGTCTGCATTGGTCACACCTCATATACAGTCCTGCTCATTGTTATTAGCCCCCATGAAATTTAAGTACATAATGTGGAATATCTACTGAAAAAAAGGAATCAAGTGAAACAGTTTTTTGCATAGAGCACTCGTGTTAAATACAAAAGATCAAATGATAAACAATAATTTAAAACAAAAAACAATGGGAGAAAAAAATAGAAAAACCTACTGCAAATCTTGCAGTGACATTGGTATTGGTGTCCTTTACATTAAGTTGGTATGGAAACACCTTTTGACTCACCTGTGGTAAATCACAAATGAGAATCAACTGTGATCAATTGTCGGTGCCCATGTGACATGAATTAGCCAATGAATGATGACTTCAGTGTTTTAAAAAGCCACATGGTATGCCCCTTCCCTTTGTCACAATTGTCAAGACAAAGGATGTCTGAGGACATCAGAGCTGCTATTATTAGCAAGTAGTGTTGAGCGATACATTCCGATATCGGAAAGTATCGGTATCGGTTTGGATCGGCCGATATTCAAAAAATATCGGATATCGCCGATACCGATACCCGATCCCAATGCAAGTCAATGGGACCAAAATATCGGAATTAAAATAAACCCTTTCTTTCCTTGTAGGTTCATTCTACATGAAGGAAAACAACTAAGAATAATGTAGGATGTATTGGGGGAGGTGGCGGAGACATTAAAGGCAATGAGGATTAGCCCAATGAAATAGAATAGCATGATTTTTTTTTTTTTAAAGACGTTCGGATTGAAAAAGATATTGACTATGTAAATTTTTTTTTATTTTGTCAGATATTGATGTTTCACTATTCCACGACCTTCCCCTTCTTTTTTTTCCTTTTCCCACACTTTCATCTTCATCATCATCAGCATCTTTGACATCAACTTCTTCACCTTATTCATCTTCTTCTTCATCTTCTACCTATTTTTTTTTTTTATTACATTCTTCATATTCATTTTCTTCAACTATTATTATTCTTCCTATTCTACATATTCTTTTTATTCCACTGTTATTATTCTTCCTATTCTACTTCTTCATCATATTCTCATTTGTGACAGGCATTCCCGTAGTTGTTATCTATAAAAGTTTGAAGATTACACCTTCCGTTCTGCCAGTCACAAAAGTTACATTTGTCCGCGTTCAGTTTGGCCTGCAGCATCAGGCTTTATCCAGGGGCACCACGAGGAGGAACGGACTCACCCCCATACACTGCTTAGTCTTCTTCTGCATATAATTTAGATCATATCTTTTGCTCTGATATTAAGTGTTATGCTTAATGTTCTTCTGCTCTTTGTTCTGCAGCCTCTTGTTCTTCTGCTTCTCGGTCTTCCATGTCGTCGTCTCCAGGGTCGTCGTCTTCAGTGTCGTCATCTCCGCCGTCGTCGTCTCCGCCGTCGTCGTCTCCGCCGTCGTCGTCTCCGCCGTCGTCGTCGTCTCCGCCGTCGTCGTCGTCGTCGTCGTCATCGGGGTGGTCTTCCGGGTCGTCGTCGTCGTCGTCATCGGGGTGGTCTTCCGGGTCGTCGACTTTAGGGTCTTAAACTTGGAAATGTAGCAGAAGGTACAAGAAGGCTGAGAAAATGCCAAGAACCAGCTGATGGAACTGGAACTCGGATGGCTACCCGAAGGTTCAAGAGCATATGGAACTACCGAGGACCAGCTGACGTTACTGGAACCCGGTTACTAAGCAGGAGGTACCCGTGCCTGAAAGCACTACCAAGGACCACCTGACGTTGGTGGAACTTGGATACCCAGAAGGAGGCACCTAAGCCAAAGGCTCTGCCCGGAACCAGCTGACGTTACTGGAACCAGGATGGGGAGCAGAAGGTACAAGAGCAAAAGACACTGCCGAGAACCAGCTGACGGTACTGGAACCCGGATGGGTAGCCGAAGGTCCAAGAGCCAATGGAACTACCGAGGACCAGCTGACGTTACTGGAACCCGGTTACTAAGCAGGAGGTACCCGTGCCTGAAAGCACTACCAAGGACCACCTGACGTTGGTGGAACTTGGATACCCAGAAGGAGGCACCTAAGCCAAAGGCTCTGCCCGGAACCAGCTGACGTTACTGGAACCAGGATGGGGAGCAGAAGGTACAAGAGCAAAAGACACTGCCTAGAACCAGCTGACGGTGCTGGAACCAGGTGGTGGACCCGAAGGCCCACAGGAGAGGAGAGAACAGCTAGGCCGCGAGGCAGCCGCAGTTACCGAACCCCAACAGTCCTACAGGGGGAGCTGGGCCTACTGGCACTACAGGACCAGACTTGACTACCAGTTCACGCAGCCCACATAGGAAGCTCCTAAACTGGAGGCACCCTGGAGTTGGCTAACTCGACCGCACCACGACGGGGCAAGCATAGGCGTCTCAGTGAAGTTGACACAATCCGGAAACAGCTGACGGTGCTGAAACCAGGCTTGGCACGAGGGAGTACCTGTGACAAGAACACTGCCGAGAACCAGCTGGCGGTGCTGGAACCCGGATGCGTTGCCCCAGTGTGCAAGAGCCAATGGCACGACCGAGGACCAGCTGACGGTGCTGGAACCCGGTTACTAAGCTGTAGGTGCCCGCGCTTAAAAGCACTACCAAGGACCGCCTGGCGTTGGCGGAACTCGGATACCCAGGAGGAGGCACCTAAGCCAAAGGCTCGGCCCGAAACCAGCTGACGGTGCTGGAACCAGGTGGTGGACCCGAAGGTCCACAGGAGAGGAGAGAACAGCTAGGCCGCGAGGCAGCCGCAGTTACCGAACCCCAACAGTCCTACAGGGGGAGCTGGGCCTACTGGCACTACAGAACCAGCCTTGACTACCAGTTCACGCAGCCCACATAGGAAGCTCCTAAACTGGAGGCACCCTGGAGTTGGCTAACTCGACCGCACCACGACGGGGCAAGCATAGGCGTCTCAGTGAAGTTGACACAACCCGGAAACAGCTGACGGTGCTGAAACCAGGCTTGGCACGAGGGAGTACCTGTGACAAGAACACTGCCGAGAACCAGCTGGCGGTGCTGGAACCCGGATGCGTTGCCCCAGTGTGCAAGAGCCAATGGCACGACCGAGGACCAGCTGACGGTGCTGGAACCCGGTTACTAAGCTGTAGGTGCCCGCGCTTAAAAGCACTACCAAGGACCGCCTGGCGTTGGCGGAACTCGGATACCCAGGAGGAGGCACCTAAGCCAAAGGCTCGGCCCGGAACCAGCTGACGGTGCTGGAACCAGGTGGTGGACCCGAAGGTCCACAGGAGAGGAGAGAACAGCTAGGCCGCGAGGCAGCCGCAGTTACCGAACCCCAACAGTCCTACAGGGGGAGCTGGGCCTACTGGCACTACAGAACCAGCCTTGACTACCAGTTCACGCAGCCCACATAGGAAGCTCCTAAACTGGAGGCACCCTGGAGTTGGCTAACTCGACCGCACCACGACGGGGCAAGCATAGGCGTCTCAGTGAGCTTGACACAACCCGGAAACAGCTGACGGTGCTGAAACCAGGCTTGGCACGAGGGAGTACCTGTGACAAGAACACTGCCGAGAACCAGCTGGCGGTGCTGGAACCCGGATGCGTTGCCTATTAAAGATTGTCTTCCTAGAGCCCCAACTAGCGGTGTTGGAGCAGAGGGTAAGCAGGGGGAGATGAGTGTAGGCCGAAGCCTGCACTGGAGGCAGCTTTGTGTCTGCGTTGCGTTTGCAGGACACTTTGCCGGCTACACACTGGGGGAACAGCTGGCGTTGCTGAACCCCACTAACACAATGGCGTGTGTTTTTCTCTGTGCAGCTAGCACTTGCGGGCAAAAACTAGCGATGTTAGAGCCCGTGTTGAAGCAGGAGGAGGAGGAGAGGAGCAGAGTGTAGGCCGAAGCCTAGTTGAACCAATTTCAAAGGAAACCTTTAACCCCCCCCCCTCAGGTGTTACAAAGTACAAGAGACATACCTTGTGCAGTATTAATGCTGCACAAGTGAAAGGTTGCTCTATTAATTTGTCTACTTGCACACGCTGAATGAAAGACATACACAATTTACCCCATTCTACAGTCAAACTGTAGTGGATGCGTGACTTGGTTTTTTGATGAGACGCAGCACAGGTGTCCAAAATAACGCCTTGGTGCTTGGCGCAGCTTCCTGAGCGTTGTTATTTGCTGTACAGGAGTCTGCGCTCTTGTGTTATCCCTTGGCAATGCCCTGTTAGCGCTGCCCATCTTATGACATCATTTCATGTTGGCCGGTGCGGTTAACGATGGCCATAAATCCCAGACCCACAGTGTCTTTTCATAAAGCCACACTGCGGTGCTGGGATTCGTGGCCTTGAGCAGTAAATATTTTGGCCGCTCACACACGTCCTTACACCTGCTTCAGACTGGGCGGCCTCTGCTGATCCCTTCTCGCATGCCGCGGCCATGAGGCTGCACAGTCTGAAGAAGGCGGAAGGAGATGAGTTAAGACAGGCGAAGATATGCACTGCTCGTGCCCATCAATCACACCCTCGCAGTCAAAATAAGTAAGACAACGAGGAGCATTTTATTCAGGCAGGGCGGACGAACAGGCGCAAGTAGCCAACCAATGATGTCAGAAGACGGGAAGCGCTACCAAGGGGGGTGCTGCGTATCATTAGAAAGGAAAGTCACACCTCAGGGACAGTGGAATGGTCTCAAAGAGACACATTTTGTACGTGTTGAGTTCCACGTGGGCAAGGAGAAAACATCAGCCACCTTGTACAAATGCAGCAGTACTGCTGTACAAGGTGGCTGTTATACATAGAAACACCTGGGGGTGGGGGGCAGGCTCCCTTCAATTTCAGTTCATGTGCCTGCGTGGCGTTTGCAGGTCACGTTGCAAGCTACACAGCAGGGGAACAGCTGGCGTTGCTGAACCCCACTGACACATTGACTGGTGTTTTTCTCTGTGCAGATCGCATGTCCGGGCAAAAACTAGCGGTGTTAGAGCCCAGGGTCAGCAGGAGGAGGAGGAGAGGAGCAAAGTGTAGGCCGAAGCCTGCACTGGTGGCAGCTTTTGGTCGGTTGTGCCAGCGTGGCTTTTGCTGGACACGATGCCGGCTACACAGCGGGGGAACAGCTGGCGGTGCTGAACCCCACTAACACATTGGCTGGTGTTTTTCTCTGTGCAGCTAGCATTTCCGGGCAAAAACTAGCGGTGTTAGAGCCCAGGGTCAGCAGGAGGAGGAGAGGAGCAGAGTGTAGGCCGAAGCCTAGTTGAACCAATTTCAAAGGTTACCTTTAACCCCCCCTCAGGTGTTACAAAGTACAAGAGCCACTCCTTCTGCAGCATTAATGCTGCACAAGTAAAAGGTTGCTCTATTAATTTGTCTACTTGCACACGCTGAATGCAACACGTACACTATTTAGCCCATTATACTGTTAAACAGTAGTGGAGGCGTGACTTGTCTTTTTAAAGAAAAGCAGCACAGGTGTCGAAAATAACACCTTTTTGCATGGGCGCAGCTTCCTGAGCGTTGTTAGTTGCTGTACAGGAGTCTGCGCTCTTGTGATCCCTTGGCTATGCGCTGTGAGCGCTTCCTGTCTTATGACCTCATTTCATGTTGGCCGTTGCGGTTAGCGGTGGACATGAATCCCAGACCCACAGTGTTTTTTTTAAAAATCACACTGCGGTGCTGGGATTCTTGCCCTTGTGCACTAAATATGTTTGCCGCTCACACATGTCCTTACACCTGCTTCAGACTGGGCGGCCTCATCTGATCCCTTATCGCATGCCGCGGCCATGAGGACACCCAGTCTGAAGAAGGCGGAAGGAGGTGACTTAAAACAGGCGAACATATGCACTGCACATGCCCATCAATAACACCCTCGCATCCAAAATATGAGACAACGAGGGGCGTTGTGTCGGGCAGGGCGGACGCACAGGCACAGGCAGCCAACCAATGATGTCAGAAGACGGGCAGCGCTAACAATGGGGGTGCTGCGTGTCATTAAAAAGGAAAGTCACACCTCAGGGACATTAGCATTGGTCTCTAATGAGACACATTTTGTACGTGTTGAGTTCCACGTGGGCAAGGAGAAAACATCAGCCACCTTGTACAAATGCAGCAGTACTGCTGTACAAGGTGGCTGTTATACATAGAAACACCTGGGGGTGGGGGGTAGGCTCCCTTCAATTTCAGTTCATGTGCCTGCGTGGCGTTTGCAGGTCACGTTGCAAGCTACACAGCAGGGGAACAGCTGGCGTTGCTGAACCCCACTGACACATTGACTGGTGTTTTTCTCTGTGCAGATTGCATGTCCGGGCAAAAACTAGCGGTGTTAGAGCCCAGGGTCAGCAGGAGGAGGAGGAGAGGAGCAAAGTGTAGGCCGAAGCCTGCACTGGTGGCAGCTTTTGGTCGGTTGTGCCAGCGTGGCTTGTGCTGGACACGATGCAAGCTACACAGCAGGGAAACATTAAAACCTACAAGAGAAAAAAGTAAATGAAAACCCTGATATAACTAAGTAAAAAAGCAAAAGTGCATTTAAATAACACAGAGTTTTTAGTAATACTGTTTTTTGATCAAAAAATAGCACAAAAGCCATCCCACCTCGTCACGGTAACTCTGATCGGGACAGTCCTAAACTATCTAATATTAAAACCTTACCATGTGTCAATGTTGACCTCAGTGTGAATAAGGGCAGATGAAAGGACTGAGCCCAAACAGTGAAACACTAGACTGGGGAAGCCTTATATAGTTTCTAGCTCAAACAGGGAGGCCACACCCCGGGTTGCACAGAATGCAACAATACAAAAAAAAAAAAAAAAAACACAAAATTGAGCTTAACTTAAGTTGGTATACATGCAGAGGTAAAACACATGTTCAAAATGGCCATAAAACATTAAAACCTACAAGAGAAAAAAGTAAATGAAAACCCTGATATAACTAAGTAAAAAAGCAAAAGTGCATTTAAATAACACAGAGTTTTTAGTAATACTGTTTTTTGATCAAAAAATAGCACAAAAGCCATCCCACCTCGTCACGGTAACTCTGATCGGGACAGTCCTAAACTATCTAATATTAAAACCTTACCATGTGTCAATGTTGACCTCAGTGTGAATAAGGGCAGATGAAAGGACTGAGCCCAAACACCTTTTTGCATGGGCGCAGCTTCCTGAGCGTTGTTAGTTGCTGTACAGGAGTCTGCGCTCTTGTGATCCCTTGGCTATGCGCTGTGAGCGCTTCCTGTCTTATGACCTCATTTCATGTTGGCCGTTGCGGTTAGCGGTGGACATGAATCCCAGACCCACAGTGTTTTTTTTAAAAATCACACTGCGGTGCTGGGATTCTTGCCCTTGTGCACTAAATATGTTTGCCGCTCACACATGTCCTTACACCTGCTTCAGACTGGGCGGCCTCATCTGATCCCTTATCGCATGCCGCGGCCATGAGGACACCCAGTCTGAAGAAGGCGGAAGGAGGTGACTTAAAACAGGCGAACATATGCACTGCACATGCCCATCAATAACACCCTCGCATCCAAAATATGAGACAACGAGGGGCGTTGTGTCGGGCAGGGCGGACGCACAGGCACAGGCAGCCAACCAATGATGTCAGAAGACGGGCAGCGCTAACAATGGGGGTGCTGCGTGTTATTAAAAAGGAAAGTCACACCTCAGGGACATTAGCATTGGTCTCTAATGAGACACATTTTGTACGTGTTGAGTTCCACGTGGGCAAGGAGAAAACATCAGCCACCTTGTACAAATGCAGCAGTACTACTGTACAAGGTGGCTGTTATACATAGAAACACCTGGGGGTGGGGGGCAGGCTCCCTTCAATTTCAGTTCATGTGCCTGCGTGGCGTTTGCAGGTCACGTTGCAAGCTACACAGCAGGGGAACAGCTGGCGTTGCTGAACCCCACTGACACATTGACTGGTGTTTTTCTCTGTGCAGATTGCATGTCCGGGCAAAAACTAGCGGTGTTAGAGCCCAGGGTCAGCAGGAGGAGGAGGAGAGGAGCAAAGTGTAGGCCGAAGCCTACACTGGTGGCAGCTTTTGGTCGGTTGTGCCAGCGTGGCTTGTGCTGGACACGATGCAAGCTACACAGCAGGGAAACAGCTGGCGTTGCTGAACCCCACTAACACATTGGCTGGTGTTTTTCTCTGTGCAGCTAGCATTTCCGGGCAAAAACTAGCGGTGTTTGAGCCCAGGGTCAGCAGGAGGAGGAGAGGAGCAAAGTGTAGGCCGAAGCCTGCACTGGTGGCAGCTTTTGGTCGGTTGTGCCAGCGTGGCTTTTGCTGGACACGATGCCGGCTACACAGCGGGGGAACAGCTGGCGGTGCTGAACCCCACTAACACATTGGCTGGTGTTTTTCTCTGTGCAGCTAGCATTTCCGGGCAAAAACTAGCGGTGTTAGAGCCCAGGGTCAGCAGGAGGAGGAGAGGAGCAGAGTGTAGGCCGAAGCCTAGTTGAACCAATTTCAAAGGTTACCTTTAACCCCCCCTCAGGTGTTACAAAGTACAAGAGCCACTCCTTCTGCAGCATTAATGCTGCACAAGTAAAAGGTTGCTCTATTAATTTGTCTACTTGCACACGCTGAATGCAACACGTACACTATTTAGCCCATTATACTGTTAAACAGTAGTGGAGGCGTGACTTGTCTTTTTAAAGAAAAGCAGCACAGGTGTCGAAAATAACACCTTTTTGCATGGGCGCAGCTTCCTGAGCGTTGTTAGTTGCTGTACAGGAGTCTGCGCTCTTGTGATCCCTTGGCTATGCGCTGTGAGCGCTTCCTGTCTTCTGACCTCATTTTATGTTGGCCGTTGCGGTTAGCGATGGACATGAATCCCAGACCCACAGTGTGTTTTCAAAAAATCACACTGCGTGGCTGGGATTCGTGGCCTTGTGCAGTAAATATGTTTGACGCTCACACATGTCCTTACACCTGCTTCAGACTGGGTGGCCTCATCTGATCCCTTATCGCCTGCCGCGGCCATGAGGACACCCAGTCTGAAGAAGGCGGAAGGAGATGAGTGAACACAGGCAAACATATGCACTGCACATGCCCATCAATCACACCCTCGCTGTCCAAAAAAATAAGACACCGAGGGGCGTTGTTTCGAGCAGTGGAGATGCACAGGCGCAGCCAGCTAACCAATGATGTCAAAAGACGGGCAGCGCTAACAAGGGTGGTGCTGCGTGTCATTACAAAGGAAAGTCACACCTCAGGGACATTGTAATGGTCTCTAATGAGACACATTTTGTACGTGTTGAGTTCCACGTGGGCAAGGAGAAAAAGTCAGCCACCTTGTACAAATGCAGCAGTACTGCTGTACAAGGTGGCTGTTATACATAGAAACACCTGGGGGTGGGGGGCAGGCTCCCTTCAATTTCAGTTCATGTGCCTGCGTGGCGTTTGCAGGTCACGTTGCAAGCTACACAGCAGGGGAACAGCTGGCGTTGCTGAACCCCACTGACACATTGACTGTTGTTTTTCTCTGTGCAGATTGCATGTCCGGGCAAAAACTAGCGGTGTTAGAGCCCAGGGTCAGCAGGAGGAGGAGGAGAGGAGCAAAGTGTAGGCCGAAGCCTGCACTGGTGGCAGCTTTTGGTCGGTTGTGCCAGCGTGGCTTGTGCTGGACACGATGCAAGCTACACAGCAGGGAAACAGCTGGCGTTGCTGAACCCCACTAACACATTGGCTGGTGTTTTTCTCTGTGCAGCTAGCATTTCCGGGCAAAAACTAGCGGTGTTTGAGCCCAGGGTCAGCAGGAGGAGGAGAGGAGCAAAGTGTAGGCCGAAGCCTGCACTGGTGGCAGCTTTTGGTCGGTTGTGCCAGCGTGGCTTTTGCTGGACACGATGCCGGCTACACAGCGGGGGAACAGCGGGCGTTGCTGAACCCCACTAACACATTGGCTGGTGTTTTTCTCTGTGCAGCTAGCATTTCCGGGCAAAAACTAGCGTTGTTAGAGCCCAGGGTCAGCAGGAGGAGTAGAGGAGCAGAGTGTAGGCCGAAGCCTAGTTGAACCAATTTCAAAGGTTACCTTTAACCCCCCCCCCTCAGGTGTTGCAAGGTACAAGAGCCACACCTTGTGCAGCATTAATGCTGCACAAGTAAAAGGTTGCTCTATTTAATTTGCTCCTTGCACACGATGAATAAAACACGTACACTATTTAGCCCATTATACTGTCAAACAGTAGTGGAGGCGTGACTTTCCTTTTTACGGAGATGCAGCACAGGTGTCAAAATTAACACATAGCTGCTGTGCGCAGATTCCTGAGCATTGTTATTTGCTGTACAGGAGTCTGCGCTATTGTGTGATCCCTTGGCCATGCGCTGTGAGCGCTTCCTGTCTTCTGACCTCATTTTATGTTGGCCGTTGCGGTTAGCGATGGACATGAATCCCAGACCCACAGTGTGTTTTAAAAAAAATCACACTGCGTGGCTGGGATTCGTGGCCTTGTGCAGTAAATATGTTTGCCGCTCACACATGTCCTTACACCTGCTTCAGACTGGGCGGCCTCATCTGATCCCTTCTCGCATGCCGCGGCCATAAGGCTGCACAGTCTGAAGAAGGCGGAAGGAGATGAGTTAAGACAGGCGAAGATATGCACTGCTCGTGCCCATCAATCACACCCTCGCAGTCAAAATAATTAAGACAACGAGGAGCATTTTATTCAGGCAGGGCGGACGCACAGGCGCAACTAGCCAACCGATGATGTCAGAAGACGGGAAGCGCTACCAAGGGGGGTGCTGCGTATCATTAGAAAGGAAAGTCACACCTCAGGGACAGTGGAATGGTCTCAAAGAGACACATTTTGTACGTGTTGAGTTCCACGTGGGCAAGGAGAAAAAGTCAGCCACCTTGTACAAATGCAGCAGTACTGCTGTACAAGGTGGCTGTTATACATAGAAACACCTGGGGGAGAGGGGGCCAGGCTCCCTTCAATTTCAGTTCATGTGCCTGCGTGGCGTTTGCAGGACACGTTGCCAGCTACACAGCAGGGGAACAGCTGGCATTGCTGAACCCCACTAACACATTGGCTGGTGTTTTTCTCTGTGCAGCTAGCAGTTCCGGGCAAAAACTAGCGGTGTTAGAGCCCAGGGTCAGCAGGAGGAGGAGGAGAGGAGCAAAGTGTAGGCCGAAGCCTGCACTGGTGGAAGCTTTTGGTCGGTTGTGCCAGCGTGGCTTGTGCTGGACACGATGCCGACTACACAGCAGGGGAACAGCTGGCGGTGCTCAACCCCACTGACACATCACCTAGTGTTTTTTCTGTGTAGACAACACTTCCAGGTGTCAACTGACAGTGTTGAAACCCAGGGAATCAAAGAGGAGCAGAGTGTAGGCCGAAGCCTGCAGTGGAGCAAGTGTAAAGGGAACCTTTAACCCCCCCCCCCCAGGCATTTGTTGCTGAAAGAGCCATCTTGTACAGCAGTAATACTGCACATGGAAAATGGTGGCTCCGAAAATAATGCTCCTTGCAAACGCTGAAGTACACACTCATATAATGTGTCCCCTCACACCGTCAAACCATCCCGGAAGTGGGACTTTCCTTTGTAATGTGACACAGCACAGCCGTCATTCCAACCCCCTTGGTGCCGTGCGCCACCTCCTCAACGTTGTTTGGTTCTGTCACGGAGCCCGCGCTGTAATGTTATCCCTTGGCCATGCACAGTTAGCGGTGCCCGTCTTCTGACATCATTTAGGTGTCAGTCTGGCAGTGCCTGTGCGTCAAAGCTGCCCGAGATCCAACCTTGCAGTGTCATCAAATGTAATCCCACTGCGGGCCAGGGATCCATGGGCATGCGCAGTGCATATCATCGCCTCTCACTCACCTCCTTCATGCTTCTTCAGACTGTGCGGCGTCACGGCCGTGGCATGCTATTAGGGATCAGCTGACGCCGCCTAGTCTGAAGAAGCATGAAGAAGGGGAATGAGAGGCTAGTATATGCACTGCGCATGGCCATGGATACCAGGCCCACTGTGGGATCACATTAGACGACACTGCGAGGTGGGATTTCGGGCAGCGTGGACGCACAGGCGCAGCCAGGACGACAACAAATGATGTCAGAGGACGGGCAGCGCAAACTGTGCATGGCCAAGGGATAACATAACAGTGCAGGGTCCATGACGGAATCAAACAACGCTAAGGAGGCAGCGCACGGTGCCAAGGGGGTAGCAATGACGGCTGTGCTGCGTCACATTACAAAGGAAAGTCCCACCTCTGGGACGGTTGGACGGTGTGAGGGGACACATTACATGAGTGTGTAGTTCAGCGTTTCCAAGGAGCCTAATTTCAAGAGCGACCTTTCCCTTGTGCAGTATTAGTGCTGCACATGGTGGCTCTTTCAGTAACAAACGCCTGGGGGGGGAACAGGTCCCCTTACATTTTAGTTGTGCCAGCGTGGCGGTCGCATGACACGTTGCCGGATACACAGCTGGGGATCAGCTGACGTTACTGAACCCCAATAACAGAGGAGCGACTGTTGACTGTGCACACAGCACTTCCAGGCACCAACTGGCGGTGTTAGAGCCCAGGGACAGCAGGAGGAGCAGATTGGAGGTATTACCGCACACACAGCTGGGGATCAGCTGACGTTACTGAACCCCAATAACAGAGGAGCGACTGTTGACTGTGCACACAGCACTTCCAGGCACCAACTGGCGGTGTTAGAGCCCAGGGACAGCAGGAGGAGCAGATTGGAGGTATTACCGCACACACAGCTGGGGATCAGCTGACGTTACTGAACCCCAATAACAGAGGAGCGACTGTTGACTGTGCACACAGCACTTCCAGGCACCAACTGGCGGTGTTAGAGCCCAGGGACAGCAGGAGGAGCAGAGGAACAGAGTGTAGGCCGAAGCCTGATTGGAGCAAGTTGAAAGGGAACCTTTAACCCCCCCCCCCAAGACGTTTGTAGCTGAAAGAGCCATCTTGTGCAGCGCTAAGGATGCAAAAGGAAAAGGTTGCTCTTTTAATTATGCTCCTTGCAAACACAGAAGTAAACACTAAAAATGTGTCCCCTTATACCGTTAAACCGTCACGGAGGTGCAAATTTCCTTCGTAATGGGACACAGCACAGCTGTCATTCCTATCCCCTTGGTGCCGTGTGCTGCCTCCTCAGCGTTGTTTTAAGCTGTCACGGAGCCTGCGCTGTTCTGTTATCCCTTGGCCATGCCCAATTAGCGCTGCCTGTCTTCTGACATAATTTGGTGTCAGGCTGTCAGTGCCTGTGCGCACACGCTGCTCCAGATCCCACCTCGCAGTCTCGTCTAACGTAATCCCACTGCGGGCCTTGGATCCATGGGCATGCACAGTGCATATCCTCGACTCTCACTCCCCTCCTTCCCTCTTCTTCAGACTGTGCGTTGTCACGGCCGTGGCATGCTATTAGGGATCAGCTGACGGCGCACAGTCTAAAGAAGGCGGAGGGAAATGAGCGAGAGCCCGAGGGGAAGATATGCACTGCGCATGCCCATGGATCCCAGGCCCGCAGTGTGACTCAATCAGAAGACACTGCGAGGCGGGATCTATGGCAGCGCGGCCGCACAGGCGCAGCCAGCCTGACACCAAATTATGTCAGAAGACAGGCAGCGCAAATAGGGCATGGCCAAGGGATAACAGAACAGCGCAGGCTCCGTGACAGCTTAAAACAACGCTGAGGAGGAAGCGCATGGCACCAAGGGGGTAGGAATGACGGCTGTGCTGCGTCACATTACGAAGGAAAGTCCCAGCTCTGGGACGGTATAACGGTATCAGTGAACACATTTTATAAGTGTTAAGTTCTGCGTGTGCAAGGAGCCCAAAAAAAATAGCTACCTTTTCCTTGTGCAGCATTACTGCTGCACAAGATGGCTCTTTCAGTAACAAACGACGGGGGGGGGGAGGTGGGGCAGGTTCCCTTACATTCAGGTTGTTGTGCCAGCGTAGCGGTCGCAGGACACATTGCCGGCTACACAGCTGGGGATCAGCTGACGTTACTGAAACCCAATAACACTGGGTCGTATGTTTTGACTGTGCAGCCTGCACTTCTGAGCCGCAACTGGCGGTGTTGGAGCCCAGGAATAGCATTTCAGGTGGTAGAAAGATGAACACAGCAGAAGACCTGGATGACACCCAATTAATTAATCAGGCAGAGGAGTGGCAAATTCCTGCGAGATCCAGGCCTGGTTCATTTTCAGGAAAGTAAGCCGGTCAACGTTATCGGAGGATAGTCGCATGCGACGGTCTGTTAGTACACCACCTGCGGCACTAAAGACACGTTCCGATAAGACACTAGCCGCAGGGCAAGCCAGCACCTCCAATGCATACTGACTTAGCTCTGGCCATGTATCCAGCTTAGAGACCCAAAACTTGAACGGGGAAGAGCCGTCGGGGAGTACAGTAAGAGGGCAAGCCATGTAGTCTGTCACCATCTGACGGAACCGTTGCCTCCTGCTGACTGGAGCCGCCGGTGATGGTGTAGACATTTTGGGCGGGCACACAAAAGTGTGCCAGAGTTGTGCCATACTCGGCTTGCCTTGGGCAGAGGCACTGCTTCTGCTCCCTCTTTGGGCAGAGCCTCCCCCACTGCCTCGACGCACTGAGCTGCTTTGTAAAGCACTAGCAGCACTCCTCTCAGTTGGACAGGAGAAGATGATGGAATTCACCAGTGTGTCGTGGTACTCCCGCAATTTACGTTCCCGGGTCAACGCAGGGATGAGGTTTTGGACGTTGTCCCGGTAGCGAGGATCGAGGAGGGTGAACACCCAATAATCAGGCATGTTGAGAATGTGGTCGATGCGGCGGTCATTTCTCAGGCACTGCAGCATAAAATCCACCATGTGCTGCAGAGTGCCAACCGGCCCAGAAACGCTGTCCCCTGCTTGAGACATGATCTCTGCCCGCTCGTCATCACCCCACCCTCGCTGTACACACTGACCACTGGACAATTGTGTCGCTCCCTCCTCTGGACGGAGCTCTTCCTCGTCCATTGACTCCTCCTCATCCTCCTCACAAATTGGCCCCTGCGTACCCCTTTGTGAGGAACCACGTGGCGCTGACTCTCCAGAAGCTGATGGAAAAGGTGACTCCTCATCCTCCACCTCTTCCACCACATCATCCCTTAACCCTTGCAAAGTTTGCTGAAGCAGGCAGATAAGGGGGACAGTCATGCTGACTAGTGCATCATCTGCACTTGCCATCCGCGTGGAATAATCAAAAGGACGCAAAACCTGGCAGACGTCCTTCAGAGTGGCCCACTCTGTGGTTGTGAAGTCTGATCGGCGCTGACTGCGACTTCTTTGCGCCTGATGCAGCTGGTACTCCATAACTGCTTGCTGCTGCTCACACAACCGCTCCAACATATGTAACGTGGAATTCCACCGGGTAGGTAGGTCACATATGATGCGGTGTTCCGGAAGGCGGAATCTGCGCTGCAGAGCAGCAATGCGGGATCTGGCCAAGCTGGAACGCCGCAAGTGAGCACACTCTAGGCGGACCTTGTGCAGCAGGGCATCAAGATCCGGATAGTCCCTCAGAAAACTCTGCACAACCAAATTGAGCACATGTGCCAGACATGGGATGTGAGTGAGGTTGCCAAGGGCCAAAGCTGCCACCAGATTTCGGCCATTGTCACACACTACCATGCCTGGCTGGAGATTCGCTGGCAGTAACCACACATCGCTCTCCTGCTTGATGGCATTCCAGAGCTCCTGCGCTGTGTGGCTTCGATGCCCCAATGAAACTAGTTTCAAGACGGCCTGCTGACGTTTGGCCACGGCTGTGCTCATGTCGGTCATAGGTAAACGTTCACGGGTCCATGTGGGGGTGGACTGTGACGGATCCTGCAGAGAGGAATCAGAGGAACTGGTGTAAGAGGAGGAGTCGATGCGTACAGACTGGATTCCTGCAATCCTTGGAGTGGGCAGGACACGTCCTGCGCCACTCGCACGATCTGTACCTGGCTCAACAACATTAACCCAATGGGCAGTGAGGGAAACATATCGCCCCTGTCCATGCTGACTGGTCCACGCATCGGTGGTGAGGTGGACCTTGCTACTGACAGCGTTCAGTAGCGCATGTTTTATGTTTGCCTCAACATGCCTGTGCAGGGCAGGGACAGCCTGCCTGCTGAAGTAAAAGCGGCTGGGCACCTTGTACTGTGGGACTGCCAATGCCATCAAGTCACGGAAGCTGTCAGTCTCCACCAGCCTGAACGAGAGCATTTCCAGGGACAACAGTTTGGCAATGCCTGCATTCAGAGCCTGTGCTCGTGGGTGGTTGGCCGAGAATGCCCGCCTTTTCTCCCATGCCTGTACTACCGATGGCTGTAGAGTAGACTGGGAGTGTGAGGATGACTGGGAAGGTGGTGCTGTGGGTGGAATTACACAAGGTCTCTGGGAGGAAGCCAAACCAGCTGTGCGTGAGCTGGAGAAAGAGGCAACACGAGCTGAAGAGGTGGTAGCTGCCGCTGTTGGTTGGCCTACATCTTCAGTGTGTTTCTGTAACTCCACCGCGTGCCTGGTCCGCACATGTTTCCACATATTTGTGGTATTGAGGTTGCTGACATTTTTCCCTCTTTTTACTTTATGATGACACAGCTTGCATTTGACAAAACAAATGTCATCTGCAACTGTGTCAAAAAAGGACCAGGCACTGCAAGTCTTGGGAGCGCCCTTTTTGGCTTTGGAAAGAGACAGGCTCCTAACGGGTGCCAAAGTGGAGGCTACAGGCTCCGCAGTCTTCCCCCTCCCTCTCCCTCTTTGGCCCGTAAGAGGAAGCTCTTCCTCTGAGCTGCTCCCACCACCTTCCTGTTCCTCACGCCACAATGGGTCAAGGACCTCATCATCTCCACTACCCTCTGCCACCAACTGCTCCTCCTGGGTAGTCTCAGCAGCACAGTACGCACGAGAAAGCGGCACCTGAGTTTCATCATCAGATGCGTACTGCGCTGTGGTCACCGGAGGCACTGGCCCACCTGCCTCTTCAGAGTCAGAGAGAAAAAGGTGTTGGGCATCACTGCACACTGCCTCTTCTTCCATTTCTCCAATGCTGCTTGGCTGGCCCCCTGTTTCCAAGCCAAGAGATTCAGAGAACAGAAGTAGAGACGGCTCCTGTCCTGGGCTCTCTGACTGCCTGGCCAATTTGGCAGGTGGTGAAGAGACAGATGGCTGCTCTCCAGTGCTCTGTGCCTGAGAGGATGTGGCACTAACTGAAGTCGATGCCGAGGCGTTAGCTGCCATCCACCCGACAACGGCTTCAATTTGGTCTTCACGCAGCAGCGGTGCACGGCGCTCTCCGACAAAGCTGCGCATGAAGGACTGTTCCCTGCTGAAACTGAGTGACGACGAGTCACCGGCGCCCGCAGCAGGCACAGAATCACCACGTCCTCTCCCTGCTCCTCTCCCTGCTCCGCGCCCACGTCCACGTGCCTTACTCCCTGCCCTCTTCATCTTGGTTGACAGATAAAGATAAGCAGAAAAGTACTAAGGCCTTAGTGTGCTTATTCCTGTAATGCTCCTCCTAACAGGTGTAAGAAACACTAATGTTGTAAATTGTGGACTAAACTTTATTATTTTTCAAATGTGGCCTACACAAGTGTTAAGTTGTGTTTGGTGAACTTAACTTTTTTTTTGGTGCAGATCGGGCTACAGAGCTAGTTTAAATCACACGGAGACCGTGCAGACAGCCGTAAACGGCGCTGCAAGGCCAAAAAACCCTCCTCTAGGTTATCCTATATAGTGTTTTTCCACTATTTAGCTGGATACAAGTGGAAAGACACTAATAGGAATTTTTTTTTTCAAATTTTAAACTGGCTGCACTATTTGAAAAAAAGGAAATTGTTTTTCAAGGTATGAGGCAGTAACGCACCCTGAGCTGAATCCAACCGGCTATGGCTGCACACAGACTACAGGGCGAGCTGCGCTCACACAGAGACCGTGCAGACAGCCGTAAACGGCGCTGCAAGGCCCAAAAAAAACCCTCTAGGTTATCCTATATAGTGTTTTTCCACTATTTAGCTGGATACGAGTGGAAAGACACTTATAGGATTTTTTTTTTTTCAAATTTTAAACAGGCTGCACTATTTGAAAAAAAAGGAAAATTTTTCTCAAGGTATGAGCCAGTAACGAACCCTGAGCTGAATCCAACCGGCTATGGCTGCACACAGACTACAGGGCGAGCTGGGCTCACACGGAGACCGTGCAGACAGCCGTAAACGGCGCTGCAAGGCCAAAAAACCCTCCTCTAGGTTATCCTATATAGTGTTTTTCCACTATTTAGCTGGATACAAGTGGAAAGACACTAATAGGAATTTTTTTTTTCAAATTTTAAACTGGCTGCACTATTTGAAAAAAAGGAAATTGTTTTTCAAGGTATGAGGCAGTAACGCACCCTGAGCTGAATCCAACCGGCTATGGCTGCACACAGACTACAGGGCGAGCTGCGCTCACACAGAGACCGTGCAGACAGCCGTAAACGGCGCAGCAAGGCCCAAAAAAAACCCTCTAGGTTATCCTATATAGTGTTTTTCCACTATTTAGCTGGATACGAGTGGAAAGACACTTATAGGATTTTTTTTTTTTCAAATTTTAAACAGGCTGCACTATTTGAAAAAAAGGAAAATTTTTCTCAAGGTATGAGCCAGTAACGAACCCTGAGCTGAATCCAACCGGCTATGGCTGCACACAGACTGCAGGGCGAGCTGGGCTCACACGGAGACCGTGCAGACAGCCGTAAACGGCGCTGCAAGGCCCTAAAACCCCCCTCTAGGTTATCCTATGTAGTGTTTTTCCACAATAGAGCTGGAGACTGGTGGAAAAACACTAATAGGAAATTTGAGAAAAAATGTGCAGCAGGCTGCACTAAGAGCAAAAAAGAACAACTGTGTGAGGCAGTGTGAACCCCCCCTGAGCTGAATACAACCGGGTATATGGCTGCACACAGACTACAGAGTGAGCTGCACACACACACACACACACAGAGACCTTGCAGAACGCTGTTAAAACAGCGCTGCAAGGCAAGAGCAAGGTGAACAGTGAAGAACACACAGCGTTTTGCTAAATTAGCCTTTGGAAAGGAAAATAAAGCAATTAGCAAGCTCAACTGGCCCTCAGTTAGAACACAGCGTCCTGTCCCTAACTGAAATCACAGCAGAGTGAGCGCAAAATGGCGGCAGCGCTTTTTTATAGTGCAGAGTGACATCATTTCAGCAGCCAATCCCAGCCTTGCCAGTACTTACATGCCCACCATGCTAAACAGGATGTGCCCACACTTTCATTCATTCCTCATTGGCTGCTGCGTTCAATTTGAATTCTGGGAACTTCCGATTCCGGTATCCGATACGCGGGAAGTATCGGAATTCGGTATCGGAATTCCGATACCGCAAATATCGGCCGATACCCGATACTTGCGGTATCGGAATGCTCAACACTATTAGCAAGCATATGACTTCCAAAGGGTATAAGGCCATCGCTAAAGACCTTGGTAGCCCAGTTTCAACAGAGTGCAATATTATTAAGACATTTGTACCAAGCATTGTACCGTCAAGAACCTCCCTGGATGTGGGGGAAAGAGGAAAATTGACAAAAGATGTCTTCGAACGTTGGTGCGAATGGTGAAAATAACACCATGTCAAACATCCATAGACCTGAAGGCTAACCTGGAACAGTTTGGGGTCATGGACTAATCTTTGCAAAAAGGACCTTGATAAATTACAGTCTTTCTGGGAAAATGTTCTGAGGACAGATGAAACAAAAATAGAGCTTTTTGGCAATGCAAAGCGACAGTTTGTTTACAGCGGCGCAATGAAGCTTATAAGGAAAGAAGCAGCCCTACATATAGGATCAGGGATGCAGCCATACATGGAGGATCAGGGAAGAAGCCCTACACAGAGGATCAGGGATGCAGCCCTACGCGGAGGATCAGGGATGCAGCCCTACGCGGAGGTTCAGGGATGCAGCCCTACGCGGAGGTTCAGGGATGCAGCCCTACGCGAAGGACCAGGGATGCAGCCCTACGCGGAGAATCAGGAATGCAGCCCTACACGGAGGATCAGGGATGCAGCCCTACGCGGAGGTTCAGGGATGCAGCCCTACGCGGAGGTTCAGGGATGCAGCCCTACGCGGAGGTTCAGGGATGCAGCCCTACGCGGAGGATCAGGGAAGCAGCCCTACGCGGAGGATCAGGGAAGCAGCCCTACGCGGAGGATCAGGGAGGCAGCCCTACGCGGAGGATCAGGGAAGCAGCCCTACGTGGAGGATCAGGGACGCAGCCCTACGCGGAGGATCAGGGACGCAGCCCTACGCGGAGAATCAGGGACGCAGCCCTACGCGGAGGATCAGGGAAGCAATGCTACGCGCAAGATCAGGGAAGCAGCCCTACGCGGAGGATGAGGGATGCAGCCCTATGCGGAGGATCAGGGATGCAGCCCTACACGGAGGATCAGGGACGCAGCCCTACGCGGAGGATAAGAGAAGCAGCCCTACGCGGAGGATCAGGGAAGCAGCCCAACGCGGAGGATCAGGGATGCAGCCCTACGCGGAGGTTCAGGGATGCAGCCCTACGCGGAGGATCAGGGATGCAGCCCTACGCGGAGGATCAGGGATGCAGCCCTACGCGGAGGATCAGGGAAGCAGTCCTACGTGCAAGATCAGGGAAGCAACCCTACGCGGAGGATCAGGGATGCAGCCCTACGCGGAGGATCAGGGAAGCAGCCCTACACGGAGGATCAGGGAAGCAGCCCTACACGGAGGATCAGGGAAGCAGCCCTACACGGAGGATCAGGGAAGCAGCCCTACACGGAGGATCAGGGAAGCAGCCCTACACGGAGGATCAGGGAAGCAGCCCTACACGGAGGATCAGGGATGTAGCCCTACACGGAGGATCAGGGAAGCAGCCCTACACGGAGGATCAGGGATGCAGCCATACACGGAGGATCCGGGAAGCAGCCCTACACGGAGGATCAGGGATGTAGCCCTACACGGAGGATCAGGGAAGCAGCCCTACACGGAGGATCAGGGATGCAGCCCTACGCGGAGGTTCAGGGATGCAGCCCTACGCGGAGGTTCAGGGATGCAGCCCTACGCGGAGGTTCAGGGATGCAGCCCTACGCGGAGGTTCAGGGATGCAGCCCTACGCGGAGGATCAGGGAAGCAGCCCTACGCGGAGGATCAGGGAAGCAGCCCTACGCGGAGGATCAGGGAAGCAGCCCTACGCGGAGGATCAGGGAAGCAGCCCTACGTGGAGAATCAGGGAAGCAGCCCTACGTGGAGGCTCAGGGATGCAGCCCTACGTGGAGGATCAGGGATGCAGCCCTACGCGGAGGATCAGGGATGCAGCCCTACGCGGAGGATCAGGGAAGCAATGCTACGCGCAAGATCAGGGAAGCAGCCCTACGCGGAGGATGAGGGATGCAGCCCTATGCGGAGGATCAGGGATGCAGCCCTACACGGAGGATCAGGGACGCAGCCCTACGCGGAGGATAAGAGAAGCAGCCCTATGCGGAGGATCAGGGAAGCAGCCCAACGTGGAGGATCAGGGATGCAGCCCTACGCGGAGGTTCAGGGATGCAGCCCTACGCGGAGGATCAGGGATGCAGCCCTACGCGGAGGATCAGGGATGCAGCCCTACGCGGAGGATCAGGGAAGCAGTCCTACGCGCAAGATCAGGGAAGCAACCCTACGCGGAGGATCAGGGAAGCAGCCCTACACGGAGGATCAGGGAAGCAGCCCTACACGGAGGATCAGGGAAGCAGCCCTACACGGAGGATCAGGGATGCAGCCATACACAGAGGATCAGGGATGCAGCAATACACAGAGGATCAGGGATGCAGCCCTATGCGGAGGATCAGGGAAGCAGCCCAACGTGGAGGATCAGGGATGCAGCCCTATGCGGAGGTTCAGGCATGCAGCCCTACGCGGAGGATCAGGGATGCAGCCCTACGCGGAGGATCAGGGATGCAGCCCTACACGGAGGATCAGGGAAGCAGCCCTACACGGAGGATCAGGGAAGCAGCCCTACACGGAGGATCAGGGAAGCAGCCCTACACGGAGGATCAGGGAAGCAGCCCTACACAGAGGATCAGGGAAGCAGCCCTACACGGAGGATCAGGGATGCAGCCATACACAGAGGATCAGGGATGCAGCCCTACGCGGAGGATCAGGGATGCAGCCCTACGCGGAGGTTCAGGGATGCAGCCCTACGCGGAGGATCAGGGAAGCAACCCTACGCGGAGGATCAGGGAAGCAACCCTACGCGGAGGATGAGGGAAGCAATGCTACGCGCAAGATCAGGGAAGCAGCCCTACGCGGAGGATGAGGGATGCAGCCCTATGCGGAGGTTCAGGGAAGCAATGCTACGCGCAAGATCAGGGAAGCAGCCCTACGCGGAGGATGAGGGATGCAGCCCTATGCGGAGGATCAGGGATGCAGCCCTACACGGAGGATCAGGGAAGCAGCCCTACACGGAGGATCAGGGAAGCAGCCCTACACGGAGGATCAGGGAAGCAGCCCTACACGGAGGATATGGGAAGCAGCCCTACACGGAGGATCAGGGATGTAGCCCTACACGGAGGATCAGGGAAGCAGCCCTGCACGGAGGATCAGGGAAGCAGCCCTGCACGGAGGATAAGGGAAGCAGCCCTGCACGGAGGATCAGGAATGCAGCCCTGCACGGAGGATCAGGGATGCAGCCCTGCACGGAGGATCAGGGATGCAGCCCTGCACGGAGGATCAGGGAAGCAGCCCTACACGGAGGATCAGGGAAGCAGCCCTACACGGAGGATCAGGGAAGCAGCCCTACACGGAGGATCAGGGAAGCAGCCCTACACGGAGGATCAGGGATGTAGCCCTACACGGAGGATCAGGGAAGCAGCCCTACACGGAGGATCAGGGATGCAGCCATACACGGAGGATCAGGGAAGAAGCCCTACACGGAGGATCAGGGATGCAGCCCTACGTGGAGGTTCAGGGATGCAGCCCTACGCGGAGGATCAGGGAAGCAACCCTACGCGAAGGATCAGGGATGCAGCCCTACGCGGAGAATCAGGAATGCAGCCCTACACGGAGGATCAGGGATGCAGCCCTACGCGGAGGTTCAGGGATGCAGCCCTACGCGGAGGTTCAGGGATGCAGCCCTACGCGGAGGTTCAGGGATGCAGCCCTACGCGGAGGTTCAGGGATGCAGCCCTACGCGGAGGATCAGGGAAGCAGCCCTACGCGGAGGATCAGGGAAGCAGCCCTACGCGGAGGATCAGGGAAGCAGCCCTACGCGTAGGATCAGGGAAGCAGCCCTACGTGGAGGCTCAGGGATGCAGCCCTACGTGGAGGATCAGGGATGCAGCCCTACGCGGAGGATCAGGGATGCAGCCCTACGCGGAGGATCAGGGAAGCAATGCTACGCGCAAGATCAGGGAAGCAGCCCTACGCGGAGGATGAGGGATGCAGCCCTATGCGGAGGATCAGGGATGCAGCCCTACACGGAGGATCAGGGACGCAGCCCTACGCGGAGGATAAGAGAAGCAGCCCTATGCGGAGGATCAGGGAAGCAGCCCAACGTGGAGGATCAGGGATGCAGCCCTACGCGGAGGTTCAGGGATGCAGCCCTACGCGGAGGATCAGGGATGCAGCCCTACGCGGAGGATCAGGGATGCAGCCCTACACGGAGGATCAGGGAAGCAGCCCTACACGGAGGATCAGGGAAGCAGCTCAGGAATGACTGGAATTGTATTGGTGAATATATATGTATAATTTCCTTATTTTACATACAAACAGCCACAAAGTGCATTTACAGCGGTAAATCTCTTAATCTAATATGATTAGGTCTGAATTCCAACTGTTTCCTGCAGATGCAATTTACTATAAGAAATGTCTCCTTGCTGTTAACATGCTTTATTGTGCATATGATATCTTCTTACAGGGTCATTTGACTCGGCAGTGCTATTTAGCTTACACCAGCTGCCCTCATGCACTTTGTGGCTGTTTGTATGTTCCAAACCGCTTTCTGTCCGTCCACCAAGGTATCAGGCTATAGCATGGTGTTGTGAATAGGGGCTCTTATCTGTACAGGTTGGCAGTCCTTAAAATATTTTTTCTATTCATTGTGCATTAATGGGTTTATTGACAGATTCAGCAGGGTTGCATCCATATGTTCTAACTGGTATTTTTTGTTCAATCTTTTGGTGCTTTAACCATTTTATGACAGCCATGTATTACTCATTTGCCAACAGAAACTAGTGGAGGATAGTTATTGCCACATTATGGGCATAACTTGTAATCTAGCCATGCTTTGTTTTATTAAATGTTTGTATTAGTCTAATTGCACGTGTTGTTGTTATCATTTAAAAAAATTTACATATTTTTTTGCTAAATATTGGGTGATCCCTATCTTTATGCATGCATCTTGTGCTGTCAAATCATATTGCTAGCTAGCATGTTTTAGGAGATCCCATTTTCTTATTATTACTAGGTGGTGCCCTCCAAATCTATTCCCAGAATGCCAAGCCACATTTTACTGACTATACTATGAGCAGCCTGTTTGGCCTAACAGCGCTGCCATGACATCCAGCATCTCCAGACTTGTCTTCCATCATGCACGTCTGGGACATCATTGATTGGCAATTGAAAAAGAAGCTGCCAGCAGTGGATCTTGATAAATTTCCCAAGTACATCCAGCATGGCAGACTCCTCCTCCTCAGATTACCAATAACAACCATTTCAGCCAAAGCTGTAAGTGCAGGGGTTTCTGAGTGTGGTGTTCATGCTTTACATTGAATAAATCGAGATGTTTTAAAAACATTGTTTCCTTTTTTTTCCATTATTTGCATAACATTAACATGTCTATAGAACCTGTAATTTCCATAATTTCATGACTTTTCCTTCTTGGTGTTGCACTTTCAATTTGGAGGGATTTATTGTACAAAAATCAACACACTTCACTAATATATGATTTCCATTTACTCATAAAATATGATGGGAATTGAATCGTATGTAATGATGATTTAATTTTAGAGTATGACTAAGCTAATTAATGTGAGTATGTAACTGAGCACCAGAAACCATGCTGGGGAAGGCATGTCACACTGAAGTACTGAATGTCAAATAACTCTAAAATATCCGGCTCTGATGCCAGACAGAAAAGGAAAATTGATTTGCAAATAATACAAAATGTTTTTCAACCACATCAATAATTTACTTAAGATTCTTTGCTACAAAAATATTATTTGCATATATTTGTGTTTGTTATGTTGTACACACAAGTATTACTGGCATGATAATATAGGAGATCATTGCTACAAAATGCTAATATGATAATAATAATCTTTATTTTTATATAGCTCCATCATATTCCGCATTTACAGATTGCACACATTATCATCGCTGTCCCTGATGGGGCTCACAATCTAAATTCCCTATCAGTATGTCTTTGGAAGTAATATCCATAGAACCTTTAGATGCCATCCGGGAACTGTCCTTTTTTTTACAGACTGACAGAAGAAGGTGGAAAAAGTTTTTTTCTTCCATAAGAAAAAAACTGATGAAACTCTGCCCACACTATGATTAATCTGTTATGGCAAATCACGGCTGAAACTCGGTCCATTTTTTTCGTACATGAAAAAAACTGACGTGTGAATGGGGCCTAAAGTGGCCATATACCTTAGATCGCTGTTGGCCGAACAATCTCTCCTGACTCACCAATAGACAGGAATGCGTGGCAGGGAAAAAGCAGAATCATCTGGCAGCAGCGTACCTCTTTGTCAACAAAAAGGTCTGGATAACTGATTTCCAACTGCCTGACCCTCATGTCCCCCAATGTAATAAGTAGTGAAAGTGTCTGTCCCCATAGACATTAGATATTTGGCCGATCCTGCCAAAATCATTGGGTTCTGCTAACTTTTATCTAATGGGTATGGGGGTCTTAAAGCTAATGATGGTCCTTTTCATCTTTGTTAGGCAACATACGTCAGTATATACGGTGGCTCAATACTTGCAGCGCTGTCCCATCAAGGACAACATCTGCAAGGTTCTATGTTCTCCACACGTTTTGTGGATTTCCTCCTAGTTCTCTGGTTTCCTCCAACACTCCAAAGACATACAGTAATGATAGGGAATCTAGATTGTGATGATAATGACTGTAAGGGTACCGTCACACAGTGGCATTTTGATCGCTACGACGGCACGATTTGTGACGTTCCAGCGATATATCCGTGATGTTCCAGCGATCTCGCTGTGTCTGACACGCTCCTGCGATCAGGGACCCCGCTGAGAATCGTACGTCGTAGCAGATCGTTTGAAACTTTCTTTCATCGTCTAGTGTCCCACTGTGGCGGCATGATCGCATGGTGTAACAAAGGTGTGCACGATATTGTATACGATGTGCGCATAGTAACCAACGGCTTCTACATCGCACATACGTCATGAAATTATCGCTCCAGCGTCGTACATTGCAAAGTGTGACAGCAGTCTACGACGCTGTTACGATGCTGGAGCGTCACGGATCGTGCCGTCGTAGCGATCAAAATGCCACTGTGTGACAGTACCCTAAAGCCCTGTGGAATTAATGGTGCTATATATAAGTGAGCAAAATAAATAAATACTACAAAGAAAGAAGTATGGAATAGTGCAGTAGGATATTCCATTTTGTGGACTCCAATAAAAAAATGTATATGTTGAAATGTAATTGTTCTTTGACATAGAAGTTTAAGAGTGACAAATGCAATTGTATGGCAGCCATCCAAGGTATCCATCATGAGTATTTCATGACATGTCGGTTAAACGGAAGCTTATTATAGCCTGAGTGACGAATGCTAGTAACTGATGCCAATCACTGCCATCCAAAGGCTATATGGGCATCCATGAAACTTTTTGAAAATGTTCTATTGTACGGACACCATTACAGTCTATGGGTGACAGATGCCACTGTTAGGCATCTGTCACAGTTTCCAAATCCAAGTTTTTACCAATGTATAAACTGAGACAAAAAAATAATCTGAACAGAGCCTAAACTATGTCTGTGCTCAGCCTTACATGTCTGCTTGACTGGTAATTTTGGATAATTTCATCTTGGCAGAATATAGGCAGGTAATATATTTCAGGGTCTAAGAATATCCTGGCATAACAGTTAGTAATAAATACTACAGGAAATACAAAATTAAAATATGTTTCTTTGAAGGTCATGTGCATTCTCCTTTTACATACACCATAAAAGCCTCTTTCACATCGTTTTTGCACGTTAATTTTCAGTCTCACAGATATGAAATAACTAGCTGAGGGTCAAAAGCAACTGATATAGGAAAAGGATTAGACTCTCCTTCCAGAATAAATGTCTTTGTTCTGAGAATTGTTCCATACTGAGCCTCATTATGATATTAGACTCACAAGACTCTCACGTTACAATGCATAATTATAGAAAATGAACAGAAATAACCGCGGAGGAAAAGGTAGTCTGATAAAGCTGCAAAACTTTCGCTTTCTAACAAGTAGAACCAGCTTTGAACAAATTAATTAGAAAAAAAACAACATAAATAAATTATTTAATGTGACCAAAATTTCTAGAGTGTGGGAAAGTTAGCCTGAGAGTAGCTTTTGATGAAAAAAAAAACATACAGTAATTTCATGTAAGTATAATATATTTTGCCAGATGATGGTGTAACTCAAACACCGTCTTTCTTTAAAAGCAAAAAAATATATAAATAAATGATAAATAAAAAATTTAAATAATACCGATGCCATGTACCATTTGCATTTGACTCCAGTCTACAAGCTCAAGTTTGGAATGGAGCAACTTTTGTTAAAGGGGATGGCTGAGAATAACAGAGAGGTTTTGATTTGTTTCTGAAACAGTGCCACTGTTCTTTCGTGGCCGTGTCTCGTATTGAAGCTCAATCCTATAAATATCAGTTGGAATGAGCTGCAATACAGCCAATGGACAACTGGAAAGTTCTTGGCGACTCTTCTAAGTCGTGGCACTTTTCAGTGAAGTTATCCTTTTTTGGTCCACAGGACGATATCATTAAATGAAAACTTTGCTGCACAAAAGCCACTTGTACTTTGCAAAATCCTTCTGACAGGTTCTCTTTAACTCGCTCCCTATAGAAAAAAATGGTGTTTCATTTTTTTGAAGCAATCCTTGTGGAGGATAAATCTTGGGGAAAGTTGACGGTCTATATCCAATCATATCAGCCGCTAATAATCCCGTACACAATCACTTTGGAAAGGTCTTGAACTCTGCTTTACACTTGTTTTATGATGGCTGGAATAAAGTGTCACACTGCATTGTGGTTTAGCCGTTAAAGCTTATCCCCCTGGGCTTGGAAACAGCAATTTAAAACACGGTTACTAATAGTATTTAATCCCCAACAGTTGTTTCCAATTTAAGCTTTCGTTCTATTTTCTGTATTTAAAAAGGTCACAGACAACAACAAATTATTCACAGACATGCTGGTTATGGAAGTAACGTTCAAGAAAATTACAAAAAGGAAAATTTAAAAAGAAAAGTTTGAAATGAATTCTACAACAAAAAAGCAAATCACATAATTTTTCACCTATGCTTGATTTAAAAAAAGTAACCATTACTGACTACCACATTTTTTGTTCTTGATTTCTTTTACTGTTTCTTAAAGCCAGAAAGTTGGCATTTGAAATGACTTTAGTTTTGTGCCATGTCTGTGATCTACTTTTTTTCTACAAAATTAAACAACTGAATGAACATCCTCCAAGGCCGGTGATTCCATAATATTTGCCAGGGGTTATATAAATATTGAAAAAAACAGAGCTCTAAAGGCTAACATTTTCATTTCTTTTACTATGGGCCTAAAACTGCTACCTACCTGCCTGCTGTGCCTGGGACTGATCTCTACCAGCATAGAGTGGTCATACACTTGGATGTTGGACTAGATGCAAATGTAAAGAAGTGGTCCAGGCACTCACCGTCCCAATTATGCCCCTTATTTGGAAATCACATAAAAACAGCAAGGAAGTGTGAAGAGGAGACGCAACGGACGATGGCCATTTCGCACCAATATGCGCTTCTACGGGTCTACGGGTTTGAGGATTTCCAAATAAAGGACATAAATGGGACGGTGAGTGCCTGGACCACTTCTTTACATTTGCATTTGGAATTTCAACTGTTGGACTTTATGTGGAGTGGCACCCGAAGTCCCGGAGCTGGCATCCATTTGCAGTCCCGCAGTAGTGCAGCTGTGCCGGGCTGATCTGATCACGTCTAATGTTGCACTAGCCCATAGTGGGAGGAGCAATTTCCAGTAAAAGCAGACCACTTCCTGTGTAGAGCTGCTACCGGCACCCCTGCATGATGTCCCCTTCCCCTTCCATGCAGGGACGCTGGCTTACTTACTGCCCCAGCCCTGCAGTGTGGTCCCCAGCGTCCTCCTACTTCCCTGTCACTTCCTGGTCTGTGTCTGCATGCCAAAGTCAGGCGGCACCCCTAGTATGCACGTGCCCATGCTTCCCCGTTATTCAAGAGGCAGCGTGTGCATTGTGTACGTGCATTATGCTAAGTGCTCTCAGCCTGTTGTTGTGAGGCATTAAGCATAAGTAGTACACTTGCAAAATGGGTCCCAGCCAATATATGGGAGACACCTTGTATAAAAGACTCCATCTCCCCTAGGGAGTCGACAAGCAACTTATTAAATAGTTAGTAAGGTGTACTGCTAGTGAGTTGTGAGGTCCCCTAGTCCCAATGTGGCAAGAGCCTGAAATTATCCCCTAGTCCCGGTGTGGCCAGTCCTGCATCCATAGACCGCTGGTCCCAGAGTGGCCAGTTCTTGAACTTTGTTCCCTGGTTGTGGAGGGAACTGTACCTAAACCTTGTCCCTTGGTCCCAGAGTGGCTAGTTCCTGAATCTTGTCCACTGGTCCCGGAGCGGCCAGTGCCTGAACATTGTCCCCTGGTCCTGGAGCGACCAATGACTGAACCTTGTCACCTGGTCCCGGAGCGGCCATTTACTAAACCTTGTCGCCTGGTCCCTGAGCGGCCAGTGCCTGAACATTATCCCCTTGTACCGCAGCTGCCAATACCTGAACCTTGTCACCTGGTCCCGGAGCGACCATTTCCTAAACCTTGTTCCCTGGTCCCAGAGTGGCCAGTTCCTGAACCTTGTCCCCTCGTCGCAGAATGGAGAGTACTCAAATCTTGTCCCCTGGTCCCGAAGCGGCTAATTCCTGAACCTTGTCCCCTGGTCCCAGAGAGGCCAGGGCCTGAACATTGTCCCCTGGTCCTGGAGTGGCCAATGCCTGAACCTTGTCACCTGGTCCTGGAACCGCCAGTGCCTGAAACTTGTCCCCTGGTCCCGGAGCGGCCAGCACCAGAACTCTGCCCCCAGAGTGGCCAGGCCTGAACATTGTCTCCTCGTCCCAGTGTGGACTGTGCATGAACACTATTTCATGGTCTATAAGTGGCGTAACCCTGATCCTAATCCTAGACCGGCATGTCTGAACTATGCCCTAAAGTAGTCAGTCTGACCTCACCACTAGAGGCTTCAGTGAACACCAAGATAGCCACTTGGCTATGTCCTTTCCTGGGTAGGCCCGCCCTGTGGCACAGTGGGTCAACAAATCCACATGCATCACAGTTGGGTGCAACAGACTGCACAGCCCAGCCATGGCTGCAACATTCTGTTAGTAGAGATAGTGAGTTTGTTGAGAAGTGTGACAAGGTCAAGATGCAGTGGGTTGATAGCATGAGGAGTACATACTGTTCTAGTCTGTACGAAGAATTCAATGTGTGCCGCCTGGCGCCCGATACTCTGTGTTACAATCTGATGCCCTTGAACTATCAGCAGCAGCTCAGCCACAACTACCACCCTCTGGCATCTTACAGGGGCAAAGATGAACTAGTCTCATCTCCGGCTATGGTCTCCAAATGGATCTTTAAAGCATATCTTATCTGAAACAATGGAGCGTTTCGGAGAATAATATATACGTGGCTGTAATCTTGTATCCAGCCTGTGATTTATGCTGTCCGTGGTTTGACCCGCATGTGATGGATGGATAGATGAGTGTTTCTAGTTTATATGTATAGGTAGCACTGGGTCACAATGTATAATTTTCTATCATCTCACAGACCTTCTTTTCTAGTATCAGTCTAGTGTCACCTCCATGAGGCGCCGGCCGGCGCACACAGGAGACATTTCATCAGGTTGTTTGTACAGTTAGGTGTATGAAATCATTTCCCTTCCAAAACCTGTATCCTTCGGAAAGGGGGGTAAACAGTCCTTGTCTCCAGCCACCTCATAGTAATACTAATATACTGCTCCATCTACATATCATACAGAGACAGCCTTCATTACACAGTCCAAGCATCTCTCTCCTAATGGCTCCTTTATGTGCCTGATGTCAGCACAGAAAGCCTGCTCACTGCTCACCCATAAATATTACTTCTCTCTGTTTTTATCATCTGGTGACAGGAACACTAATGTCTTTTCTTCACACACTGTGCTGTTGTAAAGCTGCTGTGATGCCACAAGATAGACTGATAAATCTGACAGAAAATAGCGGGAAGCATGCCCGGCAACATGACCACCACATGTAACATGTAGTAACGATTAATGGTAGTCCTTAGATATAACTATTAGTATTAATTACTTTTAATGGCTCAATTTCTATGTGATGACTGACACATGGTAGTTCGACATTTCCTCACATTTAACTAGGTAAATCTTCTGTGGCTTCTCATGATGCAGCAGCTGGAAAATGGCGGGAAACATTTTGAGGTAAATACAACATCTTTATATCAGGGAGACTCTTGTCCTGATCGTGAAATATTTCCAGTCACTCTCATTTCTTTAAACTTATCGTTTCTTAGATTTTTGTTGCGATGCTGCTGTGACATTGCTGAATGGTACAGTAGGTACAAAATGGCGGCAAGCAACCATGAAATACTAGTCTACAACTCAAAAAAACAAGCCTTATGTTTTTCACTCACAATTTTCTAGACAATTTACAAATAATTGTGCAATGATGCCTAGTTACATTTACGAGTAGCTTGCAAACTTGTGTAATTTATGGCAAGCTAGCTTCTTTGGAACTGAAAATCTGTAAAAGAAAAAAATGTGTTCTTTCTTTTTAATACATTTATTTTTGTCAGGTGGTTTTGTTTAGATTGATGTCAACAGTTTTAATGGTGTTACTAGTTAAAGAAAGTCACACAACAGAACGCCAATGAAGAAAACCACCTTACTGATGTAACATGGTGCAGTTATTACCACCAAAATAAACATAGAAAAACTGTCAAAAATTGCTATTTTAGACTTTGCATGGGAGCCTCTATCACAGATTTAGTCACATTTGATGGGAAAAATAACTTTGCATGCAGCAAGATTTTTCCTGTTCATTTTCAAAACCATGCTAACCTACGGTAAATAATTTGGTCTTATTTGATAATGTCATAAGTAGACAATATGCAAATCACTTTATTTAAAAATTATGCTTTTACCCCTGAAAAATAACTCTAAAGTGCTGACCAATAGGTGTCAGATGGAATCTGTCTCAAAGACATTGAGACGGATTACAAGATGTGGGAGCGGTTGTCTCTACAGGAAGTGAGGGTGGGTCTTTGTCTCTCTACAGGAAGTGAGGGTGGGTCTTTGTCTCTCTACAGGAAGTGAGGGTGGGTCTTTGTCTCTCTACAGGAAGTGAGGGTGGGTCTTTGTCTCTCTACAGGAAGTGAGGGTGGGTCTTTGTCTCTCTACAGGAAGTCAGGGTGGGTCTCTGTCTCTCTACAGGAAGTGAGGGTGGGTCTTTGTCTCTACAGGAAGTGAGGGTGGGTCTTTGTCTCTACAGGCAGTGGGGGTGTAGCGTCATCTCTCTAGAGGAAGTGAGGGCAGATATTTGTCTTTCTACAAGGAGAGCGACCTTTGTCTCTCTACAGGAAATGGAAGGGTGTCTTCATCTATCTACAGGAGGTGGAAGAGGGTCTTTTTCTCTATGCGAAGTGGAAGCGGGTCTTCTACAGGAAGTAGAAGCGGGTCTGTTTCTCAACGAAATGGGTATTTGTCTCTACAGGAAGTGGGTCTTTTTCTCTACAGGAAGTGGAAGCAGGTCTTTTTCCTAAAGGAAGTGGGGGTCGGTCTTTGCTTCTCTACAGAAAGTAGAAGCTGGTCTGTTTCTCTATACGAAATGGGTATTTGTCTCTACAGGAAGTAGAAGCGGGTCTTTTTCTCTATAGGAAGGCGGAGGCGGGTCTTTGCCTCTCTTTATAGGAAGTAGAGGTGGGTTTTTTTCTATAGGAAGTGGAGGTGGGTCTTTGTTTCTCTACAGGAAGTGGAAGCGGGTCTTTTTCTCTATAGGAAGGCGGGTCTTTGCCTCTCTACAGGAAGTGGGGGGTGGGTTATCATCTATCTACAGGACGTGGGGACAAGTCTTTGAGTCTCTTTAGGAAGTGTGAGGGTGGCGCTTTGTCTCTGTACAAGAACTCCTGTTCTATTAGTCACACTGTATTATGCATGCATAACAGGGAGACTGGCTTTTAGTTAAGTGCAGGCAAACAACTGTCAGGTGCAATGCATGCATGGAAGTTCCTGTACATATAGTCCTGGCACAATACCGATAACAAGGAACCACCAATTAAAAGAGTAGATGACAAGTGACACAGTATGAGAAGTGGGACATTTTCTGAACATACTACCTTCATATCTGCACTAAGCAGTTTTAAATTGTTAAAGGGTTATTGCAATTTTCAGAATGGGAATTATTGGATAGTGGCAGTAAATACAAGCAATTTATTGTTTATTTATATTTTCAGCCAATCTTGATATATTAACTATTGTTTTGTTTTCAGCTTGCTGCCTTGGAGACCGACCAACGCTGCTAGACAGTATATAAGCGCTGCTTTGGAGCTGGCCAGAATCAATGGAGTGTGATGTAGCCTCCTAATCCTGGCCAGCTTCTCCGCAGTGCTTACAAAATAGGCAGCAGAGGTACAGTAATCGGTGAGGCAACAAGCTCTATACAAAAGAAAAACCTTATTGACATGCAGAAACATAAAATATAATTGATTGGTGTGGATTCACACACAAGACACGCTACCAGTCGCCTATTCTGTGCAGTGGATCTTAGCCATTGTGATGCACAAGCTGAATTAGGAAAATTTGCAGTAAAATTATAGACTGAACTTCAGCTCAGAACTTTCTGCACTGCAGCTAGTTGTGAACAAGGCCTGCTAAAAGTACCGTATATTTAATTACACCTGGAGAGTCCTATCTTTCCTGTATTTAATGACTGACAAACCGGTTTTCAGCCTTGTGGACAAGCAGAGACAAATAAAAAAAATGAGCAAATGTCTCTGAGGGAGATACAGCCGCCTATACCTTAGGCACTACGCTTAAGATTTGGCCCTGAACTCCTTTTAGTCAGACATTAGTAATTCACTAATGGCTTTTGGTGTATTCCAGAATTTGATGACTGATGAGACACACCATGAGTCTTGCCTCATAATGACAGAAACAATAGACAGAAGATTGTGCAAGTGACCCAGACACATATACCCTGACCAATTAGCACAGGGACAGTGGTCATTTTTAACATTACGTTGGCACAGTGCCTTCTCTGTAGAAGTGGCTATGCCTGATACTCTATTAAAGGGAATGGTGAATTGAAATGCTGCTATACCTGTATAAATGGTGGAGCACCCTATTGCTCACTGCGGTATTGTAGTTTTAGCCCCTTCATTGTGCTAATTTTCTCTGGTGCTCTCTAATGCTAGGAGAAGCTAAGGCAATGTTCACACAGAACTTTTGAGGCAGACAAATCCAACGAGTTTTCCATGCAGAATCGATTTCAGGAAAATTTTTTTTTTTTTTAGTTTTTCTTCGCTTGAAGCGGATCCTGAAGGAGACTGCTCTAAGGCTACTTTCACACTAGCGTCAGACTCGGCCCGTCGCAGTGCGTCGGGCCGAGGTTCCGACGCTAGCAGTGAATGCGCCGCGCAACGGAGGCAGCGGATGCATTTTTCCTGCGCATCCGCTGCCGCATTGTAAGGTGCGGGGAGGTGGGGGCGGAGTTCCGGCCGCGCATGCGCGGTCGGAAAAAGCGGTCCGTCGGCAGCAAAAAACGTTACATGTAACGGTTTTTGCTCCCGGCGGTCCGCCACAACACGGCGCAACCGTCGCACGACGACGTGTGTCAATGCGTCGCTAATGTTAATCTATGGGGCACAAACGCATCCTGCAAACAACTTTGCAGGATTCGTTTTTTCCCATAAACGACGCATTGCGACGTATTGCAAAAAACGCCAGTGTGAAAGTAGCCTAAACTAGGTAATTTCATGTTAAAAAACTGCTTTAGGAAATACTCCTTTTTTGAGTTTTTCTCTGTTTGAAGTCTTTCCTGAAGCAGTTTAGGAAGAGGGTTTTTTTCCCAACAGCCTTTTAACATGACATAGCTATTTGGATAAATCTCCTTCAGGCTATGTGCACACGTCCGGATTTTTAGCGTTTTTTTTTTGGTGGAATTTCGCTATAAAAAAAGCTATAAATCCGCTAAAAAAACGCTAACATTATGCATCCTATCTTTTAGAATGCATTCCGCATTTTTTGTGCATATGTTAGCGTTTTTTTCTGCAAGAAAAACGCATTCCGCAAGAAGAACGGACATGCTCATTCTTTTTGCGGATTTTTTGCGGTTTTCATAGCCAAAATGACATTCAGAAAAAAAAAAAAACGCAAAAAATCTGCGCAAATTCGGCGAGAAATCCGCGCGGAAAAAAAAGCGAATTTCTGGCAAAATTCTCAGGATTTTGTCAGGAAAAAAACCTGACGTGTGCACATAGCCTCAGGATCTGCTTCAAAGACGTAACAAGCCCTTTTTTTACCATGTTTTTCAAAACATCTTCAGTGGTGATAAAAAAAAAGAAAACAGAGAAAACTTCTCATATGAACAGTAAAGTGGATTTAGAATGAGATGAGTTTTAGAAATGTTTTTGTGGAGGATTTTGAAGAGAACTCTCTTAAAAAAAAAAAAAAAAAAAACCTCAAAGATTCTTTGAAAATAACCTTAGAAAATTTTCAGCAATTTTTAGCTTTGCATACGAGAAAAATGGATAAATGTAACAAAAATGACTAAGGTATCATGCAAGATACATTTCTTTGTTATGCCATGCTTGTTATTTGCTCTAGCTCTACTTCTCTGCAAAAGCAGCGAGCATCTTTCATAAACATGGGTTATCAATTGTCATTTTCCAATGCACTTTTCGCCTTTCTTGCTCTTTTGTGTGCAGCTTCTTTGTCAGTTGTTATTCTGCAGAGATAGTAAAGTATTAGGAGAGTGGTGAATGTACGGTATTTTTTTTTTTCTTTTGTAGTTGGCTGTTGCTCATGAGTGGTCCCCATGGTACTAGTTACAGGGTGATTTCTGATTTCCAAGTTATGCATTTCCTTTCTTGGGGGGTTTCTTGATTTGTGAAGAATACTTGTGTCTTTTGAACTATGCCGGAGATAACTCTGCAGCTGTCATCTGGTGACATCAGACCTTATAATGAGCGCAGGAAGACGAAGCTTCACGAGATCAGTAAGCAGATGCTTCTCAGAAGCCTGGAGAAGTAACTGTTTAAAAATGGTCCTAAATTGATAATTTTTTTCCCCCCAGTATTCTGGATCCATTTTCAGTCCATCTGTCAGCTTTTACAATCTGTGGCAACTGTTTTTGTCATATGAAAAAAAATAATAAAAAAAGATAAAAACTTTCTATCAGTTACATAGTGAAAAACAGACTGCGTTTTATTTCTACGGACCCATACACGTTATTGGACAACTTGAATCCAAAAATTGGATCACAATATGAGGTCTCATTTTTTTGTTTTCTAAAGCAGCGGTCTGCAGAAAAAAAAGACTCTGAGATGCAAATATATTAATTGAAACTAACACATCCATGTTTAATCTGTGAAGAAAACGGACAGCACAACAAACACTGATGTGTTACATCCATATGTTGCAAGGATAAAACACTTACCCATTATAAACTATGAGGCTGTTCACGTGCCGTGATTTTATTGTGGACAAAATCATCGAAAATTTGCCAACAAACACAGATATCTCAGTTTTTGATCCAATGAAACTAGCCAATCCAAGTTTAAGAGTCAGTGAAAATGATGGGACAGCACACAATGAGCTAGTTGCATCCTAATGCTGTCAATTTTTCACTGACTGATGGAAGAATCTTGAAAAAACTGCATCTTTTCTTTTGTTTTTGCATATAATAAAAACTGATAAGACTGACTAAACATGGATCTAGTAAAATGATTTAAAAAAAATTCACATACAAGAAAAATCGTCTGAATTAGGCCTAAAGGTACCTTCACACTCAGCAACTTTACAGCGAGAACGACAACGATCCGTGACGTTGCAGCGTCCTGAATAGCGATCTCGTTGTGTTTGACACGCAGCAGCGATCAGGATCCTGCTGTGACATCGCTGGTCGGAGCTAGAAGTCCCGAACTTTATTTGGTCGTCAGGTCGGCGTGAATAGTTATGTTTGACATCAAAAGCAACGATGCCTGCAATGTTTTAACATGGAGCTAACAACCAGCGAGAATAAGTGAGTCGCCGTTACGTCACTGGATCGCTCCTGCATCGTTCTGGTGTTGCTGTGTTTGACGTCTCTACAGCGACCTAAACAGCGACACTGCAGCGATCGGCTCGTTGTCTATATCACTGCAGCGTCGCTGAGTGTGACGGTACCTTAAGGATGTTTGCACATCTCTGCAAATCACAGCCATGCTCTGATGGCGAAATCGGACTCAATGATTCAGCTGGAATCGGGCCTAGGAAAAAAAAAATCTGAGCATGCTGTGTGTGGCTGAGTAAAACGACTGGGACTGGTCAATGCAAGTCAATAGGTGTGAGAAAAAAAAAATTGGATGGCACATGGACCATTCGTATGCTATCCAATTTTTACGCGCAAATCTAAAAAAAACAAATATATATATATATATATATATACACACACTGTACAGACCAAAAGTTTGGACACACCTCATTTAAAGATTTTTCCGTATTTTCATGACTATGAAAACTGTAAATTCACACTGAAGGCATCAATGAATGAATTAACACATGTGGAATTATATACTTAACAAAAAAGTGTGAAACAACTGAAAATATGTCTTATATTCTAGGTTCCTCAAAGTAGCCACCTTTTGCTTTGACGATTGGCATTCTCTTGATGAACTTCAAGAGGTAGTCACCGGAAATGATCTTCCAACAATCTTGATGGAGTTCCCAGAGATGCTTAGCACTTGTTGGCCCTTTTGCCTTCACTCTGCAGTCCAGCTCACCCCAAACCATCTCGATTGGGTTCAGGTTTGGTGACTGTGGATGCCAGGTCATCTAACGTAGCACCCCATCACTCTCCTTCTTGATCAAATAGCCCTTACACAGCCTGGAGGTGTGTTTGGGGTCATTGTCCTGTTGAAAAATAAATGATGGTCTAACTAAACGCAAACCGGATGGAATAGCATGCCGCTGCAAGATGCTGTGGTAGCCATGCTGGTTCCGTATGCCTTCAATTTTGAATAAATCCCCAACAGTGTCACCAGCAAAGCACCCCCACACCATCACACCTCCTCCTCCATGCTTCACGGTGGGAACCAGGCATGTAGAGTCCATCTGTTCACCTTTTCTGCGTCGCACAAAGACACGGTGGTTGGAACCAAAGATCTCAAATTTGGACTCATCAGACCAAAGCACAGATTACCACTGGTCTAATGTCCATTCCTTGTGTTCTTTAGCCCAAACAAGTCTCTTCTGTGTGTTGCCTGTCCTTAGCAGTGGCTTCCTAGCAGCTATTTTACCATGAAGGCCTGCTGCACAAAGTCTCCTCTTAACAGTTGTTGTAGAGATGTGTCTGCTGCTAGAACTCTGTGTGGTATTGACCTGGTCTCTAATCTGAGCTGCTGTTAACCTGCGATTTCTGAGGCTGGTGACTCGGATAAACTTATCCTCAGAAGCAGAGGTGACTCTTGGTCTTCCTTTCCTGGGGTGGTCCTCATGTGAGCCAGTTTGTAGCGCTTGATGGTTTTTGCAACTGCACTTGGGGACACTTTCAAAGTTTTCCCCATTTTTCACACTGATTGACCTTCATTTCTTAAAGTAATGATGGCCACTTGTTTTTCTTTACTTAGCTGCTTTTTTCTTGCCATAATACAAATTCTAACAGTCTATTCAGTAGGACTATCAGCTGTGTATCCACCAGACTTCTGCTCAACAGAACTGATGGTCCCAACCCCATTTATAAAGCAAGAAATCCCACTTATTAAACCTGACAGGGCACACCTGTGAAGTGAAAACCATTCCCGGTGACTACCTCTTGAAGCTCATCAAGAGAATGCCAAGAGTGTGCAAAGCAGTCATCAAAGCAAAAGGTGGCTACTTTGAAGAACCTAGAATATAAGACATATTTTCAGTTGTTTCACACTTTTTTGTTAAGTCTATAATTCCACATGTGTTAATTCATAGTTTTGATGCCTTCAGTGTGAATGTACAATTTTCATAGTCATGAAAATACAGAAAAATCTTTAAATGAGAAGGTATGTCCAAACTTTTGGTCTGTACTATAAATAAATATTTTACATATAAAGAATAGATCGATGACCTGTAAATATTTAATGTCTCAACTTCCTCTACATATAATAGACTTGCTCCCTTTAGTGCATATAATAAACTTGCTCCCTTTAGTGCCTTTCATCTAGCACTAAAAAACTAACAAATGAGACATGGGGACCCCCTACTTTTGATAACTGCAAAGGTAAAGCAGACAGCTGAGTCCTGATCTTATAGCCTGAGAGGGTCCATGGTCACCAGGTCACACAGAGCGCAGCTTGACCCGGCGATTTTGAAGAACAGTGACGTCAGTAACGTAACAGACGTCACTGCTGATCATAATCGCCAGGTCTCGAGGAGCACAGTAGGAGTCAGGAGTGGCCTCAGAACGAGACTCCATTAGTGATGAGCGAACATGCTTAGATAAGGTGTTATCCGAGCATGCTCTGGTGCTAAATGAGTGTCTTTGGCGTGCTCGAAAAATATGTTCGAGTCCACATGACTGCATGTCTCGCTGATATTCAACAGCTGCAACACATGCTGGTAATTGCCTAACAAACAAACAATCTCTGGATGTTGCGACTCTCGAACAGCGAGACATGCAGCCGTGGGGACTCGAACATATTTTTTGAGCACGCCCAAGAAACACGGATAACACCTTATCTGAGCATGTTCGCTCATCACTAGACTCCATAGCCTTGATCGTCAAAATTGAGGAACGTCGGCAGACCTGAGTAGCCACTTTGCTTTGTAATAAATTAGTGAATGGGGACAGTGTCTTATTTGTATTTCTCTCTTTTTATGTCTTTCAGGTTTCCATTTGTGGACTACGACGGATACCCTGGACTACGTCTGACCTGCAAGGATTTTTTTTTTTAAAGTGAACTTGTGAACCAGGGAAAGAGTTGGGGAGTGTTTTTTAAAATGAAAAAAATATTTTTTTCTTTTTGCTTAATTAGTTAGTAATTGGGGTGTCTGACAGACATCTCTCCATTACTAAGGATATGTGCACACGTTGCGGATTCTCTGCGGATCCGCAGCGTTTTTTGAGGTGCAGAAACGCTGCAGATCCGCAATTGATTTACAGTATAATGTAAATCAATGAGAGAAAAACACTTTGCGGAAAATCCGCTGCGGAAACGCTGCGGTTTAAAAGAAGTAGCATGTCACTTTTTTGTGAATCTGCAGCGTTTTTGTACCCATTCCATTATAGAAAACCGCAGGGGTAAAAACTGCAGCAAATCCGCAAGAAAACCGCAGCAAAAACACACAAAAACCGCTGCGGAAACGCACAAAAAACGAGACAAATCCGCAGGTGCGTTTTCTGCCAGGAGAGGCAGAATCCGCACCAGAAATTCCTAAGCCTAATCCGCAACGTGTGCACATAGCCTAACATCAGAGCTTGATGCAAGCAGCGTTTTCAGACACTTTACCGCTGACATCAACCCCGACTACCATTACTTCGATTTCCAACACACCAGGGCAATGAGGAAGAGCCGAGTGGCTGCACGCTTATATTTTTAGGCTGGGGCGGGCCCAATAAAAAGAGACCTTCCCAGCCTGATAATATGAGCCCACATCTGTCTGCTTTACCTTTGCTGGTTATCAAAAAATGGTGGCAGACCCCATTTCAGTTTTTTCATTTATTTATTGGGTTAAACAAAGCTAAAACACCCATAAATGGCACATGAAAAGCACTAAAGGGTGTAAGTTTATTATATGTTGGAGGGGGTTGGGAAAATTTATATCTGCAGGATATCCATCTTTCTATTTATCTATATAATATCTTTATATATCTATTACCGGTAAATAATATCTTTCTATTACTTATTTATATGTTTATATAAAATTGCTTTATTATTTTGGACAACTAGATTTAATTTACGTACAGTATTATTATAGTATGTAAAAGGTGATGTTAAAAATGCATAGCATACGGATACTAGGCGAGAAGAAAAAAACCCCACACACTCGCATGACATATGGAATGACATACACATCACACTCGCCAACTTTTCTGGATCAAAATCCGAGTGATTTTATATACGCATATGTGAGCGAACCCCTAAGGTCACGTTCACACGTTCACTATTTGGTCAGTATTTTAAACCAGTATTTGTAAGCCAAAATCAGGAGTGGAACAATCAGAGGAAACGTATAATAGAAACACGTCACCACTTCTGTATTTTTCGCCCACTCCTGGTTTTGGCTTACAAATACTGAACGTGTGCACGTGGCCTTAGGGTATGTGCACACATTGCGTTTTTTGATGAGAAAAAAAAAAATACAACATTTTACCATACCAGCATAATTAACGTACCGGTAATTTTTGAAATCTCAAGCTTACGGTTTCCTTGTAGATCTGAAGCAGTTTCAGACCTGCAGCATATCATTTCAATGGTTTTCAGCCATTTTAATAAATTGAAAAAACGCATTAAAAAAAATGTATTTTATGCAGCGTTTTTCTTGCCAACACATCAGTATTTGTACATTGTTCTGCTGCAACTACTGAATGTGTGAATATATCCTTGCTGGTAAGCAAAACACTAGGTATAACCTGGCATACGCTATAATAAAAATATATATTACACTGGTTTAACTGGTGCACTGTTCAAACAATTTTTTTACCATCTTTTTAGCATTTAAATGTTATTTTTACAACATCATAAAGATCAAAGATGCATATCTCCTGATTTATAGTCAGCACTGTGCTCTCTGGAAATCTGGTTGCCGATGATAAAAAAAAAAAAAAAAAAAGCAAGGAGGAATAATACATGAAGGTAAATGTATAATCTTCATCAAATAGTGACTTAATGTACAAAATCGATTTCATTTTAGCAGACTAGGTATCAGAAGAGCTTTGCATATAAAACATTTTCCTTCTAGTAATCTATCCAGTCTTGTGCTATTATGTGATGACAAAGACGTGTCTTGTGTAAAAATTCATACAAGTTCGTGAATATTTCTGACCTCACAAAATTCCTGAAAGTTGTTTTTTTTTTTCTTCCATTACCTTAGGTTAATTACACAATTATAGTACACTAGATTGTGGCCCGATTCTAACGCATCGGGTATTCTAGACTATGCATGTCCCCGTAGTATATGGACAATGATGATTCCAGAATTCGCGGCACACTGTGCCCGTCGCTGATTGGTCGAGGCAACCTTTATGACATCGTCGCCATGGCAACCATTATGACATCTACGTCGATACTGTGCCCGTCGCTGAATCAGAAACGTGAGATGTCTACGTCCTTTATGACATCATCGTCGCTGTGCCCGTTGCTGATTGGTCGAGGCCTGGCGGCCTCGACCAATCAGACGCGGGATTTCTACGTCCTTTATGACATCATCGTTGCTGTGCCCATTGCTGATTGGTCGAGGCCGCCAATCAGAGAGCCGGGATTTCCAGGACAGACAGACAGACAGAAAGACAGACAGACAGACAGACAGACGGAGAAACCCTTAGGCAATTATATATATAGATTGCAAAAGCCACCAGAAATATATTTAAAGACAAGCATGTGAATAAATGACCACATCTAGTAGATTTATTCATCTGTAACTGCATGCCTGGCTCATCTATAGCTTTGTATAAGGAATGGATCCTTCAACACAACTCCTGGCATATCAGAAAGCAGCACCAGTCTCATGGCGTAAAAACCTTGGGGTCCAGTTTTCTGTGTTGTGATTCGGTTCGGGATTTTCTTTTTTTTTTTTTTACTATAGAATTTCAACTAGAATGTAAAGAATAACAAAACGTTTTGAGCATTACTGTACACCAATTTTGTTACATGCATTCACAGTATTACAGATTTGCTGCTCAAAACCATTTTGTAAACTTGGTTAATTAAACCATCTCCTCTGCCAGAGAATTTAGTTCAGTAATGACTTAAGGTCCATTAATTAACACGAACGAGAGCGTTCATGATAATAGCAAAATCATCAGGTAAAACAATCTTATGCAGCACAAAAAAAAAAATATTGTTCTCATCAGCACCATCATCCTGTGTAAACAGGACCTGTACTGCTGAGAACACTGGCAGTCTTCGTTACCGTGATCTGCCTGTTTAAACCGTCTATTAAATGACCACCGATTAGTACATTTTTACTTATCGGCATCCGTTTAGTGTCGCCAGTTGGTCCGTGTAAGTAAACCTTTATGTTGGCACAATCATTGGAAAACGGAAGAAACACAAGATGACTGTCAATCTTCTTAGATCTGGGGCTCCATGCAAGATCTCGCCTCGCAGGGTAAGGATGCTTCTGAGAGAGGTCAGGAATCAACTACACGGAGGGGAACTTTTCAATGACCTGAAGAGAGCTGGGACCAAAACATTACAGTTAGTAACACACTACTCCGCCATGGATTAAAATCCTGCAGAACATGGAAGGTCTCCTGATCACATTAGCACATGTCCAGGCCTGTTTGAAGCTTGCCGATGACCATCTGGATGATACAGAAGAGGCATTGGAGAAGGTCATGTGGTCAGATGAGAAGAGATGAACTTTTTGGGATCCACTTCACTCGCAGTGTTTAGAAGAAGAAGGAGTACAACCGCAAGAACACCATCCTAACCATGAAGCATGGTAGAGGAAACCTCATAGTTTGAGGGTGCTTTTCTGCAATGGACAGGACAAGTGCACCGTATTGAAGGGGAGATGGATGGGGTCATGTATCACAAGATTTTGGCCAACAACCTCCTTCCCTCAGTAAGAGGGTCTTCCAGCAGCACAATGATCCGAAACACACAGCCAGGGCAATTAAGGAGTGACTCCGTAGGAAGCATTTGAAGACCCTGGACTGGCCTAACCAGTCTCCAGACCTGAATCCAATAGAAAATCTTTGGAGGAAGCTGAAACTCAATGTTACCCAGTGACAGCCCCGAAATCTGAAAGATCTGGAGAAGATTTTTATGGAGGAGTGGGCCAAAATCTCTACTGAAGTGTGTGCAAACGTGGTCAAAAGCTACAGGAAATGTCTGCCCTCTGTAATTGCAAACAAAGGTTTCTGTACCAAATATTAAGTTCTGTTTTTCTATTCTATCAAATACTTATTTCAAGCAAAAAAAATGCTAACTACCGTATATACTCGAGTATAAGCCGAGATTTTCAGCCCAAATTTTTGGGCTGAAAGTGCCCCTCTCGGCTTATACTCGAGTCAATGTGGGTGGCAGGGTCGGCGGGTGAGGGGGCTGAGGTATACTTACCTAGTCCCAGCGATCCTCGCGCTGTCCCTGCCGTCCCACGGGCTTCTGTGCTGCAGCTTCTTCCCCTCTTCAGCGGTCACGTGGGACCGCTCATTAGAGATATGAATAAGCAGCTCCACCTCCCATAGGGGTGGAGCCGCCTATTCATTTCTCTAATGAGCGGTGCCGGTGACAGGAAGAGCTGCGGCACCGAAGACCAGGCAGAGGGACAGCGCGAGGATCGCCAGGACTAGGTAAGTATAGCATATTCACCTGTCCTCGTTCCAGCCGCCGGGCGCCGCTCCATCTTCCCGGCCGGCGCCTCCATCTTCCCGGCGTCTGCGCTCTGACTGTTCAGGCAGAGGGCGCGATGACGCATATAGTGTGCGCGGCGCCCTCTGCCTATCAGTCAGAGCAGAGACGCCGGGAAGATGGAGGCGCCGGAACGAGTCGCCGGGAGCTGCAATCAAGGGAGGTGAGTATGTGGGGTTTTTTTTTATTGCAGCAGCGGCGGCAGAGATTTCTATGGGCACAATGAACGGTGCAGAGCACCGTATATGGCACAGCAATGGGGCACAATGAACGGTGCAAAGCACCGTATATGGCACAGCAATGGGGCACAATGAACGGTGCAGAGCACCGTATATGGCACAGCAATGGGGCACAATGAACGGTGCAGAGCACCGTATATGGCACAGCAATGGGGCACAATGAACGGTGCAGAGCACTGTATATGGCACAGGAATGGGGCACAATGAACGGTGTAGAGCACTATATGGCACAGCTATGGGGAAATAATGATCTATTTTTATTTTTGAAATTCACCGGTAAATGCTGCATTTCCACCCTAGGCTTATACTCGAGTCAATAAGTTTTCCCAGTTTTTTGTGGCAAAATTAGGGGGGTCGGCTTATACTCGGGTCGGCTTATACTCGAGTATATACGGTAATTATGTACAATTCATACAATGTGATTTTCTGGTTTTTACGTTTAGATTCTGTCTCACAGTTGACGTGTACCTACGATAAAAATTACAGACCTCTCCATTCTTTGTAGGTGGGAAAATGTGCAAAATCGGCAGTGTATCAAATACTTATTTCCCTCATTGTATATAAAAACCTGGGAAAAGGCTAGATTTTATAGTACACACGGAAACAGTAAACTGTAATACTAGCTGATACATGCCTTCATGTTTTTGTGACAAAATAAACTGGATATAATGAACCAGGGATTCAAGCTTGAGGAGGCTAATTTGCATATTCCAGGTGCCTTCTGGGAAAGCGAAGAGTCTCCCTAAGCTAGAAGATCGTTGGGTACAGCCGGGACCAGCTGCTTGGAAAGAATCACCAAATCAGGGATTCAAACTTGAGGGGGCTAATTTGCATATTCCAGGTGCCTTCTGGGAAAAGCGAAGAGTCTCCCTAAGCTAGAAGATCGTTGGGTACAGCCGGGACCAGCTGCTTGGAAAGAATCACCAAACCAGGGATTCAAACTTGAGGAGGCTAATTTGCATATTCCAGGTGCCTTCTGGGAAAAGCGAAGAGTCTCCCTAAGCTAGAAGATCGTTGGGTACAGCCGGGACCAGCTGCTTGGAAAGAATCACCAAACCAGGGATTCAAGCTTGAGGAGGCTAATTTGCATATTCCAGGTGCCTTCTGGGAAAAGCGAAGAATTTTTGCCTGTAGGACATTATTGCAAGAGAGCTTGGCTGAGTAGATTATACAAGAAGGAAAACACAAAGCAAGTCAGCAGGATCTAGGAGCAACATGGCAGATGTGACAACCTACATGGTGAGCTGCAGCATGTGCTACATGTTCACAGATCGACCAGAAGAAGAATTAAATTTCACCTGTCAGAAGTGTAGACTAGTGGCCCTTTTAGAAGAAAAGGTGCGGGGTCTGGAAGAAAGAATAGCAACCTTGAAACTCATCAAAGAGAATGAAGACTTTCTAGACAGAACAGAAGCATCTCTACTGGTCACAGAAGGTGAAAAAAGTGTCAGAGAACCTCCAAAAGCAGATGAGTGGAAGCATGTGACCAAAAGAAGCAAGAAGACCATGGAGAAATCACCAACCACACAACTGAAGAACCGATATCAAATCTTTGTAGAGGATGAAGATGGCACACCTAAGGATGAAGTAATACCAGCAAGCAAAAAAGAAAAGGGCACACAGCAACAAGTGACAGCAAAAAGTACAGCCAAGAAGCAACGAAGAGTGGTGGTGGTGGGAGACTCACTACTGAGAGGCACAGAAGCAGCCATCTGCAGACCGGACATAACTGCAAGAGAAGTATGCTGCCTTCCAGGTGCGATGATCAAGGATGTGACCGATAGGATACCAAAGCTCTTCAACTCCAAGGACGTCCACCCATTTCTTCTGATACATGTTGGCACCAATGATACGGCAAGGAAGGACCTACCGACAATCTGCAAAGACTTTGAAGAGTTGGGGAAGAAAGTAAAGGAACTGGATGCACAGGTAGTTTTTTCTTCTATCCTTCCAGTAGACGGGCATGGCACCAGGAGATGGAACAGGATCCTTGATGCAAACAACTGGCTAAGACGATGGTGCAGACAACAAGGATTCGGATTCCTGGACCACGGTGTGAATTACTTGTACGATGGACTCCTCGCCAGAGACGGACTACACCTCAACAAACCTGGGAAACACACATTCGCCAGAAGACTCGCTACACTCATCAGGAGGGCGTTAAACTAGAAGAAGAGGGGACGGGAAGAAAAACATTAGACTTGAACAAAGAAGATCCAGGAAAACATACTCAGAAGGGAGGTAAGAACATTTCTAAAACAATCCACAGCGAGGAGATTGGAAGAAAACAAAATCCTCTAAACTGCATGCTTGCAAACGCCAGAAGCCTGACAAACAAGATGGAAGAACTAGAAGCAGAAATATCTACAGGTAACTTTGACATAGTGGGAATAACCGAGACATGGTTAGATGAAAGCTATGACTGGGCAGTTAACTTACAGGGTTACAGTCTGTTTAGAAAGGATCGTAAAAATCGGAGCGGAGGAGGGGTTTGTCTCTATGTAAAGTCTTGTCTAAAGTCCACTTTAAGGGAGGATATTAGCGAAGGAAATGAGGATGTCGAGTCCATATGGGTCGAAATTCATGGAGGGAAAAATGGTAACAAAATTCTCATTGGGGTCTGTTACAAACCCCCAAATATAACAGAAACCATGGAAAGTCTACTTCTAAAGCAGATAGATGAAGCTGCAACCCATAATGAGGTCCTGGTTATGGGGGACTTTAACTACCCGGATATTAACTGGGAAACAGAAACCTGTGAAACCCATAAAGGCAACAGGTTTCTGCTAATAACCAAGAAAAATTGTCTTTCACAATTGGTGCAGAATCCAACCAGAGGAGCAGCACTTTTAGACCTAATACTATCTAATAGACCTGACAGAATAACAAATCTGCAGGTGGTCGGGCATCTAGGAAATAGCGACCACAATATTGTACAGTTTCACCTGTCTTTCACTAGGGGGACTTGTCAGGGAGTCACAAAAACACTGAACTTTAGGAAGGCAAAGTTTGACCAGCTTAGAGATGCCCTTAATCTGGTAGACTGGGACAATATCCTCAGAACTAATAATACAGATAATAAATGGGAAATGTTTAAGAACATCCTAAATAGGCACTGTAAGCGGTTTATACCTTGTGGGAATAAAAGGACTAGAAATAGGAAAAACCCAATGTGGCTAAACAAAGAAGTAAGACAGGCAATTAACAGTAAAAAGAAAGCATTTGCACTACTAAAGCAGGATGGCACCATTGAAGCTCTAAAAAACTATAGGGAGAAAAATACTTTATCTAAAAAACTAATTAAAGCTGCCAAAAAGGAAACAGAGAAGCACATTGCTAAGGAGAGTAAAACTAATCCCAAACTGTTCTTCAACTATATCAATAGTAAAAGAATAAAAACTGAAAATGTAGGCCCCTTAAAAAATAGTGAGGAAAGAATGGTTGTAGATGACGAGGAAAAAGCTAACATATTAAACACCTTCTTCTCCACGGTATTCACAGTGGAAAATGAAATGCTAGGTGAAATCCCAAGAAACAATGAAAACCCTATATTAAGGGTCACCAATCTAACCCAAGAAGAGGTGCGAAACCGGCTAAATAAGATTAAAATAGATAAATCTCCGGGTCCGGATGGCATACACCCACGAGTACTAAGAGAACTAAGTAATGTAATAGATAAACCATTATTTCTTATTTTTAGGGACTCTATAGCGACAGGGTCTGTTCCGCAGGATTGGCGCATAGCAAATGTGGTGCCAATATTCAAAAAGGGCTCTAAAAGTGAACCTGGAAATTATAGGCCAGTAAGTCTAACCTCTATTGTTGGTAAAATATTTGAAGGGTTTCTGAGGGATGTTATTCTGGATTATCTCAATGAGAATAACTGTTTAACTCCATATCAGCATGGGTTTATGAGAAATCGCTCCTGTCAAACCAATCTAATCAGTTTTTATGAAGAGGTAAGCTATAGGCTGGACCACGGTGAGTCATTGGACGTGGTATATCTCGATTTTTCCAAAGCGTTTGATACCGTGCCGCACAAGAGGTTGGTACACAAAATGAGAATGCTTGGTCTGGGGGAAATTGTGTGTAAATGGGTTAGTAACTGGCTTAGTGATAGAAAGCAGAGGGTGGTTATAAATGGTATAGTCTCTAACTGGGTCGCTGTGACCAGTGGGGTACCGCAGGGGTCAGTATTGGGACCTGTTCTCTTCAACATATTCATTAATGATCTGGTAGAAGGTTTACACAGTAAAATATCGATATTTGCAGATGATACAAAACTATGTAAAGCAGTTAATACAAGAGAAGATAGTATTCTGCTACAGATGGATCTGGATAAGTTGGAAACTTGGGCTGAAAGGTGGCAGATGAGGTTTAACAATGATAAATGTAAGGTTATACACATGGGAAGAAGGAATCAATGTCACCATTACACACTGAATGGGAAACCACTGGGTAAATCTGACAGGGAGAAGGACTTGGGGATCCTAGTTAATGATAAACTTACCTGGAGCAGCCAGTGCCAGGCAGCAGCTGCCAAGGCAAACAGGATCATGGGGTGCATTAAAAGAGGTCTGGATACACATGATGAGAGCATTATACTGCCTCTGTACAAATCCCTAGTTAGACCGCACATAGAGTACTGTGTCCAGTCTTGGGCACCGGTGCTCAGGAAGGATATAATGGAACTAGAGAGAGTACAAAGGAGGGCAACAAAATTAATAAAGGGGATGGGAGAACAATACCCAGATAGATTAGCGAAATTAGGATTATTTAGTCTAGAAAAAAGACGACTGAGGGGCGATCTAATAACCATGTATAAGTATATAAGGGGACAATACAAATATCTCGCTGAGGATCTGTTTATACCAAGGAAGGTGACGGGCACAAGGGGGCATTCTTTGCGTCTGGAGAAGAGAAGGTTTTTCCACCAACATAGAAGAGGATTCTTTACTGTTAGGGCAGTGAGAATCTGGAATTGCTTGCCTGAGGAGGTGGTGATGGCGAACTCAGTCGAGGGGTTCAAGAGAGGCCTGGATGTCTTCCTGGAGCAGAACAATATTGTATCATACAATTAGGTTCTGTAGAAGGACGTAGATCTGGGGATTTATTATGATGGAATATAGGCTGAACTGGATGGACAAATGTCTTTTTTCGGCCTTACTAACTATGTTACTATGTTACTATGTTTATGCTTTTCCCAAGACAGAACCTAATAAAATATCCCCACCTAATGCCAGCATGTAGAAATTTCTGCTTTAAACGTATATACATTTTTTATTCATACTTGCGTATTACAGAACTTTTAATTAAAATTTTGTTTTTAATTAGTCATCCGCTGTGTCTCCCTATCATGCTGCTGCGCAGGCGCCTTTTTCTCTGCCCTGCTGAGGTCAGCACAAAGTACTGTACTGCAGTACGCATGCCCCGGATTTACTTCTAGGTCGTCAGTGCTTTGCTCTGATCTCGGCAGGGTAGAAAGAAGTGCACCTGCACAAAAGCGCAATTGGGAACACTGTGTGGATGACGTAGGACACGTCATCCACATTTAGCAGGGAAGAGAGGAGGCACATAATCAAGGCTAGAGATGCCCATCGTACTGTGCCATCGGTGGGTATAATTCAAGCTTTTTTTGTGCAATCCAGAGGGGATTGGGGACATACCAACAGTATACTATCTAATGCTGTCAAAGAGGCTTTAAGGATGCAGTCAGATGGCTGTGTAAGTTGGACAGAGATTGGGAAGCAGAGGGCAGACTGAGCCTGACAGCTACACATAAATACATGAAGTTGTCACGCTGGGGTTGGGTCAGCAACCGGCATTGCGTTCTGATTTCTGTCTGATTTATATGGTCCCCTGACTGCTAATTAAACGTGGTGGCCATACTTTATATTCGGAAAACTGGTGACCAGTTCCCTTTAAGATGCATGCTCCTCTTAATGAATTTGGCACTTCTTTTGACTTCCCATGCACCAGAGTTGGAAAACGACTCCAGTCATAAATACAGTGAGAAGCATACACGCCACTAATAGCTGAATGTGTTGTAGTAGAATTTGTGCTGACCTTTATGGTTCTTCTAATAGTACAGTTCTATTATTAACCAGAGCTGTCACTCAAGGAGGAGGAGAACCTGCCCTGGCAGAAACAAGGAAGTAAGGAGACTGCATAGCTCTGAACTGCTCAAAAGACAACTTGAGCATACTCCTTTAAGGTCGGTTTCACACATCTGACAATAACTGCAGACTACAATGTCTGGTACAGCTGGAAGTCTCTTGACCTGAACTCATCAGCCTCAAATCTGTCTATGAAGCTGACAAGTTAATGTCAGGAGACCTGAGGCCAGTCTGTATGCAGACCGTGAATGTCGGATGTATGAAACCAGTCCGACACTATCAGCGCTGTGACAGTGACAGACAGTGCAGGTGCACACCCCAAAAGTAAATTTATTCAAAACTTTCCAGGAAAAGAAACAGCACAAAAAATAGTTCTGAAAAAAAGCCCCATATTTGGGGAATACAAGTATTTACTAAAACAGATATGTCAGGAGAGCTGTACCAGCTCTCATGGCATATCTGTTTTAGTAAATACGGTTTGTTAGGCAATCCCTGGATGTGTTGCGGCTGTCAAACAACCCTGGCGACTTGAACACAGTATTCGAGCACACCGAAGATACTCTGTTAGCACACTATCCAAGCACGTTTGCTCAACACTACTTTTTATCTATAAAAGGAAGCATTACAATGACGGGTAACACCTCTAATTGTTACATTTTGCCTGGTGCTAGATAGCGACTTTGGCCACTACACAGGTCCCGCTCTCTACCGCTACACTACAGCATAATGCCATAAGGCGATTCACGTCACATTGCAAGCCACAATCAACTGAGACAAGTTTAAAAAAACAAAATAAAAATCGGGTTATGACTTTTTGTGACTTGCTTGTTGCGATTACAGTACCCCGAGGGTCAAAATGCACACTTATTCACAGCCATTATCCTTCAATGTAGAAGTGGCTCAAACTTATCTTTGGCCATGGGACCTGTGTCACACCAAAGTCCTCTGTCTAACCCCGACCTTATGCTGGCTGCACAAAATATCTTACCAGTCAACGTTTTGTGTCTTTTGGCTCCGAAGATACAAATTGACTGAATATACACAGTATAATATCATTTATGTAAACTATAAAGTAACATCCAAAAAGAAAACCAAACTAAATAGCATTTAAAAATAAAAATATTTTTTACTAAGCGTAGAGGAAAAAAACAAAAAACAAAAACGGTAACCAAGTTTGAAAAACTTTCATGTACATTAGAGAATACATAAAGTTCACATTAGGATTTAGATTAAAAAAAAAAAAAAAACATCCTAAAGCCATTTATTAAATAAATATTTTTACTAATTGAAACTACAGTTTCCTTTGGTAGAGTTTTCAGAAAAACCATTTTGTGCAGAAAGAAACTTTGCTGTAATTTAAGATTTGTTGACATAAGAACTTAATGATGCTCTTTGACAGATTATTATTTTTTTCTTTTTTTTTTTTTCAGGCTTAGATTAAATACTTTCGTCTCAGTGTTAGGTTTTATAGCTTTAGTCTATTACCTGTCAACTACGCAGCAGCAAGATACTTTTTTTTTTGTAGTTTAAACAAAAAAGTAGAATTTTAATAAATTAAGTTTGTGGTTGTTTGCTGTTCCTACACCCTTTCTTTAAAATAACAGAGCAGGTTTATTTCTGGATTTAGAGTCCTTGAGAACCCCATTTGTCAGCTCTGTGACAAGGCTCCATGTCTGGCTGATGACTATCCTTCACAGATGACCAGAAAATGCATCTCGGATTGCAGCCACTGTAGGGAGTCTCCAGGGGAGCCGGACAGGATGTTTATAGACAGTGAAACTGGAGAACAGCTGTGTTCAGATCCTCTTATCTAAAAAGGAAGGAAAAAAAATAGGTAATATATGTGTGGTCATGCATTAACAATCACAGAAACACACAGCTCACCATATACATCCAAACAAATCAATGATTCAGAACACTCCTGGGAACAATAACAAGGCAAAGTCTACAATCACTCTAGAACAGCAACTTTTTTTTTTCTAGAATTCTAGATATAAAATACCAAGTAGCTTCCTTAATAGTTATGAACAAATCGATTGGTAATTAACCACATGTTTTTATTTTTTAATCAGTTTCCAGGAAATTTCAGATTCTGGTGAACCCAACATTTTAATATAGACAACTTCAAAATTTGTGCGTATTGTATCCTTAAATCTAAGGATTCAATACAGCAAACTGATGGCTAGTCAGTTGCCATTTTGCTGGATTCTTTTGAGGGCCGGGAAGGGGTTAAAAAAAATTATATATATATAAAAAAAAAAAAAAAAAAAAGATATTCACTGATCGTAGGCCTCTCCCTACTCTCTTGTTCGCCATCGGATCTTCTGGCGTTGTAGAAGCCACATTGAGTCACAACGCATTTCGTAGAGGTTAATGACATGCGTTGTGCCCCACGTGACTGCATGAGGCCTTGCCACTAGGGATGAGCAGATCCATGGAAGTTTGGGTACTGGTATCTCATCTGGGCTTTATTCCAAAGTTTGGTTCGGGTACCAGAAGTTACCTGAACCCCACTGAAAACAATGGCAACCCAAACTTTTGAGCTAGAAAATATTCACAGTGCAACTGACTCCCCCCAGGACTCCAAACAGTGCAACGGATTTCCGGGAGAAGTCAGTGTTGGGCATTTAGCGCCGGACACCAACTGTCCGGTACGAACCCCTAACTTTTAAGTTCGGGTTCACTCATTTCATTTTTTACGGGTACAGTATGTTTACAAGTATGGAATGACATACCCTAGGTGTACCTGTGCTGTCGCAGAGGGACCCAAGAGGAAAGGGGGCCACTACCACCTCTATAAGTAGCAGATGTCACAGATACATTATTGGACTGCAAAGGGTCCATATATTCTGGCACAGGGGCCCGCTTTGGTCTGTGTCTGCCCCTGTTAACAAGGACCTGTTGTGTTATTTAGATCTCTGCATCATTCAATTTCACTGCTATACCCCTCCTAGAAATAGCTGAATACATTAACATTGAGGTATCACCATTTAAAAATCAAAGAATGCATGTAAAGACACATCAGTAGGGAAAGTGGATGCAACATAGTTCAGTTCATGTTCCTCAACAGATTTGTACAGTCTTGTAAAATATACAGAGCTGTTCATCATTTTCATATGTAATTTACTGAAACAGGATCATTCTCACCTTTTGTATAATTGGTACTCATACAACTGCCTAGAATGCTATATCCCTGACTTTGTGCTCCCACAAGTGATGCTGTTTTGAAGGCAAACGGCGATCACCCCAAATACGGATTTGATTTAGATTTCTCTTTTATTCATTGACGTTTCAATTTGTTAGGTGATAAAAAAAACTATTATTTTTATTTTCGAAAATATCTTACTTTGCAGCATTTTTTTTCCACACCAACCTAAAACTTTTGCGCAGTCCTGTATGTTCTGGCAGCACATGGGGAACACAGTAGAGAGTGGAAGCGATGTAGGGCGTCTGAAATCTGCCTGCGGTTGTGACAAAAGCAGCACAGCTGTGTACAGCAGAACCTGATGTACACAGCTTGGGAACAAAATTGCACATCCAGCATTGTTTCAGGTTTTTTCTTAGAATCTTTATTGGAAATCGGTCCTCCCCCCCCCCCCCCCACATACAAGAAAAAGAAAAAGGGCTTTAGATAAACACATTCTGTGCCTACAGGATCCCGAGATGTAAATCTGCTGCAGTATCATATGTTAAATGGATGCAATTCCAATGGAACTTTTACAGCAGCTTTATTCCATAATACCAGATCAAATAGAAGATACATAAAGCAATTCGCAAAATTTAGATGTTGCCTCATCGGGACAACGCCTTTCCATGTGCCCTGCTGGTCTCTTTGCCTCACTACGACTCATACAATATTTCTCCAGATACTAAATGATATTCATTTACTAAGTTACGTAATTTACATTTCTGATCTACAACAAGCTACCGTATATCTAATTGTATCAAATGTTTTTTTTCTAAATTGTTGGCATATAGCTTTAAACAATAAACACTATTCATTCTTTGGTTTAATTTATTTCTATGTTTCCATGCTATGATATTTAAAAGAAACCTGTCACTTGATTCATGTTGTCCAAACTACAGGCAGCATAAATCGAAGTCTGGCTGCCCAATTGCAGCAAGGTACCATATATTATTTTCTGAAAATCTCCAGAATTTCAGTGAAAATATAGTTAAAAGACCATAACCAGAGACCAGACTAGTCCGGCCCCGCCTTGGCAGAGCTTTTCCCAGCAATTTAGGCGATTAACAGGTCTCTCCCATATATTTATTATGCTTTACTTATATTTATACAGTGTTTCAGAGAGAAAAAAAAAAATGTATGTGGCTGTTGTCATGCTTGGGATGGATAAGTCCGGCGGACAGCACAACATATACAAACAACAGGATAGAAAAAGGGAGAGGAAGGACCTAACCGTATGGAACGGGGGATGGGTCACCTCCTAATAACCTGTGCCTATCCCTAAGATCCCCTAACACCCTATGCGGGTCCTTCCCCCTGCCACCGTCACGTGCCTCGTCTCTAGCTGTCACCTCACTATACCCTGGCTAGTGCACTAGCTGGCAGGGACGTTAGCCTCACCACTGTAGATCGCATCAACACAGGGAAAGTGACAAGCACGAGACAGACAAGGAAAGGGAAAATGATAATTAGCTCCAGCCTCTGCTGCCAAGCTCTAAACAGCAGAGGATACGGAACCTAGAACCCGAACTCCACAGAAGCAGCAGATACACTCCTGGAAAGGAAAAAAAAAGCAACATTTAAATTATAGCAGTACTAGAGCTGTCACGAATCCAAAAATGAATCGTGACAGTAAGCCCCTTTCAACGAGGGGTAAGACTTCACCGGAAATGACGTATGGTACGGACGCCTCAACCCACTGAGTGTCAGTGGTCCATCTCCAAAACTCTGAGCAGTACTTATCAGCCAGCCGGCCCCCTGCTTGATCTTATGGAGTCGAGACTCAGCCACGGAGACGCCACTAAGATATCTATACACCAGAACCAATGCTGCAAAAAACTTGTCCACCGACTGCAAAGATGGTGAATCGGTCATCAGGTAGAAGGCCCAGGATTGGGGGATCACCCTTGAGAAGGGAGACTATAAATCCCCACATGCTGTTCCTCACTCGCTCAGGAACAAGAACGAAGCCTGAAATATAATTTACAGGCTTCCTTGAAGACTATAAATTTATCTCTTCCTCCAGAGAACCTGTCAGGGAGAGATCTTTTGGGTTCCGGTTGAGCCTGGACATGAGATGAGACAAAGAACCCAAACACCTGCTGAAGCTGCTGCACCATTTGAGACGGCAACTCCGTAACCTCATCCGTGAATGTCTGGATCAGGTGAGCAAAAGCCTCTACTTGAGCCATAGGTTCACCAGAAAAAGTTTGGTTGGTAATAATAGTTTGGATGGGTAAGTTGGGCGGACAGTACAACATAAACAACGGGATGGATAAAGGGAGAGGAAGGCCCTAACAGTAGGGAGCGAGAGAAGGGAACCTCCTAACAACAACCTGTGCTATCCCTAAGCACCCCTAACGCCCTATGCGGGTTGCCCCCCGCCACTGTCACGTGCCTTGTCCCTAGTTGTCACCTTACTATACCCTGGCTAGTGTTCTTGCTGGTAAAGATGCTAGCCTCACCACTGCAGATGGTATCAATATAGGGAAACGTGAAAAGCACGAGACAGACACGGAAAGGGAAAACGATACTTAGCTCCAGCCTCTGCTGCCAAGCTTCAAAACAGTAGAGGATACGGCACCAGGAACCCGAACTCCACAGAAGCAGCAGATACACCAGAGAGCTGCAAAACTCCTAGGCTGGTCTTCATAGGATAACTCTATAATCAACATTCAGCTGATGCGTCAAGTGACTATTTAACGTATGGTGGGAGTGGTCAACACCCACATCAGCTGACCAGCAACAAAGCAGCTGCCAGCCAGGAAACTGACATTAACCCTTGCTGGCCCAAAAGGAAAAAAAGCAACATTTAAATTATAGCAGAACCCGAGCTATCACAAATTCAAAAATGAATCATGACAGCCGCAATCATAAATCCAGGCTGCGACTCGATTCATCATACATCCAGGCTCCTGTACCCGATTCAGGTTTGGGCAACATGAATCAGATACAGGTCCCCTTTAATTTCTCCTGTATACATAAACAACCACAGGCGCTTTCGTGGGACTCGTATTAAAGAGGATCTGTCACCAGCAAAGTAAGTACACCGGCCTCATCAAGTCCGAGAGATCTATTTAATAGTGTATGCAGGCTGTATTGTGAAATCTGGTGACAAATCCTATTTAATACTAGTTCTATGAAAGCATCTGGTTTTTTTTTCCCCACTATAGAACATTCATGAGGCTTCAGTCTCACATTTTTCGCCGCATGTACACCTCTAACCACCACCCAAACATGACACACAGAGCTGCTGCCATTTAAGATTCCTGTATGATGACAACGAGGAAGCGTGTGTAATTGGCAATGAAAATCGCCATAAGGTTTTTGAGTCATCTTTACTAAGAAAATGTTCAGCTTTATAGTAGAAAACGTAAACTGGCCATAGATAACAATGATGCAAGATTAAAGGGTTATTTTCATATTAAAAAGAATAAGATGAGAACAATTAGGGATAAATTCGGTCCATTCCTGTGGTTTTTTTTTTGCCATAAGGACCAGCAAGTGCTGGGGGCGATGGCTGAACATGGTGCACATCATACAACGAGGCCGGGATCTTGGCAGTGAACCTGCGGACTATCTGCCGATGAGCGAACCCATGCGTAGGGCTGCTGTTCTGTCCACCTCTTCCCAGCTCTTGTTCATGCTACTGGCCGTGACTGTCAGACAACCAGAAGCTCCAGCCCCTGAACAGAGAAAAATTGGCATCTAATGGAGCCGCAACTCCTGATTTCAAAAACCTGACCTGCACATCCAAACATAGACTGAGTGTGAACAGGTGCTGAACCCAGAGTCGCCAACTCGTATATAGTTAAGTAAAAAGGGCAGCACACTGCAGCGCCAAAATATGCAAACTTGAAAACACGAAATTTGAACTGCATTACTGCACTAGAAATATGAAAAATGAGAGCTTTTAGCGCATAAAAATGGCCATATTTATGTGTACCTCGTAGCCACTTTACGGCATCTCTCTTATACGAGGTCCTACGCTCTCATTTTTCATATTTCTAGTGCAGCAATGCAGTTCAAATTTCGTGTTTTCAAGTTTGCATATTTTGGCGCTGCAGTGTGCTGCCCTTTTTACTTAGCAACTCCTGATTTAACTTCTTTAGACGTTGCATGTTTGCAGCTTTTTTTTTTTATTTTTTTATAAAAGAAAGGAATGTCCAGCTTCACCGAATCCGTAAAAAAGAGTTTTCTTTATTCACAAACTTAAAACATGGAGGATACAGACTTCAGCACGAACCATATGGGTATGAATCTCAACGCGTTTCTGGAGACTAAGCTCCCTTAATCATGATCATGCACTTGCTTATTACTGTGATTTTTTTTACAACAGAGTGTTTTTGACCTCACTGTGCTGTTTTGTGTTTTCGAGCTTTTTGGTGGTGTGTGAACAGGTTCCTACAGACTTGTTCACTATTCAAGTAGCCCATGTGTTTCTGGTTTTATAATTGTTCTCTTGTTTCTACAAGACTGGGGAGTCCATCACTCCTCTGTGGGTCATTTGCATTTAAGCTGTTCCATCCAGCATGTCCACATGGATATTCCTTCTCTGAACCCTGCTCATACAGGTACTATACAGATGATCAGGTTTTAAATACATCAGATAGGGATTATATACATTAGTTAGGACTGCTCTATATTAGTATACCGTGATGATTGGTGGAGCAGCTTAGTATACATTTTTTTGCAAAAAAAACCTAACTAAATACCCTGTTTTTTTCCCATCTTTTGACAAGCACTCGCTTATTACTGTGATTTTTTTACAACAGTATTTTTGACATCACTGTGCTCTTTTGTGTTTTCAACGTGTGCACATAGCCTAAAAAGCAGATTAAAATTTGCATTAATAAAAACGCTGCAGGAAAGCAAGAAGTGTAAAAAAAAAAAAAGTAGCAAAATTGCAGGTATCAGGTTTTGCTGTGTTTTTGCTGCAAAATCCTAAGGCCATGTTCACACAGTGCGTTTTTTACTGCGGAACCGCCGCGATTTTGCCGCTGCGGCTCCGCAGCTGTTTTCCATGCAGGGTACAGTACACTGTATGGAAAACAGGAACCACTGTGCACATGATGCGGGAATTAACTAGAAAAGCCGCTCTGAATAGCTGCGGTAAAAAAGAAGTACCATGTCACTTCTTTTTGCGGAACTGCAGCGGTTCTGCACCCATAGACCTCCATTGTGAGGTCAAACCCGCAGTAAAACCCGCAGATGAAAAAATATCTGCGGGTTTTCTGCGGTTTGTGGTGCAGAACCGCTGCAGTGTGGCTGCCCCCCCGTGCCCCAATCCTACCCCCCCATGCTCCGATGCCACCCCCCGTGCTCCGATGCCACCCCCCCCCCCCCCCGTGCCCTCATCTCCCCCCCTTATACTTACCCGGCCTCCCGGTGTCCGTCCGTCCGTCTTCTCCCTGGGCGCCGCCATCTTCCAAAATGGCGGGCGCATGCGCAGTGCGCCAAAGTGCATTTTGATCACTGAGATATAATCTATCTCAGTGATCAAAATAAAAAAAATAGTGAATGACACCCTCCCCCCCCCCCCTTTGTCACCCCCATAGGTAGGGACAATAAAAAAGAATTTTTTTTCCCACTAAGGTTAGAATAGGGTTAGGGTATTTTCAGCCATTTTAACCCTAAAAAACTTCCTAGAAAACACACAGACTCTGCATAGAAAACTGCATAAAAAAACGCACTAAAAAACGCATGAAAAAACGCACCAAAAAAAGGACCTGCGTTTTCTGCCAAGAGCTGCGGTTTTTAGTGCAGAAAAAACAGCAGGGAAATCAGGAACGTGTGAACATGGCCTAAGGAAGTTGCATCATTGGTTTTTTTTTTTGACGCACTAAGCTTTATCAGCATGCTCAAGAGACAATAAAAATTCAGCTTTTTGTAAGCAGCTTCTTTACTGCCAAGAGGTTTTTCCTGCAGAAAAAAAAAAAGATGCAACATGTGTGAACATAGCCTCAGACTAGCCACAAACATTAGATGGCTGATCTCCGACACTCCCTTACACAAGAGCGATCCTGTGTTCTCTATGGGAAAGTCACTGACTGACAAGTAAGCGGATGGCTTATCTCAACGTTTGGGGCTAAAAATCTATTTATCTGAATGGGATCAGTTTTGATTACATTTAGATTTCTGCAAGTCCAATTCATATAAATGACACAGAAATCTCTCAAGAAAAGTCAGTTGTGCGTCAATTCACCCTACATAAGGCCGCATTAAGACACCTATTTATCATGTACGAGCTGTATGTGTTTTCCAGTCACGTTTTTTTCATGAACCAAGTAATTAAAGAAAAAAAAAAAAAAAAAGACACTGAAAAAAAAAAAAATTAAAAATCACACAAATGTCATCTGTATGCGGTCCATTTTTAACATTGCAATGGGTAGGTGAATCTTTGCAATTTATTTTTTTGCACACAATAAAACCACTAATGAAGCACCAATGGTAAAAACAGACACATTGACCAAAAACTGCTGAAAATTACACCGGTTTTGTTTTTACGCGAAAAAAAATAAACTTCTGAATAAGGCCTAAGGGGGAGCAACAAGTAATAACTGTAAAATATTTCAAAATACCGTAACTAAAAAAGTGTTGGGGCGCTGCAATGACTATAACAAGTTCTGCTGGGTTTAACCCCTTTACCCCCAAGGGTGGTTTGCACGTTAATGACCAGGCCAATTTTTACAATTCTGACCACTGTCCCTTTATGAGGTTATAACTCCGAAACGCTTCAACGGATCCTGGTGATTCTGACATTGTTTTCTCGTGACATATTGTACTTCATGATAGTGGTAAAATTTCTTTGATAGTACCTGCGTTTATTTGTGAAAAAAACGGAAATTTGGCGAAAATTTTGAAAATTTCGCAATTTTCAAACTTTGAATTTTTATGCAATTAAATCACAGAGATATGTCACACAAAATACTTAATAAGTAACATTTCCCACATGTCTCCTTTACATCAGCATAATTTTGGAACCAATTTTTTTTTTTGTTAGGGAGTTATAAGGGTTAAAAGTTGACCAGCAATTTCTCATTTTTACAACACCATTTTTTTTTTAGGGACCACGTCTCATTTGAAGTCATTTTGAGGGGTCTATATGATAGAAAATGCCCAAGTGTGACACCATTCTAAAAACTGCACCCCTCAAGGTGCTCAAAACCACATTCAAGAAGTTTATTAACCCTTCAGGTGTTTAATAGGAATTTTTGGAATGTTTAAATAAAAATGAACATTTAACTTTTTTACACAAAAAATTTACTTCAGCTCCAATTTGTTTTATTTTACCAAGGGTAACAGGAGAAATTGGACCCAAAAAGTTGTTGTCCAATTTGTCCTGAGTACGCTGATACCCCATATGTGGCAGTAAACCACTGTTTGGGCGCATGGGAGAGCTCGGAAGGGAAGGAGCGCTATTTGACTTTTCAATGCAAACTTGACAGGAATTGAGATGGGACGCCATGTTGCGTTTGGAGAGCCACTGATGTGCCTAAACATTGAAACCCCCCACAAGTGACACCATTTTGGAAAGTAGACCCCCTAAGGAACTTATCTGGATGTGTGGTGAGCACTTTGACCCACCAAGTGCTTCACAGAAGTTTATAATGCAGAACCGTAAAAATAAAAAATCATATTTTTTCACAAAAATTATATTTTTGCCCCCAATTTTTTATTTTTCCAAGGGTAAGAGAAGAAATTGGACCTCAAAAGTTGTTGTCCAATTTGTCCTGAGTACGCTGATACCCCATATGTGGCAGTAAACCACTGTTTGGGCGCATGGGAGAGCTCGGAAGGGAAGGAGCGCAGTTTGACTTTTCAATGCAAAATTGACAGAAATTGAGATGGGACGCCATGTTGCGTTTGGAGAGCCACTGATGTGCCTAAACATTGAAACCCCCCACAAGTGACACCATTTTGGAAAGTAGACCCCCTAAGGAACTTATCTAGAGGTGTGGTGAGCACTTTGACCCACCAAGTGCTTCACAGAAGTTTATAATGCAGAACCGTAAAAATAAAAAATCATATTTTTTCACAAAAATTATATTTTTGCCCCCAATTTTTTATTTTTCCAAGGGTAAGAGAAGAAATTGGACCTCAAAAGTTGTTGTCCAATTTGTCCCGAGTACGCTGATACCCCATATGTGGCAGTAAACCACTGTTTGGGCGCATGGGAGAGCTCGGAAGGGAAGGAGCGCCGTTTGACTTTTCAATGCAAAATTGACAGGAATTGAGATGGGACGCCATGTTGCGTTTGGAGAGCCACTGATGTGCCTAAACATTGAAACCCCCCACAAGTGACACCATTTTGGAAAGTAGACCCCCTAAGGAACTTATCTAGAGGTGTGGTGAGCACTTTGACCCACCAAGTGCTTCACAGAAGTTTATAATGCAGAACCGTAAAAATAAAAAATCATATTTTTTCACAAAAATTATATTTTTGCCCCCAATTTTTTATTTTTCCAAGGGTAAGAGAAGAAATTGGACCTCAAAAGTTGTTGTCCAATTTGTCCCGAGTACGCTGATACCCCATATGTGGCAGTAAACCACTGTTTGGGCGCATGGGAGAGCTCGGAAGGGAAGGAGCGCCGTTTGACTTTTCAATGCAAAATTGACAGGAATTGAGATGGGACGCCATGTTGCGTTTGGAGAGCCACTGATGTGCCTAAACATTGAAACCCCCCACAAGTGACACCATTTTGGAAAGTAGACCCCCTAAGG